>NC_091087.1:41792500-42417500 GCF_032405125.1 Capricornis sumatraensis | reverse complement strand
GAGACTAGATCTTTTGTATTTGGGCAAAATTGATTTTCCTGTTTGGGGCAATTGAGAAATGATACTGTGAATAATGAGATTATAGGGGAAAGAGTGACTTAAAAAAAAAAAAGGCAGTTACAAAACCACTGGACCTTGAAATGGAGAATCAGCTTCTTAATCCCTGGCAGAGTACGTGTTCTTCTGCCGTTTTGCACCACATGCAAGTAACTTGTGTTTCTGGTTTTCATGTCTGATGATAGCCTGTGTCCCCCTCTTTCACCAGTTCCTGACTTAATATAAGACCAGTTCTGATCAGACCAGATGGTGCTTTACTATTGGCTGGCTTATCTGGTTTTCATTACATAGAATTTTCTAATTGGGCAAAAGCAAAGCTGGTGGTCTCCACTCTGACTATAGCTAAGTGTCTTATTTCTGAATGATGTGTCATGACTGGACCATTTAACTCTTTAGGCCTTTAGTTCATGAGAAAGAGATTGTTATACCACTTGACAAATGATGGTAATGATATTCTAGACCTAAGAGTTTCTAACACTGCTTCTTAACTACAGCTGAGATGTAGATCAAGTCTCCAGAAAGGCTAAAGAGGAAGCATGGAGGCAATGAAAACCAAATTCTTTTTGTCAGAACTGGTAGTAGAAAGACATGTCCTTGGTTTGCCCTGTGCTTCTGTCTTCCTCTGATACCACCACAGAAAGCAATGATGGCCAGGAGTGAGTGAAAAGAAGCATTAGGCTTGGACAACCCCAAAACTTGACTTATAGAGTGAGTCCCAATGCACATGAGTCAGTGGTCTTAGAGATGTTCTGGAAATGGCTTCTCTGTTGTGATAGTCTTTAACACCCAACAAAATGTGACATTTGACATTGTAGCAAAAAGCTGTAGTGGAAAGAGCAACAGACATAGACTCTTAGCTCATTGTTTGGGTCACAGGGTTTTTTTATTTATTACCAATATTGCTTGGGAAAGTCAACTCTTTCTGTGCCCCAGTTTCATTGTCCATAAATATAATACGTGATCATAGCAATAACCCTGCCTCTGTCACAGAGATATTGTCAAGTTCAAGAGAAAAAAAAAAAAGAGAAGCTATGTTTAAAAAGCTTTAAAACATTTAAAGTGCTTGTGTCTATAGGATCCTACATCACTACTTCCTATCTTTGTGGGGATTTATCCATATCTTCTGTGTTTTAGGTATTTAAGGGCTTCCCTGGTGGTACAGAGGTTAAAGCATCTGCCCGCAATGTGGGAGACCTGGGTTCGATCCCTGGGTTGGGAAGATCCCCTGGAGAAGGAAATGGCAACCCACTCCAGTATTCTTGCCTGGAGAATCCCATGGACAGAGGAGCTTAGTCCACGCGTCGCAAAGAGTCGGACACGACTAAGCGACTTCACTTTCACTTTCTGTGTTTTAGAACTAGATGGACCTGGTAACAATCTGATTTTCATTCTTCACAAATATGTCAGAGAAGCAAACATTGAATATTTTACCCAGGCTTGAAATAAACCTGCTGTGAAATGAACAGAGTTCAGTGAAAAAAATAACATGATGGGGAACCTACTTGGATACGACAATCACAGGTTTTTCAACGGAGATGACATATAAGCTGAAATCGGAACAGTGAGCAAGAGACAACAATGAAACATACTCTCAAACACACACATAGGCAAAGGGAGTTTCTACGAAGGGAATAGCATTTGCAAAGGATATACAGCGATTGCTGCTTCCCAGGAGGAAAAGATGACTGGAGCCTGGGGGACAAAAGGGAGAATGGAGTGAGATGAGAGTGGTACAGATACTTAAGGGCTAGATCATCCAGGACTTTGCAGGTCACCGTAAGGGACTTGGGTTTTATTCTAAATGCGTTGAGATGCCATCAAATTTTTATTTCATTGAGGTGTAGTTGACTTGCAATATAATAATTCAAGATTTATATACATTACAAAGTGATCACCATGATGAGTCTAATAACCATGTGTCACCATACGATGGGGAAACAATGGAAGCAGTGACAGACTTTATTTTGGGGGGCTCCAAAATCACTGCAGATGGTGACTGCAGCCATGAAATTAAAAGATGCTTGCTCCTTGGAAGAAAAGTTACGACCAACCTAGACAGCATATTAAAAAGCAGAGACGTTACTTTGCCAACAAAGGTCCATCTAGTTAAAGTTATGGTTTTTCCAGTAGTCATGTATGGATGTGAGAGTTGGATTATAAAGAAAGCTGAGCAGCAAAGAATTGATCCTTTTGAATTGTGTTGGAGAGGAGTCTTGAGAGTCCCTTGGACAGCAAGGAGATTCAACCAGTCCATCCTAAAGGAAATCAGTCCTGAATATTCATTGGAAGGACTGATGTTGAATCTGAAACTCCAATACTTTGGCCACCTGATGCAAAGAACTGACTCATTGGAAAAGACCCTGATGCTGGGAAAGATTGAAGGTGGGAGGAAAAGGGAACAGCAGAGGATGAGATGGTTGGATGGCATTACTGACTCAATGGACATGAGTTTGAGTAAACTCCGGGAGTTGGTGATGGACAGGGAAGCCTGGCGTGCTGCAGTTCCTGGGGTAGGACATGACTGAGCGACTGAACTACCTGATCATACAAAGTTCCTGCAATAATATTGACTATATTCCCTATACTGTACATTACATCCCCATGACTTATTTTATAACTAGAAGTGTGTGCCTCTTAATCCCCTTCACCTATTTCATCCAGCCCCTCCTTTTGCCTCCCCTTTGGTGACCACCAGTTTGTTCTCTGTATCCATGAGTCTGTTTCTGTTTTGTTTTGATTGTTAGCTTTGTCTCTAGATTTCACATATAAGTGAATCTTAGAATTTTCGTCTTCCTCTGTCTTATTTGACTTAATATAACACCCCTTAGGTCCATCAATTTTGTTGCAAATGGCCAAAGTTTGCTATTTTATGGCTGTGTAATACTCCACTATATATGTATACAGCATCTGATTTGTCTGTTCATCTATTGATGAACACTTAGGCTGCTTCATTATATTGGCTATAGTACGTAATACTGGAATGAACGTAGAGGTGCATGTTGCTGCTGCTGCTGCTAAGTCACTTCAGTTGTGTCTGACTCTCTGTGACCCCATAGATGGCAGCCCACCAGGCTCTGCCATCCTTGGGATTCTCCAGGCAAGAACACTGGAGTGGGTTGTCATTTCCTTCTCCAATGCATGAAAGTGAAAAGTGAAAGTGAAGTTGCTCAGTCGTGTCCGACTCTGCGACCCCATGATCTGCAGCCCACCAGGCTCCTCCGTCCATGGGATTTTCCAGGCCAGAGTACTGGAGTGGGGTGCCATTGCCTTCTCCATAGAGGTGCATATGTCTTTGCAAATTAGCATTTTTGTTTTCTTTGGATAAATACCCAGAAGTGGAATTGCTGGATCATATGGTAGTTCTGTTTTTTGATTTTCTGAGGAAACTCCACACTGTTTTCCACAGTGGTGGCACCAGTTAGCATCCCAACCAGCAGCCCTGTTTTTGCACATCTACACCCACATTTGTCATCTGTTGTCTTTTTGAGAACAGCCTGTGAAGTGATATCTCATTATAGTTTTTATTTGCATTTTGGAGAAGACTCTTGAGAGTCCCTTGGACTGCAAGGAGATCCAACCAGTCCATTCCAAAGGAGATCAGTCCTGGGATTTCTTTGGAAGGAATGATGCTAAAGCTGAAACTCCAGTACTTTGGCCACCTCCTGCAAAGAGTTGACTCATTGGAAAAGACTCTGGTGCTGGGAGGGATTGGGGGCAGAAGGAGAAGGGGACAACAGAGGAGGAGATGGCTGGATGGCATCACTGACCCAATGGACATGAGTTTGAGTGAACTCCGGGAGTTGGTGATGGACAGGGAGGCCTGGCGTTCTGCGATTCATGGGGTCGCAAAGAGTCGGACATGACTGAGCGACTGAGCTGAACTGAACTGAATGATTAGTGATGCTGAACACGTTTTTATGTGTATGTTGGCCATCTTTATGTCTTCCTTGGGAAGGTATCTATTCAGGTCCTCTGCCCATTTTTTAACTGGATTGTTTCTTTTTTCTGATACCAAGTTGTGTGAGTTCTTTATATATTTTGAATAGTAACCCTTTATCAGAGATATCATTTGCAAATATCTTTTCCCATTCAGTAAGTTTCCTTTTCAGTTTGTTGATGTTTTCCTTCACTGTGCAAAAGCTTTTTAGTTTTGTAGTCCCATTTGTTTATTTTTGCTTTGTTGCCCTTGCCTAAGAAAATAGATCCAAAAAATCATTCCTAAGACCAGTGTCAGAGAGTATACTGCCTATGTTTTTGTCCAGGAGTTTTATGGTTTCAGGTCTTATATTTAAGATGTTAATTCATTTTGAGTTTACTTTTGTAAATGATGTTTTATTCTTTTGCATGTGGATGCAATGTGGAAGTTTTCCCAACACTATTTTTGAAGAGATTATCTTTTCCCCACTGTATATTTTTGGATCCCTTGTTGAAATTAATTGACCATATATGCATGAGTTTATTTCTAGATTCTATTCTGTTCCATTGACCTTTGTGTCTGTTTTCTTTTTGTGTGTGTGCCAGTACCATACCGTTTTGATTACTATAACTTTGTAGTATAGTTTGAAATCAGGGCATATAATACCTCCAGCTTTGTCCTTCTTTCTCAAGATTGCTTTGGCAAGGAGTTCTTAAAAGGTGGTTCAGCCTTATGTATTCCAGTTTGAATGGTCAAGCTGGTTAAAAGGCCAATTTGGGGAAAATCACAGATATCCTGGTGAGGGATGTTATACTGCTCAGAATGTGGCTGCCTCATGAAACCTCCCTGACTTTCCCCAACTTTACTTTGGTCCTTAAATCCACAACCCCCCCCCCCCCCCACCAACACACACATCTCAGATGACTCCTGTGTCATTTATTATATTATGCTTTATTCTCTATAGCATCTTTCTTATCTCCTCCTCACCAAAGTTATTGATTGAGAACCACTTCTTTCTTAATATGTGAAAAATCCTCAAAATCCTCAAAACTTCCTTCTGTATCTTCCATCTAATAAATGCTCCATAAATATTTGTTACATGAGTAAACACATAGTTCAGTAGCTCTTAGCAGTCAAAGTGCCTCCAAGTCAACTGGAAACATTTAAAATATGGATGTCAGGACTACATCCCCAAAGATTCTGACTGACAGTGTTGGGTATTTTTGTTGTAAAACTCCCAGGTGATTTTGATGTGTGGGTCAGAGTGGAAAATTAGGGGATGGGGCTGATTATGGGTAGTCTGCAGTGTTACCTGGGAATATCATCATCCCTCTCTAAATGTTTGTATATTCACCTTTTCCTCATGAATGATGAACTTATGACAAAATGCCATGATTATCTCACCTTTAAAGTTTTTCAAAATAATGAATATGAAATCTACCCTACGGGAGTACTGATCCAGATCATTTGGTTGCATTTTCCAGAGTGTGCTGTAAATTAGCTTCCCTTGGGAAGGAGAAGGTGAATTGCTGTTTTCACTAGACCTCTGGAATTTGACTGACTTATATTTAACAGCTGTGGATCTGGAAAATACCAAAATAGAAAGGGGTTAAAACATGGCTTCTTCAAACATAGAACTCGGAAAGTCTGGCAATGGCATGATTGTGCAAGTGTTTTGATTTCAGAAGGGGGAAGTCTTCATTTAATTCTATATAATGTGTATATAATAATATAATTTTAAGGCACCTGCTTCAAAATAGAAAGTGGGATGTTGGAGATAATAACACTAAACAAAAATTAAACTAAACTGGGCTCAGTGCCCAGGAAAATTATCAGATTCCAAGAACTGGGCAAGGAGTAAACTAATAGAGGGTGAAAAAAGCAGGAATGGATGAAGTCATATCTGCCTCTGTTAAAAATGACCGTGAAGCAATGTGATCGCTCTTGAACAATTCCGTGGGGCATTTGTTGGGTGGGTGGAGTTCCTGCCCTTCTCATTTTCAGTGACAAACTTCCAATGGAACTTACTTTCCTAAAATGTCAGTCCCAAACATGCCAATAATTACAACCATCGTGAATTATGTTTGAACTTTTATAATGCTGTAAACTGGTTGGAAATAAGTGGACCAGTAATAAAAGTAAGAGTTAACTGAAGTCAGAAGGAAAACCTTCATGTTTCCCAGGATGCCTAAATGTCATGTAATTTACATAAACAAAGAAGGAAATCCTCTTTGTGTGTTTAGGGGTGTGGGTCTAATACAGGAACCCATGTTTTCCTGTTATTGCAAAGCATTCTTTAATCTTTTAAGCGCATTTTAGGACCCACATATATGCCAGGTGTGGTGTTTCCTTTGCTATTAAAACAGCAGAGCAAGGTATGACTATCAGAGAAATTTAGGAGAGCCCCTTTTGTGTCGCATAGACACACAAAATAAACGAATTAAGTGGATAGACAGCCCTGGTAGACTGGTAATACTGCATCAATTTAGTGAGGGGAATGATTGTTCCTCATGGACTTAAACAGGCTTATATTTGGAGCTGTAGGCCAGACAGGCCATTTGTGGATGGAAGACGATAACATTTCCTTGATGTTGGGTGTTTAAGGGGTGATGATTTTTTAACCATGAAAGTAAACGCAATTGGTGTGAAATGTTCATAAGCATTTATCCAAAATATAACTGAATAATGGGCATTACACCTAAGAATTATTTGAAATTTAAAAAAAAAAAATGTTTGCTAAATTCTGGTTAGGAACAAAAAGAGAAGGTTGGACTGAGATCCTAAGAACAGCCCAGGCCTAGACCATAGGGTTGGTCACTTTCCCCTCTTGGTCAATGTTTTCCTGCCTAAATGACCCCAGACACTGAAGCTGTGATAAACTCTGCTGTGTGTGAAGGAGAGCCTTCTTACCACCAGCCATAACTGGCACAGGTACTTTCTGTCCTTCATCCCTCAAGGATTGGTTTTGCCATCTGTTGAGCATTGCATGGTTATTTCAAAATGTGGGATCTGCGGGCTGCTTTGAAACTAAGAAAGAATGTAGCGTTGATGTACAGGCTTACTAGGATTGCATTCATTAGGAGGAGTGCTTTCCACTTTTCCTGCTTCTTTTAATAGCATCAATTCTATTTAAACTTAAATTCCTACAGCCAGAGCTCAGGAGGAGCTTTGAGGAAAATCCTTTTAAAATACTTAATTACCTCCCCTCCCTTGAGGCTCTAAGTTAAGAAGTAAGCAGACAGGCAAAAGTTCAGAGTGACTCTCTCCTGCTGGCTGGTGCTTGATCTCTGTCTGAGAAGTGAGAAGGTCCATTCTCAGCGTGGAAGGGAGAACTGACCAAGGCAGAGAAGAGGAACCGCCGCAGGCCTGCAGTTGTGATAGCCTAAGGAATTCGTATGTGGAGGGGGGCGGGGGTTATAATCAGATGCAGATTAGATACAAACTAACTGTACTTTATGTTGAAGCTGAAACTCCAATACTTTGGCCACCTGATGAAAAGAACTGACTCATTTGAAAAGACCCTGATGCTGGGAAAGATTGAGGGCGGGAGGAGAACAGGATGACAGAGGATGAGATGGTTGGATGGCATCGCCAACTCAATGGACATGAATTTGAGTAGACTTCGGGAGTTGGTGATGGACAGGGAGGCCTGGCGTGCTACGGTCCATGGGGTCGCAAAGTCAGACACGACTGAGTGACTGAATTAACCATAAGGCCAATTTTTTTTTTATTTTTAGTGAGGTATTTCTTCTTATTTTATCACTGAAGCCTGGAATACTTACACTGGACTACAGCATTAGGAATATGCATTGTAGTTGCCTCAGGGAACCAGTGAACTGTACCTTTAAAAGGTAGCCTTTCCCAGCCACCCCTACCAGATGCTCTCAGCCCTTTGTGCTGCTTTCCCTGCTAACCATCATGGTTTATTTGGAGCCTCCATTAGAGGGGCTTGCTGTTAATTGTCCCTGTCATGTTCAGCGTGAGTGGATGAAGGCATCAGTGAAGCTGCCCTTACAGTTAAAATTATATTGTAACTGCTCAAGGGTGCAAATTATAACATCTGTTCCTTTTGAGTTCGCCTCTCACTAAAGGCACACATATTCATTCATTTCTTGTTTTCCTCTGCTTCTCTTTGTCTCTGCACTTCCCTCTCCCTCTCTCTTCCTCCCCTCTATATTCACACCGATACACATGTATACACACACACACACAAATATGTCATTTTTTTTCTCTCTCTTTTATGGCACATATGCATGTAGGCATAAGATAGAAACACCTGTGAATGTGAATCCAGCCCATCCTGCACACTCACTGATCAGAGTGGTCTTTTCTTGGCAGTGACCAACAAGAAACCCACGCAGGCATCCATTACGAAGGTCAAACAGTTTGAAGGCTCCACGTCGTTTGTGCGGCGGTCACAGTGGATGCTCGAGCAGCTTCGCCAGGTTAACGGCATCGATCCTAATCGGGTGAGTGAACTGTCCAGTGCTGAGCCGAGGTGTTCTTTTCTCACAGTGACTCTCTCATTGACCTTGGCAGAGTGGTGGGTGTCTGAGTTGTTTTTGACAAGGCTATTTCTCTGTTTCAGTTATGTGGCTGAGACTTTCTGATTCCTGTGCCTGTCTTGTGGGAAATTATAAATCTTTTCATCATGTTGGACAGAGGCACCTAAGGAGATGCATATTGAAGAAATACTAGCTACCTCCAATACAAAGAGCAAAGTGCCAAGTGCAAAGTTAAGATAATCACATCTATGATTATCAGTATGAAAAACCATGTTCATCAAAGTTCCATCTGCCTCCTAATGCAATCAGGGATGAGGTTTATTTACCAAAAATCCAATAAATGAACTGCACATTAAAAATGATGTATTAGAATTCCATTGGATATAATAAATGAAACATTTCATCGTAGAGTTATGTATGCAAGTAAATTCCCTTTGTTTATACACTAACCATATATCAATGATGAGGAAAAATGAAATGTAAAATGAAACTATACACTACAATAATAAGGGATAATCTTTCCCTACCAAAGGTTAGGGACAAGATTAATATTGTTCAGTGCCAGGAACCTGAAGTAATCCTTTCTTGAGCAATAGGAAAGACCATGTGTAGTCTGAAATAGGATACAAGTTGATATGCAGTTAAGCTAAAGGGACTTCTGTGCTCGTAGCTTCTTGGGGACATCTCAAAACACTGTGAGACAAGAGATCTGCTTGATAAAAAGAGAAAGGTGGACTCTCTGTGCCCCTAGGTGCTAACCAAGATGAACCTTGTGATTAGGAACAAAGTCTCAGAAAGGTGTTTTAGCCTTTATGAGTCTTAATATGGTAAACTGGAAGCAGCAGTTTTTAGAGATGGATATCATTCGTTCTTTCAATGTCTTTTCCAGGATTCTGCAGAGTTTGATTTGTTGTTTGAAAATGCCTTTGACCAGTGGGTAGCCAGCACAGCCTCAGAAAAATGTACCTTCTTCCAGATCCTCCACCACACTTGCCAGCGCTACCTCACAGACAGGAAGCCGGAGTTTATTAACTGCCAGTCCAAAATCATGGGAGGTGAGTGGTCATTTGAATGACTTTAGCCATCCCATTTCCTTCCATTCGCTTTTACATAAAGAGTTAGGTGCTCAGCAGCATAATTAAAGACCAGAAAAAAAGAATCCAGGTGCTCAGAGCTGGACCGCCTGAGGACCATTCTGGGAGTTCTTTGTATGCTAAAGACACCATGGAGTGTTTTCACTCTTATCCAAAAACCGATCTTTTTAAAGGAATTAACCCTTTAGATAAGATTATTTGTACCAGGAGAGGAAGCCTGTCCCTTCATTAGGAAAACCTGTGCATTTGGTCTCCTCACTACCATTTCTATCATTTCAACACAGGACACTTTTAGAGTTGTTTTTTTCCTAGTATTTCTCAAGATGTTTTGCAACTATTGATACGAATGTTCCTACAGATCTAGTTCCTTCTCACAAATAGCAACCAGTCTCTCGTCTATTCCTTAATTGGCAGACAGAGCTGACTTAGGATGAGAGCTGTAAGCCAGCCTTATAGGGGCAAGTACCAGTATGGGCAAGTTAATGAGAAATGTTTAGAGGGTGCTTAGCACGTTTCTTCTAGGTGGCATTTCTTTTTAGAGAATTGAAATTGCTAAAAGTATAAAGCCTTGCCAGTCACTCTGAGTTGAGGAAGAGTGTGTATATCATTGGTCTTTTCACTGATATGTTCTCCTGGTTTTGAAAGCATCTTCTAAAAAAAAAAAAAAGTACCAACTTTGTCTTAATCAAATGTCAAGTGAAGGTCACATTAGAGACAGTACACTTTCCCCTTGGGCTGTATATATCTTTCATATGAACATGAGGCAGAATCCATCATCCTGTCCTAACGGCTGCTGTGCACACTGTTACTTTACCGTTTGTCCACTAGATGTGGTGGGAGAAAATGCTGTCAGCAATTCATTATTATCCGCTAAAGTGTCAGTGTGCTTCTGACATAGGAAGTTCCTCACATCATATGAACCTTGAGAAGTCTCTCAAATGCAGATGCAGACCTTGGTGTTAGAGCTAGTCCTAGAAAAACAGAAGGAGTGATGAGTACATATTTTCTTCAATGTGGCTGCATCCTATGGAACAAAAGTGGAAAAACTATTAGACACAAATGTTGAAAGACAAGGAAATATCAAACACTGACCTCTTACTGTCTGGAAGATATGAGGTAGAACCCCCTCTCCTGTCTGTGCCACCAGTGCTGATCAAATGAATTGTGCGTTGAAAGTCCAGCCTTAACAGACTTGGCCAAAGGTCAGAGGACCCAAGGCTGAGGACCACAGATGGCCATGTCTTCAGGAAATGGAAAATTGGCAAGGAAATTCCAGCTTTCCCTCATTCTTCATTAGAATGTTCTGTACCATCCTAGAATCAAATTTGCTTCTTGATCTTATGCTATGAAACCTTTTCCCTGTTGGTAGAAGTGTAGTATGGTCAGTTGCTTGCCTAGCTAGCACTTGAGCAGAGTCTCCTCTAAAAAAACAGTGTGACATATGGATTTGAAATTTCTGTTGCCCTTGGAGACAGACTTCCCTCGAGCGCTCCACTACTCCAGGTGCCATCCAGCAGGCAGAGAGCATCAGAAGCAGAAGTGGTTCCATGGGGATGACTGCATTTCCTCAGAATGGAAATGGGAGGCGGAAGCAGGGTGTTCGGGTGTGGGGAGGGGACAGGCTCTTCCCACTGTCCTGTAAAGGTTAAGGAGAGCTTTGGGAACTTCCCTTCCTCCTCCCCTAAGGGGCAGCACTAGGTGGCCCTCTTCCCTGTTGTCCCTGAAGCTCTCATTTCTTGTTTCAGAACAAGCCCTTTCATTCCTTCATCCACTCTTGGCTCATCTGCCAGTCACACAGTATGTAGGTACTGAGTGTCCACTCTGCGCTAGTCACTCTCTACATCCCTGATGTGGAGAATTATTCTATCGTTGGCCCCTTAACAGACCCTAATTGCCACCACTCAAACCCCAGACTGGCAGGTCCCCAACAGCCTTTCCATATGCGTTGTTGCGTGCGTGCATGCTGGGTCGCTTCCCACTCTATGCAGCCTGCCAGCTGCTCGACCCAGTATTTGGATATCTTCCACCACCCTGTGAACCCCCAATTATGCCGAGTTGAGACAAGAATCTGCATATTCAGTGTTAAATTGTTGGTCTGTGTAGTGCATAAAACTGAAGACTGATTTCCTGTTGTAAGAAAAAGTTCACGAGACCAAGTCCAGAACTGACTCCGCTTCTGTGACCATGTGTCTCTCTTCTTCCTTAGACCTCAGTTTTCCCTGATGTAACATGTGGAGGTTAGTTTAAATGAGTTCTAAAATCTGTCAGGCCTGTCATTTGAGAATCTATAGTTTTTGAGGTATGGCTTTATTGTATAGGTTAATCACTGCTTAATAATCAAATAAAAGATTTCATGCGGTTAGATACTGCCCAGTTCTAGATTCTAAGGAAGGTCAAAACGCTGGAACTAAGCACATTGTACTTTGTTGGCAGCACGTAGTGCTTAATGAGGACAGCCTGTCTTATTTAAACAGTTGTCTTTCCTTGATAACAGTTGTACCAGCACACCCTGGCTAATTAGCATGCTGATTAGGCTTCCTTTCTGCCAGTTATCACAATTCAGAGACAGAAAAACTGTGTGGTTTTCGGGTCACTGCATTCTGACACCTTTAACTTTTAGGGTACCTACCCCAGCTTCAACAGGTGAGATCTATTCCAAATTTCAAAAATCTTCTGGTCTGTCCTCGGTATGGGCCGCAAGTGCTAGACGTGGTGGTTTTCCCCACTGTGAAATGTGATAGATCTTGTTAATTTTAGAGAACTGATAAGTGTCGATGTGCTGTCCTCCACCTCCATTCTGTACATATGGTATCTCATTTAGTTTTTACATCAGCCTTTGGAAATGCAACTTATTATCTCCATCTTACCGAGAAGGAAGTAGAATCAGAGGGATTAGTAAATAACTTGCCAAGGGTCATATAGCTTTTGTCCTCAAGTGGCAGAGCTAAAATTCAAACATAGGTCCTCTCTAAGAACATCTTTTTCGGGGCCACAAAATGGTACATTCCAGGGAACATCATCGATACTGTCTTTGGTATAAATGTTGCTCCCTAAAGTTGTTTAGGAATTTGGGGACGTATTTTAGCCAGCACATTCCTAGGTATTAAAAAAGGGAGCTAAGTGGATAGGGTCAGAGATATGAGATGTTTTAATGGTTTTCCTACTTTTATTGCAGTATACAATTAATATAATAACTTAAGCACTTTTGTTTCTGCCCTAAGAATGAAGGAATCATCAGGACCTTTAAAATCATCTTGCTGCTTGTTTCTTCTTTGTTTTTTTTTTTTCATAATGATTTCAACATATTAAAGAGATGAAAGTGAGGCTATTTTACTCAATGGGGAAGATGCTGGAGTCCTGGCCACTCACCAGGCCTCTTAGGTACTTTGTTTCTAATCCAGCCTGTCCTTGGGAAAACTGAAGCCATTTGAATGATATTTTGAAGAACAGATCTGCCTGACTGAACCACACTTTCTTTAATACCAGTTGTGATAGGATTGTCATTTACGTATCTACAATTCCATGAAATTCTGCTCTTACATTTATTGATTGTGTATATTCCAAATGGCCAGCTGTTTCTTCTTCCCTTGGGGAAAGTCAGTTACCCCAAAGTAAATTCTTTGGCTTGTTTGAAATGCTCTCCTCCAAGCATGTCATTTCCTTATCTCCAGAGGACAGACTTGGAGCTCTGATCTTCTGGTGTTGGTTATAAGATCCAGGAGACATGTCCAAAGTCTGCAGTTGTGAAGACCCCCATAAATTGAAAGAGGGAGGGATGTTCTGAGCAGGTGTAGAGCAGGAAGCATTGGTTTCTCCAGTTAGCATCTTTCCAGCCATCTTCTCTTCTTTGGATGCTTAGAAGACTTTGACCTCAAGCCTTGGTTATTCCTACTTTCCACTCTACCCACTTTACCTCTCTTTTAATTTATTCAAGGTCAGTTACCTTAAAAAATACAAAGTCATTCATTCAGTTGCTGGGTCCCTAAGCTACCAAGCCACCTACAAAGATGGAAGGCCGAGGTGTAGAGCCAGTCTGGCTGCTGAAGTGTCATGTAGCGTTAGGAACAACAGGACCCTGAAGGTGAAGTCTTAGCTTCATATAGCTTACTTTTTCTAAGATAGTAGCTTTTTTCTGCCTGTTACAAGCAGAATAGATCTATGATAATATAGATGATACACTGTCTTGTCTGGATAAGGAAATGGCTGCCCACTCCAGTATTCTTGGCTGGAAAATCCCATGGACAGAGGAGCCTGGTGAGTTACAGTCTGTGCATTCACAAGAGTCAGACACGACTTAGCAACTAAACCAGCCCCACCACTATTATGATGATATGTTTGTACTACAAAGATGCCTTGAAGGAATTAATCACATATGTTGAACTTTAAAAGAGACACTTACTTTCAGTTAATTTATTTTAAAAAAAAAAAAAAAAAAAGCATGGTCTGCCCCAAATAGTAGCATCGGTTTACTTATAACGGACCTGTTGTATTAAGTCTAGGTCCCAAGGGGAACTTTATTTTGCTCTCTGCATTCTTCTTAATAAAATGTGATCATATCCCACATAGTTCCCCATTGTTATTTTATTTACACTGACCTTCTGTAATGATTACTGTTGCCCTATTATTTTTATGCCCAAATCTGTGAACTAAGGAAATCTGGAATGGTTTTGGCAACTTCTGTGTGGAACCACCAAATAGATGCTTTGTAAACCTATTTTCTTTTTTAGAAAGTATGGTAAATTATTTGCAGAAAGAAAGAAATTTATTCCTTGAGGCAAGGTTCCATTTAAACTGAAGCATGTCCTCCAGTTTTCTTGGGTTCTGAGCCCAAGCACCTCTAGCTAACTCATTCAATTACTTCTCCCTCTTTCCTCTGTTCTGTGTGGGTCATCATTCAGTGAACCCCATTTAGACTGTTTGAGGCCCAATTGTTCACGTAAGCATTTACTCAGCACCAGCTGCCTGTCAGGTCCTGAGCTACCTGCGGACATCCAACAACCAGGTGGGCACCTTTGCCAATTTTACTTACCTTCCGGGGGGGGGGGTGTTATTAGGTGTAAATAGATATCAAACAATATGATACACCAAGGGGATGGCTGAGCTGCATTTAAAAGGATAGTTAAGAGTTGACAGACACATAAGGGCAGGATGAAGTGAGTTCTGTCTTGCAACACTTAATCCAGACAGTGTCATTTCAGTGTTGGCTAGATTCAAAATTTGAAATGTGGCAGATTGTTTTTCCACAAAGCAGACTATTTGTTAAGTGTCATGTATTTTTATCATCACCAAAGGGTATTTCTTTAGCATTGTCCGTCAACGTGCAGACCTTCAGATGAGGGTATAAAGTGCAACCTTGTGAGCTCTATTAGAATTCCAGGGACACATATGTCTCTGATGTCCCCTTCATAGCAGGCTAGCCCTCATTCACCCCTGCCGATTGGTATGCTAAAGTGAAAGTCGCTCAGTCATGTCCAACTCTTTGCGACCCCATGGATTATACAGTCCATGGAATTCTCTAGGCCAGAATACTGGAATGGTGGGTAGCCTTTCTCTTCTCCAGGGGATCTTCCCAGCGCAGGGATGGAACCCAGGTCTCCCGCATTGCAGGCAAATTCTTTACCAGCTGAGCCACCAGGGAAGCCCTGGTATGCTAAAGGAGAACCGAATGGCTTTCCTCTGGAGTCCCCTGGGGTGGAACAGAATCTCAGAATGCAGACTGTGACTTTGTATTGTACTTTTCTCCCAAACAATGTAGGAGCATACCCCTGAGCAAGGTATGCGAATATTTTACCTTGTGAGTGCCCTGGGTGTGGGCGTGTGTAAGGTGAGGTGACAGATGACGACACAGAGCACATGTATGCGTCCTGAGAGTGTGCTTTTTTTAAATTTTTTTATTGAAGAATAATTGCTTTACAGAATTTTGTGATTTCTGTCAAACTTCAACATGAATCAGCCATAGGTATACGTATATCCCCTCCCTTTTGAAAGTCCCTCCCATCTCCTGCCCCATCCCACCCCTCTAGATTGATACAGAGCCTCTGTTTGAGTTTCCTGGACCATACAGCAAACTCCCATTGGCTATCTATTTTACATATGGTAATGTAAGTTTCCATGTTACTCTCTCCATACATCTCACCCTCTCCTCCCCTCCCCCCATGTCCATAAGTCTGTTTTCTCTGTCTGTTTCTCTATTGCTTCCCTGTGAATAAATTCTTCAGTACCATTTTTCTAGATTCTGTGTATATGCGTTAGAATACAATATTTATCTTTCCTAAGAGGGTTCTTATGGAAAAACAAAAGTGATGTATACAGTCGTTCTTAATCCAAATATATTAATAGAGTGCTCTAATAGAATCTGTCACGTTTGCCATGATTTTTATATTTCTTCCTCGTGTCTTGATGTTTTCTGTCAATGAATAGTGGTTTTGTGGGATGTGAACCTTGCACTCCTACACGTACTCTGACCATGGGCACAGTATAAAGAGTCTCTTATTTCTCAAGAATACATTCATGTGTAATTTTGCCCCCACCACTAAAACTTTAACACACTCAGGGATTCAGCAGATATGCACTAATGATTACAATTCACATACCAAGTTGAAATGTATTAAAAAACCATATTGTTGATGATGGCATGTAGATACAGATCAGGGGAAGAGGCCAGGCTGCTTAGATCATTTACTATTGTGAGAGAGTCAGGAGGTTTCCCAAGAGTTGTTAAGATCTAGAGGAATCCGTATCATAGCTCCTCCAGTGAGTTTTTGTTGCCCTTTAGGAAATAACAAAGGAACAAACTTCAGTTATTCTCTACCATGTACAAACAAGGAAAGTGATTTATGAGGAATTGCCTGAGATCCCATAGCTCATGAGGGATGGAGCTCTACCATGGTCAGGGCTTCTCATTTATTCCACGTCCATTCATTGGAGACCTGGACTTTCAAGTTCCCTCAATAAACCCAGGCTTCTTTTCTTTATGTTGATTCTGCCAAACAGAAGAGATAGTCCCAATTTAACAAGATATGTATGAGACTCAAATTAAAAATTCCATTTGGCAATTCTCTGTAGATGTCTGTTAGTGATATTAAACACATACAGACTTAGCCACCACTCTCTCATCACTCCATCCTCTTTGTTGCAGCTAATACCATCTTTTCCTAGAGAGCTTGATACTTTATATATGACTTTCTTTTTTAGAAACTTTTTGGAGAGAGTTAGAAATTAAAAATAGAAACCAAAGATTATGCATCAATAAGAATAACAGTACAAATATTTAAAATGTACAATTGGAAAAGCCTAGTTTGGAGACTTTTTTGTTTTGGTTATTGGGATACCACCAGTGTAACTACTGCGTCAAACACAATTGAGATATATGGTGCTACACAAACTGCTAACAACCATCTGACATTGACTGAGTGCTCTTAGGAGCAGGACGTTGTAGCAGAAGCTATGAGATGTCTATCTGATTCTTTATGTATTTTTTAAATTTAGGACCATATTACCACAGTTATGTTAGAGATTTTGTATGCTTTCTCATGTTTTCTGGTAGTCATTCAACTTTATCGTATTCCCAAAAGGTGAATTAAAAGCAGATGCTTTTATTTGCAGTGAGAAAACTGAAGTAACGAAGGACTAGTTCCTTAGGTTCCATGCAATTCTGTACATGATATAAATGACTAGTAACTAAAGAAAAATTGGGTCACAGATGTGATTTTTTATTTTCTGTTTTTCATTGCTCACTGACTGTAAGCTACACTGAAATACATGCTGTGAAACAGCTGGTGGGTTATGGGGAGTCATCCTGAGCCTGGAGTGACTTCGTGCATTAAGTGCTTTTTGAATCATATCTCTCCATCAAAATCTTGAACCAAACCTAAGCTCCACGAGAGGACTTCCGAGGTATCATTTATTGGCGTGACAAGGATCGTGAACATATTTTGCCTATCCCATGGTTAAATAATCTGAAACAGATGAGAGCCATTTCTACTTTCACAATCAACCAGAACACATTAATTGCACATCTTGATGTAGTGGAAAGAACACAGACTAGATTCACTTAGCTCTGTTTTTGATGGTTATCACTCTGTAACCTTCTCTAAGATGCTTACCTCATACTCAGCCTCTCTGTGCTTTTTTGTATCATGGATAGCAACATATATCTTGAAGGAATGGTGTGGGGATTAAAATGAATTTTAAAATATTCAATCAGGATTTCTGCAAAGTGCTAGTACATGTCTGAATATTTTGTTTAAAATACATGGAAATTATGTATATCTATTCATAATATAATGGTCTTCTGGAATATTTATCAAAGTCCTTTCTTATGAAAGAAGTAAGAAAATATTCTTAAACTTTCCTAATCCATGTTTGGCCTTAAGAATTGCAAAAACAAACCAAAGTAACTTTTTTTTGTTCCAGCTGGGAAGGAGCTAAGCTGTATTATAAATATTTCAAATGTCTGGAATGCTGAGTTGTTTCCCATGGTTTATAGAATGCTGAATGTGTTGCATTTTATGTTTGACATTTATAGAATGCATATGGTACTGCTGACTTTACCAGAACAACGATATTTAAAATATTGAGTGATACTGTGACAGAGATCAGGGCACAATATTCAGATCTTCTAGTAGGAAAGAAAAACCTTAAAACACATTTTCTGAACTTTATAAGAGCATAGAAATGTCCTTTTTCCACCAACATATCTTCAACCTAGAGCATTTCTTTGAGTCCAGTTCTCTTTACACAGCCCCAAAAGGACATATATCAGAGGTTAAATTGTTTAATATTGTTAGTCATGAAGTAGTATTTTCCAAAATAGATATAAAAGGCATGCTGCATGATGCCTACCCATACTTCTAGATTTACAGAGAAGTACAATTTTTAAAAGAATTTGGGGGATTTAAGTTTACCAATCACTTTGCTACATGTTTTAAAATCGTCATAATTTCATGAAACAAGCTTTACTTTAATACCAAAAGATAGAAAGGACATATCTCTGAGAATAAAGGCCTATTCCTTAAATTGGAAGCATTTACCTTTATGAAAAAATTACTATGTCTGGTTCTTATTTTTCCTAGTTCACATGGTGGACCAATAAAAACCCCATCATCACCTGGCCTTTAAAAATTGCTGCTCTGCTGTAACATAGAAGCATCAAGAACTAAAAATTACTTGGAGTTTTAGTGAAGAGAAGCTGTGAATTCTCAAGAACAGTAACTGGGTCTAAAAATGGTCATTTATGATTTGTCAAATTCATTCCCACTCTGGGGAAACCCACTCAGCACACATCCTTTGGATAGTACAGACAGAACAGATAATCCTCAGGGTGAAGGCCATAGTCTTATCCCTTACCTGGAATAGAGGTAAGGAACTTGTGTGTAGTACCTGAGAAACTACCCAGGAATACGAGATTTCTAAAACCTTTAGTGAAAAGGTAAATAAAGTGATGTTTTTTCCCTCACATTATATCCTAGCCTTTCAAAAATTTCAGCTTTGTATTTGATCATTAAAATAAGACTAAGTCTCTAAACTTATCTAACTTATAAGTAGTCTCTAACTTATAACTTAAGTCTCTAACGTATAAGTAGTTACTTGAAATTTAGACATTGATGTAAATCTGAAGTTGAAGACTTTTCAGATTTATAAGACCAAAAGCCGTTCTCACCCTTCTATTTACAATATGCCTACCCAGGGTTGGGTTCATAGGAGTCATGCAAGAGGCAAGCGCATTAAGATTGCCAAATTTAGGACGCAAAAGTAGACGATGCGCAATAAACTCTGAGTATAAGATAAACAGTGGGTAACTTTTGAGTATAAGTATACCCCATGCAGTATTTGGGACAACCAAAAACTTATCCATTGTTTGTCTGAAATTCAGATTTTACTGAGCATCCTATATTTTATCTGGCAACCTTCATGGGCATCCCAGTTTCTAGCTATTGTAACCAATATGGAAAACACAGTAAGTGAGCTGGTATGTAGATAAGTAAACTTTATGATGGCCAGTTATTAGGACTTTAAGAAATGTTGAGATGGACAACTCCCAGGCATAATGTTAGGTTAGCTGTTCAAAGATACAAACAAAAAAATATATGAGACAGGCTGCTAAAGAAGCAGTTGAAAGACTTGCCAGGATTCATGTCTTATTGTGGTTATTCTACTTAGAAAAATGCTGTTAAGTGCAAATGAAAGTAGTAATCAGTATAGAAATTCCACTAAAGCTCTTTAGTAATCAAACATGAGGTCCCTGGTCAAATGTGCACAGGGGAAAAAGCTCAGTCTTGGGTCTGAATGTCTTTGGCTTGGTTTTGAGCAGTTAGTTTCCTGCAAAAACAGTAACAGGAGTCTGCCATTGACTTTTGGGAACACCAGCAGACCAAAGGCTCCCATTTATGCAGAAAAGAGAAGCAGCTCTGGGTCTCAAGATCTAGAAAAGGTGCTGCTTTAAAAATTTAGCCTCCTCTCTGACCTGTCTGATGGTTTTCTTAGTAATAGAAGTGACTGGTCTACAAAGAATCCCTTGTCAAACCCTTGCTTACAAGCTCTGACTCACCTTTATCCATCTCACTATCCATCTATACCCTCCTCTCACTGTCAGGTAAATGAGCATGGAAGGTAACCCTGAGCTTTTGGTTGGTTGGTTTGCTTGGGTTTTATTCTAGCTCCATATGAGTATAACATCCACAGGTGATGCTACTATAGGTTCCATGAAACATTCAGTGGGTCCTACTTGTGAAAAGGGAAGAATATCTTCAATAGTTCCTAACTGTGAGAGCACATTGAGCACCAACACTTCAACTACAACACTTGAGTGGCAGGAAGGCAACCAAGTAAGTGTATCACTCTATCGAGGTAAAACATGTTTCAGGAAAAGAACGAGGACAAGTCTTCATTGGCTAAGGGATCTGTTTACTTTGTCTAACTTTTGAATGGTTACGAGGTGACAAATGCATGCATTTTAAACTTAGTGGATGCTGCTGGTGGGAAAGCAACTATTTATGTTTCTGTTATTTAAATTCATGAAAAGTGAAGGTGTTAGTCACTCAGTCATGTCCGATTCTTTGCAATCCCATGGACTGTAGCCCACCAGGCTCCACTGTTCATGGAATTCTCCAGGCAAGAATACTGGAGAGTGTAGCCATTATCTTCTCTAGGGGATCTTCCCAACCCAGGTCTCCTGCACTGCAGGTGGATTCTTTACCATCTGAGCCACTAGGGAAACTCATATTTAAATTCATAGTCATGCCAAAAAGACAGTAGTAAGAAAGACTCAGAATATTTCTGAGCTTAGATACCTAAGCAGAAGCTGATTGTTCATACTTTGAGAAAATCTAAGTGTTGTAATTATTCATAATACCATGCCCTGTAGAAAAGACCTTTCAAGTGGAATGAATATACCCCCCATTGAACGTGGTTGTGAACATTCTGGTCAGGATCAGCTTCATGTCCCTTATCTCTCAGAGAATTAAACAAGACGGAGTGTGGTGGGTAAAAATCAGGGGCATTACATGTTTCACATACAAGTATTGCACCAGACCTAATCTTGTGATTATTTATGCTATATTATTTCTTCTATCAGTGTCTCCTATGGACCTTATTTTCACAGTTGGTTGATTTTATTGATCTTCTTTCTAGTTTCCATTATAAGAGGTTGAGACTTAAAGAGGCGAATAAAAGATGTTTTTCACAAGGTCAGAGTAGATTCACAGATCTGATAAAAGGCAAAAGTTTGTCCTGATGGTTGCCTTCTAGGAATGTTAGGGTCTTTTGGACACCAAGTAAAGGAGAGGAAAAACACTTGTAATTTTGAGAAGGTCTTTGTGGTGTTAATATATAATCCTTGTCTATTTTTTGTAAGCTTTTGACTTTCAAACTTGAATAAGATACAATAGAGTATAATTGTTTAAAGGCTTACATCATTTAAAAGCAAATGTTACTGATTACACTCCATTACAAAATAAAAAGTTTAATTAAAAAAACAAATGTTTATCTTAAGAGTTACTGAGTAAAATGTATTTTTTTCTATCTGCAATGATTTTATCATCTTGGTCATCACCTAATCATGCTCTATCAAATTATCACAAACTTAGTGACTTTAAAACAACACACGTTTATTATCTTGTAGTTCTGGAGGTAAGAAGTCTGGAATGAGTCATCAGGTTGTGTTCCTTCTAGAGATGCTAGGAAAGAGTTTGTTTCCTTGTCTTTTCCACCCTCTGGAGGCTGCGTGTGTTCCAAGGTGTGGGGCATTTTCCTTCATCTTCAGAATCTCCAGTGTAACGTCTTCAAATCTCTCTCTGCTTTTTATGCTCCTGCCTCTCTCTTATCAACACCCCTGTGGTTATATTGGTAGACCCAAGTAATTTGGATTATCTTTCCATCTGAAGATCCTTAAGCATAGGTGCAAAGTCCCTTTTACCATGTAAGGTAACATATACGTACGTTCCACGAGTTAGGACCTGGGCATCTTTGTGCAGCTGATGTTCTGCCTACTGTACTATTTTTCTAAGAGCTACAATATACACTATTGTCTAATAATGTCCTACATTTAATCTTTTTCCTTTCATAATATATACTTTTAAATACTTTCTTTACTTGTACTAATCTATTATAATTTAAGATATTTAAATTTCAAAGCATGTAAGAAACCTATATGCAGGTCAGGAAGCAACAGTTAGAACTGGACATGGAACAACAGACTGGTTCCAAATAGGAAAAGGAGTACATCAAGGCTGTATACTGTCACCCTGCTCATTTAACTTATACGCAGAGTACATCATGAGAAACGCTGGGTTGGAAGAAGCACAAGCTGGAATCAAGATTGCCGGGAGAAATATCAATAACCTCAGATATGCAGAGGACACCACCCTTATGGCAGAAAGTGAAGAGGAACTAAAAGCCTCTTGATGAAAGTGAAAGAGGAGAGTGAAAAAGTTGGCTTCAAGCTCAACATGCAGAAAACTAAGATCATGGCATCTGGCCCCATCACTTCATGGCGAATAAATAGGGAAACAGTATAAACAGTGTCAGACTTTATTTTGGGGGGCTCCAAAATCACTGCAGATGGTGATTGCAGCCATGAAATTAAAAAATGCTTACTCCTTGAAAGAAAAGTTATGACCAACCTAGATAGCATATTCAAAAGCAGAGACATTACTTTGCCAACAAAGGTCCATCTAGTCAAGGCTATGGTTTTTCCAGTGGTCATGTATGGATGTGAGAGTTGGACTGTGAAGAAAGCTGAGCACTGAAGAATTGATGCTTTTGAACTGTGGTGTTGGAGAAGACTCTTGAGAGTCCCTTGGACTGCAAGGATATCCAACCAGTCCATTCTGAAGGAGATCAGTCCTGGGTGTTCTTTGGAAGGAATAATGCCAAAGCTGAAATTCCAGTACTTTGGCCACCTCATGAGAAGAGTTGCCTCATTGGAAAAGACTCTGATGCTGGGAGGGATTGGGGGCAGGAGGAAAAGGGGACGACCGAGGATGAGATGGCCGGATGGCATCACTGACTCGATGGACGTGAGTCTGAGTGAACTCCGGGAGATGGTGATGGACAGGGAGGCCTGGCATGCTGCAGTCCATGGGGTTGCAGAGAGTCGGAGACGACTGAGCGACTGAACTGAACTGAAGCTTTTTAGGAAGACCCAGTACTTAAGTGGCTGAAAGGGCTTATCTTGTAGCTCCTTACTTTACCAACTGGGATATTTGTACCTCGGCCCTTTCTCTTCACTTAAGGAATTGATTTTCCTTAATAAACGCACAGGTTTTTTTTTTACAAGTTTCTAAGATATGTTAGTATTTAAAGCTTTCAATGATGAAAATGTTGTAGGCCATTTGGTTTTGTTAAAATCATCCTTTTCCTTGATATTTCCCTTACTTCCATCTCAGAAAATGACCTGAATGTCCTCCATGTAAATACCTTGGTGACATTCCTCTTGAGGCTGACAGTTCCTCTTCAGCTTTCATATAAAATGTCAAGGTCAAGTGTATTTAACACATACTCATCAGATAAGTTCACATTAACGGGTTGCATTTATCTCTAATTCAGCGTTCATTTAGAAGTGATCTGACATGAGCCCCTGAAGTGCAATTAGCATATTAATTCAACAGTTTTCTGTACTGGTTAGGGTGTCTTCCTTCAGTGTAGTGTTGTGTCTTAAACTTTGTCTTCCCAGCATGGTATGGTACACACTGGAAAGGAGAAGACTGCACAGATCTGGGTTTGAATTTGTGATCTGTTATTTACTGTCTGTGGATGAGTTACTTAAATTGTAAGCTTGACTTCCTGTTCTTAAACAGAATAATTATGCTTATTCCACAAGGTTGTTGTAAGAGTTTTAAATAAGGTCATTTATAAGCATTTAGCATGGTGAATAGGGAGTACTGTGAAATGTAGTGGTAGCTGTTATAACTATATTAATATATTATAATGAATTCTTTCTTTAAATTCTGCCTTCCTGCTGTTGTCCTGCCTTCCTTTCTATTCTATTAATATAGAATCTGAATTCCAGTCAGACACGGAGGAGGGAGTGGAGGTATGCGTAGCTTTCAGTATCCCTTACATCAGATATAGTAGACATGAAGTCATATGTATTCATATTTGCATTTTTCTTCTATGATAACACTGATCATCACCATATTGAGTTCCTACTATATGCCAGATAATATTTTTTAGTTCACATTAATCCTAAAAAGTAATCATTTTTATCATTTACAGATTAAGAAGCAGAGTTTCTTAATATTACTTAACATGCCTTAAGTTATGTAGATAATAAAGAGAAGTTGTTGCTATCGTTCAGTCACTAAGTCATATCCAACTCTTCGTAACCCCATGGACTGCAGCACACCAGCCTTCCCTGTCCTGCACCATTTCCTGGAGTTGGCTCAAACTCATGTCCATATAGTCAGTGATACCACCCAACCATCTCATCCTCTGTCATGCCTTTCTCCTCTTGCTTTCAGTCTTTTCCAGCATCAGGATCTTTTCCGATATCGGTCGGCTAATCCCATCAGGTGGCCAAAGTATTGGAGCTTCAGCGTCAGCGTCGGCCATTCCAGTGAATATTCAGGGTTGATTTCCTTAAGGAATGACTAATTTGATCTCCTTGCTGTTCAAGGGAGTCTCAACCACAGTTCAAAAGCATCAATTCTTTGGCACTCAACTTTGTTTATGGTCCAACTCTCACACCTGTACATGACTACTGGAAAAACCATAGCTTCAACTATATGGACCTTTGTTGGCAAAGTAATGTCTCTGCTTTTTAATATGCTGTCTATGTTTGTCATAGCTTTTCTTCCAAGGAGCAAGCATCTTTTAATTTCATGGCTACAGTCACCATCTGCAGTGATTTTGGAGCCCAAGAAAATAAAGTCTGACACTTTCCATTGTTTCCCCCTCTAGTTGCCAAGAAGTTATGATACCAGATGCCATGATTTTAGTTTTTTGAATGCTGAGTTTTAAGCCAGCTTTTTCACTCTCCTCTTTCACTTTTGTCAAGAGGCTCTTTAGTTCCTCTTCGCTTTCTGCTCTTTGGGTGGTATCATCTGCATATCTGAGGTTATTGATATTTCTCCCAACAATCTTGATTCCAGCTTGTAATTCATCCAGCCCAGCATTTTGCATGATATATTCTGCATACAAGTTAAATAAGCAGGGTGACAATATACAGCCTTGACATACCCTTTTCCCGTTTTCGAACCAGTCTGTTGTTTCTTATCCAGTTCTAACTGTTGCTTCTTGACCTGCATACAGGTTTCTTAGGAGGCAGGTAAGTTGGCTTGGTATTCCCATCTCTTTAAGAATTTTCCACAGTTTGTTGTGATCCACAGAGTCAAAGGCTTTGGCATAGTCAGTGAAGCAGAGTAGGTATTTTTCTGGGCTTCTCTTGCTTTTTGTATGATCCAGTGGATGTTGGCAATTTGGTCTCTGGTCCCCTGCCTTTTGTAAAACCAGCTTGAACATCCAGAAGTTAACAGTTCACGTATTGCTGAAGCCTGGCTTGGAAATTTTTGAGCATTACTTTACTTGCATGTGAGATGAGAGCAATTGTGCAGTAGTTTGAACACTCTTTGGCATTGCCTTTCTTTGGGATTGGAATGAAAACTGACCTTTTCCAGTTCTATGGCCACTGCTGAACTTTCCAAATTTGCTGGCATATTGAGTGCGGCACTTTCACAGCATCATCTTCTAGCACTTGAAATAGCTTAGCTGGTATTCCATCACCTCCACTAGCTTTGTTCATAGTGATGCTTCCTAAGGCCCACTTGACTTCACACTCTGGGATGTCTGACTCTGGGTTAGTGAGCACAGCATTGTGGTTATGCAGGTCATTAAGACCTGTTTCGTGCAGTTCTGTGTATTCTTGCCAGCTCTTCTTAATTTCTTCTGCTTCTATTAGGTCCTTACCATTTCTGTCCTTTTGTTGTACCCATCTTGGCATGAAAATTTCCCTTGGTATCTCATATTTTCTCTAAGAAAAGTTAAGATTTGTCTGTTTCTAAAATCTATCTTTCCTTCTTCTCCATTATAGAAAAGTAGAGAATCTTTTCAACGCATGTTTTTGTGTAGAGGTTTTAAGTGGTCCTCCAACAAAATGAGATTTTATCCTCATTTCATCAGCTTAGTATAGTTCTTGACGTTGGTCAGTGTCATATTTTCAGTATAGCACTTGAATTATGGGAT
Source organism: Capricornis sumatraensis (assembly GCF_032405125.1). Classification (NCBI taxonomy): domain Eukaryota; kingdom Metazoa; phylum Chordata; class Mammalia; order Artiodactyla; family Bovidae; genus Capricornis; species Capricornis sumatraensis. Next base: position 42,391,248 of record NC_091087.1, on the reverse strand, counting down.
TCATTTCTTTATCACTATTAGTTTATTTTCTAATTAAATGTTCTACTACTAAGTTCACTCTTCTAATGCTGTCCTTTCTTTTGGTTTATTTTCATATCTATTTTCCTTTCCTCTAGGAATACTCTTTGGGATCATACTATACTTTAAAAGGAAAATGCAACTTTATTTGTTGAATTATAAGATATGCATAAATTTTCAAGAATATGTATGTTATATAAAGCATGGTACATTTATATCCAACTCTTCTGTGTAATAAACATTTATAGGCCAGCAACATGTATAGGTAACTAAGATAGAGTCCTAGGTAAGGCAGCCTTTGAAAATAGATTGTGTATGTATCTTCTTTGGGGAAATAACAGACTTGGGAAAATGTGGTAAAGCTTTTTTCACTGTTGATTAAGAAAATTCCAAAATTAAGACTTCCTCTTTTCAACTATTATACTTCTCAGCTTCATCTCTCTTTTTTTTTTAAGTTAACACAGAGAAAGTTTATTTATTTTTTTTTACTGTATAAGCATTTATTTTATTTATTTTTTTGTTTTTTTGTTTTTGTTTTTTTTTTTAATTTTAAAATCTTTAATTCTTACATGCGTTCCCAAACATGAACCCCCTTCTCACCTCCCTCCCCATAACATCTCTCTGGGTCATCCCCATGCACCAGCCCCAAGCATGCTGTATCCTGTGTCAGACATAGACTGGCGATTCGATTCTTACATGACAGTATACATGTTAGAATGCCATTCTCCCAAATCATCCCACCCTCTCCCTCTCCCTCTGAGTCCAAAAGTCCATTATACACGTCTGTGTCTTTTTTGCTGTCTTGCATACAGGGTCGTCATTGCCATCTTTCTAAATTCCATATATATGTGTTAGTATACTGTATTGGTGTTTTTCTTTCTGGCTTACTTCACTCTGTATAATCGGCTCCAGTTTCATCCATCTCATCAGAACTGATTCAAATGAATTCTTTTTAACGGCTGAGTAATACTCCATTGTGTATATGTACCACAGCTTTCTTATCCATTCATCTGCTGATGGACATCTAGGTTGTTTCCATGTCCTGGCTATTATAAACAGTGCTGCGATGAACATTGGGGTACATGTGTCTCTTTCAATTCTGGTTTCCTCAGTGTGTATGCCCAGCAGTGGGATTGCTGGGTCATAAGGTAGTTCTATTTGCAATTTTTTAAGGAATCTCCACACTGTTCTCCATAGTGGCTGTACTAGTTTGCATTCCCACCAACAGTGTAGGAGGGTTCCCTTTTCTCCACACCCTCTCCAGCATTTATTTCAGCTTCATCTCTTAAAAGCTGAAAACACAAGCACAAATAGCTGGATTTATTTCTGATTAAGATTAGGTTAAAAACTACAAAAATTTAAAGTTCTAATACAGATAAAAATAAACAGAACCACTGATTTGCTATTGTTTTTTCCTGTTAAGAAATATAAATTGAAATTCTTCATTTGGGGCTATCTACTTTACCAACAAAGATCCGTCTTAATCAAAGCTATGGTTTTTCCAGTTGTCATGTATGGATGTGAGAGTTGGACTATAAAGAAAGTTGAGTGCCAAAGTATTGATGCTTTTGAACTATGGTGTTGGAGAAGACTCTTAAGAGTCCCTTGGACAGCAAGGAGATCCAACCAGTCAATCTTAAAGGAAATAAGTCCTGAATATTCATTAGCAGGACTGAAGCTGAAGCTGAAACTCCAGTACTTTGACCACCTGATGTGAAGAACTGACTCATTGGAAAAGACCATGATGCTGGGAAATATTGAAGGCAGGAGGAGAAGGGGATGACAGAAGATGAGATGGTTGGATGGCATCACCGATGTGATGGATATGAATTTGAGTAGGAGTTGGTGATGGACAGGGAAACCTGGCATGCTGTAGTCCTCGGGGTTGCAAAGAGTCAGACATGACTGAATAACTGAACTGAACTTTCAACCAGCCAGGCCTAAGCAAATAAGAGAATCTATCAGTAAGATATAACCAACTTTTTCTTTGTTTGCTGGTGAGAACAAATGGAAAAATAAGTATTATCACTGCTGAATGCTGTAGAGTTTTTGGATTTTTATACTGCTAAAAATGAATATTTTAAAAATTGAATATTGGCACAGTTTAATGTGAATTCACATTTTGAGACTCCTTCAGCATGAATTCACATTTTGAGACTCCTTCGGCACCACTACCTGCAAAATAGAGGAAATTAAAAAGAAATAATCACTTTCAGGAAAAAAGCTAAGTATGCATAAAGCAGAAACAGAGTCACAAAAGAGTAGGAATGAAGCTGCTTGCCTGCTGGCCTACAGCTCTGGAAAGTGTTTGAATTCCATGCTGTAACAGTGACTAAAAATACCCCTACGGAAAGCAAAAGCACAGCCACATTTGCTGTTTAGAATCAAAGCCTTTCTGCCCAAGCGAGGGATCTACAAACAAGCCATGATCCACTGCCCTAGGAAGTTGCTTATAAGATTCTACATTCCTGGGGGGGAGGCAACAGAAAGCAAACAGCATCGCCCACCCATGACCTGGCGCCAGCTGCTCACTGGCTTAGCACTGGCTCTGCAGTGTCCATAATAGCACCCAGGACAGGAGCCTCAGATCATCACTTTAAGTCCTGGTTGTCTTAGGGGCCAGTACTAGAAACAATAAAGCTACATGTAGCAGAGAAAGGACCATGGTAGTGAGGAGAAGGAAGAAGAAATTAAAATTTCCCACTCGAGAAGAATGCACTAACCAAACTTCTAAAAAAAATATATGAGAATTCCAAAAAAAAAAAAAAAAGAAAACTGGGAGTTGAATTTACTCCAAATGAAACTACTTTGAAAATGATTTTAAGGATGCTTGTGATACTCAAAAAATAAGGGAATTAGAAAAAAGAATAAGATGTTACAAAGCAAAAACAAAGCTCAATGAAAAGATGAGGTAGTGGAGAGGAAAAAATTCTGAAAATGAAAAAGATACACCCATTTGTTAGAATAAACTCTAGATTATCTATAGTTTAAAGACTTAATGACTTGGAAAATAATGAGAAATTCACCCATAATGCAGTTCAGAGAGATGAAGACCATAGAGGGGAAGGTGTGCATGGGAATTAGAAGAGGCTCTAACCATTCATCTCGTAGGATTTTCTACGAGGGTATCAGAAGAAGAGGGTATCAGAATGGTGGGAAAGCAGTATGCCGAAAGATAAGGGCTAAAACTTTTCCAGCACTGAAGACTCATATTGAGAATAACACCAAGTGCCACACTTGAAAATTAAATGCAGCTATATCTGGACAAAAACATCATGGAGTAAAATGCTGAAGACAAACAGGAAATCTTCAAAGATACTCAAAACAAAAGCTTCCTACAGTGGAAGGACAACTGATGGCTGTTACTGGCACCAAGAGGTGCCACAAGTTAATAAATTAATTTCCAGGAATTAATTGTATAATTCCATACCCAGCTAGACTATAATTTAGAAGTGAGAGGGGAAAAAAGATATTTTCAGACAGTAAAAGATGATTTACTTTCTCCTCCAATCTTGCTGAAAGAGCTACTAAATGATGTACTTCAACATAAAGCCAAGGGAACCCAATGGGAAGGAACAGGATGTGAAAAACAGTAGTGATCATGAATACAGTAAAAATACATCCCCAAACTTAATTGTCTAATGATGATTTTTAGATTATTTTGGATGTTTGGGCTTCCCTGATAGCTCAGTTGCTAAAGAATCCACCTGCAATGCAGGAGACCCCAGTTCGATTCCTGGGTCAGGAAGATCTGCTGGAGAAGGAAGAGGCTACCCACTCTAGTATTCTTGGGCTTCCCTTGTGCCCCAGCTGGTAAAGAATCCACCTGCAGTGTGGGATACCTGGGTTCGATCCCGGAGTTGGGAAAATTCCCTGGAGAAGGGAAAGGCTACCCACTCCAGTATTCTGGCCTGGAGAATTCCATGGACAGTATGGTCCATGGGGTTGCAAAGAGTTAGACACGACTGTGCAACTTTCACACTTTCTTTTAAAAAACTGGAGCTAAAATTCTAGACATAATTAATAAGGTATATATGCTGTCTGTTCAGTGGCTAGTTAATCCATGCTGAAGTCTGTGCTGAGAATGATAGAATTGCTGAATTACTTGGACTTGGAGAGGGAAAAAGTCATAGTTGCACCTGTTAAACTTCTGGTTTTAAAATGATAGAATAAGAAAATAGATTTTCCTTTCTTCATTTGAATATTATCCAAAATCAGCTAGGAGAATGTAGGATGCAAACTGTCTCAGATGAGATGAGTAGCAGCCTCTAATTATAAACCCCTGTATTTGGGGAAGGGCTGACAAACACAGGAAAGGTCAAGGCAGACCCCCAGAGAGAGCTGTCATAGCTGTGGTTTCAGACAAGGCATAAAGCCGGGAGAATGAAATGGTCCAATGTGTATGCTAACAATCCCTTTTTGAACAATGAGCAGATGCCAAGAAAGCTCTGGGAGTTTGATGGACTCAGCTTGGCATAGTGCCTGGACAAGCAAGAAAGAAGGGCTGAACAGAATCACAGTCAAAGCCATATTTTCAGGAATCAGTCTATCGATGGAGGAGGAAGGAAACAATTCTATGCAACCCTGTGGTACAGATCTCACTTGGGAAAGTAAAGACTCAAGAGGTCTCTATCACATACACAACCCTGCATGTGTGTGAGAACACCTCCCACCTGCTAGTCTGGAACATGGTCCTCTTCGGTAACATTGACCTCTTGCAAACAGTTGTTCAGGAGTGATCATCTTATTTTAAAATAGTCATCCCCACAGAGCTAGCATAAGCAGCTTCATCACTAACTAGGTTAGTCCTTGGACAATTCATAACCTCCCTAAGGCATGGTTTTAATGTTAAAATAGGGTAATAGCTCTTCCCATATAGCACTGTGAGTAGGATTAAATAATATATGTAAAACACTAGGCATGCCATCCAACATATGGTTAAAACTCAGTAACTATTTGCTGATCCACAGAGAAGTCCAAGCCTCTCTCTCTTTGTGGTAGAATTCCCAGGGCTAACCACTGACTTGCCTTCCTTTCCCTCTTGCTCTCTGAAGAGTAGTGATTAAGATCACAGATTCAGGGGAAGGGCTGAATGCCTGAGTTTGACTCCTACTTGATTCATCTACTACCCTTATGATCTTGGCCAAATGATTTATCTGGCCCTCAGTTTTCTGTAAAATGGGAATAATAATAGTGTTGTTGTTGTTGTTGTTGTTGTGAGGAATAAATGAGTTAATTCTTATAGGGCATTTTGTATAGTGTCTGGGACAGAGTAGTTTGTTCAGTCAGTTCAGTTCAGTCACTCAGTCATGTCCGACTCTTTGCGACCCCATATCGCAGCCCACCAGGCCTCCCTATCCATCACTATCTTCCGGAGTTCACTCAGACTCACGTCCATCGAGTTGGTGATGCCATCCAGCCCTCTCATCCTCTGTCATCCCCTTTTCCTCCTGCCCCCAGTCCCTCCCAGCATCAGAGTCTTTTCCAATGAGTCAACTCTTCTCATGAGGTGACCAAAGTACTGGAGTTTCAGCTTTAGCATCATTCCTTCCAAAGAAATCCCAGGGTTGATCGCCTTCAGAATGGACTGGTTGGATCTCCTTGCAGTCCAAGGGACTCTCAAGAGTCTTCTCCAACACCACAGTTCAAAAGCATCAGTTCTTCGGCGCTCAGCCTTCTTCACAGTCCAACTCTCACATCCATACATGACCACTGGAAAAACCATAGCCTTAACTAGATGGACCTTTGTTGGCAAAGTAACGTCTCTGCTTTTGAATATGCTATCTAAGTTGGTCATAACTTTTCTTCCAAGGAGTGAGCATCTTTTAATTTCATGGCTGCAGTCACCATCTGCAGTGATTTTGGAGCAAAAAAAATAACATCTGACACTATTTCCACTGTTTCCCTATCTATTTCCCATGAAGTGATGGGACTAGATGCCATGATCTTCGTTTTCTGAATGTTGAGCTTTAAGCCAACTTTTTCACTCTCCTCTTTCACTTTCATCAAGAGGCTTTTTAGTTCCTCTTCACTTTCTGCCATAAGGGTGGTGTCATCTGCATATCTGAGGTTACTGATATTTCTCCCGGCAATCTTGATTCCAGTTGTGCGTCTTCCAGCCCAGCATTTCTCATGATGTACTCTGCGTATAAGTTAAATAAGCAGGGTGACAGTATACAGCCTTGACGTCCTCCTTTTCCTATTTGGAACCAGTCTGTTGTTCCACGTCCAGTTGTAACTTGCTTCCTGACCTGCATACAGGTTTCTCAAGAGGCAGGTGTTACACATTAACTATTAGTAGTGTTTTTCAAGAATTATCAATTATACCATAGATATGGTTACTATACTTCTTAGGTTTTTAGGAACAGTCACATTCTTAAGAAATAGGGTTCTTTAAACATTAGAATTCCCTGAATTTTGCAGGTGGGGGCAGGGTATAATTCCCTATTGCTAGATCATGTAATCCAAATTTTGGTTTATTTAGATCATAACCAAAATTCTCTTTTGCCTATAGTTAGTTATTTTTTTAAGGTAGATCAAACACCTCGAGTTGAGTAAGTTGGTTGTGTGCTGGTACCACCCAGTTGACTAACTTATTAGTTATGACCCTAGAGCAGAGATCTGCAAACTGCAGGCCTCAGGCTGGATCCAGGACTGTTTTGTGAATAAAGTTTTATTGAAATACAAACACATCCCTTAATTTACATATTTGCTTTTGACTTTCACACTACAGCAGAGTTTGAGTACTTAAGCCAGAACAGTATGGCCTTCAAAGCCTAAAATATTTAGTATCTGGCTCTTTACAGAAAAAGTTTGTAGACTTCTGCCCTAGAATAGTAGCTTTCAGTAAACTTTTAGCTAGTCAAAAACAGCATTTGGGGATGCATTTGATCATAGGCTTTAGGGTACTTTGAAAATATAAAGAGTGATGGAATTAGAAGAGAGTTGGTAGTGATATGGCCCCATTTCCCCATAATGGTTTTGGTGATTACATAAAAGCTGTCAACCCTCAAAAAGATGGTAGAGCATCCCACTCCTTTCTCTTAGCAAGGGAAACATCAGATTTGGGACCTGAGAGCTTGCTACTGATCTTTTTGTTAAGGGATGCTGTCAAGGCCAGTATGTCTAAAATTAGAGGACAGAAGGAGGGCAGACAGGAACAGACAATGCAACTTTCACTCATAATCACAGAACTCAAGTCCCTGTGGAGTTGCTTGCCTGGGTTCCCGGTTGATAAGGAAGTTCACTGATGGGTTTAGATGATCTGGGCTGTCTTTTTCTTTCCTTTCCTTTGTATTTTTTGTTTCATTTCTTCACACTGATTGAATTTTTAATCTCTGCTTATCGAAAACATCACTATTTAAATCTGTTGGGAGCGTTTAAAGAGGTAGGAAGTCAGAATTAAATAAGGGAGAGCATTGTGTGTATGTGTGTGTTAGTAACTTTAATTTCTAAAAATCTGTGGTATGAGTGTGTCTTCCCTGCATCTTCACTTTTTTAAAAAAAATGAACAGAAATAAGGATAAAAGCTTATCATGGATAGAGGTTTAGTCAGCCAAAGTCAGCTTTTAATGAGTTAAGGTCAACCAGGAGTTTTGCACTTGGTGACTTAAAAGCACAGCAGCATTCAATACTCTTCTCCAGTCTTCCCAGGGGTGGTGTGTGACATTAGCTGCTGAGAGAGAGGCATGGAGATTATAGACAATTCTAGCATAAAGCACACACTGACACTCCCCTGAGTAAGGAAGCTCCTGGTCACCATTTGTCAGAGAGTGATGGCAAAAGAGGGAGGTGTCAGCTTTGGACATTATGATTCTCCTTCCAGGCCCGCTGGGGCTCCTTGGGTGTATGTGCCTCCTGGGTGGTAAAGAGGAGTCTGGATGCAACCAGTCACCAATCTTGCAGACATCCTGTCCATTTCCATGGCTACACACCACAACAAATATGTCTGTTGCTCATTTAAAAGCCAGCAAATCTCTCAGTTGGAAAACTGATTCCAGATCCTCTAACAGAATTGAACAAGAAGGAAAAGATTCTTTTGGTTGCCAACCTCCAAGAATTACATAGCTGTGGTTCTTCCTTTCTAGTTCCTATTTCCAGCTACCCTCATCCCACCAGCCCCTCGCTGATACTTAAGCTTCCTGGAGATGATCTTGTCTTTCTGGCACACCTCACTCAGGTGGGAAAGTCCAAGATAAAGAGGCACATCAGGTCAGTGGACTAGCCTAGACCTCTTTGAGCAATAACCAATATTGTGTTATATTTCCTTCTCACCTGTTGCCTTTCTATTTAATTTTGCCAACACGTTCTGCTCTAGCCCTCCGGGAAATGAGCCCAAACCCCTATGTGGCAGAGCTCTGGGTGACTGTGCTGGCAGGTGGTCTACTTGGATTCAGCAAAGGTTGGGGGCTGACAGTTCCAACCTGCTCACCCCTTTTCTCCTGCCCACCACCCCCAAAGCTGCAGAATATTTTGCTGCCTCTTTTTCTTGCTTTTGACTAAAATATGTATTAAAGAACTTAGCATGTGATTGTGCCAATTTGACGGTACAGTTGTTCAGTCATTCAGTTGTGTCCAACTCTTTCCAACCCCATGGACTGCAGCACACCAGGCTTCCTTGTCCTTCACTATCTCCTGGAGTTTGCTCAGATTCATGTCCATTGAGTGGGTGATGCTATCTAACCATCTCATCCTTTGCTGCCCTCTTCTCCTGCCCTATATCTTTCCCAGCATAAGCGTCTTTTCCAATGAGTCAGCTATTCCCATCAGGTGGCCAAAGTATTGGAGCTTCAGTTTCAGCATCAGTCCTTCTAATAAATATTCAGGGTTGATTTCCTTTAGGATTGACTGGATTAATCTCCTTGCTGTCCAAGAGACTCTCAAGACTCTTCTCCAGCATCACAATTCAAAAGCATAAATTCTTTGGTGCTCAGCCTTCCTGATGGTCCAGTTCTCACATGACTAGAGGATACAGTTAGGTGGCAATAAATTATCAGATAACTAATGATGGATCTGCTTCTATTCCTGAACTTAAGCTAAGAAAGATAGTAGTCTAGCTTCTTAACAAATGTATGTGTTTAAATATTTCCATGGAAATAACTGCCTGCATAGTTCTCAGACTCCTTTTCATCGTTAAGGATGCAAAATTTTCCTGTGTTCTACAGAGCCTAGGAATTTGTCCTATTTTCTTCCATCTTCCCTGCTGTTTCAACTCTTTGTTTTAGATCATTTGTGTCAAGTTACATTTGTTCAAAATGAGCAAAGCATTCAATTACCTAAAAAAAAAAAAAAAAGAAAAAAATGCCAAAGATTCCCTGTAACTTCTAATAATTATGTCTGTATCAACTAACATGAATTAAAATATTCATGTTCTCGATGTCTTCTAGTTCACAAAAGGCAATGATTACTGCATTTTGTCAAACTAATGCCAATATGATGATATGTTAAAACATTCTGCTTGCAGCTGCAAGTTAGTAAGCCATATAAGGGAAAACTTTAATTATAGCTTCATCCTGCAGTAAAAGTTCTTAATTAGACTCATGTAAGATTTTACTTGAAGCTAAATTTTTTCCTGAGGATTTAAAGAATCAAGAAAAAGATGTCTTTTCCTATTCATCTTCCTTTTTCACTTGTTGACCTTGATTCATACACACTTCCACCCAGTTTCTCCCTATAAACAGAACATAAGGAAATTCTAGTCTTTCGATTGATAGATACCCTCTTGACTGGTTGTTGATTTTCACTTCAGAGTTATGAGTTTTCAAATGCTATTTGTCTTTAGTATTTTGACCAGGTTCTTGAGTGCAAAATAAGTATTTTACACTCACAAAGTCTCTTTTTCTACTGAATCAAAGCGGTACCATTTTGTATGTTCCCAATAATCATAGTAAAGATTATTCATAATTTGCATATGATTTCACACATACATTCAAGGTGTCATCACTAAAAGGTGAGCAAAGGTCATTGTTCCTGGCTTGCTTGAGTGGCAGTAAAGACTGGAGCGACAGCTAGCACCCCACTTCTCTCGGCTGCTGTTTCCAGTTCTCTTAATGGCCACGGTGACTGCAATATATGGTCTCACCTGTACGGTACAATATTTCTTCCCTCGCTGTCATTTTTTCTTTAAGGTTACTCGTGGGTACATTTTTTATAAGAGAGCAAGTAGAAAATGGTATTTGAATCTACACTGCATAAGAGAAAAGTAAATTTTAAATGATGTTACTAAGAATAGCTACAGCTACAGATTCAAGGCAGAAATGAGATTTTAATAATAGTTTTATTAGTATTCATCTATAAAATCCATTTCTGTATTTTAAACCATAAAATTAGGTTGCTTAGTTGCTTCAGTCGTGTCCAACTCTTTGCAACCCCATGGACTGTAGCCTGCCCAGCTCCTCTGTCCATAGGATTCACTGCCAAGAATACTGGAGTGGGCTGCCCTTTCCTCCCCCAGGGGATCTTCCCAAACCAGGGATTGAACCTGCATCTCTTACATCTCCTGCATTGACAGGAGGGTTCTTTACCACCAGCGCCACCTGGGAAGCTCTACTTCCTGCTCTTACAGTACAGAAGTAAGTAAAAAAGAACTTGCTAAAATAAAATTCAGTGTTTTTTAGTTAGATCATCTTATGGGCTGCATGTCTGTTCAGATGTTAAAACTCCAACCTGCAGTGGGAAGGTATGAAGAGGTGGGGCCATTGGGAGATATTAGGTCATGGGAGTGACACCCTCATGATGAGATCAGTGCCCTCCTTAGAAGGGATTGTGCCTTCTCTCTGCACTGAGGACAGCAAGAAGACGGCCACCTACAATCTAAAGAGAGAACCCTTAATTTAGTTAAATAAAACATTTTAAAGGAGGTTCTTCTAAACCTGAATACTCTCTTCAAAATGTGTTAAAAATGTGAATAGCATTCCTTTTATTGGTCCAAACAACACTCGGTTATGCTGCGATAGCAAACATATGACAGAATCGCAGTGGCTTCATAAATAAGACATTATTTCCCACTTTCACAAGTTCTGTGAATTTAACTCAGCTTGAGGGCAGCTTCTAAGTGATTAAAGAGCCAGTGTGCTTCCATCTTGTTGATCCATTTTCTCAAGAAGTGCCTTTCAGAATCAAATTCCATGAGGGAAAAGAGAGCCCCAAGGCCACCTGGACCTCTCTCAACCTCAGCCCAGAAGAGGCACTCATTGCTTCTGCTTACCACCTACTGGCCCTGTTCCCAGTCTAACTGTAAGAAATGCCAGAAAATACTTTCTCTGTATCCAGGAAGAAGGAAAATGAAACACAGTTTTGTCAACACCTACCATTATTTATACCAAACCCTTTGTGTATATCATGAAGAAGCTCTTTGTGAGATTCATAATGTCCAGTCAGGTAGCTTGAACTGATGTTATATATTAAGTTACCAACCCAAAGGTTCTGCTTCTTCCCTTTAGAGACCCACGATACATTGTCTGTAAACAAGTCATCTTTAGCAAGCCATTCTCCACTACCATGCGTGCTCCTTCTGTGTCTCTTGAAACTCGGCTTTTTCATTTCCATCTTTACCATAATAGCTCAGGTCCTTGTCATCTTTTCCTGAAATATCTGCAATAGTCTCATCACTGGTCATCTTACTTCCTTTCATTATTACCACCCCAACCAGGTCATCATCATTTTTCAGCTCTGTGTGGTCTCTCTGCCTTGGAAATGTCAAGGAGCATTAGCCTCTGCATTATTCATAGGATATGAAACAGTCACATACCTTAAAAGTATATAGATTATTCATTCCTCAAGATACAAAGACCCTTCACCCAACAAAGATTGCAGGTTGGGTTATAATGATACTGGGAAAACCCAGTCAGTGAAATACAAAATATTTTTAAATTGATAGAAATTTTTATCTTTTAGATGTGATTCTGTTAACAGTTTAACCTGTTTGTTGGCAAGGGATGAAATATACGAAAAGTTTATTCTTCTAAATTGAGTTTTCAAGGCCTAATCCTTTTTAAAAGTGTGGTATTTAAACAGGAGGTGTGAAAAACATGCCTTCCTTCATATTCTAAATAGAGTAAACACAGGAAGAAGCAAAATCTGTTTTGGTTTTCACTCACTTTGTGTGTCATCTTTTCCCCACCAGAACCATAACACAATTTTGGAAATAGCGCTGTTTCTTTTGAAAGTAACATTTTCCGTATCAATCAAATATCCTGAGCTTGTATTTTGTACATTATTGTATCTTTGACAGAATGAAAAGAAATCCCAAACAATTTAGAAAAATGCTGTAAAACTAGAATTTTGTTTCAGTATATCCAGGAGTTGATCCTTTCTGTGTGCTGCTTAGAATAGCACAATCCATACCAACAAAAATAAAGGATTTGGGCATAAGGAATAACCTCATCACAGCTTTGTAAAACCGAAAACATTTTCAGTTCACTATCCATTCAACAAGCATCTCTTGGACACCTAATAAATGATAGACATCATACCCGGAAATGCTAAAAAAAAAAAAAAAAAGGAGGGGCTTCCCTTGTGATCAATAATAGGTACAAATAAGTAGACCAACAGTTTGGGTGCATTATCATAAATACTTCATCATAGAAATGCTAATGGTGCTATTGGAAGCATAGACAGAATGGGATCAGAACTGAATTCCAGGAGGAAAAATTGTGGCTGAGGTTACCAAGATGATAAAAAAAGAAGGAAAACAGTATGTGAATGTCATGTTCATATCCTTAGTATTAGTGCACATCATGGGACTGGGACAAATGAAGTCTTCTCTTGGTACTTTTAAGATTTGGTACATATATACAATAGAATATTACTAATAGAATATTAGAAAGAATGAAATCATGCCATTTGCAGCAACATGGATGGATCCAGATGGCCACACTGAGTAAAGTAAGTCATACAGAAAAGCACAAATATAGGATATCGCTTATATATAGAATTAAAAAAAAGGTATAAAATGAACATATTTACAAAACAAATAGAGTCACAGAGGCAGAAAACAATTTTATGGTTACCAGGGAGAGACAAGGGGGAGGGATAAATTGGGAGATTGAGATCGACATATACACACTACTGTATATAAAATAGATAACTAATAAAGACCTACTGTATAGCACAGGGAAATCTTCTCAATACTCTGTAGTGACTGGTGTGGAAAAAGAATCTTAAAAAAAGTGGATATATGTATATGAATGACTGATTCACTTTGCTACACAGCAGAAAGTTAACACAAGATTGTAAGTCAACTGTACTCTAATAAACATTTTTTTAAACTAAATAAAACTAGTATTAAAGAGTAAATTAAAAAAAGGAAGAAATGATTTCACCTCACAAGGTGTACCCATAAGAAACTTTGGAAACTCCTCTGATAGCAAAAAAAACAGTAATATTAAGAGTCACCCAGGCTTGAATTTGAATCAAGATTCTGGCAGTATAATCTTAGGTGAATTTCTGTGTTTCAACAGTTTCAAGAGGGGGATAAGAATATCTATCTTAAAAGGTAGCCACTAAGGTTTATAGAATCATGGATGTAAAACATTTAGCACAAATCTGGCACATAGCAGGCACTTAGGAAGTCTTGGTCCCTAATAAGAGTACAAATGGAAATGGGTTGCGTTGGTAACTTTCATAATGGGTATATCCAAGTCTTGCAGTTGGTTGAGCATTTTTTCAGTTTGTATCTTGTTAATATGGATTGAAAATATTTGTGTTTAAAATGATACAGTGTATATTAACTCCTCTATGAAACTGGGAGTAATTTGATTCAGCCGATGATAATTGTAGTGGATTTTAATGACCAGTTGGCAGCAGTTTTTCAGAGCATTCTTCTTAGGAAGTAAAATGTGTCACAGGAATTCAGCAGTAATCAAACAAGATACATTAAGACTCTAGAATAACTGAAGTCATGAGACCCATTGGAGTTTTTATCAGTTTCAAAATTAAGTATGGTACCAGAGAGATGGTACAACTGTCAGCCTGGACAAAAATTGTACTTGACATTTATCAGCATATGTCATATGCCCACTCACTGCCATGTTTCCAGTTTGTCTGTAAAGTGGGATTCTGGTTTTGCATTCACTATATTAAAGCAAGAAATTAAATGACTCTCAAGTTCATAAGGGTGCCAGTACAGGGCAGAGTCAGAAAGAGAAGCTGAAGTTCAGTGAACTATCTGCTGAATTCTGTTGCCCTCTGTGACCATGTCTGAAGCATAATAGACCCAAACTTTGAAATTTTCAGATGCCAGTAACATAAAAGGAAATAGGTCAAGGCTGCAGGCTGACTTGATTCTCTTATCTCCTAAAGAATAGGATTTAACTATAGCAATAATGACCTAATTCAGGGCTAAAGTAACCCCTGTGACGGTAATAGAAGATTTTTGTTATGTTCAGCATATTTCACCTGAAATTTAGCAGCAAGGTTATCTTTGTCTGTGGAAGTTCATCTGTCTTATTTCTCCTGCTCAAGATAAGAGGTTTCCCATGGTGCGCTGTTTGATTCTCGTCACACTGCCAGCTTAAGGACTGACTGTCAGATGGAAGAGCTTTTAGTACTGGGAAGTTTTCTTCCCAGTTCTTCAGTCCTTTGGACTGCATAAATTGGCCATATAAGATACCCCTGGTGGTATCTTAGCCTTGATATGTACTTTCTCCTTGGTGAGGTTTCTCTGTATTTTCCACCCTTTGTACCCTTATTTCATATTTGTAAAATGTGTTTATTTGCATATGGTAGTACCAGCCATACAAGGCATGGGATGCATAGGCCTGCAACTCTCCTTGTCACCAAATATACAGAGGAGAAAGTCAAGAAAGGTAAGACATTTGCAGTCTAACTGGCTAAACAGACAGTTAAACTGACCATTAGAATGTGTTAAATATAGTAACGGAAACATGAATAAAGTGCTAGGAGAGCTGGGAAGAGGGAGCAGTCATTAATTCTATGAAATCCAGTTTATTCTTCTTCTGTGGTTTATGCTTTGGTGCCATATCTAAGAAACCATTGCCTAATCTAAGGTGAGGAAGATTTGTGCCTGGGCTTTCTCTGAGTTTCACAGTTTGGCTCTTGTGTTGAGGTCTTTGATCCACTTTGAGTTAAGTTTGTATATGGCGTGAGGTAGGGTCCCGCGTCATTCTTTTGCATGTAGATATCCAGTTGCCCCAGTACGTCTAATGGAAGACGATTCTTTCCCCCACTGAATTCTCTCGGTCCTGGTGTAGCGCCTTTTTGATGTGCTGTGCTGGCTTAGATTCCACTGTGCCAGATTCACTTCCGTTTTCCTCCTGGCTCCCAGGCTATTTCTTCTCTGTGTGCTTTCCAGGCACTTTTACCTTCACCTTACTCTAAATATTAAAATTGTTAAAGGTATGATTTGGGGACCCCTTCCCTTCTCTCTCTAGTGTTGCTTTCTAGGTAAGTTTACCCATTCCCATTCTCTTTCTGTGCTCCTGACTCAAAAAGTTTATCTCCATCTCAGACTCCTCTGCAGAGCTTCACATAGGAATATCTTTTTGTAGACTGACTTCCCTTGAATACTTCAAAGACAACTTAAGCGTAACATTATCTGAAATGAAATACTTGATTCTCATATCTGCTCACCCTCCAAGGGAATCTGCCTTTCCAGTAGCTTTTTCTGTCCTGTAACTTGTACGACTATATACCCACTTGCTGAAGTCAGAAACCTGGGGTTCACTCCCTGTTATTCCTTTTCCCTCACTTCTCATGTGCAGTCGCTCAGTATATGTCTTAGATTTGTCCATGGCTCTCATCTCGTTATCTCTTACTTGAGTCACCGCAGCAGCTTCCTAACAATGCATTCTGTTTTTTCTCTTGCTTCTGTTCCCAGGCTATAGCTAGAGCAAGAATTTTTAAAACGTTCTTAGTCCAGGTTACTCCCACTTTAAATCCTTCAGTGGCTACTAGTTGCACTTAATAACTGTCTCATTACAGGATCAGTAAGCTCCTACATAATCCATTCCTGCTTCTCTCCCTAGGTTCATCCCAAACCATGTTCCCCCTTTTATAGCCACACCAATCTTTTGGTAGATGGCTCACATACGTTTCCTTCCCCCTTTCAGCCTTTGCACATGGACTTGTCCTGGATTATCACATCACAGCTTAAACATTAGCCCTTCCGACAGGTCTTCCTCACCAATTCTAAGTCAGTAACCCTTCTCTTGAATTCACTATCACAGCACATTGTTTATTAACTGCCTGGAAATTTTTAAATTGTGTGTTTGTGTGTGTGTACATAATACATACACACCTACACATATACTGTTTAAAGCTGTACATAATTTGCCTCTTGTTTAGACGAACTCCACACCTGACATGGGAGTGTGTTGGGAGAGCTTATCTGTTTTATCTAGCACTGTGTTCCCAGCCTGCTAATGTGCCTGTGGCAAATATGATTTTTTAAAAGTTCAGTAAATAAAGTGGCAGGGAAAATTTGGAAAAGATGGGGTGACATCTGATGAGTGTACATTACCAGGTGGTCAAAGAAAGAAAGGGCATCATGGGTTGAGTAATGACCAGAGTGTACAAAGACTCAGAGGCAAGAGAGAGATAGTATATTTAACATATTGATTATATTCGTTAAAGACTGGTGGAATTTTGTGCATGGAGAGAAAATACTTTTATTTTCACTTTGTTTCTTGCTTAATTTAATAAATATTCCTACTAAACAAAGCTTGGAAAATCAGATTTTCTTAAGCTTTTACACATTGTTTAGATACTTCAAACAGGTAAGACCTATGCACAAATAACAATACTTAAAAGAATATTTTATTTAAGCCTGTTATGAACCAGCAACACCACGAGTTTAATATGTGTCTTCATTAGATCTCTCAAATGTAACAGAAGTGCTTATTTTCCTGCTTCCTGAGTCTAGAAGAGTTAGGTTACCAAACAGTTGGTTTTTGGAGGGGGCACATCCTGACTTCTTTTCTCAAAGTGATTCACACTTAATCCCTGGAGATCTCACCAGGCCCTCTTTTTAGAACTGAACTTGACGTTTCACATCAGAAGCCCTGTAAAGTCCATCTAGAAAATGATGGGTTTTTTCCCAGATCCATATGTCCTTCGCTTGGCCAGCATTACATATCCTCTACCATGTCATTATTATACATTTATCTGATGTATGAGCATTAATAGAAACACACAGATGCCTCATTACTATCTTCTTATAATTTAGCAAGTTTCCAGCGCTTTCTGCTCCTAGCCTGTGTGATCTATTCTGAACAGATAGCCAGATTTCTAAAGAGGTGAATGCATTGACCATGGACACCCATCAGTCCTCTCTGGAACAGTTTCTAATTCTTTTGGCTGACTCACAGTTTCCTATATTTACCTACTGCTACTGGCACAGATAAAGACTATATTTTTATCTGTATAAAGATTATAAATATAAAGGTTATATTTTTATATATAAATACATAGAAGAAATAAAATATACAAGTATTATAATAATCCTTACCTAATAAGGTCAATAAAATAATATCCAATTATATTCATTTTTCAGATTTCAACTTCACTTTTGTACATTTAATATTAACTCAGCATTAACCAGTTATGGCTTCCACAAACTTATATAAAAGTATTGTAATTATTGTCCTCTTATAACTTTTATTGCTATCGATATTCTAACATCACAATTGATATCACAACTTGTCTGGTAGGACCCGCTTTAAACTGGCTTCTCTTTTCTTTTTGCACTAACCCTACCATCACTGAAGGTATCCTTGTCTGTCCATAAGATATTTCAGATCTGTCTGTGTTTTCCTTGCATCAAGGCACAGAATCCACTACTTTCCAAAGGACTTTGCTTTCTTCTAGCAGGAAAGAGCTCTAGCCACCAAGAAAAGTGCTACTGCCAATGTTTGGACACCCTTAGGGACAGAGCTGGACAGTGTTCCTTTGTTATTCACATTGATTTTTTCCAAAAATTTTTTATTATGTACTCTACCTGTAAAAAGAGACTGATGAAATTTTAATGATTTTTCTAAAATTTGTGAAGGAAAATTAGGCAGTCAATAGAGATTGGAGTCTGTTGGGGATGGCAGATAAGCCATGTGGCTGTAGATAAGGAAGAAACACCTTAGTTGATTGTGTTGTTTTATGAGTGTGCCAGCAAAGGACTGAGATATGAAAGGAGCATCATCAGGTGAGCAGTATGGAAAGAAGAGCATGCTGTGTTAGAGAGCTGAGAGACCACTGGCAGGAGAACCACCCAGGCCCCTGGGCTGGTCTAGTATGAACTGATGGGGACTAGAAATAGAGTAGAGAGCTGGGTGAAGAGCCCTTGCAGAGATAAATGCTCTGGATGGCATAGAAACTTCAGTAGAGTATTATGGAGAGTTAGAGTTAAAGGTGAACTGAGTGTAGGATGCTAGAGGGACAGAAGGGCTATTAACAGTGAATTCAGGAGGAGGAGAATGTCAGATGGAGAGTGAAGAGGGGAAGAATGGGCGAATTAGCCACTAATATTAAGCGAAGTTTTGAAAAGCAGACAAGTACAGATTTTGTCTGGCCCATGTTTATTCTACAATAAATCTGCTGAATGAATCAGATATTTCTAATACTGCAATGTATGTTAATTTCATACTGTACTACCAGTACCATAAGTATACATTTTATTTAATTCTCAAAGCAAGCTCTATGAAAAAGAGGTATACTGTTTTTATAGCTGTTGTGCTTATGAGAAAAACACAGGCTCACAGAGATTAAATAATTGACCTGAGGTCACAGTGCTAGTATGTGGCAGAGACAGACTCAAACCCAGACCTCTCTGACTTTATAGTTCTAACCAAAGAGGGAATGAAACTCATAGGGAGAATCAAAGTGATGGTGGAGGGAAGGGTAGAGATCAAGAAACAGTGTTAGAGAACCCAGGGAAAGAACAGTTTTTCAGTCAGCCCACTTGTGGTCCTGTGGCCAAGTGGAGGAAACAAAACAGGCAATAGACTTGATAAGTCACTGGTGACTTTAAGAGATGGTGTTAGGAGAGTAGGAGTGAGGGGAAGGCCAGTTTACTAAAAATGCAAAGTATATTGAGTAGGAGAGGTCACCGTGGGAGTAGACTCTTCCTTCAGCCATGTTCACGGTGAGTGAGGGTAAGAAGGAAAGATGAGCTGAAATAGAAAGCTCAGTGGAAAGACTCTTTACTGCCAGATGACCAAAGTTTCCTTCTTTAGTAATGGCTGAAGTGGAGTGTCAGCTGTGTGCCTAACACTGTTCTAAGTGTCCCACCTGTACAACCTCATTTATTCTTCACAACCATCTTTTGAGGGAGGTGCTAGACCAGCCCCCATGGCAGGTGAGGTATTTATTTAAGGCCACACAGCTAGCAAGCACCAGACTCCCCATGTTGAGCAGAATTTGTTTTGGCCAGCAACATTGTAGAGGGTTTTCAAATTGTATCTATCAGTTCAGTTCAGTCGCTCAGTCTTGTATGACTCTTTGCGACCCCATGAATAGCAGTACGCCAGGCCCCCCATCCATCACCAGCTCCCGGAGTTCACCCAAACCCATGTTCATCGAGTCGGTGATGCCATCCAACCATCTCATCCTCTGTCGTCCCCTTCTCCTGCCCTCAGTCTTTCCCAGCATCAGAATCTTTTCCAATGAGTCAGCTCTTCGCATCAGGTGGCCCAAGTATTGGAGTTTCAGCTTCAACATCAGTCCTGCCAATGAATACCCAGGACTAATCTCCTTTAGGATGGACTGGTTGGATCTTCTTGCAGTCCAAGGGACTCTCAAGAGTCTTCCCAACACCACAGTTCAAAAGCATCAATTCTTCAGTGCTCAGCTTTCTTTATGCTCCAACTCTCACATCCATACATGACCACTGGAAAAACCATAGCCTTGACTAGATGGACCTTTGTTGACAAAGTAATGTCTCTGCTTTTTAATATGCTGTCTAGGTTGGTCATAACTTTCCTTCCAAGGAGCAAGCATCTTTTAATTTCATGGCTGCAATCACCATCTGCAGTGATTTTGGAGCCCAGAAAAATAGTCAGCCACTGTTTCTCTATCTGTTTGCATGAAGTGATGGGACCAGATGCCATGATCTTAGTTTTCTGAATGTTGAGTTTAAGCCAACTTTTTCACTCTCTTCTTTCACTTTCATCAAGAGGCTCTTTAGTTCTTCACTTTCTGCCATAAGAGTGGTGTCATCTGCATATCTGAGGTATTGATATTTCTCCTGGCAATCTTGTTTCCAGCTTGTGCTTCCTCCAGCCCAATGTTTCTCATGATGTACTCTGTATATAACTTAAATAAGCAGGGTGACAAAATACAGCCTTGATGTACTCCTTTTCCTATTTGGAACCAGTCTGTTGTTCCATGTCCAGTTCTAACTGTTGCTTCTTGACCTGCATACAGGTTTCTCAAGAGCCAGGTCAGGTGGTCTGGTATTCCCATCTCTTGAAGAATTTTTCACAGTTTGTTCTGATCCATGGTCAAAGGCTTTGGCATAGTCCATAAAGCAGAAATAGATGTTTTTCTGGAACTCTCTTGCTTTTTCGATGATCCAGCGGATGTTGGCAATTTGATCTCTTGTTCCTCTGCCTTTTCTAAAACCAGCTTGAACATCTGGAAGTTCATGGTTCACGTATTGCTGAAGCCTGGCTTGGAGAATTTTGTGCATTACTTGAGCAGCGTGTGAGATGAGTGCAATTGTGTGGTAGTTTGAGCATTCTTTGGCATTGCCTTTCTTTGGGATTGGAATGAAAACTGACCTTTTCCAGTCCTGTATCAGGACTTGAAATTATGGTTTTTAAAGTAAAAGGTACTCACTTCCGACTGTAATAAAAGCTGAGAGCTGTGGATCATACTTGGTTTATTGCCATACATACCAAAGACAGAGAACAAAATCAGTTTTACCAAATTTAGAGCCATTTTAGGTGGTTAACTTCAAAATAAGAGTTCCCTCTTTGAAGCTGCATTTCAGCCACCCTTCTGAGAAGAAAAGAGAACCATAAGAAATGTCCTTGAAATCTTTCTTATGATGCCCTGTAACTCTTGGAAGAACATGTTTTTAAGGACCAAGTTTAAACAAATGCCGAAGGACTGGTGAATTTCTTTACATATCCTGAGTTTTAAGTGTTTAAAGGACATGAATAAAATCCTTAATGTTTAACTCTTGCTGTTGAAAATATTGGGACAGTGAATTGAAAGGAGGGTATGAACTCATATCTTTTATAGGACAGGGAGGGGCCACTGGGCTTTCTCCTGAGTCGTTAGTACACTCCTGTGACCTGGGAACAAGCTGAGGTTCCACTGAACTACTTCAACATTGCCAGCAGAAGAGAATTGCCTGATAGAATGGTCCATTCTTCTCCCTTTGATAGTGCCAGCAGTAGATAACTCCAAGGTCTCCTTCAAGTAGACTTTTGAGTTTATGGGTTTACAAAGTATTCCTGAGTGCTGAGTCCATTTTTCTTTGTCATCCAGCTGCAGGAAACAAACAAGTTTCATGGTCCCTGAAATTAGCCACCAACTTAAGACAAAAGATAATTCTGGAACTGCCACTCAGCATGCTATATCTGTTCTGCTGCCTCTATAAACCAAGCCTTTTCAATGTAATTATATGACTTGTACAACTATTGCTAAATTGATGAAGACAGCCTGGACTTACTTATTTTTTCCTCCTTTAACTTAGGAATCCGTATACTTTGTTGCAGCGTTTCCCAAAACAGATTCTGTAGAAATCCGCCCTACTAAAACAAACTATGCAAAAGGACCCTGTAAGTAAATATGCTGGGGAATTCTGCTAGCAGATCTTTCCTGCTGCCACCACCACCTCCTTTTGATTAACAACTTAACATTAGCATATTAAACGTTTTCCAAAGTTCTGCAATAAAGGAACCAGATCAGCATTTCATAAAGTCATTCACGGCCCACTGTGTTTTCAGAGCTTTGAGGTCAACCCTCAGCTTCTATGTATTCAACTTTTTTAGTGTCCATATATGAGTGAAATCATGCAGGTTTTTTCCTTTCTGTGTCTTGCTTCCACAGGCAGGGAGGTGGGGGAACGGGGAAGGTGTTGGTCCAAAGGTACAAAGTTGAAGTTATGTAGGATGAATAAGTCTAGAGATCTAACGCATAGTATGAGGACTTAGATGAATACTGGAAGTTTGCTGGAGGAGTGACTTCAGGTGTTCTCACCACAACAAAAATAAAAAAGGAAAAAAAGGTACCTATGTGAGGAGATGTCTATGTTAATTAACTTCACTGCAGTTACCATCTCACTGTGTGTATGTATGTCAAATCATCACGTTGTACACCTTAAATATGTACAGTTTTTATTTTTAAAAATGATTTTTACCAATGAGCTTTGAGGTCAAGGTCTGGGTGATCTTGAGCAAGCTATCTCCCCTTCCTGAGCACTTAATTGTAAAGTAGGGTAAAAATATAGTTCTGTACATGCACACAGCACGTAACCATTCAGTGAACTGTAGCAGTTTCTGCAACTGGCTGATGTTCACACTGCCTCAGTGTCCAGCATGGGTTAACAACTGTTCCTTTTGGAAAGTTGCTATGATGGATCATAACCTGGCTTTGTAATAAGATTTATCTGATGAGTCACTAATACCACACAAGTATGAATGAAATGTAACAGTTTGGAAGAATCTCCCATCTCAGAGGGGGAGCCTAGAGGCTGTTCAACATTGAGATGCAGCTACGCGATTAATATTGATTAGTCGGTGTACTGTAGAAAGAACTTGGGAACTTGGTAATTTACCCAAGCTCTCAGGTAATTAATGGAGTCTGTGAATTAAGAACCAACTTGTTTTACTAGGTAGGACTTTGCATTTAATCACTCTGCAGATGTTAATATCATTATTATTTACATTGCTGTTCATTTATGAAATGTGTAATACAAGTCACAGTCAGCCAAACCTCCTTGGAAATACCACTGAATTATGGAAATTGAGGTTCCTACTCATCTCAGGAAGGAGAATGGTATGTACATGGTTCAGAGCAACTTTAGCACTGAGAAGGAACCCTGCCTTCCAGGAACCAAGCTTCCATATGACTTTTCTTGTCTTTTGTTTATATGGTAAAAGATAGAGTTCTCGTGGTAGAGATGCTGAGCAATGAAGATTGGAAGTAAAAAAGGGAAAGAAAAAGCATCCGATGAATCCTACAGATTGGTATCTAAAAAAATTAATTTGAATGTCACTAATACTGGACCAGACTTAAATGAACCTTAAAAATATTTTGATCAAAAAAATTAATACTGTAGACAAGAATAGACTAGAAGGACTATTTACTCAAGGAATAAATTATTGTTGGATACTTTGATTATACAATAAGAAGGTTATTAATGTTCCTGGCCTATTAACAGTTTCATATACTTGAGCTCCCTGCCGTTATTTTATCTTATTAAAACCCAAATCCATTTTTTTTTTCACAATTAGTTCTCCTTTCAGTTAGCTTGGATAAGTGGGGCTTTCTTGTACAGTTATTCTTCAGTGGTTAGATTGATTATAGAATACAAACAGTCCATGCAAAATTATTATCAGATTTCAGTCTTAAAAGAGTGTCCTGGGATGACGATGTTTCCTCAGCTCTGAGTATAGATTGCCATAGGTTTATCAATCATTTATTTTTGAGATGATTTTCCTGCTCTCTCCAAATAGGATGAGCATTTTATATTTCAAATATCTACATGTGTATTTGATGTAGGAAGTAGCTGATGAAAATTTTACTTAAATTACCTCTTTACTAGCTGTAGAATTAAGAGTTTTGATTACCAAAATACAACCTGAAGTCTAGAATGATATAAAGAAATTATAGTTGTTGGTGTGGTCTCTGTGCTTTAAAAAAACAAAACAAAACAAAACGAAAAACTTTCCTCCTCTCCTTTCTCTTCTGTTGTTGCTCTTCAATATACCATATTCTTTTTTCCCTCATTTTCCTATACATATAAGCTTCTTTTAATTGTGTTCAAACAGTAACTGAATATAATGTTAGCACTTTATCTCAAGTTACTTTCTGAGTAAAGTCTTCTCACTTAACATAAAAGATGCCCGCATATTTTTTTAAACCACGTATTGAGTGGAACTGATGTGAATGCAACGTCAGTGAAGACTGGTCTATGCTCTATTCTCAGAGAGTATAATTCAAAGAGTAGTTGACATTATTTGCAGAGGTTGACAGCCTTCTCTCACACTGCTTGCATAAATTTGGGTATTAATATGCTTCCTGCCTATTTAGAGAGAATTACTGTTCTATCTGCCTCAGGAGACTGTTTTATTTCCAGATTTAATTCAGCACAATATCATGGGCCCCAACTTTTGAGTTAAGCATCCTTCCAGCACACTTAGCTGCACACTGCAAGTATACAAAGATCCAAGTGTCTCCTAGGAGACTTGAGACACTTAGCCCCAAGATAACAGAGAAGGAGACATGCAAACAAATGGGTGGGACTGTGCAATTTTTCCAAAGTTCTAGGGAGCAAATGTGGTCTTATGGAGGTGGAGGGACAAACATCCATTGAGCACCTGCAGGTACTTTACATACATCTTCATTTCCACAACTGCCACATGAGGTAGATGTTATAGATGAGGAAACGTAAGATCAGAAAATGTAAATCACTCCCTGAAAGGCATTCTGCCAATCTGTCAACATAACAGTGCATGCACAGAGCATGCACTCAAATGAATAGTTTTCAACCCTGAATGAGTCTTTCAAGGAAGCAGTTTTCAGCATGCAACAAGATCCTCAAAAAACATGTATGTCCTTTAAACCAGCAGTTTAATCTCTAGGAATTATCAGATATGGACAAAGGTTGTGTGTGTGTATGTAAATGCAAGAAAGTACTGTAGCCTTATCTTAAAAAATAAAACTTTCCAAATAATTAGTGATACTGAACATCTTTACATGTGCCTGCTGACCATCTGTATGTCTTCTTTGGAAAAATGTCTATTCAGAACTTCTGCTCATTTTTAAATCAGAATGTTTGTTTTTTTATCATTATCAAGTTGTATGAGTTCTTGACATATTTTCTGTATTAACTTATCAGATATATGATTTGCAAACATCTTTTCCATTCAGTAAATTATCTTTGTGGGTTGTTTTTTTTTATGATTTCCTTTGCTGTGCAGAAGCTTTTGGGTTTGATGTAGTCCCATTTAATTTTGCTTGTTTCCATTGCCTGAGGAGACATATCCAAAAAGATACTGCTAAGACCAATGTTAAAGAACATACTATGTTTTCTTCTAGGTGTTTTATGTTTCAGGTCTTACATTCAAGTCTAATCCATTTTGAGTTGATTTTTGTTTGTGGTATAATATAGTGGCCTAGTTTCAGTTTTTCGCATGTGGCTGTCTGGTTTTCCCAGCACCATTTTTATGAAGAGACTGTCATTCTCTGTTGCATGTTCTTTGTTGTATAATAAGTTGTTCATGTATGTATGGATTTGTTTCTGGGCTCCCAGCTTCCTTCCAATGATCTGTATGTCTGTTTTCCTACCAATACCACACTGTTCAATTACTATAGCTTTGCAGTATAATTTTAAATTGGGGAC
The DNA here is from genome assembly GCF_032405125.1 of Capricornis sumatraensis. Classification (NCBI taxonomy): domain Eukaryota; kingdom Metazoa; phylum Chordata; class Mammalia; order Artiodactyla; family Bovidae; genus Capricornis; species Capricornis sumatraensis. The sequence continues at coordinate 42,365,705 of NC_091087.1, read as the reverse complement.
CGGGATACCCCCAGCTTTGTTCTTTGTTTTTAGAATTTCTTTGGCCATCTGGGGTCTTTTGTGGTTCCATACAAACTTCAGAATTTTTTTTGTTCTGTTTGTGCGAAAAATGCCATTGGGCTTGCATTTAACCTGTAAATTCCTCTAGGTAACGGCTTTTTCAACAGTGCAATTCTTCCAGTCTATGAGCATGGAGTATCTTTCCTTGTCTTTGTGTCTTCAGCTTCTTTTGAAAGGGTCTTCCAGTTTTCGATGTCTAGATCTTGTACTGCCTTTGTTAATCTTATTCTGAGGTATTTTATTCTTTCTGTTGCAATGGTAAATGGTAAGTGGGCTTGTTTTTCTTAATTCTACTAGTTGTTTAGGAAAATTTAAATTAAAATCACAGTGAGATATCTCATGCCCATTAGAATGGGTTATTTTCAAAGAGGTGAGAAGTAAGTGTTAGAGGTGTGAAGAAAAGGAGCTCTTTATGCATTGTTGTTGTATGTAAATTGGTGTAGTCACTATGGAAAACAATATGGAGAATTCTCAAAAAATTAAGAATAAACCACCATATGATCCAGCTATTCCATTTCTGGCTACTTATCTGAAGAATATGCAAACACTAATTCAGAAAGATATATGCACTCCTATGTTCACTGCAGAATTATTTATAAAGCCAGGACATGGTGAATAAATGGATAAAAAAGATATGGGGTGTGTGTGTGTAGACAATGGAACTCAGCTATAAAAAAATGAAATCTTGCCGTTTGTGACAACACAGATGGGCCTTGAAGGTGTTCCACTAAGTAAAATAAGTCAGGGAAATACAGATACAATATAATTTCACTCCTATGTGGAATATTTAAGTTAAAAAAATTTTGTTAATAAATGAACAAACCAAAATGAAAACAAAGAACAGAGTAGTGGTTACCAGTGAGGACGGTGAAATGGATAAAGGGGGTCATCTGTATGGTGACAGATGGGAAGTAAACTTTTGATGATGAGCACACTGCCCTGTATACTGAAGTTGAAATATAATAGTGTGCATGTGAACCATGAATAAATACGTAAGGAGGGAAGGAAAGAAAGAGCAAAAACACTTTAAGACATGTACTCACTATCAAAAAGGGAAACAATTGTTAGGAAACAGTTGTTTCCTAACACTGTTGAAAGGGAAACAACAGTGTTAGGTAGCCATTACAAATAGTATTTTCAAAGAATTTTTTATGACATGGGAAAGTATGCACAATAGGATATAGTACTAAACATACAGTACGGTCTCAACCCTGGCTTAGAAAGATCTATACAGAAAAATTACCAGAACAAAATGTACTATAAATGTAAATGTGGTTATCGCTAAAGCACTGAATATTACACAGTTTTATTGCCTTTTTATAGTAATATGTATTCTAAATTTTCTGTAGTTTTTTTTTTTAGCTTATAATAATAAGATGTTTTCTTTTGTATTGTGGATTTAAGAAATGCTTTAGGAACTGCTCCACTGAAGTCTCCATTCCATACAGTTAATGCAGACTGTATTACTAACCTCAGATACAGGAACATTCCCATGGAGAGGCCAGTATAACAGTAAGTCAGAGAACTGGCTCTGGAGCTGGGCTTCCTGGGTGCAAAACCTAGCTCTGCTCCTCACTTACTGTGTGATCCTTGGCGCATTGCTCACCCTCTCTGTGTCCACTGGTGCTCCCATCTATAAAAATAGGATCAATAATGTGCCATCATGTAAGGTTGTTGTGAGGAACAGATTTTAGTAAGTGCGTAGAGCATAGTAAGTATTCAGTCAACTGTTACTTTTGCATTGGATTTAAAAGCTGTTGCTATTTTTATACCTTATAGTTGTTTATTTTAAAGCTGGCAACCCACTCCAGTGTTCTTGCCTGGAGAATCCCAGGGACGGGGGAGCCTGGTGGGCTGCCGTCTATGGGGTCGCACAGAGTTGGACATGACTGAAGGGACTTAGCAGCAGCAGCAGCAGCAACATATTTTTTAATATAAACTCTCTCTTTACTATAGCAGAAGCATTCCCCTTTTTGCATTTTGTTGTTGACTTAATTCACTGAACTCTTGACAGCATCTCTAGCTGCATTAGACACAGACTAAATCCTTAGTCATTTGGCAAGTTTAGGATTTTAGGATCTAGTTAGATCATGTAACAGCATCAATTATGTGTCCAAGCTTCTGCTAAGCCGTGGAGAAATCATTAGAAGGGTGATATATTTTCCCTGCTCTAAGTCAGCCAACATTTCTTAGTGTCTCCTGTATTCTGTGAAAGGACTTCCCTGGTGGCTCAGACAGTAAAGCATCTGTCTACAATGCGGGAGACCCGGGTTCGATCCCTGGGTTGGGAAGATCCTCTGGAGAAGGAAATGGCAATCCACTCCAGTACTATTGCCTGGAAAATCCCATGGACAGAGGAGCCTGGTAGGCTACAGGCCATGGGGTCGCAAAGAGTCAGACACGACTGAGTGACTTCATTTACACTTTACACTTTATATTCTGTAAATACAGAAGTGAGAAAGGCCCCTGCTTCAAGGAGATCACAGTAGATACCCAACAATTACATGCATTATAAGAAATGCACCATTTGAAATAGACACAGTCTTATAATGTGTATTCTGGGGGCAACAATGATTTAGGATGGGCTAAACATGACACGCTTTCCTATGAAAGAGCTCTGAAGTATATTGAAGCACATAGAAGTAAGTGGGAAGGCTAAGATGAGAAGCAGCAGTAGCAGTAAGCACGAAAGCGTACAGGTAAAAGACGCATCATACTATGAAAATTTAGGCAACTTGGCAAAGCATGGGATTGGGGATTGCTAGATAGGGGAAAAAATTTGAGATTCTAAGAGATGAGCTGAAAGAGATTGGCAGGGGAGAGGTCTCATTTATATCTTGAAATCAGTGAGAAGATGGTAACAAATTTGCCTTTTTAAAAGTTTTCAGTAAAAATGTATGGAAGATGGATCCAAAAAGGTGTGGGGTTACCTAAGGAGAGAAGGCTGTTGCTGTAATTCCGAAGGCAAGAGGGACTGGATCAGTATACAGAGATAAGGAAGATAGCAAAGAGGGCAGAGAGTAGCAAGCTGGACAGCAAATGACCTTTAGCTGTGTGTGGTAAAAGCAAGGGAGAAATCCGGACTCAACTCCCAGATTTCTGATTTGAGGAGTCAGTGGGGTAACTGACTGAGCAGGGGACCCCAAAGGGAAAACAGGTGTGATAATGGGGTCAGGTGTAGACATACTAAATTCAAGACTGCTTTGGGTGACTCATCTGGAGTTGCCTGGTAAGAAAACATGGATCTGGAGTCTCAGCAGCATAACCTAGGGAAAAAAAAAAAACAGAAATTTGGTCATTGAAGCTGTGAGCTGAGTCAGCTGTGAGCTGACTCTCCCAGGGAGAGTCTGCAGAAAGAGCAAGAGTAGAGGGCCAGGGACAGAACCCTGGGGTGATAGCATTCACAAGTCCTCAGAGAGAAGAGAGGAAGACAGCAGGAGGAGGAAGGTTCAAGATGTAGGGTATGATCAGCAGGGTCAAAGGGCGCCCTAGGGGGATTGATAATCCAGCCCGGAAGTCACTGCATCTACAGGTGAAGAAATGAGGTGGAAGAACTGCCCATGACTGTACTTGACCAGTCACCTAAGGAGGTTAGAGACAGTTCCCAGGAAGTTGAGAGTGGAATTGACTTGAAGCTAGAGAAAGGCAATGGGGCTTCACCAAGCCTGCAATATGGGTAGAATTGAAGCCAGGAGAGGACATTTCAGCAGGGGTGATGAGACTTTTCAGTCCATCCTCGTGGCTGAAAATAACTGAAGGTGGATTTATGTATTGATAGTGGTCAGCAGTGTCATCACTGAATAATGAAGACAGCATTTGGTTCTCTTTTAGTTATAACACCTGCTGGTTAAACAGTATCATATAAAACTGGGTGCAGTACTGACCTGATATCTTGTACAAAGTTAAGGAAGTTGCGACAGGAATGCACTGTGGCTTCTGCAGAGCAGATTCATTCACGGAGAGTCTAACTGAGGGCATCATGAGGGTCAGTTTGATGGGAAAAAAACTATCCAGTATGGTTATATGCCCTCTTAAATTTTTGGTGCCTAGTGTAATTCGCTCAATTGTGTCCAACTCTTTGCGACCCCATGGACTGTAGCCTGTCAGGCTCCTATCTATGTCCATGGAATTCTCCAGGCCAAAATACTGGAATGGGTTGCCATTCCCTTCTCCAGGGGATTTACTCAAGCCAGGGACTGAACCTGGTTCTCCTGAATTACAAGCAGATTCTTTACCATCTGAGCCACCAGGGAAGCCCCCTACCAAATTTTTGGTAGCTAATTCTAAAAGTCCCTTTGGTTTAATGTAGCTGTTCCTGGCTATGCCCTACCCCATCTTTTCTCTAGCTTCTGGTTGCTGAGCTGTGGGCATGCAGAAGGAAGAAGGAAGGGAAGAAGACTTTCTTGTGCCCCCTTCCCCACCCCTCTGCACCTTCAGTTCTTTTTCCATCTTCTCATTCCATCTCTTTGGCCTGTTCTTGCTAGGGAGCACTTGGCTTGCAATGCAGCTCAGGTGATAACTCTTCATTTACCAAAAAGAATATCTTTATGGCAGAAACAGTCAGGTGTTACCTTGGGAAATAACTTGTCACAACCTATCTATGCTGGTCTGTTCACAACTCGGTCACAGTGATGGTTTTCTGTGACTGATGCCATACCTGCAAAGAGGAAGGTATAGGATAAGGAAAAGTTATTGGGAAACCAGGTTCTAGGGCTCGTTATGTCACTTCCCTGGTGATTTGATCTCATGGAAGTCACCGAACCTCACCTAGCCTCAGCCTTCTCAGTAAGATTTTTGTGACAATCAAATGAGATAATGTTCGTAAAGATGTGTTCTGATTGCAAAATACTGTTCAGCTATTAAGCAGTGGTGAAAGTGTTAGTCACTCAGTTCTGTCTGACTCTCTCTGACCCCATGGACTATAGCCCGCCAGGCTTCTCTGTCCGTGGAGTTCTCCAGACAAGAATAATGGAGTGGGTTGCCATTGCCTTCTCCAGGGGATCTTCTGACCCAGGAATCGAACCCAGGTCTCACGCAGTTGCAGGCATTACCATCTGAGCCACCAGGGAAGCCCAGGGCTATAATCATAACCATGATATGAAAGCAAAGGGGAACCAGATTTCTCCTCTTAAATATGTTCTGAAGACCTCAGCCTTCCATTCCAACCCAGTATTTAACCAGTTTCTCCAGAGCCACATCTCTTCTGTTCCCTACTAATCTGTGCTGACGTATCTTGGCTCCTGTGGTGGGTGATGCATCTGAGTAGCAGTAAGTTAACTCCATTCTCCTCCCCTTAGTGCATGGTGGAAGCCCTTGAAATCCACCCCTAAAGAAGAAAAATGGAAAACAATTTACAAAGTGCTTCCTGTGGGTCAGGCACTTTCTTTGCCTGAGATCCTTTTCCACAAACCACAGGCCGTTCCCACAGAGGAGAAATTAGGAAGCCTTTGCAGTTGAGACCCATGGAAATTGCATTTCTATTAAAAGCTGTCTGTGGCTCAATGTATCCATTCCAGATACAAAGTTAAATGATGTAATAAACTTATTCAAAGACATAAAGCTATTACATAAAATGCCATTTAAATATCTTCTACTCGGTGTTAACAAAATACAGCTATAAATCTCCTTTGGTTGTAATTTTGCAAGTTGCTCGGTCTCAGAGGGTTACGCATCTGCTGGTTCTTCACTGCTGAATTCTCTTTTCTAGTCCTGGTACGTGGGATGTCAGGGATGCATAACCATCTGAAATGTGATGATGTTTTCAACTTTCTCGGTGTCATCGCTCATGAGTCTGGGAGTGCTGAGTCCCTTCTAGGGCAGGTTGCCCTCAGTTTTCTACCTGCAGGCTCTGCGCAGGGCTGAGGGCCCCGTATTTCATATACTTGAGATTAGAGGCAAAGAGGACCGACCAACCAACCAGGCCATGGCTTGGGATTCAAGGTTAGGAACTGACATACCTCCTGTGAACTCTGATCCACAGCTTCTTGCATGGGGCCGTACATTTAGGGAGGAAGCGGTAGAACAGAAGGGAAAGTTGAAAGGAACACAGAGCATCGTATCTAGGGACATTCAGGATCCCCAGTTTTCCTGTGGTGATTCACTTAAACCCAGCTCAAGAGGAAATGCTCATACGATCTAGATATGTCTCACTGAACTTGCCTCATTCTCTGAACTTGTTAGAATTTCCATCAGTTCCTAAATCCAGAGGGACCCCATCCTTCTGAGCCCCACCAGACAGAATAGAATGGAAATGAGTGCTATCAGCATCAGCGTGCAGAGAAGCCTTCAGCACTTGCCCAGGTCCTGCAGGCAGTGGGTATTCTTCCTCCAAGCGCATCGGTCAGTCCGAGTCAGAAGGAAAGCCGACTCGTTTCATAGACCCCCCAAGCCTTTCCAGAGTCTGACCCACCTTGCTTGCTTCCCAGGTGGCACTAGTGGTAAAGAACCCGCCTGCCAATGCAGGAGACGGAAGAGACTCGGGTTCGATGCCTGGGTCGGGAAGATCCCCTGGAGGAGGGCGTGGCCACCCACTCCAGCGTTCTTGCCTGGAGAGTCCCATGGACCGAGGAGCCTGACGGGCTACACATGGGGTTGCAAAGAGTTGGACACAACTGAAGTCACTTAGCAGCACCCGCGGAGGGGATACTGTCATTGCAGGTCAGCCAAGTTAGTTTCTGATGCTTTTGCTGTCCTCTTTCAGGAAACAGCATCCTCCATTCAGCAGCTGACAGCGTGACCAGCGCAGTACAGAAAGCGAGCCAGGCCTTGAACGAGCGCGGGGAGCGGTTAGGCCGTGCAGAAGAGAAGACAGAGGACTTGAGGAACAGCGCCCAGCAGTTTGCGGAAACTGCACACAAGGTGGGTCTCTCCGCACAGCGGAGCACTCAGCTCTGGGCGGTCAGGGAGCTTCGGGGCCCAAAACTTTCTATCAATATGTTTGCCATGCTGCTGCTACTGCTGCTAAGTCACTTCAGTCGTGTCCAACTCTGTGCGACCCCATAGACAGCAGCCCACCAGGCTCCTATGTCCCTGGGATTCTCGAGGCGAGAATACTGGAGTGGGTTGCCATTTCCTTCTCCAGTGGTTGCCATGATGAGGTACAAAACTGAGCCTTTTTTCTTTTTGTGTCCCTGTGTATAATTCCCTTCTGCTACTTCATAAGTTGTGTGTGCGGTGGAAGAGTTCTTTGACGTATTTGGTTATCTCCTTTCTCCTGGCTTCATCCCTGACTCTGACCCCATATCTTTGGGAACTGTGGACCATCTTTAGGTCCTACCCAGAAGTTTAAGGCTCTAGTTTCAGGGAACAGGATGTAGGTGGGGGTCTCAGAATATCCCTCCTCTGTTGGCCAGGGCTTGAAAGAGGACTGTGGGCTCTTGTGCTTACTTTTCCATGCTGTTCCTTTCTGGTCAGAAGCCTAGCATCCTGTGTTCTTATCTCTCTACCATATAAAAAGCAAACTCTAGTCCCAGGGCACCTCAGGGCTGGTGTCCCCTGCAGAGAGGCCTTGGACCTCTAAGGCTGACTGATACAGAGCTGCCTGCAAAATTTCCACCTGCCTCTGGGTGCAGAGAATGGCCTTTCACACATACCTCAGGTATACACATTCACACACGCACTGAAAATGATGCGCCTTTCAGAAAGGGAAGTTGTTATTGGCAGCCAGCTATCTAAGGCAGTCACAAACGACGGGAAAGAGAGGCCCTGTTGGTCAGGTGATAAAGAGGATTTATTACTGTTCTTGTGCTTTGGATCAAAGGGCAGTTCTTTTCTGGCTGGTGATTTGAATTTGGGTTTCCAGAAACGTCTGCTGATAATGGTTAGCGTGTCAGAGACATGATCTGGCCTTTCAAGATAGGCTTTTCAGGTGACCTTTAGGGGAAGAAAAAAATGCATTTGCTTCAAAGGAAAAGCCCACTTTTGCTGAGAAAACAGAAATGGACAACCTGAAAGTAACAGGAACCATCTTCCCAGCTGAGCTGGGGTGGCCTCTTCCCAAAGCTTAAGCCCAGGCTCCACCGTGGATCCAGATCCGTGTGGCTGCATCTTGCCTTCCCTTGTACCCCTTTTCAACAGACCTGTCTTGTGGTTTCACGACAGCGTCTTACTGTACTGCACCCCTGCTGGGGGCCAGAGCCTGGTTTGCCACGACTGTCACAGAGGGAACGAGCTCAGAATTATGGTTCCCTTCACCCCTTCTGCAGCCTTCATAATAGAGAAATAATGATGGAGTGGAGAAGCTAGAATTTCCCCCCCCCCCCCCAACTGCATTTATAGCAACAGCAACTGTAGTGATTTAAGGGAGGGAAGGGCAGTGAAAGTCTGGGGAAACACGTAAACAGTGTTGATTTCAAGGCTAAAGGGAAGTATTTTTTAATTGTCTTCAACTGTGGGAAGGGGGTGATATTGTAGCACTTCTCTCTTGTGTCTTGTCCTACAGAAAAGAACACTCAGTAGTGCACTGATACCATTCTGCTAAAACAAGAGTTAAGGTTACTGATTAGACAATGAACCAGGTTACCAAGGAAGTCTGTGAAATCACTCTTCCTGATGCAGAGTAGACAATACTCTGCATGTCAGTACCCACCTCAGAGAAGGTCGTGCAGACCTGGCGTTGGATTAGCTAAGCAGATGGCCAGAATTCTTGGCCCTGCTCACCGGGTTTCCCTGATGATACTGTGGCCAAGTGTGCTAGGTGGTTGGGAAGGCAGTATGGTATGTAGTTAACATCTGCTGTTTGATTTACCACCTCAGTGACCTTGGGCAAGGGCTTAATTTCTCTAAACCCGTGTTTCCTCATCAGTAAGGACTTCTACCTAAAAATAGTGCCTTTCTCCTGAAGTGTTGAGAGAATTGAATGCATTCAAACCTATAAATCGGTTAGCACAGTACCTGGTGCATGTAAATCTTAACTGATATTAATTGTAATTGTTTCCATAAGAAATGGTTTCTGCTGAGCCTGCTCTAATCCATTGTCGCATGATGAACACTGGCAGGGGGGGTTGGAGAAATGTGACTGAGGACCCCAGCACAGGGATGGGGAGGGACTGGTGGTGAAGATCTGTGCCCTCCAGTGTGGGGTGGGAGGGCCTCCTGCTGAATGCAATGCCAACACTTTCTAAACCCAGAGCAGCCCTTAAGAAGGGGACCTGTCAGAACAGAAACTGATTAGGCCACCAAAGGCACAGGGGTCTCTGGTTTTGACCACTGGGAGGATTGGCGCCAGCTAGTTACCTACTTCCATGGAGAAGACGCAGGAGGGGAGCAGTCTCCACTTACTTTGGTTTCCCCTTCTGTGAGTGGCGTAAGGGTGGGGGCACCGCTAGTGTCTGTTAGTGTGCTTGAGGGAGTGTGAGAGACACTATGATAACCAGACTTGCAGTTTTCTAAAACTGGGGATGTGCGCTGATGAATCACCGGCATTGGCAGTATTCCTAACGAGGAGGTTGACCTCTTTAGATAAGGTGTGGCTATTTTCCCAGGGACTAGGACTCCTGATTTGTCCCATGGCATAGGCTGACCATGAAGATGTCATTTTGCTGGCCGAGCCTCTGCCAGGCCTGCTGGTGAGGAGAGTTCAGGAGTGGAACCCAGGCCTTCCACACCCCAAACGTGGCTGTGTTGACTCAGAAAGTATGGGCTGTGTTTAGCAGTCAGGACACAGTGCTCATGTCAGAGCCCTGACAAGAAGGGCAGTTCTGGGTGAGCATTGCTCTGGGCTCCCTGGTTGAACAAGGACATGCCACCTCGGCTGGAGAGGAGGCCACGCTTTCCGGGTGGATTGCAACAGAAGAGCATTTCTGGCTTTTTCAGCTTACCCAGGTACATTAGAGAGTGGATCACTTTTGCAGGACCCTGCCATCAAGATACGTGGGTGTTTGTCTCTTGTAGAGACGATGGAAATGCGTCTGCACCCCTCTCTTCCCCCAGCTCTGTTCAGCCTGGCTTGGGGAAGCGTGGTTCCTTCCTGAGCTATGAGCTTGGCACAGCCTCGGACCTTAGGAAAGTCCATTTCAGCCACAAAGCAGGCCTGGTCACTCTCCGCGACTTCAAAAAGCACAGCGGTGCAGTGTGTGCCGTGCTTTGATGCCTGCCTCGGCTGGTGAGTCAGCAGGCGAGAGCATTACCCACACCTAGGCATCCTCAGATGACATTTCCTGCAGGAAAGAACAGTGATCTGCCCTGTTCTGCACAAGCCCACATTTGTGGGGGAGCGAGTGGCAAGTGGCATTTCCCTCCCTGGCAGGGAATGACTGCCTCTGTCCCTACTCCAGTCATCTGCTCCCTGTGCATCTGAGCCAGGAGGGACCTCAGGAGTCCAGGCCTCTTAAAGAGTCCCCCTGTATGGGCTTCCCTGCTGGCTCAGATGGTAAAGAATCTGCCTGCAATACAGGACATCCGGGTTCAATCCCCAGGAGAAGGAAATGGCTACCCATTCCAGTATTCTTGCCTAGAGAATCCCATGGACAGAGGAGCCCGGCAGGCTACAGTTCATGGGATTGCAAAGAGTCGGACATGATTGAGGGACTAACACTTTGACTTTCTTTATGAGTAAGAATATTTTCTATTATTATTACTGTTATCATTATTATTTAGATGGAGTCATTTACACAGCTTGGAAAGAGAAAGCTTTCCATGAGATAAGAAAACAGAATATAGCAAAAGGAAATTTTTAACTTACCCTCTACATTAATTCATAAGCATTTGAGTTGGAGATATTTATAGACACAGGCTTCCCTTGTGGCTCAGCTGGTAAAGGATTCTCCTGAAATGCGGGAGACCTGGGTTCGATCCCCGGGTTGGAAAGATCCCCTGGAGAAAGGAAAGGCTACCTACTCCAGTATTCTGGCCTGGAGAATTCCGTGGACTGTATAGTTCATGGGGTCGCAAAGAGTTGAACACGACTGAGCAACTTCACTTTTCACTTTCATAGACACGAGGGAAACTGAGGGACAGAGCGCTTGTGACTTTAGAGCTAAAGGTCATAAACACATCTGTGCTTATGGAAAGCACCTGCCTTCCATATTCTAAAGTTTCTAACTCCCAGGAAATTAAAGAAAAAAACCAAAATGAGGTAGAATGGAAGTGATGCCACTTTATGCAGAAATATCTCAAATAGCAGAACGTGCAAACCAGCTGTATTTCTGTGAAACTGAGCTGGCACGCCCCACCTGGCTGGGGCTCCCCTTAGTGCCAACCCCAGCTGCATGAGAGAGGTGGGGGCTGGTTGAGTAGCAGCATGCTCACTGCTGAGGATGAATGACTGCGTAAATTGGCACAAGCCCAGTAGCTGAAGGTTAATAGCTCAGTGAACAACAAGACAGCAGCTCTGATCAAATATTTATGGTTAGTATTCATTATGCACAACACTTAACAGCTCTGTGTTGATTTGAATGATTCGCATTGCTAAATAATGTATTAAAACTAGAGACAGAGCAAGAAGTGGAGGCCTTACAGTGGAGGGGCTCTGAAGGTGGCTGGAGAGTGGGACGGATCAGAGGAAGAGTCCTGGATCTGCCATTGCTACCCACTGTATTTCCTGGACTATCAGCTCGTGGAGGTCAGGAGTTAGGAGCCACTGCCATCTTCTTGGCAAAAACCCACAGCACTTAGCACAGCAGTGGTGTCCGACTCTTTGAGATCCCATGGACTGTAGCTCGCCAGGCTCCTCTGTCCATGGGATACTCCAGGCAAGAATACTGCAGTGGGTTGCCATTCCCTTCTCCAGGGGATCGTTCCGATCCAGGGATCGAATGTGGGTCTCCCACATTGCAGGCAGATACTTTACCATCTGAGCCACCAGGAAAGCCCCCAGGTAGAGATTAATTTAACAATGTAACTACCTCCAGTCCAGCTCCAACCCCAGGGATTAATCCCTAATATCAAACTCTATAGACCCCCAAGGAATCACAATTCAGCTTCTACCCTGCCCCCTGCTTCACGTCAGTGTACCGGCTCCTTGGAAAGGATCTGGCTAAGGAAGGCAATGTCAGATTTAATTTTCTGTTTTGTACCTGCATACGTTTCCTTAAATACATCATCATGGGCTCCAGCTGGGCTTGGGAAACTATTTAACGATACAGTGGTATTTGGTGTTTCCATTTTTAAAGATCTAACATTTCAATGAACCACATTTTTCAAATACCAGAGGGGGCAGCAAGTCAAGGTTTGAATTTGATCTATTGTTCAGTCCTGGTTGGTTACGCAGTCTTAATTGTCAAGTGCCTCGAACCTGGTTGAACGGCCAGGATCTTACGTGGATTGTTGCAGATTGCTTCTCTACAGTTGGTGATTTGTCAGTAAATACTTGAAACTGAAGAGTGGTCTTCCCGGATAACTAGTAACCTGGAAGCCCAGACGCCTTTGTTGCTTTGCTAGGGTGGGTCACTCATTCTGCCTATACTTTGCCTCTTCCGTTTGCTCCTTCAGTGGCAGGAAGGAATGCCACAGAGCACCACCCTCCCTGGACACCTGCACCAACAAGCGTGCTGTAAAGGAGTGAAGCTGCAGTGCTCGGTGGACTGTGTCGGGAGTGTTGCACGTTTCCTTGGTGCCACTGCGAACAGGAGTGGTGATCTGCCGCAGCAAATAAAATATTGGTGCTGCCGCTCAGCGTGGATTTGGGAAAGAAGCAACCAGTGCACTCTCCCCACTGCTGATAACATCTCACATTTGCCCCTTTCTCTCCTTAGCTTGCCATGAAGCACAAATGTTGAGAAACTGCCTCTCCCAGAGACCTCTTAAGAGAAACTGAAGTTTGTTCAGCAGTTTTTACAAGAAACTCCGGACCTCCGCTTGCTTCTCCAGCCCCCAACCCCCACCAAATTATGGACATTTAGATTGTTTTTCCTTTTCAGATGTTACCATGAGAGAAAAGATGGTGTGTTTATATTAATACATTTCCCTGATAATCTTGCTAAGAAATGCTGCATAGTATCAGCTTCATTTTTTTTCTGACTGTGTGTATGCGTGTGTTCGTATGTGTGTTTTTTTTAAGGGTTGTTTTTTTTTTTTTGGGTAGTTTGAATATGAAATTTGGACCAAATGATATATTGAGCTAGGTCTAAACCGTATTTTTTTTTTTCCTGATATTAAGCAAGAAGACATTTTAATGTGATATCAGATGTTATTGTTCCCGGTTGGAAGTAAAAGTCAAGCAGGTTGGTTTCACTCAGGCTCTTAGCTACTCTTAATTTGAAGCCTAAGATTCTATATCCTGAGACATAAATCTGTACTATGGAAAACAATTGGATTTATCAGGAGAAACAGCAGTCTTTGATTTTTGCTTTTTGTGTGGTAATTTTCTGCATGAGCCATCACCAGCATTCAAAAAAACAAATAAGAATCACAGATAGAAATCTACTTTCTGAGCTACAGTTTAAATTCTCCCACTACTTGTTTCCAGGCTGATTGTTTAGAATTACCGTATGAATGATAAAAATTTGAGATTAAAGACCTAAGTAAAAGACTATTTAAAAACTAATGTGAATTCATGAACATTTCTTTGTCATTGTCCCAAATTATGGTAGCTGGTTTTGAAAAGAGCTTGGATTTTTATCAAGAATTGATTTGTCCAGATAAAGTTCGGTGTAAACGATACTGTGAAAAGATAATATATTTAAAGTCTTTTTTCTTTTCACAAAGACATACCTATTTAGTGACACCCTCATGATGTCCTTAGGAAATGGCCTTCAGTTCTCAATGTCTGATTTTTGGAGGTTTTGATGTTGTTACTGCTATTTGTTTAATGTAATTTGAAAGTGCGGGCTTCTTGACAAATTGCATTTCATGGCAATTACAACTTGCCTCATCTGACATAGAACAGCATAGTCCTGAAGCCTTTACATTGTAGTCAGAATGAATGAAATTGGTTCATTACAGCTCCTGATTTTGTATCACTCAACATGGACCCAGATTTTCAGTCTGAGAGTTCAGTTTTTAAGAGGGTTAAAATGCTAAATATAAAAGCTCTGCTTTGTCTTTCTGAAACAAGGAAGCAAGCTGCACATCCCAGATACATTGTCAGCCTCCCGCTGGGTTGCGTTGATTTTTAAGCTGCCTGGATCATCAGGACCCTTTCGATTCCTTCCTACCTATTGAGCCGACTGAGGCCATGTGTATTGTAGCTTCTACACGGCAGCACAGGATGACTTTGGGATTATTTATGCTGATTTAAATAGCTTAAATTCTCCTGCTAAAGCTTTCCCAGGGAGATAGAAAATCAGGCTATTGGTGGGGGAAATGATCTTCGTCAGTATGTGTCAAAAGGGAGATGAGATTTACCAGAGAAGAATTTCTGAATCCTCTTAGGGAGATGATCCAGTTCAAGGAAACTCTGTAGAATTTATAGGGTAAACGATATAAGTTTACTATAATATTTTGTACATTTCTTTTGATGTCTTAAAACTTAAAAGAAGCAAGGAACTTATTAGCTGGTGAGTACTATTAGAAGCATTTATAATTTCTAAGAAAAGCTGAAAATATCACACCAAATAGGTTTTCTTTGCAGACCTCCATTTAGTAAAAGCATGCATGGGCACACATATACATCTTCCCAAATTGAATCCTAGCTTCAGAGATAGATAGTTGATATAAATAATTAGAAGAGTAAATCTCAAACCCCTGACAATCAGCCAAACGCAAAAACTAAATGTGTTGCCAAGTATTTTTTGTGAAGCTGCTTCTAAAGTAGCAGAGGGCGAGGTCATAAGCATACTGTGAAATGTGAGTTTTTTTTTCCTCTCTGGTAAACCTGTGATAGTCATCCTTCATAAATATCACTAGTTCACATCTTCCCCTCTCTGCTCACTCTCTGTTTATCCTTTTAACTTCAGTCTTTTGGAAGACATCCCGATTGGAAGAAAGTCTATCTGCACCATTACTAGCTTCCTCCATTGATTTGCCTCCAGGCTGTGGTCATGCCCTTGACCTCCCTGTGTCCAAGTCCTGCCTAGGCCTCCACCCGCAGAGAGGGCCAACAGCAGCCCCAGTCCCTTCTAGACCTCCCGACTTTGCAGAAAAGCAAGCCTTGTGAAGACACATGTGAGGTTCTTTGGTATCCTTTTGTAGAAGGTGCGTCAGTACAAAGTATTAATACAATCTAACCTAGAGGAAATTGCTAAAATGACTCACATTATGTGGGACCAATTCATTTGGGACCAATTCAGTGGCTTGCTAAAAGACATTTAATTTCTTTGTTTCGTTTCTGCACCTCACTATTGAGTTTTGGAAATACATTTCTGTGAAGGATTTCTTAGATTGTACTGACAACTCATAAAAAGTCTTCCCAGTGCTCTCACTTCTTCCTGGATGTAGCTGTAGTATTCTTCCCTAGTACTATTAGATACCTATGTACAGGAAGTAGTGATTCAGGTTAATGTTTCATATTAAAGAATGTATTTGTAAAATGTAACAAGAGCAGTAGTTAACTTTTTCTAAGCTCTGAAAAAAATGATAAAGATTATGTGTTAGGCTTAAAATTTCAGTGAAATCTGTCTTAATACTACTTTTGTGGCTAACAAAGGTTGTGCATTTATGTAAAAATACTTATACAGAATGCCCTCAATAAACAATATTAAAGATAGGTTTCGCCTTCAATTTTTAGAATTGTAACACTGCTGCTGTCTGTTGTACAGTTACTAATTCTTCAGAAGTTCTCTAAGATGTCAAACATAATTTTTGTTCCTTTCAGAGACAAGTAACACCTGCTCTGTGATTCATTATTACAGCAAACTCTAATTTTGTCATTAAATATTTTAACTCTGTGATGAAAGTTCGTTTCTCTCTGTTATTTGGGAAATCTCTAAAACACTATCAGATAGGTAGACATCATCGCATTTTTGATGCTCATGGGAGAATCTTGCATGCCTCCAGGAGACTAAGAACTGGGATTAGCATGCAGATAACAGTTCCTCTGGTCATTCCAATGGGAGAACTTGAAATGTAAAAAAAGACTAAAGAGCTAACTAGCCCTAATTACGTAATAAGCTTCTATCCAGTAAGAGTTAAAGTCTTTTGTTTCTTCTCATGGGCAAGCAGTTAAGTAGATTAAATGCTTTCTGCTGATATTAGTGATGTGCTCAAGTCCATATTACCGAATGTGGCCTCATTCAACAGACTATTTTCACGTCCTTTTAAATTGTAAAGACCTGATCAAATTATGTCAGTTTATTTTTATGCCAAAGCAAATGCAGCTTATGACATTGCCCCATTTGTTTTCAAGGGATGTGACTTTGGTGACGGCTGGTTTGGCATAGACACTCGGTGCAGCAGGAGGGCTGAAATATTTCCTAGGAGAACCGCAGGTGGAAGAGAAAGGCTACCACCTCCACTCTCAAGAGAAAAAAAGGATAAGAGAGATGGTTTGGCTAGATAATGACCTGGCTGTAAGTTATTATAATTAGGTATTTAAAGGCACTGTTCTTGTGAACTAATTATAAACCCGGTTACTTGCAAAGATGATCTTTACTCTTAATATAATTTTTGTTAGCAGTTATACCACAACTGACTCAAATTTTATGGAAGAATTAATGCAAGTATCTTTTTTTAAAATCAATAATGCCTTTCCTCCTTGCTGTCAATGAGAACACGCTTAGGAAAAACTACAGTCGTTCCTTGAATTATGGGTTTGAGTTGCCCAAGTTCATATATATGTGGGTTTTTTTTTTTTTAATAGTTGCATAGTACAGTACTCACTAGGGGCTTCCGAAGTGGCTCAGTGGTAAAGATTCCACCTGCCAATGCAGGAGATGCAGGTTCAATCCCTGGAGCAGGAAGATCCCCTGGACTAGGAAATGGCAACACACTCCAGTATTCTTGCCTGAGAAATCCCATGGACAGAGGAGCCTGGTGGGCTACGGGCTTGCAATAGCATCTCCCTGCAATGCGGGAGACCTGGGTTTGATCCCTGGGTTGGGAAGATCCCCTGGAGAAGGAAATGGCAACCCACTCCAGTACTGTTGCCTGGAAAATTCCATGGACCCAGGAGCCTGGTAGGCTACAGTCCATGGGGTCACAAACAGTTGGACACGACTGAGCGACTTCACTTTCACTTTCTGACTCTTGCATTGTTCAACTGTGTTGATTTATCAATCATCGTCTGCCTAAGCAAACAGATTGAGGGCAGGGTGAGGCAGAGAGAAGAGGGAGGAGAAACATGCCAGAAACAAATGTCTAAGGAATGCAAATGTTTCCATACGATTTCCTGATGGCATTCGTTCTGCATGCCTCTTCCCCTGGAGCGGGCACACCTAGGTGGTAGTGGAAGGTGAGCATGCATATGCACATACCTGCGCACACAACTGGCATTAGAAATGACCACAGCCGTTTTCACTGTGGCTTTAGTCACAATAGCCAGGATGTGGGAGCAGCCTAGACGTCCATTAGCAGAGGAATGGATAAGGAGGATGAGGTGCATGTGTACAGTGGAATACTGAGTGACTGAGTGAAGCCGCTCAGTCGTGTCCAACTCTTTGTGACCCCGTGGACTGTAGCCTACCAGGTTCCTCCGTCCATGGGATTTTCCAGGCAAGACTACTAGAGTGGGTTGCCATTTCCTTCTCCAGGAGATCTTCCCAACCCAGGTCTCCCACACTGTCAGTCAGTTCAGTCGCTCAGTCATGTCAACCTCTGCGACCCCGTGAACCGCAGCACGCCAGGCCTCCCTGTCCATCACCAACTGCTGGAGTCTACCCAAACCCATGTCCATTGAGTTGGTGATGCCATCCAACCATCTCATCCTCTGTTGTCCCCTTCACTGATGCTTTACCGTCTGAGCCACCAGGGAAGTCTAACAATGGAATATTACTCAGCCATAAAAGAGAACAAAGTAAGGCCATTTACAGAAACGTGGATGGACCTAGAGATTATCATATTAAGTGAATTAAGTCTGACAAAGAAAGACAAATATTATCTGGTATCACTTATATTTGGAATCTAATCTTTTAAAATGACACAAATGAGCTTATTTGCAAAACTAAACCAGACTTACAGGTATC
This sequence comes from Capricornis sumatraensis, assembly GCF_032405125.1. Lineage (NCBI taxonomy): Eukaryota > Metazoa > Chordata > Mammalia > Artiodactyla > Bovidae > Capricornis > Capricornis sumatraensis. The sequence goes on along the minus strand of NC_091087.1, from coordinate 42,347,649 downwards.
AAAAACAAACTTACGGTAACCAAAGAGGAAATGTGGGAGAGGGGAGGGATAAATCCGGAGGTTTGGATTAACATACACATACTACTATCAATATATATGGTAGATAACCAACAAGGACCTCATGTATTGCACAGGGAACTCTACTCAGTATTCTGTGATAAACTATATGAGAAAGGAATCTGAGAAAGAATGAATATGTGTATGACTAAATCATTTTGCTATACACCCAAAATGAAGACACCATTATGAATCAGCTATACTCCAACAGAAATTTATTTTTTAAAAAAGAGCTGAGCTGCCTTGCTACAGTTCCCTGAAGTCCCTTAGTGAGCCCTTCTTGCCCTTCTGGACATAGATTGGCAGGAGTCAGTATTTCCAGGGGTCAGTGAAACTTAGTACCTCAGTTGGGCCATGATCAGAGCATGAGAAATACAAAGACAGATGTCAAAAACAAACACATCCCACCCACAAGGTAAGTCTTTCTTTCTCTAAACATGAGTGTGCTAACAGCTGTCTTTTAACAAGAGCATACAGAAGATGGATTTCCTTTTTGTTTCTTTATGAAAATCCAGAAAGTGTACATACACATAAAATAACTTTGTACAGCCAGAGCCAGTCTGTTGCAAAACTGATGTCTGCTTAGACATCACCCCCTCTCACCATTCCAGGCCCTTCATCTAGCTTACCAAACCTCAAATTCTGCTTTAAGCTAACCCTACTTAAGGTGTGACCTGTACTACAGTGCTGGTTTATAGGAGTGTAGGGGAGTTCCTCCCTCCAGGCTTCATGTCACAGTTACCTGGGGAGATTATGAAAAATGTATACATTTTATTCCCAAATTTGCCTTCTTGGTGCTCCTAGGCATCTTGTCTTTTGCAAAGAAAATAAAATGGCTCCAGCAGGTGGGGAGAGTAGGGTGCCTTGCTTCCCCAGACACTTGCTAGATTTAAACCAGCAAATTAAAGCTGTCAAGGAAATTTAACATAACGTTCATTTAAGCTCGATTACTGCCACAGTGTAACCTTCTGCCTTGACCCCCATTATATTTCCTCCCTTGAGCCTCATCTGGAGCCTCAGGATTTCCTGAGTCGTATTTTAACTTCCCAAACCACCACCCCCAACCCCCGCCCACCCCGACCCCTGAAGTTTTCTGCCACATTTTCTTCTTTCTGCTGATGAGTCATCGCAGGCCTTCAGGGGCCTGTTTTGATGGCCACATCCCACTGGGCACTGCCAGAGGTAGGCTGGTGGGGCAAAGCCGCTTCCCACAGGAACCGAGGACAGAGCCCAGAGATTCTAAAGTGACCACTGAGGTGTATTGTCTCTGCCCTCTCATGTGGTCAGGCAGGCGCTTTAAATGCTATGGATTCTCTCAGACGGAGTGGAGGTGTTTCTGTGAAACACATTCTCAAAGATGCCTGTTTCAATGGGGCTATCACACAGTCATAGCTAGACGTGTCAGAGGCTGGACAGGAATCACTTTTGCTGAAAGTCCCGGGTGTCACTGTCAACACTGAACAGAATCCTTTGTCCTGTGACGTCGCACCCCAATCGCTTTGCTACTCTTGGCTGTCAGATGACACAGAAGAATGGAAAATGAGCCCATGAGTCCTCAGCTTTACCCTGAGAGCTGGAACACGGCTTGGATGATTCCGTTTCTGAAGAAAATTTCTACTATATGCTCTGATCATGGGCACCAAATTCTGTTTAATTGTAAGACCACATCCTCGGTAACTGAAACCTGAGCGTTCTGTTAGTTTTTCTTTAAACCAGTCCTTTCTTTTACTGCCCCAGCAAAGAGAACCTGGTTCCTACTATCAAACATGCTTTGTTTATTTACGGGACAGCAGCGTCCTTCAAGGAGTTTTGCTTTTTTCAGACCTGGAGTTAGTGACAGATACTGGTGGACACATGTACATTGGTCCGAAACTTTCCAGGATGGAAACAGCCTCAGCATTTGGACAGAAAGAAACTGTGAGAAAGAACAGTTGAGCTGTGTGCCACTCGATGCCCCAGGGGAGGAAAAAGAAAACACGCCTTTAACAGGAGAGGACATGGGCAGGGCGCCCCCTTGTGGTGGTGTACTGGGAGCGGCATTGCCCTGTGGTCCTGCCCTGAGTTCCAGTCTTAACCAGTGGACGGTCTTGGGCAAGTTATTGGCTCGCTTTGTGTCTGTTTTCTTAGCTTTAAAATGGGAGTGGCTATCTACTTTACAGGTTATCATAAGGATTCATTGAAATAATGAGTGTAAAGCCTTTAGCTCCGTGTATGTCAGCTCATCTATAAGCTAGTCTCTGTGATGGATCCAAAACAAAACAGTAAGCCTTGCAGGCTGGTGACATCTGTCAGACCGTGCTGCTGGCTAGAAGAATGGATGTGTTTTTCTTAAATCCATGTTGGCACAGGGGCAGACATTCTGTGCATCTTTGGTCATTTTTATGATCTATGGACATAGATCCCTTGACATTTCATGTACCCCACAGCCTGGGGATAAAGGAGAGGGCTCTAGCCTAAGGCACCCAGGGGTGACCATTTTCTGGAGGAAGTTTCCAAAAAGACTAAATTCACAAGAAAGCGGACTGAGAGACATTGACTTTAGTGTCTGCGTCATCAACTACAGGAATGGAAATGAGTGATTTTATGGTCTGGGCGATTATTTGATGTGTCCTTTAAGCAGAAATTCATACCACTCGTTAAAAAGAAGTTCAAGGTTGGCCTACATATGTACAGCATTTCTTTTCTGGAAACATCTTTTGACATTCAGCTAAAAGAAGGAAGGAAGGCCCCAGAAAAACTATGTCAGCATTCTGTTTCCCCACTGTTGTCATGGCGCTGTTACTTATGATGTCCAAGCAAAGCCAGCATTTGTAAAGGGCTGTCCAGACAAGAAGGATCAGGCTAGTCATAACAGCGGATCTGCCCCACCCCAAATCCCAAACTTTGCTTTTCTAAAAATTGCACTATGCATTATTTTTTTTAACAAATTATAGGCCATGCATATTTCTTCTTAAAATCCCTCCTAGCAGAGAGCTTTCTGGCTTTGTCCTTAGCTTTTTGTCCTTAGGCAAATTACATAATTTTTCTGTGTCTGGTCTTTCCTGTTTCAAAGGAAAAATAACCTACACCCTGGCTGCCTCGGAGTCTCAGTAAGTGAAATGGGATGTGTGGACCTTAAAAGAGCACTGGGAAGCGCCAAGCACTAAAGAAGTGTGGGTTGCTTACTGAAGCCTTGGTTTTCAGCTGTTCCCACCCAGCATCGAAGAGATTTGTTTATATCTCACTCCCGTTTCTTCCACGGGTCCATCCTTATAGTACTAGATGGTATCATCACCCCCTCTACCCTCTCTTCCAAGAAAAAAAATCCCCCACAGACAATTGGAGGCCGCTTGCCATCTGGGAGGTGAAACATAGGCAGGAGGGAGAGATGGTCCCAAACTGCTCAGGGAAGGGGACAGCCAGGCTTAGAGGCAGCCATGAGGGAAAGGACTCAGAGAGCATTTCTGGGACTCGAAGAGAGCGCTCCTGGTCAAGCAGTTCATCCGAGGACCACAGGTACCTCTCAATGTGTAGAAACTAAATATATACTAACTCTCAATAAAGAAACTGCTCTCCACCCACCTGGGAAGACTTATGAAAATAATGAAACACACTCTGTTCAGGGCCAAGGATGAGCTAGAGCCATGTCCATTGTCCTTACTGTGTCTGGGTGTCCTAGCGTAAGACTGGCAGAGGACCACAGAAATGGTCCAGGTCTTAGGATTTCATGAGTCAATGTGAACGCAATGACAGTTACTCTATAGAGAGACAGGATACTGATTAAAGGATGCAATCTGAGGATGTTCCTTCAGACACAGGGATGCCTGGACACTTCAGCTCCACTCACCGTTGTTCAGTTGCTCAGTTGTATCTGACTCTGAGACCCCATGGATTGTAGCGTGCCAGACTTCCTGTCTCTGTTTCACTCACTAGGAACAGCATTATTATCCCAACGAAGGAGACTGGGGCAATTACCTCTATACTCCCCTTTGGGGTGTTTCACTGCCCTTACTTTCCCTTTAGAAAAAGCAAGATAAAGGGCTGGAAGTGGGCCTGTCTCTACCCAGGCTTAATGCTGAGTTGGCCTAAGCCACCTACTCATATGCTTCTTTTTCTTTGGGCTCCACCAGGCTCTTTTCTACAGGTGAGCGCTCACCCCCTCAACACACACACATGCACACAGCTGCCCTCACGTACCTGCCATTCGCCAGCTATGTTAGATGAGAGAGTTTGAAGACCTCACAAGGAGGAAGGGGTACAAACCACAGTCTACATACACCCCCAACCCTGCCTGGGCTTCCTTCAGGTCCCTGTTTGGTGTTTCTCCTCCCCGAGGTAGAATGAGGATGGATGAGAGGCACAAGGAGGCTGATGTTGCCACCGGAGGGAGAGCAGTTAACTCTACCAAATGCCAGCCTTACCAAGTGTGCGTGACAGGAGGAGGCAGTTAGGGGAAAGGACAGATTCTTCCTTTGGAAGCCATTCAAACCCATCTCTCTCTGTGACCAATGACCCAACAGTAGCCTTGGCCCTGGGCGGATGTCGCCTGCTAAGCCTTAATTCCACAAGCAAACGCGCGCCAGACATTGGCCTAAACTTTCACTGTGGAGTTGTTAGCTAAGAAAAGCGAGCCTTGACTATAATGCTGAGGTCTGCTTAAGCCTGGTAAGAGGTCTCTCCCCCTGAATTCAGTCAGGACAGGGAATTCAATCCCGCCTCGTTACTCACTGTGCTTTCACTGGCCTGCCCTTCTTTCTCTTCTCCAACCATGCCAGGGTCTTTTGCAGCTGAGAACCTTCACACAGTATTGCTGATGCCAAGAACACTTTCTTACCCAAATCTCCTCATGGCTCAGCTTTTCTTGTCTATCAAGTCTCCACTTAAATGTCTCGTCAGACACTCACAGATTTAGAATGGTTGCCAGGGGGAAGGGATAGTTAGGACGTTTGGGAAGTCACGTATACACAATTATATTTAAAATGGGTAACAAACAAAGACCTATTGTACAGGACATGGAGCTCTTCCCGGTGTTATGTGGCAGCCTGGATAGGAGGGGAGTGTGGAGAACGGATACATGTGTATGTACGCTGAGTCCCTTCGCTGCTCACCTGAAACCACAACATTTTTAATCAGCTTACCCCAACACAAAATAAAAAGCTTAAAGTTACAAAAATTAAATAAATTTTTTAATGTTTCCTCAAAAGACTTCCCTGATCCCATATCTAAAGGAGATTCCCTGCCTTTTCTTCTCCCAGCATCTCTTCTTTCCTTTCTGAGAACTGATGGAGATGTGTATTTTATACGTTTGTTTTCCTTACTGTCTTGCCCACACCCACCCAGTCAGGAACCATGCCTATTTAGTTCACCAGGTTGCTTCGGGACCTAGGATTTTACCAGGACATGAGCCTGTCCTCCACTTACAGCTCCCACGTGGGACGAGTAGAAATTTACAGGGAAAACAATCCAAATAACTAAACACATGAAAGTATGTCAGCCTCACTCATAGTTAGAGAAATGCAAAATTTTTTCAAAGTGGCATTCAGAGACTTGATGGCACTTGATAATAAAATACTATGGACTTGGAGTATAAACTGAGACTATATTTTTGAACGCAAGCTCTCAACATTTATCAAGATTTGCATCACTTGAACCTGCCCCCTAACTCAGCCCCAGGCTCATGCTGTTGGTCTTCAACCACCAGCCTCTTGCGACTACCACACACTGTACCCACAGGCAGATCAATGTTTCTTAGCTCACTCATTAGAATAGCTGAATTACTCGTCAATTTTTCCAACTCCGGAAGGCAGAAAGCAGTTACCAGGGGTCAGTTAATTCCCCAAAACCAACAAGTAAATGCGCTCTGCTTTGTACGTTCCATTTTATATTTGATACAGTCAGACGCTCCACTGTTCCCATCCACTTTCTTCTGTGGCAATGCGTTTTCCTTGACTCTAGTCCTTTCTATCCTCTGGGATTCTGAATCCGGAAAGGAAAGAAGGAATAATACTTTTCTCAGCACTAACTGCTGTGTTTGGCAACCCTTTTATTCTTCTATGCCAGTTATCAGTTAATCGTCTCGCGGGTCCGAATCCATGCTTTTCTGCCCTGCTTTGTGATGCTGGAGCTGGAACCTGTGAACATTGCACCTGCTGCTTTTGGCGCCCTTAGCAGTTAACTACTTTCAACTAATTCTCAATTATTTATGTTTAATTCTACCTATTCCAATAACCGGCATGGTTTCTTTTTCCCTGCCTGGACCCTGCCTGATATAACATCTCAGTAGAGTCTCATGCAACTCGGCACAGCATCTGTTCCAGCCTGTAACCATTCTCCCCCAGCCTCTTTCAGCAAACCCCTTGGTGGCTCAGACATTCAAATATCTGCCTGTAATGCAGGAGAGACCCAGTTTCTATCCCTGGCTTGGGAAGTTCCCCTGGAGAAGGGAATGAGAACCCACTCCCATATTCTTGCCTGGAAAATTCCATGGAGAAGGGGGCTTGGTGGACTATACTCCTTGGGGTCACAAAGAATCGCACATGACTTCGAGACTAACACTTGCCTTTTGGCAATTGATCTAATTTCCTACTTTGCTAAGATTGGGACTTTCCTGTTTAGAAATCATTTCCCTTTCCCCACCTCCTCAGCTAAGTCCTGCACTCCCAATCTTAATACCCCTACACATGTTTAATGAGGGTCCCTCTTCTGGAGCCCTTCACCCCACTTCCTCCTTATTCCATCAACAATAACCTCATTTCTTAGATCTCTAGTCTTTCCTGCTTCATTCCTCCTCCTCACAGAGGACAAAGACTTGCCACCTCTATCATGAAATTTGTTGAAAACGTTTTCTTACCTTCACTGCCATTAAAATACCACCTTCTTGGCACCCATGCAATTCCCAGGCATCGCAGTGGTAAAGACTCTGCCTGTTAACGCAGTAGACACAAGAGACACACATTTGATCCCTGGGTTGGAAAGAGCCCCTGGAAGAGGAAATGGCAACCCACTCCAGTACTCTTGCCTGGAGAATTCCATGGACAGAGGAGCCTGGCAGGCTGCAGTCCATGGGGTTGCAAAGAGTCGGACACAGCTGAGTGACCAAGCATGCCACCTCTGCCCAACAGACATCAAGAGTGAGTGGTCTCAACTCACTTGGCCTTACAAGTCTGGTTTCTTTCCCCATCACGCTGCTGGGACTACTCTCTCAGGGACATCCCAACCCACCCAGTGACGAGTGCTCACACACCAATCGTCACACTGGAGACTTCCATGTTCTAGCTTCTCAACTTGTCTTCTTCCCACCCCTGATGGCATATTTTTCTAAAAAGTCTGTCCTTCCCCTCTCTTCTTTTTGATTTAATTCACAAGCTAATGTATGTGTGTATGTGTTTGCACGCGTGCTTGGTAGCTCAGTTGCGCCCAACTCGATGGCCTGTGGCCTGCTAGGTTCTTCTGTTCATGTATACAACAATATTACTGTAGACTTGACCTTTCTCCTGAACTCCAGAACTGAGTTTCTGACTTCCTGCTGGAAATTTCCACATTGCTCAAAATGTCCAAATCTGAATTCATCTTCTCTCCTCATAAGCCTGTTTTCCTTCTCTTAACATCCTACTTAGGCTGAAAACCCAGCTCTCCTTGATTTTCCTTCCCATTCTCCTCCCTCTTCTCAGTCATAAAGTAGGAATAATAGTACACATCCCATAGGATTGTGTGGGAATAAAAATTTATTGTTAAACCATTAGGAGAGTTAATATTTTTATGACTATGATTCCTTCAATTAGTGGAAATCTGGCAATCATATTTCTTATATGCAGTCATTCCTGCATGAATTTTTCCATCAGTGTCTCTGACCTAGCTCTGACCCTCACCAATGTGAACCTGAACCACTCTTATTGGCCAGCATCTATCAGCCATCTACAGTATGCAATATGTTTTGCATAATAGGGTAATTCATATTCAGTCTCAAATAGTTCTACATTTTACTCAGGTGGGAAAGGCAAACACACAAATTGAACACAACCCAAAGTGAACTCAGAGATGTACCAGAGATTAGGAATTGCAATAGCATTTCCCAGCCTCCCCTATCCGAATCTGCCTGAGAGTATTGTCAGATTCATCTTCAGAAACCATATCTGATCATTTAAGTCAGAGCTCACATATTCTTAGGCCAAAGAGGGAATAAAATGGATGAAATAGATTTGTAGAAGGCAATCAGGAGTGATGTGGCCAGTGGCTAACTGAACAGGATGAGTGTACGCCATGAAAGGGCATGATACTTAGTTTCACCTATATGGGAAGCAGGTGAGTCCTACTAGATCCTCCAACTTTTTCAAAGAGAAACCACATGTACATGAACCATCTCATCTGAGCCAAACAAAAAACATCAGTAGGTAACATCATGTTCTTTGGCTACCATTTTGAGAGCCCTCATTTATGTCACTTTTCTGCTCAAAAACCTTTAGAATACCCTCATTATCTGCAAAATCGGAATTCCTCAGTCTGGCATGCAAGTTTCTATGTGACCTAACCCCAACCACCTTCTTCCCAACCCACTCCTCACTTTCACATATGATAGTGCAATCATAATTCTACCACAGGAGGCCATTGCTTCTCTCGCCTCCTGGCCTTGGGTCACAATGTATGCTGGGCCCAGGATGCCATCAGCATTCAAATATTGTCTATTTTTCAGGGTTTCACTCAACATCTCTGCTTTCCCAAAATTCCCCAATTTTTTCTTTTTGCTAAGCTGAAGCTGCCATTTCATACTATTCATGGGGAAAGAAGGCTGAGTGCCAAAGAATTGATGGTTTTGAACTGTGGTGTTGGGGAAGACTCTTGAGGGTCCCTTGGACTGCAAGAAGATCAAACCAGTCAATCCTAAAGGAAATCAGTCCTGAATATTCATTGGAGGGACTGAAGCTGAAACTGACGCTTCAATACTTTGGCCACATGATGCGAAGAGCCAACTCACTGGAAAAGACCCTGATGCTGGGAAAGATAGAAAGAGAAGGGGACAATAGAAGATGAGATGGTTGGATGGCATCACTGACTCAGTGGACATCAGTCTGAGCAAGCTCCGGAAGACAGTGAAGGACAGGGAAGCCTGGTGTGCTGCAGTCCATGAGGTTGCAAAGAGTCAACACGACTGAGTGACTGAACAACCCAACAAAGCTGAAGTGATCACCTCTTTTATACACTTCCATTGCTCTTCCTTATACTCTGGCACATTCCACTGTAAATTACAAGTGTGACTTGCCTTTGTTGTTAAACAGCCATCTCCTAGAGCACTGAGACAGAATTTCAATTACGCCTGCAATATCTAAGAGCACACGTTAGTACATAACATATGTGTGTTTACCCACTGCATGAACACATGGTCTCAGTTAGCTCAGGCTGCTATAACAAAACTGGGTGGTTTAAACAGTGTTATATCTCACAACCCTGGAGGCTGGAAAGTGCAAAAACAAGGCTCCAAGCAGACTTGACTCTTGGTGAAGACACTTCCCACCTTGTAGAAGGCTGCCTCTTCACCATTTCCTCAAGTGGCAGAGAGTGAGCGTTCATGTTTTTTCCTTTCTTTATAAGGGCATTCATTCTATGATAAGGGCCCCACCCTTATGAACTAATCTAACTATGTCCCCCAGGCCTCACCTCCAAATACCACCACACTGAGGATTTGGGCTTCAACATATGAAACATTCAGTTCATAGCATACATGAATGACAAATGTTACTGAAATGCTTTCCCATCCTTCTCTCCTCAAAAAAAAAAAACCAGCCTAAAGGACTCTTTCTCTTTCCTGCTGTATTTAAAATGGATAACCAACAAAGACTTATTGTGTAGCACAGGGAACTCTGCTCAATGTTATATGGCAGCCTGGATGGGAGGGGAGTTTGGGAGAATGGATGCATGTGTACATATAGCTGGGTTGCTTTGTTGGACACCTGAAATTATCACAACACTGTCAATCAGCTATACTCCAATACAAAATTAAAAGTTTAAGGTTTGAAAAAATAAATAAAAAATATTTTACCTATTCCCAAGCCAAAAAAAAAATCATGCTCTCTAGGAAAAGAGGCCACTGAAATCTTTAGTAGAAGAAACTTTAGGTTGGTTGACCATGAGTAAAATAGGCATTTCAGAAATTCTTGCCATACAGTATTCAGATTCTCTTCCTGACATAGCTGAAACAAGGAAACAATTTACACTATTTACAGTCTAATTAGATAGAGTGAGTTTAATGTATGACACCTCCTGCAGCTGAAGCAGCCAAGGAAAAGGATTTGTTTTGTTTTGTTTTGAAGCATTACAATGAGCAGGATGGTGGTAGTGGGTGGAGAGTTGGGGAAAGAAAGAAGAGAAAGAATTAGAGAGGGAAATTATACTGGAAGCAATACCCAAAAGAGAAGGCAGTGCATCCTAGGTTTCTTGCCATATTTACCTGGCCCAAAGAGCAACCATTTGATTCTACCCTTGAACTTGATTGTCAAGGTGATATCCTTTCAAAGACATTTCCTGCTCCAGAGAAGATAGATAGTGGGGCCCTACCTAACTCTGAGTCTGTACCAGGGTGGTGCTTTGGAGTGTGAAGGTGAGAGCTGTCTGAGGGGCTTTGAATCCACATGTCACATCACACCAGGCATGGGTCAAATCATGTCGCTCAATGAGGTCCATAACGGGATAAAAATTAAAATACTGATAAACGAGCGCATTTGTCAATGGGAAGCTATTAAGTGTGCTCAAATCCACTTCTACCTTTAGGGGATTTTGATAAGACTCCGTGTCTTCTAGCCAACTTATTGTTGTTGTTACTATTGTTAATCACTAGGTCATGTCTGACTCTCTGCGACCCCGTGGACTCTAGCCCACCAGATTCCACTGTCCATGGGATTTCCAAGGCAAGAATACTGGGATGGGTTGCCATTTGCTTTTCCAGGGGATCTTCCTGACCCAGGGATTGAACCCCTGTCTCCTGCATTGGCAGGAGGATTCTTTACCACTGAGCCACCAGGGAAGCCCTACCCAACCTATTAGCCACAGTCAAAGTAATGTTTAATGCTGCGTGTCTTTGGGGGCATCTCTTTTCTGTGCCCTTGAATTTCTCTTTGTATCTCTCCCTCCCTGGGATTCCACCAAGGATTCTGGATTGCCCTCTGGCTGAGTTTGCAGAGGTTCTTGTCTAGTATCCTTTGCACACTCTATCTCAACACCCACTTCTCTTCACTCCAGGCCTCCTGGAGGCAACAGTAACTTTTCTCCCAAGATATTTGTGTAGTTTTGTGAGAGGAAGAGAAGAAAAGAGAGAGGAAGAGAAAAGGGTGAGGAGAAGAGGGAGGGGAGTGGGGAAGAAGGGCATAAAGGAGTAGGGGGGCAGAGGAGAAGGGAAGAATTTCCTGGTCAGTCACAGGCCCAGCGTCCCTTCTGTGTTTTAATGTCTCAGACAACCCGAAAACGGGCCTGTGGGAAGTTGTAACACCTACCAAACCCTTGACAGCCGCTATTCTTCACAGAGGCTGTGAACAATTGCCTGACCGCCAGTGTCTGACTGAAATAATAGCTGTACCTACAGGATCATTTGGAAGACAGATGGTGGAGGCAATCCCCATTCATCTGCCAGCAGCCATTTCATAATTCTCACTGTCCGGTCAGGCCCAGGAGGGGCAGGCACAACGCAACCTTGCTAATCAGCCAAGCTCATTACATAAAATGTTTTAAAGACAGAACTTCTGTCCCATGCCTCTCCTGCTCCTCCACCCAGCCCCACCATGCCAAGGTGCTTTGGAGTATACCTTTGGCACCGTTAGAAAAAGCAAGTAACCAAAGTCTAAAACCCTTGATTTTTGCTAGGTGGGGGTTATTTATTTATTTACTTTTCACCTTTTCACTTTGCTCTCCTTCCCAGGTAGGTCTTGTAGCTCCAAAAATAGGTCCTTGGTCTTCCCTACTGTTTGCTGTTTCCATGATCTGGCCCATCAGTATTCCATATTTCAAAGGCTGGATGAGTTGCCACCCTCTATTTGAAGTATCAGACACATCTGTTTATCATTTTTATAGCATGCATCAAGCCAAGACTTCACTCAAGGCAATGCTCATGAATTTAGAGAACTTTCAAGAGCTCCATGTCATTCCAGCACATATGAGAGTTTTAGTTGTCATTCAGAAGCAATTTATGAGAACCTACTAAGGGGATATGAACAGGAATGAGGGTGGAGAGAAGCGGGGAAGCCCTCTAAGTGAGGGCGGCTTACTGAGCTTTGATCTTCATGGTGACTTCAATACTCTGCAAACACCATCTTAAAATCCTTAATCACGCTGAACAAAAGGATGGCATTTTCATTTCCTCCTCAGCTCTACATGACTGAGTGACTTTCACTTTTCACTAGCCCTACCACTTGGCAGTTTGTTCTGCTACAGTTGTTGGGAAAGGGGAGCATTCACAAGAGCTCAGGAAGGAGCACATCCTGAGCCAAAGCTGAGGCTAGATGCTCCAGACAGAGCAGAGATTAACCAGTGGAAGAGAGGCAACGATCAGTACGCGCAGCAAGGGAGACATAAGTGGTAAGTATTTTTACTGTCTATTTGAGCTCTACCCCAGGCATGGCCTGCTTCCAAGGTGCAGACAAAATCAAATGTGCAAGCCTCAAGGCTGGAGATGGTCCCCGATCACTGTAAATTCAGCACATGAATAGCATGCCCCGTGAGTCTTCTTGGGAAGCAACTGAGTGGATCAACCACCATGTTGCAAATTTCACCATGCACCAGACCTCAGGAGATGATGCCGTAGATGGATCTGTGAGAAGTAAAGCTGAAATGTAACGTGACAATTGTAAAGGGAAGGCTTTGAATGCCAGACTGAGGGATATGGGGAAACTCTTGAAAAATCTGGTCAGGAGAATGACTCCTGGAGCTCTGGAAAAAGAAATACTCTTTCTAGACCCATTAGGCCATCTGCTCATCAGGTTAATGTAACAAATAACTCTCCACCGCCTTTCCTTCATGGCACATCTCCTTCCCACTACTCTCTTTCCTTGTACTGTCTCTGCCACCACAAACACACAGCAGAAAAAGTGCAGCTGTTGTCTCCGGTTTTGACCCCACAGCTGTCTTGACTTCTCTGACTCAAGTCACTAACCAGGCTTAGGTCCACTGCACTGCACACATCTGACCTCTCCCAAATTGCTTAGGTGAGCAGTCTCACCCATGACCCTGTCTATGGTAGGCAGAATTCTAAAAATGACCCAGTGACCCTTGGCCTGGTTTAATCTCTCCACTGAGAATGTAAGTAGAATCCATAAATATGACAAAATACCATTCTCATGATTATGCTATATCATATGTAGATGTGATTAAGATTACTAATCAGAAAGAGTGGGCCTAACATAGCCACATGAACCCTTTAAAAACAGAGTTTTCTTCAGCTGGTAGCAGAAGAGCAAGTCAAAGATGGAAGCATGAGAAGGACCTGATGCCCCAGTGAGCTCTGAAGATGGAGGGGGCCTTGTGAGAAGGACTGTGGACGGCCTCTTGGAGCAGAGTGACCCCCCCCAGTGATAGCCATCAAGGACATGGAGATCTCAGATCTAAACCTGCAAAGGCATTGAATTCAACCTCACTAGCTTAGAAGATTCTAGCCCAGAGCCTCCCAGTAAGAGCCTAGTCTTGCCAACATCTTGATCTTGACCTTTGGAAACCCTGAGCATAGAACCTGGCAACTTTGCTTGTCTGACCTACAGAATTGTATGTAGTTTCACATACAGAAATATATGTAGTTTTAAGCTATTAAATGCATGGTAATTGGTTGTGTACCAATAGCAAATAATCTACAATTTTAGCCCCTTCCTAGCACTGTCCTGTTGGTGGCTCTAGTTCTGCCACTTTAACACTTAAAGACAGGGTCAGAGTGAGTGAGTTTTAGGAGCTGCATCTAAAGGGACAATACGTTGACAATGAGATAAGACTTGCATTGGGAGATTATTGCAAATGACCACCATGAAGAAATAAGGTCCTAAATTTATTGACATTAGTTACAGATAAGGGCAATAGGTTTGAGAATCCTTACGAAAGAAAAACTGTCCAGATGTAGCAATTGACTGGGTGAGAGAGAGACAAAGATGGCTACTCTGTTGGCTTTCGGAAGGAGCTGAGGAGAACATCAGTCCTCTGCGATAGCATGCCCATTAAACTAATTGGAAATAAAATGTGTGTTCAACTCCTAAAGATGACTCTTTTCCTGAGATAAGAAGGTACCATATTAGTAAAAGTTGCTGATGGCAAGTAACAGCACTAATTCAATTCAAACCAGTTTAAGGCGGCGGCGGGAGGCGGGGAGGAGGATGCTTCATATTGAGAAGCAGTTGTTTCACAGACCTTAGAGACAGGAAAGAAGCAGAGCCTCTAAGAGGATTGCATTGGGATAGGAAAGTCCCTGGGACCAGAGAGAGGGGTCCCTCCATCTCCCATTTCTTCCTCCCCAACAACGATCCTTGTGTGCCAGTTAGCCTACTTGGTAGAGGGAAGATGACCACAGTACAGCTTTAGGGTTGAAGGGGAGCCAAGTCTACACTGGAATTGCTAAACCTAATTTCCAATCTTCAGGGAAAATGGTCAGGTCGGTTAACACGGTTGCCTCACATCCTGCCCCACCACCACACTGCTGCTCTTAGGAAAGTGGGAGTTGGTTCTTGGTTCTTGAGCATGGCAGACACTCCCAGAGTTGTTGGACCAAAAAGCAGAAATGATTTTTCAAATATTAATTTTCATGGACACAAAAACATACTCTCCTTTCTATAGGGGAAGCATAGCATCATGCCTCAAACAGCTGGACTGTACTCGTGATGTTACCTCTCCACTATAGTGTAAGTGATACTGAGGAACTTCTCTAGGTCCCAGGTACCCCTAGCTATAAAACAAAATCTTGGCCCAGGTGTCATTGACGGCTCCAGTTTTCATGCCCGTGAGTCTAAGTCCTTGTGAGCAGAAATGATGCTGTATTGATTCAGTCCTCTTATTTAACTTTCCTTTGCCTCCCCAAAGATCAGAAATAAAGCCTCTCAGCAATAATCCTCTCATCAGCTTACAAGAGGAACAAAGTCAGCCAAGGAAAATATATAGTTTGTATTCTAAGAGAGCTGGACCACCTGAAAATCTGCTTAGTACTCAAAGGACACTTACCCTGAGCCCAGGGTTAATTGGCTTAACATCTCTGCTTGGACAGGAGCAGTGGTTCTGTGAGACAAAAGTGTGTCCCTGAGTTCCACTGGGCAGCTACAGGTTGCCAGCATCCTGACTCTTTCTTGCAGTTTTCTTTAAAACCGTAGAAGGTCAGAACTAAATCCTTTATATTTTATATGACAAAGCAGAGACTGAGAGAAGAGACGGGGCTTGCTCAGGGCCAAATGGACAATAGGGGACAGAATGGGGAGTAAAGTCAAATGGCCTGACTCATGTTTTCCCCCTGTCCCTTCTTCTGTGAACAAGTAAGCTATGTGATCAAGCCTGGAGCCTCAAGGATGAATCAGCATCCTTCACTGAGGCTACCTGTTCATTATGGGTTCAACTGTGACCCTCCCCACTGAAAATTCATATTTTGAAGTCCTAACTCCCAGTACCTCAGAATGTGACCTTATTTGGAGATAGGGTCTTTACAGAGGCAATAAAGTTAAAATGAAGCCATTAGAGTATACCTTAATATGACTGTGTCCTTATAAAAAGTGGGTATATAGGCACAGAGACACATGTTAGGGGGAAGCCGATGTGAAGAAAAACACAGGAAGATGGCCACCTATGAGCCAAGGAGAGAGGCCAGGTACATCTCCTTTCCTCACAGCCCTCAGAAGGAACCAACCCAGTAGACACCTGGAATTCTTGCCTCCAGAACTGTGAAACAATAAATTCCTGTTGGGCTTTCCTGGTGGTTTTACTGCAGGCAGATGGTAAAGAATCTGCCTGCAAAGTAGGACACCCGGGTTCGATCCCTGGGTTAGGAAGATCCCCTGGAGAAGGGAACAGCTACCCACTGCAGTATTCCTGCCTGGAGAATCCCATGGACAGAAGAATGTGGAGGGCTATGGTCCAAAGGGTTGCAAAGAATCAGACATGACTGAGCAACTCACACACATACACATACAATGTTTAAGCCACTGAGTCTGGGGTGATTTTGTTACAGTGACTCACACCAAAACTGTCTGCTAAACTCTTCATTTCAGAGCAACTTCTTTCACTAAGAACATTTGCAATGAGTGTAGGCAACCGAGGATGTGAGGAATTGCCCTCCCTCATTGTCTGTCTTAACCTCTTTCCTGATCTCTTACCCTTTCATCCACTACCCCTAAAGAGTCAAAAGAGCCTAGCTTGCTTCCACTGCTCCAGTAGTCTGTAATAATCCCACCATCACCTGAGTAACTGCCCATGCTATCATTTCTTCTTTTAAGCTATATCCTGAAGCACAGATCATCTTGAAAAAGAAAAACATAGTTTTAAAATGTATTTTTGCAAAAGTACACTGTGACTATCTCCTATTATATATATGATTATTTCAACTGTTCCCTATGATGGTTGGCTGTGTTCTCTCCATAAGCAAAGCCATTTATTTGGAGCCAACATAATGCTTCATCCATAGTGGTCACTGAGTTGCAGCACCCAACCTCTGCACAGGGAAAAAGTATGTGGGAGAACTTGAGAACATTTTAAGGTAAAGAGAAGCTAGCTCTTGCAATGCAACCTTCTGAATATTTTGAATCTTTCAAAATTGTATTCTGTGTACATCCTACATCCACTGCTGCTGCTTCTCCTTGTAAAATCATGGGAATGGATTCATCAGCCATAGATCCTTTGTCACTAAACTGGAATTTATATGGAACTTCTGGTGGCATAAACAGTTTCCCCAATACCAGACCACCCTAGCATAACAAAGAATTCCAGAGTTTTAAAATCAAGTGTATCCACCATAGCAATATATTTTTGGAGCCATCTCCTAGAGTACTGGAAATGAAAACAAAACTAAACAAATGGGGTCTAATTAAACTTACAAGCTCTTGTACAGCAAAGGAAACCATAACCAAAGCAAAAAGTCAACCTATAGGATAGGGGGAAAGACTCACAAATGATGCAACTGACAGGGGATTAAACTCAAAAATATACAAATAGCCCATACAGCTCAAAATTGAAAAAACAAACAACCCAGTTGAAAAATGTGCAGAAGCTCTAAACAGACATTTCTCCAAAGAAGACATGAAGTGAAAGTGAAAGTGATGTTGCTCAGTCGTGTACAACTTTTTGCGACCCCATGGACTGTAGCCTACCAGGCTCCTCTGTCTATGGGATTTTCCAGGCAAGAGTACTGGAGTGGGCTGGCATTTTCTTCTCCAGGGGATCTTCCCAACCCAGGGATTGAACCCAGGTCTCCTGCATTGCAGACAGATGCTTTACCGACTGAACCACCAGGGAAGACAGACAGACAGCCAAAAGGCACATGAAAAGATACTCAACATCACTAATTATTAGAGAAATGCAAATCAAAACTACAATGAGGTATCACCATCACCTCATACAAATCAGAATGGCCATTATCAAAAAGTCTACAAATAATAAATGTTGGAGAGGTTGTAGAGAAAAGGGAACCCCTCTACACTGTTGGTATAAATGCAAATTGGTACAACCACTCTGGAAAACAGTATTGAAGTTCCTTAAAACACTAAAAATAAAGCTACCATAAAGTTCACTCATTGGAAAAGACTCTGATGCTGGGAGGGATTGGGGGCAGGAGGAAAAGAGGATGACAGAGGATGAGATGGCTGGATGGCATCACCGACTCAATGGATGTGAGTTTGAGTGAACTCCAGGAATTGGTGATGGACAGGGAGGCCTGGTGTGCTGCAATTCATGGGGTCACAAAGAGTCGGACATGACTGAGTTACTGAACTGAACTGATGACCCCAAAATCCCACTCCTGGGCATTTACCCAGAGAAAATCATAATTTGAAAAGACTTATGTACCCCAGTGTTCATTGCAGCACTATTTATAATAGGCACAACATGGAACAACCTGAATGCCCATAGACAGATGAGTGGAAAAAGAAAATGTGGTATATATATACACATACATATACAATGGGATACTACTCAGCCATAAAAAAATGAAGTAATGCCATTTATAGCAACATGGATGAACCTAGAGATTATCACACTGAGTAAAGTAAGTCAGACAGAGAAAGACAAATGTCCCATGATATCACTTATATGTGGAATCTCAAAAAAGATACAAATGAATTTATTTACAAAGCAGAAGCAAACTCACAGACATAGAAAACCAATTTATGGTTACCAAAGGGAAAAGGTTGGGGTGGGGGATCAATTAGGCATTTGGGAGTAACATATTCACATTACTGTATGCAAAATAGATAACCAGCAAGGACCTACAGTATAGCACAGGGAACTATACTCAGTATTTTGTAATAATTATATGGGAAACAAATCTGAAGAAGAATATATATATATATATATATATATATATATATATATATATATATATATATATATGAATCACTTCGCTGTACCCCTGAAGCTAACACAACATTGTAAACCAAGTATCCTTAAACAAAAACAGTTGTGTCCATAGTAACAGCTTCTGCCATACATTTTCAAATAACCTCAAAACTCGGTAGGTCAAGCTTCAGAAGATTATGGATAATCATAAATTTTACTCCACCAATTTTTCTGCTCCAGCACGTCGCTCTATTGGATACTGCCTCCTGTGCCCAGCCATGGAGATCCCTCCCTCTGCTCCTCCTCTAGTTGAGACCTGGAATGCCTCTCTCTGTTTCTCCAAACTCTGGTTAGAGTCTCGTCTCTGCACTAAAATTTTTAAAGTCTCTGATTACATTCACTCCTTATAGCTCTCATCTATTTCCTCTGCACAATGGCCAAAGCCTCTTAAGAAACTATGAGTAAACGGCTTGGTTTAAAAAAAAAAAAAAAAAGCAGTCTATTTCTAATACTGGAGTAGGGGACCTGAGATCTGAGGAAGAGATATCATAACACAAATGTAGTCTCCTTGGTCCTCACTTTCAAAGGGAGATTTAAATAGAGACCAGTGTGAGTCTGGCACCATAAGATGCAAAACTGCCTACTTTGAGTGCTGGTGGTGTTTTTTAAGTTCTGAGATAAATTCAGGACATGATCAGAAAGAGGAATAATGATAGACTTTTAAATTTTGTAGAGTATTTTTTAAAATTGTTGATGTGTGTTATTTAGAAACTGTCCCAGTCTAAAATGTTTGTCCATCTCTGATTCTTTGTCTCTAGAACTTGTTGATATAGAGACTTTTATAGCTAGCTAATGGAGAAGGAAGTGGCAATCCACTCCAGTACTATTGCCTGGAGAATCCCATGGACAGAGGAGCCTGATAGGTTTCAGTCCATGGGGTCGCAAAGAGTCGGACACGACTGAGCGACTTCACTTTCAATTTCACTTTCAATATAGCAGCAGCAGGTGAAGATGGAACACAGTCTCAATGTCAGCAGAGACTTCAAGACCGTAGGTGCTCAGTTCAGTTCAGTTCAGTCACTCAGTCGTGTCTGACTCTTTGCAACCCCATGGACTGCAGCATGCCAGGCTTCCCTGTCCATCACCAACTCCTGGAGTTTACTCAAACTTATGTCCATTGAGTCATCCAACCATTGCATCCTCTGTCGACCCCTTCTCCCCCCACCTTCAGTCTTTCCCAGCATCAGGATCTTTTCCAATGAGTCAGTTCTTCACATCAGGTGGCCAAAGTATTGGAGTTTCAGCTTCAGTATCAGTCCTTCCAATGAATATTCAGGACTGATTTCCTTTTGGATTAACTGGCTGGATCTCCTTGCAGTCCAAGGGACTCTCAAGAGTCTTCTGCAGCACCACAGTTCAAAAGCATCAATTCTTCGGCTCAGCTTTCTTTAGAAGTCCAAGTCTCGCATCCACACACGACTACTGGAAAAAACTATAGCTCTGACTAGATGGACCTTTGTTGGCATAGGTGCTACTAGACCACTTAAGCAGAACTGGAAATGGGAGTATGTGAAAGCCGGTTTCTGTGACTCTTAGTCCATTACTCGTCTCCAGCCTATGGAGAGATTGAAGAGACCCAAAGGGAAGGTGGGATTTGGAGAGAGGCTTTTATCTGGAGGTTAGTGAGCTATGGATGTCTTTACCTCCTCCATGAGGGAGGCTGATGTCTTTACCCTCAAATTTAGTGACAAAGGTGTTACAAAGGTCCTACAGAGGGCTTCAAGTGAGCCCCTTGGGAAGCAGTTCTTGGTGTTTTCTGGACAGATTAGAAATCTGTAGGCACTAGAGGCTAGCAGACGCACCATGAGGCCCCTGCTTGGGAGTAAATTTCATTCTCTCCACTGAAGGACTTAAGATGAAGATATTTTCTGTGCACCAGAGGTAAAAGGAGAGACAGAGAGAATGAGAGAGAGAGAGACCAGAACCATCTCAGAGGGCCTTTGCCCATGAGCCCACCTAGAGGAGCTGTGGGGAAATGATTGGAGAGATTCTGTGTGGTAGTCTTAGAGAACTGGGGTTGTAACAGACTGAATTGTGTCCCCTAAAATTCATATGTTGTAGCTCAATGTGAACACATAGACATACGGCCTTGAGGCGGTAATTAAGGTTAAATGAGGTCATAAGGGTGGGTCCCCAATCTAATACGACTGGTGTCCTTACAGGAAGAGATCAGAGCTCTTTCTCTTCCCTCATGTGCACAGAGGAAAGCCCACCTCAGAATACAATGAGAGTATACACAATGGAGTACTACTCAGCCATTAAAAAGAATACATTTGAATCAGTTCTAATGAGGTGGATGAAACTGGAGCCGATTATACAGAGTGAAGTAAGCCAGAAAGAAAAACACCAATACAGTATACTAACACATATATATGGAACTTAGAAAGATGGTAATGATAACCCTGTATGCGAGACAGCAAAAGAGACACAGATGTATAGAACAGACTTTTGGATTCTGTGGGAGAGGGAGAGGGTAGGATGATTTGGGAGAATGGCACTGAAACATGTATACTATCATGTAAGAAACGAATCACCAGTCTAGGTTCGATACAGGATACAGGATGCTTGGGGCTGGTGCACTGGGATGATCCAGAGAGATGATATGGGGAGGGTGGTGGGAGGGGGGTTCAGGATTGGGAACTCATGTACACCTGTGGCGGATTCATGTCAATGTAGGGCAAAACCAATACAGTATTGTAAAGTAAAAAAGTAAAATAAAATTTTAAAAAAGAATACAATGAGAAGGTGGTCATCCATAGCAAGGAAGAGAGCCTTCACCAGAAACCAGCCCTGCTGATACCTTGATCTTGGACTTTTAGCCTCCGGAACTGTGACAAAATAAGTGTCTGTTATTTAAGCCACCCAATCTGTGATACTTTGTTGTGACAATACAAGGAGACTAATACAGGGGTCTTAGGCAGCTGACTAGAAAGTGCATGACCTGAAGCAGAGGTTCACAGGTGAATAGTGAATAGCCCCCAGTGATGAAGGAATCTCCAAAGAACCCACAGAGCAATCCAAAATAAATAGATTCATCCCTCAAAGAAATCTCCAAGTTAATGTTTTCACTAGTGAAGTCTGTTGAACATCTAAGGACAAAATAGCAACAGTCTTACATAAACTCTTCCACAGAATATAAAGAGAGTATGTACTTTTCAAGTCATTTTATGAAGACATCATAGCCACAATAACAAAACCTGATACAGACACTGCAAGATAGAAAAATGTCAGTTTTCTTCAAAAGTATAGATGGAAAATCTTAAACAAAGTAAGTAGCAAATTGAATCCAATGATTTAGGAAAGGATGATAACATCCTGGTTACCCTGGTGAGCTACGCTGATGGCTCAGTTGGTAAAGAATCTGCCTACAATGCAGGAGACCCAGGTTCAATCCCTGGGTGGGGAAGATCTGGGGAAGGAAATGACAACCCATTCCAGTATTCTTACATAGACAATCCCATGGACATAGGAGCCTGGTAGTCCTGGAGGTCACAAAGAGTCAGACATGACTTAGCAAACTAAACCACCATGAATAAACATCCTAACTGAGTGGATGCACAATTGCACGAGGGTGCAACTGTTAATGTTTTAAAAATCAATCCATGTAATTCACATAGTAACTGAATAAAGGAAAAAGATCATTTGATCATCACAATGAATACAGAACAATTTTATCAAATTCAACAGTCATTCACAGCAAAAATAAAAACTTTCAGCAAACTATGATAAATATGATAGCATCTCCAAAACAAAACAAAACCAACCCTGAGATCAGAAATGAGCAACACTGAACCTATGCTCACTAAAGCAAGAGAGCACCAAACATCTGCCACACCAGGGGACAGCTGTACCAGCTCATGACTTCATCGGGTAAGACCTTCCTAACTTCTTGTCCCTCCTCACCACACCAGCACTGGAGGGGAACAGAAGTCCCAACTAGCAAGCTGTGAGTGGAGTAGGGTGATGGCGGAATTAAGAAAGGAAAATCAGTTGCTCCCACCTCATGGTCCTTTCCATTGAAACTGGTCTATCATCAGCAATGCCAAACTGGGGGACAGAGGAGTTTTCAGTATTATTCTTTAAGGGATAATAGGAAATAGGAGTTATGACTCTTATACAAGAACTTTTAGTTTCCAAGATAGTGTCATTTTGTTATATGTAGTAGCCACAGAAGTTTTCCTTACCTGAGAATGAACTGAAAAATCAGAGAATCTGCTGTAGATTTTACCTAAATGGTAAGGAAAAACCCTATCAGAGAGCAGATATTCATGGGAGAAATGGGAAATGAAGTTGTCTTCCATTCCACCCTATGACTAAAGTTCTTTGAAAATCCTGGTTATTTTGAAAGAACTGTTCTTAGTGTTGCTAATGTGTTCACTGCTAGTCTTCAAAGGGCAAAGACTTCCTCTGGACCACACTTTCCTAGATTTGTTAGAAAAAGAGTCTTCCTCTTCTGTCTTTCAGTACCTGCCTTTTGGCCTGGGCTGTTCCTGAACAGGCAGTGCACACATCCTGTATCGATCAAGAAGGCGGTGGGTTCCACAGGCGTCCCTGTGTTGGGTGTAGAACATTGCCTTGTGCTAATAATGCCAGCTCCCGCCTGATCATCCCAACTCCCTTACTCTGAAGTAGAGTTGTTGTTTAGTTGCTAAGTCATTTCCAGCTCTTTTGTGGCCCCATAGATTATAGCCAGTCAGGTTCCTCTGCCCATGGGATTTCCCAGGCAAGAATACTGGAGTGTGTTGCCATGTCCTTCTCCAGGGGATCTTCCTGACACAGGAATAGAACCTGCATGTCCTAAACTGGCTAGCAGATCATTTGTCACTGAGCTACTCGGAAAGCCCTTGAAGCAGAGTCAGCAGGAGCAAAGCTCAAGAATTGCGGGAAAGCTGTCATTGTGTGAAGACAGAGAGATGACCCTGAAGACAGTGTTGCTCAGCAAGTCTGAGACTACCACCAGGCAACCCATTCTAAGAACCTATTTATTGTGCAAAAATAATACTTAACATATTGTTATAAAGACTTAGTAGGTATGGTCTCTATCCTCAAAAAAAAAAAAAAAAACAATTTAAAGTCAAGGATGGAACTAAAACACTATAAAATACATGTAAAATGAATATGCAAATTTATTAAAGATTGTCTTTTAGGTTTGATCTCAGCCAACGGAGAGTCCAGTGTCATTAAAAACAAAATGATTTATTAAAAGTCATTTTCTCTATATCTGACTCCAGTCCAGTCCAGATTTTTAGCAGAACATTCTCTTGCTACCTCTTTTGAAGTTAGTTTCTAATCTTCTGCCTGTCTTGGAAACGTAACGCATCACTGAGGTTGTTCCGAGTTTATGTTGTGTTCACTTTTAATGTGTGCTAAATGATTGGAAATGGGAAGCAGATGGACACTTGGCCCAGAGATTAAACTTCATCTCCTTAATTAGATGGTGTTGATTAAGGCCTCCATGGGGTCCTTCTCCTCACTGCCAAGAAAAAGAGCTCTCCAGTGGGGCTCCTCAAAGCATTTGGGAACTAATGGTTTACTCCATTCCTCTTTTGCATTTATTCACAGAAACTGAACAAACAGGATCCAAATTATCTTGGTCTCTTTGGTTTTTCTCTAACAGTTTCGCCACTGGACTTTCCTTTTTGGCAAGAGTTAAAACAGAATAAAGGGAATTCTGGATAGCCCCTGGCTGAACTTTCCTTCCTATTCTGAGTTAGCAGAATTTTGTTGGGAAGGGGTGGGGGTGAGAGTATTCAGAAGAGAGAGCTTCAGAGCCTTAGGAAAGAGCTGGGTAGTACAACTGCCTGTGGCTTCTCCGAACACAGGGGAGATGAGCAAGAGTTTGGAGACTGACAGATGTGAGTTTGAATCTTGGCTCAGTTGGTTATTAGCTGCAAACTGTGGTGTGACGGTCAATGTTTAACAACAGACTGTTAAATAAACAAGACCTTAATTTGTAACATGTGCCAATTTTTGTGGTGCAAATACTCCCACCAGGGCTGATTTTAAGCTACCAATGTGTTGTGACTAAATGCAAATTTGAAAAGAGATTAGTTCTCTTGGTTCTCATAGCCTATATAAGTTGACGTCCAGCTCACTAGTAATCAGTGTAAGCACTAGTTTCACCATCTGTATGAAAGGGATAAGATATTTTGCATTATAAAGAGTAAAGTAATAGCTGCAAAGAGGCCAAAACAGAGCCTGTCCCACACTTGTTGTTCAGTAGGTAAGTCATGTTTGACTTTGTGACCCCATGGACTGCAGCACACAATGCTTCCCTGTCCTTCACCATCTCCTGAAGTTTGCTCAAACTCATATCCATCAATTTGGTGATGCCACCCAACCATCTCATCCTCTGTTGTCCCCTTCTCCTCCTGCCTTAAATCTTTCCCAGCATCAGGGTTTTTTCCAATGAGTTATTTCTCGCATCAAGAGCTCAATAAACTGTCACTACATATCACTGTTTTAAGCTGACCTCTAAGGAAGTGACTTCACATTGCTGAGCCCTGCAAGAAGTCAGAGCCTCTGCCTTGAACATTTAACAGCCAAATATTACTACACACGTGCCTAGGGAATGGACCCACACCAATAAAATGCATAAAGCGTCATTACATAAATCAAACTGCCAATTCACTACTTTGACTTAGTGTGTATATAGAATTACAATTTTCCAAACCTAAATTGGATTTCATGGTGCAATAAAGGATTTCTTTTTGTGGTTTAGGAATGTGTTTATATGCAAAGTGCTACAAAAGCATAAGCGTTAATTATATTTAAATGTGCTTAATTAATGATCTGGATTAAACATTAAATCGGGGCTGCCCCAGAAAATCCCTCACTCATGCTGATATGAGCTTATACCTGGCCTGGTGCTCTGTACCTGTCTCTTTGCAAACAGTTAGCTCTCATGTTGACCCTATGCAAGGCTGCATGGGTGAACATTAAGTGGAGAGTACATTTAACCACCCCTGAGAGAGTTCTGCCTGGAGTCCTTCAATCAAATGATAATGAGAATTGAAAACTCACTGGGAAAGGGAAGAAGGATGGAAATGACTGGTTCCTATTTTATTGTTATACAAATTGACACACAGAGAAGTAAGGGCAAACAGAAAATTTACTAGGAGAGCTGAGAATACAATTCAGATCTCTAATGCATAAGTCAGTACTTGTTCTTCGGCTATGGGATAATCAGTTGTGCAACATAAAAATCACACAGTTCAATGCAGGAGAATACCATGTTGAATGGATAAATATTGAGAGAGACAGAGAGAGAGAGTTTCTGTGATGGAGGTGATAGAATAATATACAAGATGTCATGGAACACTTATGAAGGAAAACTCACCCAGTCTGGACGGGAAGATTGTATGGGTATAGTCAGAGGAGGTTTTAGATACAGGGGCCTCTGGTCTGAGCTGTTAAAGGATGAGTAAGAATTATGTTGGAAAAGAGGGACATTATTGATTGGGTTCATCAGGAAGCAGATTTTATGATAGGGATCAGCATGTAAATATTTTTATTATAAAAATTATTTTTTAATAAAATATAAATTTAACAAAAATTATTTATAATAAAAATTTATTATTTTCTAATAAATGAGACATTTATTAGAAAATGCTCTCAGGAGCAGAAGGGTAGAGGACTGGGGAGGTGGAGGAGTTGAGCGATGATACAATCTAAACAAAGGCTTCAGCCAATCCCGTGAGAACTCCAGGACAGACATGGTTCCTTAGGGCTTTTCCAATTAGGAGTGAAGAAGCCAGGTCATCATCCCATCATTGTGTGGATCGGGCTGCCCCTAGAAGGAGTTATGACTTAGGATGAATCAGTGCTTCCCTGGTATCTCAGTCGGTAAAGAATCTGCCTGCAGTGCAGGAGACCCAGGTTCTATCGCTAGGTTAGGAAGATGCCCTGGAGAAGGAAATGGCAACCCACTCCAGTGTTCTTGCCTGGAAAATTCCATGGACAGAGGGGCTTGGTGGGCTACAGTCCACAGGGTCACAAGAGTTACACACAACTTAGCAACTAAACCACCACCATTTTCTTAAAAAGAGGGATGTTTCCCAGCAGTGATTCCAGGTGATGAGGCAATCAGTCCTTCTTTCCTGAAGGGGATCTGGGCAACAGATCACAGCATCCACCGCAAGGGCAGAAGGGTTTCCCACCTGGAGAAAAGCAATGAAGAAAGAGATAGTGGTGCACGTAGGCACCAGGCAAGTGGTTCAGTGTTTGTCATGGAAAGGGTCTCATGGTAAGCAGATTCTGAGACAGAGACAGCCATCTGTGGACAGGAAGTTCACTGGGGCGGGGCCTCAGGAACATCTTTAAGGGAGTGAGGGAAGCAAGACTGAGTGAAGGGAGAAGTTGAATGGCTATAGAGGTGCCAGCTGGCCAGTGACAAATTCATCTCCAAGATCTCATTATAGAGTCCGTCTCCTTCAGTCACTCAGGGCACCAATTCTCGTAAGAAGAGTTTCCAGAAAACCAACTCTGAGATGGAGATTTACATGCAGGCGACTCACTAAGAAGAGAGCTCAGAAACAGCCCTTGTAAGTGAGCGAGGGTAGAGGGTTGGGTGTAGTTCCACTGGAGCTCCAAAACTTAAGACAGTCTTTCAGAGACAGATTAGAGACATTGTTAGGAGGGGAAAAAAATTAAAGATATGAGGAGTAAGGGAGAGAAAAGAACCGAAGTTCGTCTACAAGACAAACTAGACATTTATTAGAGAACGTTCTTGAGAGTAGAAGGATACAGGACTGGGGAGAGGGAGGAGCTGGGCAATGATACAATCTAAATAAATAAACAAAGGGTTCAGTCAATCCTGTGAGAACTCTAGGACAGACGTGGTTCCTTCAGAGTTTTTCCAAGTAGAAGTGAAGAAGCCAGGTTATCATACCATCATGTGGATCAAATTAGTTTGAGTGCCTGACTGGATGGAGGTTAAAAAAAAAAAAAAATGAGAGAATTTTGGAAAAGAGAATCAGCTTGGAAAAGAGGATGAAGGAGCATTTTTAGACATCTTGACTTTGGGTTGAAAATGCCCACAGAGTAGTTGGCTTCAGGATGATGAATTTGAGGGAGGAGCCTAACCTCAAGATTGGTTGACTCCATTAGAAGGGATGAGATGTCCTGGGACAGTGAGTAAAGGGAAAAGGTGAGAAGCCAAGGATGGTGCCAGAGAACAACATTTAAAGTTAACAAAGAGGAGGACTCTCTTAAAGGAGACATGAGGAATGACCTTAGGTAGCAAGAGAACTGTTTGGAAGAAGCCAAGAAAACAGGGATTTAAGTGAGTAGAAAGGTTCAGAAATAAAAATATGGCAGTTTTGCATTTGTTAAATTTTAGGGTCACTGTATCTTAAAAATATTCAAGGATGGAATTGGGAGAGAGAGATTGAAGTGAGAAATTTATGGGAGTGAGAACTTAGAGGAACTCAGCACAAAAATTACCTCAGGCAGGGCATGAGTGTGTGGGTGGAGGTGGACGGGCTTCTCTTTAACTCTTAACATTAACTTTTAACTTTACAATCACAGAGGAAAGAAATTACTGAAGTCCCCTAGCCTCCTTTTCAATGGAATCAACGGGAAACAGCTCATTATTGCTTCTGAATGAGAAAGTATCCCTTTTCATAATGGGAGACATTTAGATGTTCAGCAAATCAACTGCTTAGACTGGTTGAACATCTGTGGATGCTTTATTTTGGTTAATGGGGATATTTCAAAGAGCCCAGCTCAAGGGAATTTATGACTGGGCAAGTTTTATTCAGTGCTGGGTTTCCTAACTCCTACTCCATCAGACCTCCCCCTTTCCTCCCCACCCCCTCTCCCTAAGTAAACCCGCCTCCTCCTCCTACTGTTGGAAAGAAAATACTTCAGTTTATCTGGATACAAAACTCTGTATTCCTATGTTCACCTCTTTTTATGTTTATATATTTATGTGTTTGATTTATGTAAATTGTATTTATTTTTAGCTATTAATTTTGTATGTAATCAACCTATGATTTAATTGGGATCTTGGCAAGGGGGTGGGCTGGCAGTATCTCTTAGCAGAGGAGCGGAAGAGCAAACACAGCTAGTAGTGGTGAGTCGTGACCCATATCCAGTGGAATTACAGAAGCTGAGACTATAGTGTCAGTCTGTTTGTTTCTGTAGTATTCAGCAGGACACTTTGGTGTGTGAACTTCTCATATATTTTGCCCGGTGGTTCTGTTGCTGCTGCCAAGACCACTGATGATACTGATGACATTGAGAAGGAGCATGCATTATATCCTTCTGCACACTTCTGACTTCTTGCCAGCTTTAACTCCCTGTCTTTCTTCATGAGCATAGCTTTAGGGCCTGAGTTTATGCCCAACTGTTCTCGGGTGTCAGCAACCTAGAAGGACTTCATTGTTAGCAAGCAGATGATCTGTATTCTTTCAACTGGAAACTTAAGAAGGCTATTTACCCCCAAAGAAGGGCTTCCCTGGTGGCTCAGCGGTAAAGAATCCACCTGAAAATGTAGGAGATGCAGGTTTGATCCCTGGGTCAGGAAGATCCCCTGGAGAAGGTAACTAACTGGCTACCCACTCCAGTATTCTTGCCTGAGAAATCGCAAGGACCAAGGTGGGCTACAGTCCATGGGGTCACAAAAGAGTCAGACACGACTTAGCAACTAAACAACAACAACAAATCCTGGGAGGGGCAGTTAGTGAGACCCCAGATCCAAGAATATCAAAAATATAGAAAATAAGAAAATGTAGTTAGTATATCTATTTACCCCAAAGATCCTACTTGTGGGGACATGCTTCTTAAATTTCTCTGCAATAGATTTTCTCACAGCTCTCCTCCTTTCCCCATTCACTCGCTCATTCACTCACTCATTCATATTGTTAACAAACATTTGCTGGGCAGTGACCATTTTCCAGGCACTGGAAACTACCATCCTGGATATACAGCACTGGTAGACATTGACCTAATCTCATGAAGACCGTACTCACATTGCTTAATCTCATGTTGCCCCTACTCACAAGTATCCCTTCTTAGTAGAGAGAACCAGCATTCTATAAAGCCTCCATATGAGAGGACTGTGCTCAGAACATTGTATGCTACCATTGGTTGAATACCGGTGGAGGCAAAGGTGATGGAGAAACAAGGAGAATGAATGGTGATGTTGAGATGCTGTGGGGCTTTGTGCCAGTGTCAGAGCATGAGGGAACTGAAAAGCCTACACTCACCCATCAATCAAGTGGACTGTAAAGGAATATAGAATGGTAAAATAAATAAAGAAGAGTTACACTTGTAGCTTAAAAGTACAAAACAGCATTCATAATCATTATTTGTATATATTTTCTATCCTCCTGAAGATGTATTTGTGCTGTCACAGAATGAATAGAATTGAGACTTTCATTGCACACATCATCTGATTTTATAGGAGCTTCTGACTATTGCATCAGGTTTTCAACAGGACTTTCTTCTGGGAAACCAAGGCAGTACATTTGCCCCCACCCCCATCCCAGACACCTATCTCAACTCTTCGATGCTGCATACATGCAAGAGGATATTCCCTGGGGTTCCTCAGTCCCCAATGAGAACCACGTCCACTATAGCTAGCAAGCATGGGTCCAGCCCATGATCTGCCAGTCTCTTCTGAGCTCTGACCTATTTTATGAGGCCTGTCTTTCTCAAGCCTAACACAAAGAAGAGGCACAATAAATATTTATTGATTTAATATATTTTGTTTTCCACTTGTGTACTCTTCCTCGGGTAAGAGATGCTTATTACTTTCAGGCAAGAAACATTTGAATAAATGAAAAGGAAGAGCAAGTCAAGGTCTCCATGTAAATGTTTCCAGCTAGGAGCAGGGGTTGGGGGAGTTGATTTTCCACTCCTGTTCCTTTATTCGAGGTACTGACCGGTTCCTAAGCTAAAAAGGCACATTGACTTGTGGGCCTGGGTAATCTTCAGTGCACCCAGAGAGAAGAGCAGATGGTTTGCTAGATCCAGGAATTCCCAGGAAATTATCTCTATTGTTCAACCGATCATTAATCTGGAGTGGCAAAGCCACAGCTGAGCACTAAGACAACTAAACCAAGGACTGGTTGGTCCTTTGCGTTCAAAGAGATGAGTCATGATTAGATTTCTCACTATCAATAAATTCAATAAAAGAATGAAAGCTTGAGAACAAAATCTGCCTTTCACAATTTCAAAGAACCCATATGATACATATAGAAAAATGGGTTGAGGATATTGCCACACACTTCCACTTCCGTGCAGCAGCCAGAGGACATTTCCATTATTATCTTAGCAACTTCATTGCCCAGGGATCTGTAATTCTTAGGTCACTGAACAACTCACACAAAACACTTAGAAATATAGCACAAAATATATCAAGTATTTTTTAAAGGCTTGGTTGAATTCAGAAGAAAGTAGAGAAACCCCAAGAGGATCCTGTAAGCAGAGCTGTAAACCAAAATAGGAGCCCATTTACTCGGAACTAAGATTTAGATCTTAATGGTAGTGCTGGGGAAGGAGACAAAGCCTTAAGCCCATGCAAAGTAAGTCATGGGAGTCGTTCAATTGCTAAGTCATGTCCAACTCTTTGCAACCCCATGGACTGCAGCATACCAGGCTTCCCTGTCCTTCACTATCTCCTGAAGTTTGCTCAAACTCATGTCTGCTGAGGTTGTGGGAGGTCCCACATAAATTCAGGTCCCTCAAAGGCCTAAACCCTAGAGAAAAGACACAATAGGAAAAAAAAAAAAAAGTCATCTCACCAAAGGAAGACAAAGAAGCTGGCCTATCTTGAGATGGATTCTGGTTGGAAATTTTACAGAAGGTTTCCTCTGAGGATTTGTAACCTTAAGCCTGCCCTCACATGGGTTTGGTATTCTAACTTACTACCTGCAGGATCCAGGACAACCTCTATGAAACTATTTTCTTATCCATTCCAGGGCAAGTGTCCATACCTGAATTAGTATAATAACCTGAGTTAGTAGTTAAATGCTTGATTTAGAAAGAAATGGTGGCTGGTGAACGCACTGTCATTTTATTAGTATACTGCTTATTTTACATATCTGTAAGTCTTTATCTGGGCTTCCCAGATGGCTCAGTAATAAAGAATCTCCCTGCCAAAGCAGGGGACAGGGTTTAATCCCTGGATTGGGAAGAGCCCCTGGAGGAGGAAATAGCAACCCACTCCAGTATTCTTGCCTGGGAAATCCTAGGAACAGAGGAGCCTAGCCAGCTATGGTCCATGGGGTTGCAATGAGTTGGACACAACTTAGCAACTGAGCACGGAGCAAGTCTTTACCTACCTACCTACCTACGCTTGTACAGAATTCATCCATTATGTGATTGAGCCCCTCTAAAGCACCTCCTTTTATTGTCAGTCAAACTTGAGGTAGAAAAAATGTCTTTGTTATTGAGAGATACTTGAATCTGCATGGCTCCAGCCAACTCTGTATGTTGTCACCTGTCCTGGCACTTTGACAGGGAGAAGTCTTGACATATAGACCAGATTACAAGCTGTTCTAATTGATGAGAACTCTTTCAACATCTAGGAACACATGCCCCTCCTTCAACCCAACATAACTGGGTGCTTTAAATGAGCATTGCAACCACAAGGAAATAAAGCTAGTTGTATCTTCCCAGAAATGTACTTGTTCAGGTTACCTAACTTTTCCATGACCTGCCCCTCTGACATCTTGACCTGGCTCTGGGTCTTGCTCTCCTTCTCCCTCGTTCCCTACTCTCTCTCCCACCCTGCATTGCAACCTGAAGTCTCAGCTCCAAACCAGATCATGCCAATACTCATTGCCTACCCTGTGGGCTAGTTTGTCCTGCACCAACTCCTTTAAATTGTCTGCTAAAATCCCTTCCTTATATGGCTCTGGTTGAGAGTTGGTCAAGAGAGTAACTTCCATGGGATTTACTTGGTGAAGGTCATAAAGATAACATGCCGAAGTGCCAATGGGGTCCAGCTTGTCCTCACTCTCCTCCCCTCTTCTTCCAGACTGCTGATCCTGTTGATCAAAGATAGCTCCAGGTCCCCCCCCCACACACTTACTAGCACAGCTTTCCACAGGCCTCCCATGACCTTCTCCTTTGCTAAGTCCCATTTTAAAGGTCAGACATGCCTGGCATTTCATACAGTCTGGATATTACTCCTCTGATCCTCCAACTTCACTTCTGGACCTTCACCCTGCTCAGAACCTACCATAATTAAGTCTAGTTTCTATAATAAACACTTTGCTCCATGAATAGTGGTTCTGTTCCTCTGATTGAATGATGACTGATTCATCCTGTTATCTGGTGCCCAAGAGAGACCTATAATATACAACTGGTTGATAAATATTTGATATATCAGGATTTAACCTGAGCATTTTCCCCCTGAACTATGGCGTAATGAAATCAGACAGAAAAGATGAGATGGCACTACTCCAAAAGGAGGAGTATTGATTGCTTCAATCTGTAAAGTTCTTATTAGCTCCCTTCCTGGTTCAAAGCATCATTGTCATGTTCTTCTGCTTCTGTCCCACCCCTCCAACCACTGAGTGCTCAGAGTCACAGGTTTTGTGTCAAGGCAGAATTGCCAAGCAGTTTTCTTCTCACTGTTTCCTTCCACTCTCCACCCCACTCACATTTGTGTGTTTTATAGGCCAGGGCCAGCAGAAATGACACCACTCTCTCACACTCTGGAAAGAACTGTTTTTGAGCTGTCATTTTGAAAGCCGCCTCACTGTTACTGTGGAGCGCAAGCACATCAGCTAAAAAACGGGTATGAGCACCTTCTTGGCACACATTTTTCACTCAGTGAGTACACCCCAGCAATTCTCATTTAGACTTTTTAACAGAACAATTTTGTAGCGTTTCCATTTATTATACATTTAATTGCCTTTTAATTGGTGCAGCTGTTTTCAGCATGTTTGAGGCATATTTTAACTATCTTCCTTAGAACCTATTCAGGCTAACTTCCTGCCCTGGATTACATGGATTACATTACTTGTTGGCCAAAACTCTGTGCTTGGGCCTTCGAGTTTAATCAAAGAGTTACTGTCTAGTATAAAGGAATCTGATATCCTTAATTCTTATGGGCATTGGAGAAAGAACAATAAAAAAATTTAGAGATAATCTCAGAAGCAAAAACCACCACTGTAATACACCAAGTTTATGTCAACTTGTCAAGAACGATCACTGGATCTTGGAGTCCAGGCCATTAAATTTAAGTTCTAAATCCTTATTTTCAAGTGATATGTCTTAGGCAAGAAGTTTAGCTTTCCTGGACTAAACAGCTTGGATTGTATAATCCTGTTTGCACTTAATATTCTCTCAGTCTGATTATAACTTGACAAAGATATTTATGACTTATATATTTGAAACATATTTAACATTAGTAACATAGTTCTAAAATTTTGGGTTTGGATTTTTTTTTTTACCTTTGGGACAAATAGGTTCTTCTTACTTGTTTATTTCATTCATTTATTCATTTATTTCACTAAGGAATATAGTGGTAGGGCAGATTCTAAAGAGGTCTTGGCTACTAGAATCTCTGAGTCTTGGTTTTCACATGTGTGTCCCTGGATTAATAAAATCACTGGAGGAATGAGAAAGAGAGATTTAAAAAATGTATTTTAAGAAATTATGGCTGAAAACTTCCCAAATCTAAAGAAGAGTTATCCAGGTACAGAAAGTACAGAGGGTCCCAAACAAGATGAATCCAAACAGATCTACATAAAGATGTATTATAATCAAAATGGCAAAAGTTAAAGAGAGGCAGCAAGAGAAAAACAAAGAGGAAATTACAAGGGAATCCCTCTCTCCCCAATAAGGCTGCTGCTGCTGCTAAGTCGCTTCAGTCGTGTCTGACTCTGTAGACCCCATAGACGGCAGCCCACCAGGCTCCTCTGTCCCTGGGATTCTCCAGGCAAGAACACTGGAGTGGGTTGCCATTTCCTTCTCCAATGCATGAAAGTGAAAAGTGAAAGTGAAGTCGCTCAGTTGTATCCGACTCCTAGCGGCCCCATGGACTGCAGCCTACCAGGCTCCTCCGTCCATGGGGTCTTCCAGGCAAGAGTACTGGAGTGGGGTGCCATCGCCTTCTCCTCTTTTCCTATTACTCTCATCCAAAATTTTACTTCTGGATTGTTAAGAACATGCCCACTCCCTCCCTCCCCCTCTTCCATTCTCTCTTTCAGTCTTCAGTGCTCAGACAAAAATTAAATTTACTGTTTTTTTCCCTCACCCTCACATCCACAGCCTTTAATTTTAATTTATTTTCTTGATGAAATAATTTTTAAATGATTTTCTCAAGCAGTTTTTTGTCTTAAATATTCTGGAGCCTGGTATGTCTGAGATTATTTTACCTTCATTTTTATGATTAAAAAAGTTAATTTCTCAGTTGTGCCCAATTCTTTGTGACCCCATGGACTATAGCCCACCAGGCTCCTCTGTCCATGGAGTTCTTCAGGTAAGAACACTGATGTGTGTAGCCATTTCCTTCTCCAGGGGATCTTCCCAACCCAGGGATCAAACCCACGTCTCCTCCATTGGCAGGTGGAATTTTTACCAGTGGGCTACCTGGGAAACCCAGTATTTTGGTAATAATATTTTTAAAGCTTTAAGGTCCCCTGAAGAAGGGAATGGCTATCCACTCCAGTATTCTTGTCTTGGGGGTTGCCAAGAGTCAGACACAATTACAGGGAGAAAAAAAAAGCCACAGGTCATGGAATAACGAGTTGAAATAACCTGGGGACCATCACTGCAAAATCTATCATATCCTTCTTTAATTCTGAAAAATTCTTGCTTTTTCTTCTCCCCTATATTTATTTTTGCTCTCTTCTGAGATAACTAATATACAGGTGTTAACTTCTGTTTTTATCCTCCATGTCTCTTGGCTTTTACTTTTATAGTGTCAACTGTTTTAATCTTTCTTAAAATCTTCCAGGAGAGTTCTTAACCTTAGCTTTCAGTTCATTCTTATAGCTATATCCATTCTGTTATCCAAATAATCCACTGAGTTCCTTATTTCAACAACTCTATTTTTCACTCTTAGCATCTTCAGTCAGCTTTTCTTTGTTCCTGGTTCATGTTTTCCAATATCTTCCCTTATCCTATTGAGGGTATTTCCTATGCTTATTTTTAAATCTGATTCTGTCTGATTTATTAATTCTACATCCTTTGCTGTTTGTTTCCCTTTTGTAGCTTTTCTTTGAGAGCATACATTTATTGTCATCTTTTCCCTATGACTCATATTTCCTTGGATATTTCAACTGCCTTGGCTGATAGTGGGTGTCCAGAATAAAGGGTGAAAGTTCCGGTTCTTGCCTGTGCCTTTTCTGGTGAGCATAGGAAAATAGTCAATATGTGGAAAACATACTTCTGGACTCCACCATTCTCTATTCACTCCCCAAGTCCCCAAAAAAGTAACACTGACCCTCAAGGGAAGTTCCTCCAGTTTTTAAAATAATGGCTAATATTTCTTGAACACTTGGTAGGTATCAGTCCAGCTTTAAGCACTTTTACATGTGTTTCACCTTCTAAACCACCCTAAGAGTTAAGTAGCATTATTATGGCCATTTTAGAGATGAGAAAACAAAGCCAGGGAGAAAGCAAGTAACTTCCCCAAAGTCACAGGGAAGCAAATGGTAGAGCCAAGATTAAAATCTGAACTGTTTGGCTTTAGAACTCAAGCTGTTAGCTTTTCTATTATGGGGTTGGGGAGACCTGGAAAAGGAACTTTCCAGGTCTTCTGCTGCCCTGATTATTATCTGTTTTCCATCCAGGTGGGCTCCAGTACTTCCCTGATATTCCCTGATGCTTCTAGCTGGTGTGGGGACAGCAAGGCTGTTTTTCAGCCTGGCAAGCAATTTTCTGCTCCAGCAATGCAAGAGAGTGAGCAGGATACAATTAGAAAACTTCTGTTTCCAATGTGGCACCAGCTCCTTTCTCCTTACACATACTCTCTCCCCTTACATTTCACCTCCCCCATGCACTCCTCCCACTGCCCCACCATACACCTTGCAACCCCATCACATTCTGCCTCCCCAGGATCTTTTACTTATTCAGCCCTTCATTTATTCCTGCCATATTATTAGATGCATCAAACGTGTTTATGTGACATCTTTGGGGTTGGTTCAAGGGAGGCAGCCAACATCTCATATTAGGTCATATTAGGCAGGAAACATCTGTATATGTAATTTCCGAAGTAATTTATTCACTAACACAAGCCCCTCAAAGAACATCTAGCTTCATGAATGCTAACCTGTACTCTTCACCAGATATTTCCTCTAAGTTCATATTCAGTTTCCAGAATCAACACAGGAATTCTATTATTATATCAGTCTTTAAACTGTCTTGATCTCCCACAGAAATGAATCCCAGAATATAGCTGCATATATATAAACACCCAAAAATCACTACAGATGGTGACTGCAGCCATGAGATTAAAAGACGCTTACTCCTTGGAAGAAAAGCTATGACAAACCTAGACAGCATATTAAAAAGCAGAGACACTACTTTGCTGACAAAGGTTCTTCTAGTTAAAGCTACGGTTTTTCCAGTCATCATGTATGGATGTGAGCGTTAGACCATAAAGAAGGCTGAGTGTTGAAGAATTGATGCTTTTGTACTGTGGTGCTAGAGAAGACTATTGAGAGTCCCTTAGACTGCAAGGAGATCAAACCAGTCAATCGCAAAGGAAATCAGTCCTGAATATTCATTGGGAGGACTGATGCTGAAGCTGAAGCTCCAATACTTTGACCACCTAATGTGAAGAGCCGACTCACTGGAAAAGACCCTGCTGCTGGGAAAGACTGAAGGTGGGAGGAGAAGGCGATGACAGAGGACAAGATGGTTGGATGGCATCACTGACTCAATGGACATGAGTTTGAACAAGCTCTGGGAGATGGTGAAGGTCAGGGAAGCCTGGCGTCCTGCAGTCCATGAGGTCATAAAGAGTCAGACACGACTGAACAACAACAAAACACCCAGACACAGGGCAAAACTTAACTTTATAAATGGCAATGTTTTTGAGGCATTCCTACCACTGCCTCAGATAATTGACTTTTTCACTCTTGATATTGATGATTAATGCCTGAAGCTTTTAAGCGCTTTTAACAGCTTTCTTGAATAAGACATTTAGCTCTCACTCTAGCCACATTTGAAAGGGGGCCAGGCCTCATGCTAACTGCAGTCCTTCTACAAATGGTGAGGACTCACCTTTTGACCCAGGCTAGGCCTGCTAGTTTAACTATTACTCCTCACCTGAATTATAGCCAAACTTCAAAATTTAGGTCAAATGTTCCTGCCTCCAGGAGCCTTCCCTCACTGCTCAGCTTAGACAGGACTTTCAGTACCTACACAGCAAAGAGGTTGTAAAGGGTTTGCCTTCAAGTCCTCCAAACCATCTGCTGGGCTGTCCACAGTCACTCCCAAGGTTCACGACAGAGGTCAGACATGAAGACATTTGAGTTCTGGTCTTCCGTCTGCTCTAACCTCCTCCTTCCTTTTCCAGTTTATTGCAGTGTGCATATGCAGTTTAGATTTGTATTGTGGTTATAATTATAAAAATGAGCTATAAGTTAAATGCCAATCCTGGCTCTTTGCCACTTATTTTCAAGACTGAACCAGTCACTTTACTTATCTGATCCTTATTTTTCTCAACTACAAAAAGAGAACGCTGGTCTATGTGATCTCTGAGGTCAGAGACCTCATGCCTGGATTTTTGGGTGGGGGAGGATAGGAGGGCTTCTGTACCACTGCAAGCAAATGCCAATGCTCAATATTATTAGATGAATCAAGAAATTAGTGATAACCTTAGGTGCCTTTGTAGTCCTAAGTCTTTAGTAGTTGGGCCCTAATCTAGTGGATTGCCATCATGGGTGTATTTTCAGAAATGACCTCTGGAAAACAGAGATAGCATTGGTTAGCTGGCCTTCTTTCTAGAGGGGAGTCCAAGTTTCTTAAGACTTACTCATGCTCAGCAGCCTCCCTTAAAAAATGTCCTCTAGGTAGCAGAAATAAATTGAGATGTCCATGGGGTCACAAAAGAGTTGGATATGACTTAGCTACTAAACAACAACAGGTCACGTATTCCAATATCCAAATTACATAATTCCCATTTTTCCAGAAATTTGAGTCAAGGTCCTAGGGAAAAACCAATTTCACCCAAGGTATTTTATGTTTTATGGCAGAGGCCTTCCTGGCATTATCACATCCTTGGAATGTGGTCTGAGGGTGGTGGTGAAGAGAGAAATTGGATTCTTTCCTGAGGCTGAATCACTGGTTCCAGAAAACTGCCCTCTACTTAGACTGCAGAGAAAAAAGAGCTGGCTTCAAATGCCGAAGCCCAAACTCACATGGGAATTTCTGAAACTACAAGGAGCAGGCAATCATCTAGAGGCAACCTAGAAAGAGAAAGCTTGAGCCCCCAGGGCCACCCCAACCAGCAACTGTGTGACTCCTCCCCAGCTCAGGGTTTCTAAGAGACTTTAACAGGCCAGAATCTTCACAGCTAATTCCCCACATGGGCACACCATGGAGGGGCTGGCTCTTTGCTGTCACATCAGTTAAAACCTAGCCAAGCAGTGGGAATTCTCTGTATTTTGTTCTATTATTAGGATCCAATTACCATCTGGTGGTATGCTATAGGGAAGTGCTATTCTTCTGCATCAGCAAACATAAAATGCAGCAGTTTGGTGAGCAAGTTGGGAGCTTTCAGAGCTTAGAGTGAAATGTAGAGAAATCATTTTATTGCTTCCCAAAGAATCTCATGCCCCTTGGGGGTGCCCTGGCTTCAGGATACAGCTAGTTGAGCTTAGCCTTATAAAGACAAATTCTGGGGTCATGTTGACCTTTAAAATGTGAAACCCTTGGCCCAGGCCTAAGCCCATGTACCCTGATCTGTTTTATTTACTATGCCTATCTGTTTCCTTCCTCCTGAGTGCAGCCCCATTGATTCCTTTCTTCATGAGGTAAGAAGCTGCTCCTTCTTCAAGAACTGCTTTCTTGAGGTGAGACTCAACAACCACTGGCCCTCATACTCATCTCTCTTCCATTTTCTTGACTGAGGTCCCCTGGTGAGGGATGCCACAGGCTGTCTCACGGTAAATGGTTTGATGGATGTGGAAACAGTTTGATGCGTTTTTGATGGATATAAATAGTCTGATGGATGTTCAGCTCAAAGGTTCTCTTGGCAAACTCCTGAGATCATTTGTTCTACCAAGGATGGAAAAGAAATTATGCCTAGCATCTCTCTTAGACAATATGAAACATCCTTGAACATTTAAAGAACTAGAATAAAAGAAAGTGTTGCTAGAGTGATGGAAGAGGAGGAGCTAGGGGAGAAAGCAGGGCAGTGTGTCTTCTAAGTGTAACTAAGAGGCAGCATGTGTTTATCTCAGCACTTCTGGATGTCTCTGAATTACAAGATTGTCTTTCTGTCCCTTTCTACCATTGAAATTCCTAATCTGACTCTTTTTGATTCACTCCATTCTGTCTTTTCCTTCATGCAGGTATACCAGATGTTGCAAATGGAAAGGCATTGGAACAAGTCAGGGAACAGGCTCCTGAGTACATCAATTATATAATCAGTGGCTGTCTCCAAGTCCATGTTGCCCCTTTGTGGCCAGAGAATTTCTTTGTCTAGATTAGAGACAGACCTAGGGCCTGAATCAAAGCAGAACAGGGGGCTACTGCGTTCCTTTTCCCCTAGGTCCACACCCAAACCTCAGTCCCCTTTGTCCCACCTCCCCTGAGTGTGAATAAGAAGCTATTGCAGAAGGGAAGAAGCATGGAGACAGCACATCTGTCCCAATGTCTGCAGAAGAGTCTAGAAAGCTAACCATGCAGATGTCCCAGACCAGAGCAGCAGTCTTGCTGCCAAGTCACTTCAGTCGTGTCCAACTCGGTGTGATCCCATAGACGGCAGCCCATCAGGCTCCCCCGTCCCTGGGATTCTCCAGGCAAGAACACTGGAGTGGGTTGCCATTTCCTTCTCCAATGCATGAAAATGAAAAGTGAAAGGGAAGTCGCTCAGTCGTGTCCGACTCTTGGCGACCCCATGGACTGCAGCCTAACAGGCTCCTCCATCCATGGGATTTTCCAGGCAAGAGTACTGAAGTGGAGTACCATTGCCTTCTCCGGGCAGCAGTCTTAGGCTGTCTAATTTCACCCTGGACTTTGTGACTTATTTTTGAAATCTCTTGGTTTCTTTTTTTTTTTTTTTAATTTTTTAATTCTTTGTCTTCTTACAAACCCTTGTGTCAAGGGCTGCCTTTCAGTAGATCACAGCCAGAAGAGCTGCTCTGCTCCATATGAAAACCCCAACCCCAGGAGCAGGTTGTCTATGAAAGGTTTAGCATGAGGTTCCCCACAAATTTGCAATCTGTGACAGCAAGGGGCAGACACATTTCCGGCCATGCTCCATGTCCCAGGAGGAAGGGGTCTCCATACCAGACTATGGTCCCATCTTGGTGGGTTTCTTTGTTTTCTTTAATTTTAACTTGTAGTCAAAATAGCCCTATATAAAAAGTCAGGAATCGCTGGAAACCAAAACATGGTTTTTAAAAAATTGGTAATTTCAGGCTGTCTTCTATCTCCTGGGTCAGACACAGCTAGGTGAAGCTAACCCCCAATACTCCCATTTTTGCCCTTGTCTACTTTTCCAAATCACCAACTCTCTTTCAATGCACAGGATTTTCTGGC
The DNA here is from genome assembly GCF_032405125.1 of Capricornis sumatraensis. Classification (NCBI taxonomy): domain Eukaryota; kingdom Metazoa; phylum Chordata; class Mammalia; order Artiodactyla; family Bovidae; genus Capricornis; species Capricornis sumatraensis. Next base: position 42,306,393 of record NC_091087.1, on the reverse strand, counting down.
ACATATACTTCCAATGTTAAATTCTGCTCCGAAGAAAAACATGATCAGCCCATAACGGTGTGTTTTATAATCAATAAAATAGAGTGTTAAGAACGGACCATGTATTAGAACTATTACGTATTTTCCCACTTGAGCCTCACAAAATTCTACAAGGTTGGTAATATTCCTATTTAAGAGATCTGGGAAGTGGGGACCATAAACAGTAGTTGAATTGTTCAATTGTCTGGTAAGCCACAGAATTGGGATTTGAACCCAAGTCTTTCAATCCCAGATTCCATGCTCTTTCCAAGACAGCATGCTGTGTTCCAAAATACGAACATGCTCTTGCCTCCATGCAGGTCTGATCAGAATGAACAGGATAGTAGAGAACGGTCTGCCCTGCATGTATGCAGAGGCAGCACACGGGGGTGAGGAGCACAGCCCAGAGCTCTGTGCACAAACTCAAAGCAGACAGTAAAAGTGAGAGGAAAGCAGCATGTCTGTCACCACGTGCAGGCTTACAGCAAGCACAGCAAATCTCTCTTAACCAAAGAGTTGTACGTTGAATACCCTGAGGATGGAATCTTCTGAGTCCTCTGCTACATAAATTTTTAAAGGACAAAATAGCAATCCATAATGATAGAGAAGGAGGACGTGGACACTGTACCAAGACCCTCTTGATAAAGAACTACTGCCAGCTCTCTGGCAGGAGGAATTGGTGACCAAAGTTAAGCTCAAAATTGTTGAAATGCTGATTTAAGGAATCCAGCAAATCCACTAAAGAATATGCATTTTGATATTTCACTTAAAAGACACCCTGTTGGTTATAACTCTATTTTAAGAAGCCCAATACACTAGTGTTCGTTTTGTGTATACGTGTTCCTGTGGAGTTTACCATTCAGGTGTTTCCCGTGCTGATGCTCAAATGAAGACCATTATCCCTGCCTGCCTGCACTCCTTACACCTTGGAGAGAAGGCATTTAGGAGCTGGGACCAAGAAGGGAAACTTGGGTAATCGTTGCCCTAAATGGAGTCTATGTTAAAATGATAACGACGACTGGTTCTCCTGTTCTTGACAGGGATACTGTGAGGACAAAAAGAATAAGGCATAACCCTTTCTAGTTGTGGATTAATCTCCTTTGTAACAACAGAGTTAGTTAAGATAATCCTATGATGGCGAACTCATGGGTAGTATTTATTTCAGAAAAAAATTGCATAAACATTATGTAGGTCACCAAAGCTAACTGAATTGGGTAATAAAGGGTTTGTTAAATACTTTCCTCTGCTGAGCACTGTACTAGTTGCTGTTTTTATTAAAGACTAATTGGGCATTTAGTTGGCAGGGGAATCGCAGTTGCTCCGAAATGTGGGCTGTTTTGAATAAAAGCTATCAGTTTAATAAGGATTTACTTTGCAGACTTTATAGGCGCAGAGGGAAAGGGTTTCAGGAAAAGACTTGAGCTTATAGGGCCCATGCAATTCATTAGATAATTTTCCCCATGAGTCCTTGGAAATGGATATTGCTTTCCCCCACGGAGTGATGGGGCCCAAGTTTGTTATTAACCAGGAAGAAATAAAATGTTTTGACAACCCAACAATTGGCTAATCTGATCTTTCCAGGATGGAGTTAGCTTAAGACTTGTGGTGGAATAGAAGCTTCTTCTCAAGGAAACACAGCTAAGTGAAAAAAGTGAAAGTTGCTCAATTGTGTCTGACTCTTTGCGACCCCATGAACTGTAGCGCCCCACGCTCCTCGGTCCAGCCAAGAATACTGGAGTGGGTAGCCGTTCCCTTCTCCAGGGAATCTTCCCGACCCTGGGATCAAACCTGGGTCTCCTGCATGACAGGCAGATTCTCACCATCTGAACCACCACCAAGTATCAATTTTCCATGGAGAAGAAGAAATGTTTTTGTTCACCCTTTACCTACCCTCATCTGTGTTTTTTGTAAACTGATAGTTATAGCTACAGGCTTGATCAGATTCAGATTTACTAGTTTGCCAAGATCTGCTCATCAGTGATTTTATCATTGCTATAGGAGGCAATAATGCCTGCTTTTCTCCCTATTTGTGATGTTAGCAGCCACTGATTATCAGGGTCCCCATTAAGGCCTGCAGCAGGTGATACTCTGATTCTGTCACTCCTTTTCTATTTATTACATGAAGTACTTCCATAAGGAAAATTTTCCCCTCAGCAACTACTTGGTTACCTTGAGGCATCTTCATAGGAGAAATGTAAGATTCAAAGTCCCAAACTCAGAATGAAAATATTGATAACTTCAATTTTACATACACACTGAACCACCCAAACACACACACAAACTTCTACATGATCAAAAATACCATAATCAAGGTTAAAACACAAACGATAAATTGGATAAATAGTTGTAACACATATCACAAAGGGTTAATCTCTGTGATGTGTAAAGAACTCCTGGAGATGGACTCAAAAGAATCATCAGCCTACAGAAAACTCAGGAAAGCATGCACAGAAAGAGTTCACAGGAAGAGGAATATAAATAAAATGCCACTTTAGGACATGAAATGATGCCCAAACTTAATCACAATAAAAATCTAAATTAAAAATATACTGAGATACATCTTTCCTCACTTATCAGGTTAACAAATACAGAGCAATTTTTGATAACACACTTTCTCAGCATGGGGAACCAGGCAGTCTTGCATATTGCAGTGAGACAGTAAATTTACTCTCTCCTACAGAGAGAAATTTACCAATTTCTATCAAAATTACAGACGCATAGGCCCTTTGTCCTAGCTTTCCATAACTGAGAATTTATCCTACAGATACTCCACATGTATGCAAAATTACATCAGTATGAATTGTTCACTTCAGCATACTTCATAAAAACCAAAGATTGTAAACAACCCTAAAAGACCACCAACTGTCCTCGATGGACTAGGTAAATAAATTGCTGCTCCTCCACACAATGGAATATTATGCAGCTGTAAAAAAACAGAGTTCTCTCTCCACTAATATGGAAAGGTCTGTAGACTATTGAGAAAACGGATGTATTAGGACCAGAGTAGGGGGGAGCACTGTGTTGCTGATACAGGCAGTCCAAGCTTCATTACCTGTAGAAATTTTAAATCAACTTTTCAAATGGACTAGAAATTGGTCTTTTTAAAAAAATAAAGTAACCATGTGGCAATAATTCTAAGAAATGTAGGTCAGCACTCCTTTTTTCAAAACTCTTATTGGTCTAAGTTCTAGACAAGTGCTGACATCTCTCTTAAGGCTACACGGGACACTTCCACCACTCTGCCTTTGGCATGCTGCTGCTGCTGCTAAGTCACTTCAGTAGTGTCCGACTCTGTGCGACCCCATAGACGGCAGCCCACCAGGCTTCCCCATCCCTGGGATTCTCCAGGCAAGAACACTGGAGTGGGTTGCCATTTCCTTCTCCAATGCATGAAAGTGAAAAGTGAAAGTAAAGTCGCTCAGTCGTATCCGACTCCTAGTGACCCCATGGACTGCAGCCTACCAGGCTCCTCCGTCCATAGGATTTTCCAGGCAAGAGTACTGGAGTGGGGGGCTATTGCCTTCTCCGTTTGGCATGCTACTGGTACACAACAGTGTAACAGTATGTTACCATTGGGTAAAAAGGTGAGAAAATAAGAATACATATTGATAACAGCTTGAATCTGAAGAAGGATGTGCCTGATGGCTAAATAAACAATTAATATAGTGGTGCCATTGAAGCTGATGGGAACAGCGGTTGGTAGAGAGACACTTTACTGTACACACATGCATGCCTACACACATAACACAAGTATAAATTATATATGTGTGATTTTTGAATCATGTGAATGCACTACCTATTAAAACTAAATTAAAATAATAATAAAAAATAAACAAGATAGAGATGGTTATATAGGTATAACTCAAGGGGAACTCCCTCCCAATAATACATTTTGGGGAATGCTTACCAATTTTCTTAGATTTTTTTTAGTAAATTTGTAATTTTTCTCATGTGTTACAAAAGGAAGAAATAAAAATACATGAATTTTAACAACTGCGCACAAAGGGTTACCTAAAAGTACTTCCTTCAAATGCGCTCAGGGTTGGGAAAAAAATCACATACGCTTTAGCTGAACTTTATCATTAAAGATTTGGATGATTCTGAATAGAGCATCTATTTGCCTCATTTGTCTCAGACTACATGCTGCATAATGCATCAAAGTTACATTTATTTATAGCCTATTAGTCACACACGCTCTTTCTGGAAATGCTGGAAGAACTTTTTTGAAATTTGGGAAATAGATTTTATGGTCTAATTCTCATCTCCTCTGTATATACCTATAACAGTGGGATATTCCAAGGTCATTTTCAACAATTGTGTCTGTAATCAAGATTCTGATTGCCCTAGTTCTAAGAGCAAAGGCCAAATGGCTATATTTTACATAAAAATGTATAGAGAAAGAGGATTTGAGCAAACCCCAACCAGGGACCAGGAGTCCTCCCAAGGCTCCTATCTGTGAATCTATCATTTGTCTTCTAGAGGAGAAGTGACTGGGGACCATGAAATAGCTGCTCAGTAACACTGGAAACTGGTGTAAACAGTGTCAAGAAAAAGGGTCACATCAAAGCAAGTTATAGACATATCGCCTAAGCCACCTCCCCTACCCTCCTCTGGCAAATACAGAGTGGAAAGCAGCCCCAAACGTTCCAGCATGAGGAATGATCACAAAACACTGTAGATGGTAGGTCTGATGGCAGCCCAACCTCCCTCAGTCCTTGCCTCCTGGATCCCAGAAGGCAGGAAGTCATGCCTGAGGCTGTTTCAGTTGGAGGAGGTAGAGGGAATTCAAGAGACAGAAGGTGGACTTGCCAAGGTCCTGGAGGAACAGAGGCTGGCAGAACACCTGTGTCAATCCTATGTAGTATTTTTTTCTACATATGAGATACTGTATTTTTCATTTCTAAAAGTTTCACTTGGTTCCTATATATATATATATATATATATATATATTTTTTTTTTTTTTTTCTTTTTTCACTTGAAGGGCATGGCAAACCACTCCAGTATTCTTGCCTGGAGAATTCCATGCACAGGGGAGGCTGGCAGGCTCGCAATGAGTTGGACATGACTAAGCAACTGAGCACAGTTTCTCCTTGTTTCTCCTCATTATGTATGTAATGAGGTATTTACATACATATGTATGTATGTAAAGGGTTTCCTTAAAATCCTTGAGGATATACAATAGCTGAAGTCCTTGTGTATTTACTGAACCATCTCTATTATTTCTGGGTCGTTTTCTGTTGACTGAGTCCTTTCCTGATTATGTGTTGCATTTCCCTATTTCTTTGAATATCTAATAACTTTAATTAAGTGATGAACACTGGTAAGTTTATGTGGTTGAGTGCTAGATTTGTTGCATTCCTCTAAAGAGTGTTTGCTTTTTTCAGGAAGACAGTTAAGTAAAATTGTCATTATTCACAGATGACATGATCATATATAGAAAATATTAAGGAAGCTACAAAAAAAGCTACTAGAACTACTAAGTGAATTTAGCAAGTTTTTAGGATAGAGATTCAATATAAAAAATAAATTGCTCCAGCTAATATCAGATGCAGCTTATTTTGTGTAATGGCTACAACCAAAACTTGGAAAGAAATATTATCATTTAGATAGTCTTCATGTCATTTGACTGAAAGTGCAGTACACAAAATATGCAGTAAATATGATGAGTAGAAATTAAGTTAGGAGGATGCTGTCATTCAACATGAAAAAGTAAAACCAGTTGCATGTCAAACTTCAAGAAAAATTTATCTGTTTACAGATGATATTTTTTAAAAAGAAGATTAAAAACTAAACAATTATTCTCCAACATTCTTACATTGTTGATAAATATCTGAGTTCTGGAGGACAAAAACATTTATTCATGTTCACTTTCTGCACCAAAAATACTATATCGAATCAACTGAATATTTTTTCCCTTGGCTCCCTAAAATTTTAATGTATTAATTCATTCCACCAATATTTATTGAATGTGAGCTGTCTGCATATTATTATTAGGAGCTAGGGGGATAGATTAATCAATCAGATACTATTCTGGCCCTGAAGATGCTTGTAAATGGAAGAGAAGATGAACAAGTATAAAGGCAACTTTAAGATAAAAGATGTTATCATCGTTTCTGCCCACCCCGTGTCTCTTTAAATGCAGTCTGTCCTTCCTCCCACCTTGCATTACCCTCACATGTGTTAGGGGGAGAGGGGACTGCTAGCTCTGTTCCTGGATTACCTTCCTGTCACACTATGGTCTTTCTGGCTGATGTTCTAATTTTAGTTCTGGTTATCTACTTGGTTGTGATTAACTGTTTAGGCTTCACCCTAAACCCAGGCTGGTCCCTGGGTCAGGAAAACCCGCCTGGAGAAGGGAATAGTTACCCACTCCAGTATTCTTGCCTGGAAAGTTCCATGGAGAGAGAATCCTGGTGGGCTATATAGTCCATGGGGTCACAAAGAGTAGGAGATGACCGAGCAACTAACACTTTCACATTTTTTCAGAAATTATTGAGGGCCCACTCTGTACCAGGTCCAGTTCTGATATTGGGGACTGGGAACGCAGTGTAGTGGACGAGATGACAGGACTATCTTTCAGGCCTCACCCCGCACCCCACCTGCCCTTGATCCTGTGCACTGCCTTCATCTGGGTCACGTGCATTCCAAGAGACTGACATGTACTGAACAAGGCCTCTGCTGCTGCTGCTGCTAAGTCGCTTCAGTCGTGTCCGACTCTGTGCGACCCCAGAGACGGCAGCCCACCAGGTTCCCCCATCCCTGGGATTCTCCAGGCAAGAACACTGGAGTGGGTTGCCATTTCCTTCTCCAAGGTATGACAGTGAAGTTGCTCAGTCATGTCCGACTCTTAGTGACCCCATGGACTGCAGCCCACCAGGCTCCTCCGTCCATAGGATTTTCCAGGCAAGAGTACTGGAGTGGGGTGCCATTGCCTTCTCCAGAACAAGGCCTGTACCCAAGGCTATAAAACTGGTATAAAGAAAATAAGTGGAGAGAAGGATTTACTCTATTAAAGAATACAGTCTTGGGAATTCTCTGGTAGTCCAGTGGTTAGGACTTTGCACTTTCACTGCTGAGGGTCTGGGTTCAATCCCTGGTCGAGGAACTAAGATTTCACAAGCCACACAGCATAGTCTGCCCACCCACCAAAAATTTAAGAAACAGAAAAAACGTTTTTAGAGAAAATTTTGCTACTTAGCTAAGAATACACTCCTAAAGGTCTAGAGAGCTATATGTATGTATGCCTAATAAACACATATGTATCTTCATACACACCGATATGACTAAAAGCCATGTCTGCCTTTTTTCCCCCTTTCTTTACTTTTTCTATTTTCCCTTGGCACCAAGAGGGGAATCTAGAACATGTTTGTAATTGTTTTTTGTTTGGGGGGGGTCATTATTCAAACAAATCTCTAGCTCCTGTGTGTCCACCCTGACCTCCTCGCAGGGGTGAACCTCCACAGTGGAATGTATGGAGAGAGTAACGTGGAAACATACATTACCATATGTAAAATAGATAGCCAATGGGAATTTGCTGTATGATTCACTGTATGACTCAAGGAATTCAAACCGCGGCTGGGTAACAACCTAGAGGGGTGGGATGGGAGTTATTCCCTTCTATAGGAATAACTGATCAAATCAGGGTGACCATCTGACTCAAGTAACATCACGTAGCTTCTGCCTCCCAGGAATTTGGAATTGGTGCCCAAAGGCCATTACTACTCTCTGTTAGGAACTTTAAAGTTAGGGCTGGAGGGGGCTGTACTAAACCTGTGCTCAAATAGAGCAGAGAAAGGTGGTAGTGAAAACAGCGATAGAGGAGCACTTGCCCAGAGGAGCACAGATGTGAGAGACTGGCACCAAGGAAGCAGAGACGGAAGCTGCTGCCTGGCCAGCCGGGCCTACAGTGGATCCTCTGAGAGCCCTGGCTGCACTTCCAGCCCACGCGCTCTGTAGCTATCACCTTACCTTTCCAACAACCCTCTTTTTCAAAAAAGTATTTATTTTTAACTGAAGGATAATTGCTTTACAGTACTGTGTTGGTTTCTACCAAACATCAGCATGAATTTACCCATGCCCCTTCCACTTGAACCTCCCTCCCCATCCCACCCCTCTCGGTTGTTACCAAGCCCCAGTTTGAATTCCCCAGTCATACAGTGAGTCATACAGCTAATTCCCATTGGCTATCCATTCTATGTATGGTAATGTATGTTTCCACATTACTCTCTCCATACATTCCACCCTCTCCTCCCTCCCCTCCTCAGTCGTGTCCATAAGTCTGTTCTCAATAGGCTTTATGTTCATCCACCTCATCAGCACTGACTCAAATGCATTCCCTTTGATGGCTGAGTAATATTCCATTGTATATACGTAGCACAGCTTCTTTATCCATTCATCTGTCAATGGAAATCTATATCCACCAACCCTCTTTTTATTTTTTTAAATTAGTTGATTGGGTTTCTTTTTTCTCCCTCACAAACAATCTAAAAATATGACATTCCACTATTCTGACTCATCTGAATTTTTTTTTTTTAGTAATTTCTACTCTCTTCCACAGGCTAATCAATCTGAGAACTCAGTCTTACCAATAGAGTGGAAGCCCAAAAAAATGCTACTAAGGAGGATTAGCTGGTATCTGTGCAGATACAAACCTGTCCTGGGATGTGACAGACTGTATGTGTCCCTCCTCATATGCTGAAACCCTAACTTTCAGTCAATGGTACTAGAAGGTGGGGTCTTTGGGAGGTATTAGGCCTAGAGGAGGTCCTGAAGGTGGTGTCCCCATGATGGGACTTGTGTGCTTATAAGAGATTAGACCTTGCTCTTTCCTCATGTGAAGATACAACTGCAAACTAAGAAGAGAGCCCTCATCAAGAATCCAACCAAGCGGGCACCCTGACCTTGGATTTCCAGTCTCTAGAACTGTGAGAGATGAATGTTTGTTGTTTAAGCCACCCAGTCTATGGGAACTTGTTTTAGCAGTCTGAGCTAGGACACAGCATGTCACGACCACATTACTTGAGAGGTCATTCCCCAGATACCTGAGCTCTCCTAGGGCTGGGGGCGGGCAGGATGGTGGTTCGAGATTCATTCTGTAGAGCTGTCTGTGCACAGAGACACAGCCTCCAACAGAGCCCACCAGGAGAACACAGCCCAGCCCAGAAAGACCTGGAGAGGCAGCGAGCCAAGGTCTAGCCACAGATGCGTCACAACTGGCTAGGATTCATTCTTCAAAAGAAGCTGTGGGACTCTGGGGACAAATCCTGAACTCCTGTGAGCCTCGTGTTTCACCTTTACAAATGAGGAGGATCAAAATCAAATAATGCCTATTTCTCCTGCTTAGATTTAGCCATCTACTTACGACTTTTCTGCTAATAAAAAAACACCAATACAGAGCCTCTTTCTTAAAATTTTACATGGAAAACTTAGCAGTGTACCTGGAATCAAAATGTTCATTCACTGGCCTGTGCTGTGCTCAGTCACTCATTCTTTGTGACCCCATGGATGGTAGCCCACCAGGCTCTGTCCATGGAATTTCCCAGGCAAGAATACTGGAGTGGATTGTCATTTTCTTTCCCAGGGAATCTTTCCAACCTAGGGACTAAACTCCTGTCTCTTGCATCTCCTGCATTGGCAGGTAGATTCTTTACCCTCTGTGATGCCCGAGAGGCCCATGCACTATCCTAAAGCCAAACTAAAGCACGTATGAGTAACGTGTTAGAATGGGAAACTCTTAAAGCATCCTTTCCCCCATCACCAAACGATTAACAGGGTTGCTGACAAGTGGTGGTTTTTGTGTAACTAGTGACTCATCCCCTCATTGCCAGCAAGGCTGTGTTGACACTGCATGTGCTTTCCAAAACATAGAATTCTGGAGTTCTGCAAATTATATTTGGAACTTCTCCTCCATGCTGTTTTATTAAGCTTGATGTACTGATTTGGAGGCATTTAATGTAAGTTTTTCAAAGGTAAACATCAATCAAAAACGGTTTAAGAACTATGTGTGCTTTATGGAATTCAGGTTATTAAAACCAAGAGAGAAATTTCTTCTGCAAGATTAGTCATGGGGTACGCAGGGTAGGACTGCGTATGTGAAAGCACTATTAAATGGAAGAGCTTACCACTATGATCTTTGCCTTGTATCTAGAGAACATCACCCAAGGCATATAAAAGGAGAGCAGGCAGAGCAAGCAGAGGCTGAGAATATTAATGGAAGAACAAGAGCAACAGCCTCTGATGTCTGATTAGTGATTTGCAATTTACAAAGCACTTCCAGGCACATTATCTCCTGATCACCATAAAATTCCTGTGAGGCAGGAGGGAAGGTTTTCTCATCTTCGTTATTTATGAGACAGCTAAGGCTCAGCCAGACTAAGTCATGGTCCAAAGTCACATACTTTCATCCAAGGAATAAAGGAGTCCTTGCCCCCAGGCTCTTGCCACTAGTTCTTTGAGTCACACTTTGGAGTTTAGCCTCAGGCAGAGTCCCTTTCTTCACTAACCCCATAGCCTCCCAATCAGCTTGGCCAGGTGGGAGCCTGTACCTTCATCCGTCTCTCTTCAGTAGCCTTTGTCTGGCACAGGATGCCCTGCTCAGCATGGTCTACTGATCGCAAGTTCATAAAGAGATTTATCTTAACTTTTCTGAAACAACAAAGTTTCCTTAGAAGCCCACAGGTCTGAGCCAACAAGAAGCTGTGAGAACACACCATCTGCCTGGGACTTCCTCTCCACAATGTTTCCCTGAGATCTTCACACACCATCTCCTTCCCCAGAACACCCAAGCAAGGACCCCCTCCCCTTTTCCCAGAGGGATCCCCTTCAACCACGTTATTTTTTTTTTTTTTTTATCAGGCTCATGGGCCTGGATGGGAACATAAGAGTAAGACCAGTCAAGAGAGTGAGTTATGCTCTGGGAACAAATCTCACTGATTTAAAAAAACAAAACTGATTTCTCACTCCTACTACACATCCAGTGCAGGCCAGCAGAGCGGTTCTGGGGTGACTCAGGGCCTCAGGCTGACCAGAGGCTTTCCTCTGGCATTGCTTCCATGATGACTAAAGCAGTGAGAATCTGCTTGAAAGTGACACATATCACTTGCTCTCCTTTCTTTGGCAAAACCACGCACACACTGGTGTCTAAGAGCACATTCGTGATCAGCCTGACAATAACCACAAAGTTCAGTCCCCATCGGATGCTTATGTCTCCCTGGTAACAGCACAAAAGGGTCCGACCTTTACCTGAACTTCCCCTCTAACAGGAAGCTCCCCATCTAATAAACCGCTGATTTAATCTGGAGGGTGCTCTGTTTCTTTGAAAGTGAAAATGTTAGTTACTCAGGCGTGCCCAGCTCTTTGTGATCCTATGGACTGTAGCCCACCAGGCTCCTCTGTCCATAGAACTCTCCAGGGAAGAATAATGGAGTGGGTTGCCATTCCCTTCTCCAAGGGATCTTCCAGACCCAGGGATCAAACCCAGGTCTTCTACCATCAAGGAAGCCCTGTTATCCTATGGTGTAAAATGGTGTTTTATATATACATATGTATGTACGCATATTTGATGTTTATCCCTGGTTCCTGGCACAGAGCTCCTTGGAATTTCCTGAGGGTTATTATTATTTTTTTTTTAATTTTAAAATCTTTAATTCTTACATGTGTTCCCAAACATGAACCCCCCTCCCACCTACCTCCCCATAACATCTCTATTATTACTATTAAAAAAAAAAGACTTTTTTAAATTTTATTTTATTTTTTTAATTTTAAAATCTTTAATTCTTACATGTGTTCCCAAACATGAACCCCCCCCACCTCCCTCCCCATAACATCTCTATTATTACTATTAAAAAAAAAAAGACTTTTTTTTTTTTTTTTAAGGCAAACACCATATATAGCCTTTGGATGATCCTGAGGGTTAGAGTATCATTTGTCATTCCAATGAGCTTCTTTCCACTATACCTGAGTTTATATTAATGGGATGACTCACAGTGGAGGACCATAGTGAGCTTCCAAATGAAGACTAGTCACCAGAAAGGCCAAACACAGAGATCTATCCCACCCCAACATCTGGGGAGGAGAGGGAGGCTGGAGATTGGGTTATAACAACTCTTGAACAAAGAGATTCAGAGAGCTTCTGGGTTGGTGAACACACCGATATGCCCTAAGAGCAACTGGAAGCTTGAAGCCCCTCCTCACCATACCTTGGCCTAGGCATCTGTTCCATTTGACTATTCTTGGAGTTGTGTCCTTTATAATAAACTGGTAAATATTAAGTAAATTATTTTCCTGAGTTCTATGAGTCATTCTAGCAAATTATCGATCTTGATAGTGGGTCATGGGGACCCCCAAATTTGTATTCAGTGAGATAGAAATGCAAGCGTTTGGCACCCCACAAGCAGCTGATGTGTGAAGCGAAGGCAGTCCTATGGGACTGAGCCCTTACCATGTGGGTCTTTGCTAAATCTGGGTAGTGTCAAAACTGTATTGAATTTTTGGATTGAAACTTGGTGTCAGAGAATTGAAGAGTTAATGTACTAGTAAAACACATTTCATGTCATAGGTGGTATCAGTAAGACCACCATGCACACCCCTCTGTAACAGAGAAAAGCCACAAAATCTTTACTGAGCTCAAAAAAAAAAAAAAACAACTCTAACCATAAAAAGCAAATCCTTATCACCAGGTGTCTGTCATTAAGAAATCATCAGCAACCATTGGTTGTGTCTTTAGAAGATGCATTTAGAGCTAAGAGAGACAGCCAAATCCATAAGGATACAGTAATAAAAACAAGGGCACAGAGACCTTTCCCCACCTAGGGTGACACAACAGGGGCTGTCAGGGACTTTCTGCACTATGCTCAGAACCCACCTCTTGGCTGGTTTCTGCTTCTTGGTCCAGTTACATTAGATTCAAATGCTGTGCTTGAATTATCAGCTTGCCTTGGATCCCAGCTTTGCATAAGGTCGCTGACTTTTGGCTTTCTCTTTGCTACAAATCACACAGCCCCATGATCAGGCCCATGATTCACCTCTCTACCAGACTAAGCTCCTTGAATCCTCAAAAATCTAGCCATCCCCTTGTCTGGTACAAGGATGCAGACAGAATTGAAGAGCTGGTGACCAACAGAAAACTTTCGATCATGATGACAAAGGAGAGAAAAGCAGTCGACGCCGCCTGAGACGTTGTTAAAGATCTTAGACAAGTTCAGTCTTCAGGAAACAGAAAACTAAAGGGAAAATTGGATAGTGCTTCCCTGCTGGCTCAGACAGTGAAGAATCTGCCTGAAATGCGGGACCCTTGGGTCTGATCCCTGGGTCAGGAAGATTCCCTGGAGAACAGAATGGCTACCCTCTCCAGTATTCTTACCTGGAGAATCCCATGGACAGAGGAGCCTGGCAGGCTACAGTCCATGGGGTTGCAGTCAGACAGGACTGAGTGACTAACACGTTCATCATACTTTTCAAAGATTTGAAGTACAGTTGAGAGGAAGAAGATCAGAAGTGGCATCTACTGTTAGACAATTCAAAGCAGATTTCTATTTAATACCAGATGACCCAAAATCCTGCTCTTGTGAGTGAGAGCACCCTGCCCTGCCCCAATCTTGGGAAGTATTCAAACGTGAGGAAGATGACTCAGCTGTGAGGGATGCCTCAGAAGGGGTTGCCCACTCTAGTTCTCTTACACGGACTCAGAACACAGGGTTACATTTCCAATCGTGGGGCACTTATTCAAAAGAGAAGGAGAGAAGAAAACCACACTTTTAAAAGTTCAAATACATAAAATTAGTTTAGAAGTCAAGTATCCAGCTTGAGCAAACAAATTTGAGAACCCTACGAACTTTTAAAATGTGGGGAAATGATGAGTATGAGAAATCTTGTAATTAAGTAGGTTAAGTGCCTTAATGAAACTCGCTGTGAATCTGTAATCAGTGGAATGTGCAGTTATAAAAAGCAATGAGACAAGATGACCCACGCTTAGTTTCTCCAGAAAGAGAGAATCAGTCCTGCAGAGGAAATGAAATGATGGAGTCCAGACCGTCCTGACTGAGAGCTTTCCCTGCCACAGTGCCTCCTTCAGGATGGCGGGGCAAATTGCACCTGGTTTATACATTTGGGGCAGGAAGCGGTGGGAGATTTAAAACCCCTGACCGAAAAGAACCTCCCTCTCCTACTTCTTAATGCCTGGAATAATTTTGCCAGGGTCAGCGCTGGAGGAAGCGTAAAGAGAGGAAAAGGAAGAGCCAAGCTCAGTAACGCCAAGACAACTCCACTGTTTTAACATGTTCAGACCTGCTCCTCTAGATGACAGGGTCACCTCAGGAGGTCACGCCCTAAATGGACGAGCAGTAGAGATGGTCTGTCTCTGAACAACTGCGAGGCATTGCAGACCATAAGAAAAACAATGCCACATGAAAAAAACTGTTCCTTTCTTGTTGCGTGTTACATCTCCTACTCCTTAAAAACTCTTACATGAAATGGACTTGCCATCCCAGCGTGACCGCTCTCCACCCTGCAGGCGCCTCTCTCTCTGTTCCAATCCCTCTCTCCTTAGTTACCTGGTGCTCCTGAAACAATGGCTCTAAGGAATCTCTTAATGCCGGCGCCCTCTGCTGGCCCTACAGTGTAGGGCATGACATTTCAACTCCCATCAGTTCAGTTCAGTTCAGTTCAGTTCAGCGGCTCAGTCGTGTCCGACTCTTCGCGACCCCATGAATCGCAGCACGCCAGGCCTCCCTGTCCATCACCAACTCCCGGAGCTTACTCAAACTCATGTCCATCGAGTCGGTGATGCCATCCAGCCATCTCATCCTCTGTCGTCCCTTTCTCCTCCTGCCCTCAATCCCTCCCAGCATCACGGTCTTTTCAAATGAGTCAACTCTTCTCATGAGGTGGCCAAAGTATTGGAGTTTCAGTTTTAGCATCAGTCCTTCCAATGAACACCCAGGACTGATCTCTTTTAGGATGGACTGGTTGGATGTCCTTGCAGTCCAAGGGACTCTCAAGAGTCTTCTCCAACACCACAGTTCAAAAGCATCAATTCTTCGGCTCTCAGCCTTCTTCACAGTCCAACTCTCACATCTATACATGACTACTGGAAAAACCATAGCCTTGACTAGATGGACCTTTGTTGGCAAAGTAATGTCTCTGCTTTTTAATATACTATCTAGGTTGGTCATAACTTTCCTTCCAAGGAGTAAGCATCTTTTAATTTCATGGCTGCAATCACCATCTTCGGTGATTTTGGAGCCCAAAAAAATAGTCTGACACTGTTTCCACTGTTTCCCCATCTATTTGCCATGAAGTGATGGGACCAGATGCCATGATCTTAGTTTTCTGAATGTTGAGCTTTAAGCCAACTTTTTCACTCTCCTCTTTCACTTTAATCAAGAGTTGCCAAACCAGAATCTCAGTCATTTTGTGATTTATTAACTTCAGGAAACACATTTTGACACTGATCTTTCAAGAAAACTTCGTATATTAAGTGATTATTAACTCTTACCAGTCTGCATTTATCATAGTCACCGAAAACTGTCGACATGTGATTAACATGCAATAACTAAGTTTACTGGAAAAAGATAATTTCTAATCAAACCTAAAATTTTACCTTTTACCTAGCCTGTAAAGCTTATTGTGGGTGAGAATTCAATTTCTGTGAGGTGTTTTTTTTTTTTTTTTTTAACATACTACAGATAATATAATGGAGAAGGAAATGGCAACCCATTCCAGTGTTCTTGCCTGGAGAATTCCAGGGATGGGGGAGCCTGGTGGGCTGCCATCTATGGGGTCGCACAGAGTCGGACACGACTGAAGCGACTTAGCAGCTTAGCAGCAGATAATATAAAGACCTGGTTCCTACCTAGAGATCCAGGTTTGGAACAATAGGATTAGAATAACTCATTATATAAGCAATAAGCATATTTCTGAGAAATTTTTATTTTATTAGTAATCACTTCTCGGTTATGCTGGCTGTCTTCTGCCACTTGATCGTAATTCTTCCAATTTCCTTGGTGTGTTAGCTGGTCATATAGTGGCCTGAAAGATTAATACACCATCCAGAATTGTAAATATCAGAGCTGAGTTTTCAAGGTATCAGTTTTTGGCAACAAGTAGTTGAACAGGCATTGTGGGGGTTGAGATCTGGGCATGTTGGAGAGTAGAGAGGTGAATTCTAGAGATATCCAGAGTCCAATTCTCAGCTGGTTTCTTGCCCCAGTGCCTTAGCAGTTTCAGCTCCAGTCGGTATGGCTCCATGAGTATAAAGTTGATGTATTCACAGAAGAAAAGAGAGGAAGTAGGAGAAACATGGTAGGCTCAGCAAAATGTATGGAACGAGGCCTGGGGAGAACTAAATAGGAGAGTAGGGGAATCTAGAAATAGAATAGACAAGGAATTTTCTACAGCAGATCTAGGTCTTATCTGTTGTTCTAACCCCTGACCCAACACCTGGTAATCAATAGGCTCTCAAATATTTGAATCTTTGTAGGTATTATGGTGACCAATCCTAGAAATGCTTTTAGCTAGATGCAAAGCCTTAACACTGACACTAATAATTAGGACTCCGAAGATAAGAGCTAAGGGTGAGTTCTTCAGTGGTGGAACTGAGCTTGCTGTTTGCCTAAGTTTTGTACAGAAATGGTTCTATTTTTGGAAACAGATGACTGTGTCTCAAAGTGATTTTCAGCTTTTATTTTTAAAAAGTAAAATGTATAATATGTATACATATATATACTTGTTGTAATATAACATACAACTGGAAAAGTACACCAGGCGAACACAGCTGCACATCCAGCAGCTAGATCCAGAAACATGCTTTCTTGGTACCCCAGAAGCCTCAGTGGTGTCTCCTTCCTGTCATTCTCTGACCCCCATGCCTACTATTCTGACTTCTAACACCACGAAACAGTTTTGCCTTTTTTGAGGTACACACGCTCTACTCTTGCGTCCGAGTTTCTTCGGTCAACATCATTTCTGTGATGGTAATTCATGTTGTTAGTTGCAGTTTGTTCATTCTCATATTTGTAGTTTATTTATAAATAATCACAATTTTTCACCAATAACAGGATGGTAAATTTGTTGATGCCAGCTTCTGGCCATTCTGAATAGTGCTGTTGTGAGCACTCATGTATATTCCTTTTGTGTGCACATATACCCATTTTGGGGGGCTTCTCTGGTGGCGCTGAGGTAAAAAATAAAATCAGGAGACATGGGTTCCATTCATGGGTTGTGAAGATTCCCTGGAGAAGGAAATGGCTACCCACTCGAGTATTCTTGCCTGGGAAATCCCATGGACAGAGGAGCCTGGCAGGCTACAAACCGTGGGATCACAAGAGTTAGACACGGCTAAGCAACTAAACCACCATTACCGCCATACCCATTTTTGTTGGATACAAGCCAAGTGGTAGAACTGCCAGGTCAAGGGATGCACATATGATCAACTTTTGCAGATACTTCCAAACAGCGTTACAAAGTGACTGTGCCAATTTTGTGAGCTAGTTTTTGTACAAAACTAGATGTCAGAGATATTCAGAGGGGATAAAGGACAGTGGGAAAATTATCCCAGGCCTATGACTTAGGACCTTAGGGAACTTTATGAAAAGAAGACAAAATAATCCTCAAGTGGACAGGTCCCGTCAATTAGCAGTCATCACTGGAATGATTTGGAAGTCTGCTTCCTAAGGAGAAAGAAAGGCAGAATGATAATACAAAAGGCAGAAGAGAAGAAGAAGAAGAAGAATTGGTAACCCCAAATGCCAAGGCACTGCCAACAATTTTACCTTTGTAAAAATGGCTCAGTGGTGCCCCAGAGTCCTGACTTCAGTAGGGCAGACTAGAATCAGGATGCAGCAAAAGGCACTCTGTATGTTTGCGTTTCTAAACTTGTTTGGCGGTTTGTGAGTACTTAAGCTTGTTAATCAGGCCCATGGACAGTAGCCCCCCAGGCTCCTCTGTCCATGGGATTTTTCCAGGCAAGGATACTGGATTGCCATTTCCTCCTCCAGGGGCTCTTCCCCACCCAGACATGGAATCCTCAACTCTTGTGTCTCCTGCATTGGCAGGAGGATTCTTTACCACTAGCACCATCTGGGAAGCCACATTAATCAGGACAGATTATCTGTGTTACTTTTGGGGTAAAGCCTTTTACCTCTGCTGATATTCACAGGAAAGGAATAAAAGCTTATCACTGAGTTTTTCCAGGAGATTTTTGTAAAGTTTAATTTGCAAATAAGAATTGCCAGATGCTATCGGACAGGATGATCAGATTTTCCATCTAAATATGATTGTCCTTCTTTCAGCTGGATTCAAGGCTTTCCTCTGAAAGTCTCAGGAAACTCATTTGCAAGAGTGACTCAGAATTAACCCACTCTATAAGTCTTGGTTATCAAAAGGCAATTTAAAGCATTGCATAGAGGAATGCCATGTTCTATTTACAAAAGGAATTTGATTGCTAATTATGAATCCCTAAAAAAATACATGCACTTCATACTTATCTCTTTGCACTTCAGCAGTGAATGCTTGGAGAAGGAAATGGCAACCCACTATAGGGTTCTTGCCTAGAGAATCTTGGTGGGCTGCTGTCCATAGGGTCGGATAGAGTTGGACACAACGGAAGCGACTTAGCATGCATGTGTGTGTTGGAGAAGGAAATGGCAACCCACTCCAGTATTCTTGCCTGGAGAGTCCCAGGGACAGAGGAGCCTGGTGGGCTGCCATCTATGAGGTTGCTCAGAGTTGGACACAATTGAGGCAACTTAGCAGCAGCAGCAGTGAATGCTTAAGTGCTTCTGATCTCCTGTCAGCTGAGGTCCTCTCTGACACTTTGCTATGACCGACAGTTTCCTATCACTGAGAACACCTGCCTAAGCACTGACTCCTAAGTGTCTGCCTTTTCTCAGATTGGTTTTCAGCTGCAGAACAACCTGCTCTGCAGCAGGTGTCATCACAGAACAGATAGGGACTGTCTTTCCTTGCACAGAGCTGGCAGGTTTCTATTTGCATTCATTTCCTTGGGACCAATTTTGTGAATTCAACTTGGCACAGCCCTGCCCGTTTGCTTTTGATCTGACGTGCTGGACAAGAAGTTCAGTTCATTTGCTGCCTCTCCAGCAACCGTGTCCAAGAACATTATCCTGTAGGAAGTCTAAGGAAGCTGCCACTATCAGCGGCCAACAGGCACACTTGAAAATTCATGAGCAGTGTGTATGAAGGCAGGAATTCTTCTCTTTGATGCTTTAACTGCCCCGCCAATGAGATGCTGGCTGAGCCCATACAGAGAGAAGGAAATTGATACAGACCAAGAACTCGGTGGAGGCTCTAAGGCACCATAAAGATCCAGAAGCTTCTGATTCACCTCTGAATAATAACCAAGGGTACAAAGAACAGTCATGCCCAAAACTTGATATGCAAATCAGTTTGCTTGGATCCTCCTAGTTACGAACATCCACCATATGAGCTCCCATATGCACAAATGGGCCAGCCACCAGGAGACTACTTGAGTTCTCCCCCAAATCAGGAAGCGATGCATTCTAGACTGACACTATCCAGGGGCAATTTAATAAATCACCTATCGATCTCATTTAACTGCATGTTCTTTCCTTTCTTTTATAATAGACTGCAGGTGACTGCCCATGGTACCCTTCTCACTTTTCTTTAGACTTTCCTGCTTGCAGACCCAGTTAACTCTATCTAAGAGGCTCTATTTATCACATCAACACACATACACTTTAACTCAATCCCTCCCTTCTGCCCTCTCTTTCAACTCTGGCATGGTTACCCTAGGGAAACATTTTCTCCCCTCTTAAGAGGCACTTTGTCTTCAAAAAAAGAAAAGCGATTACTTCAAGTTCCCTAGAAACTTTAGGTTAAAGAAAACTATCCCGAAAGTATCAGTGTTATCAAGTTCTAGAACACTTGAAAATGCACAGAAATCCTGTTCAGAATTTTATCAGAGTTATTCTTCCATCCCTTTATCCTATAAAACATCCAAAATAAGCAACAGCTATTTTATATTCATTATTTCTTTTGGAGGGGGCTAAGTTACTACTGTTACAATAATAACCCTGCTTTTATTGCAGATAGATAATATTTCATTATAAATGTGCAAATGATGGATTAAGTGTGGACTAGATAGGGCCCTGATCTCTATAGATAAATTTCACCGTTTTAAGTTCTAAACAACTGAGAAAAATGAAGTTTAAGAGCACAATCAGCATAACATGTTTACAAGTCAAGGACAAACTGTTATAAATTTCTGATTCGATTTCCTCTCTAGGTGTCAACCCTTGATGGTCTTGCCACTGCTTTTGGCCTTATTTAATTTAATCCATTCTGAAGGTGGTCCTCGGTGCTGAGTCTATTTACACAGAATCCTGATGGGCAATTATGCAAGATTATTTATATTTCTAGGTTCTGCATATTGATAACAATAATTTTTTTTTTTTTTGCCACCCCACACAGCTTCTGAGATCTTATTTCCCCAACTAGAGATTGAGCTAAGGCCGAGGCAGTGAAAGCACAGAGTTCTAACCCCTGAACCACCAGGGAATTCCCTGTAAAACCTGATTCTGGCCAAATTTTACTTTAGCAAAAAAGTTAGGGGACTAACCCTCTGAGAAAAGATTAACTGCACTTAACTACCTTGATATTTTATCTTCCTCCCTGAGGCTGTGTCCACCTCTGAATTTCAATAATTCACCTTAGGAAGTAGCACAGATTTGTCAAAATAATGAAAATATATAGAGTTTATTGACATGTAAATAACTTAATCTTAGATACCCAGAGGCTATAAAAAGAAAAGTAATTGAATAATCAATCACAAAATACTATCATAGGAGGGGAAATTTATATGTTTACCATCATAAAACATGAAATAAGATTGAAGAAATTTTCCAGCTGCTTGCTCTCATCCAGTTTTGAAAATCTTTCCATTTCAGATCTAAGTTTGGCTGACCCTTGATTATCTGTCATCATGAATGGATAGCAGTGTATTCAATACATATTCCACAGAGAATCTGAAAGGAAACATGAGCCCCTACTTCTGAATACACATCTGTGTTTAACAGACAACATAATGAATTGAGTCTTTGTCACTTCCTTTCTTGACTAATTTCTAATGGAGAGCCTCCAGCCTATAATGTGAATAATGTTTTTCTTGACTCTGTTTCAACAAATGAATGCATGCCAGTGGACTGTTTGAGAATGCTCAGCCACAACTCGTGCTTTAGTCGCTCAGTCGTGTCCGACTCTTTGTGACCCCATGGACTGTAGCCCACCAGGCTCCTCTGTCCATAGAATTCTCCAGGCAAGAATACTGGAGTGGGTTGCCATGCCCTCCTCCAGAGGTCGAAGATCCAGAAATGGAAGCCAGGTTTCCCGCGTTGCAGGAGGATGCTTTACCATCTGAGCCAGCAGGGAAGCTTTGACACAACATGCTAAGTCATTTCTGTTTGTGTCCTGTTCCTTATGCACACACCCTGAAAACCTTCACAGAGCAGGGCACTTGATAGGGTTCAAAACATCTCAAGGAGCCTAATTCAAGGAGGACAGATGTGCCACAACCCCCCATAGGTTATAATTCAGAGAAAGAAGAAAAGTTGCTCAGTCTTGTCCAACTCTTTGTGACCCCATGGACTATATAGTCCATGGAATTCTCCAGGCCAGAATACTGGAGTGCGTAGCCTTTCCCTTCTCCAAAAATCTTCTCAACTCAGGGATCAAAGCCAGGTCTCCTCCATTGCAGGTGGATTCTTTACCAGCTGAGCCACAAGGGAAGCCCAAGAATACTGGAGTGGGTAGCCTTTCCTGTCTCCAGGGGATCTTCCCGACCCAGGAATCAAACCAGGGTCTCCTGCATTGCAGGCAGATTCTTTATCAACTGAGATACCAGGGAAGCCCTATAATTGAGGGGCCCTAATAAACATCATCCCTCTACCCTGCCCACATTCAGAACCAACTGAGAGATAAAGACACACAGGAGTCAGACGGAAGGAAATGATGTTACTGATAACAGTTCTTGAGCGCTTGGCTTGGCATGAAAGGCAAATGGACTTATTAGTGTCGCCTAAATTAAATTTCCCAGGCTTCAAGCCTCTCTGAATGCAAGGAGTGCCTTCCCTTCAAGCCTCCCACAGAGTGGGGATAGGCCAGCACAGCATGCTCTCCATAGGCAGCCATTTCCAAGGAAAGAGAAGCAGAACAGTCTAAATAGGAGGATGCCCAAAGTGCCCCACGTGCCCATTTTCTTCTCTCGTATATATTAATCTGCTAGGTCACCCCACTTCCCCCCACTCACTAGGAACAGGCGAGAAGGTAGCAAGAGACCAGCAGAGTTACTCCACGGTGGTGGCCCACAAGTAGAACACATGATAAGAGTCATCTGGAGGGCTTATTCTAAACACAGATTCCTGGGTCCACTTAAGCGTTTCTGATTCCAAGGGGCTGAGTGGGGCCTGAGACTCTGCATTTCCAACAATTCCCAGGTAATGAATCATTGCTCTCAGGCAATGGTTCTCAACCTTGAACAAGCAGTGGAAGCAAGAAAAAGGAATGTTTCCTCCTTTCTTTCCTCAGCCTTTTCCCCCCCTTCTTAACCCATTGGGTTTAACCCCCGATTCTATGGTCTAGCAGAGATGTGGCACTCCATCCAGGGAAGAAAATCAGCAGTCTATTGGAATAGTGCAGCCCTCAGCTCATGAGCGGAGAAGGCAATGGGACCCCACTCCAGTACTCTTGCCTGGAAAACCCCATAGACGGAGGAGCCAGGTAGGCTGCAGTCCATGGGGTCGCTATAGTCAGACACGACTGAGCGACCTCACTTTCACTTTTCACTTCCATGCATTGGAGAAGGAAATGGCAACCCACTCCAGTGTTCTTGCCTGGAGAATCCCAGGGATGGGGAGCCTGGTGGGCTGCCATCTATGGGGTCACACAGAGTCGGACACGACTGAACCGACTTAGCAGCAGCAGCAGCTCATGAGGTTTCTCTCTCAACACTGACTGTTGTTCTTTCATGGCACTGTTAATGCACAGTGATGATTTATGTCCCTGGAAATCTACGGAGTGGGTCATAACATGAATTTTAAAACTCAAAAGCCATACTAGCTGCAAGCACTCCTTATTCTATTTTCCATTCCAAATTAAGTCTAGCCACATTATCCAAAAGAGCTCACTAGAGCTTCTTCCATGAAATGAAATGACAACATTAAGATAGTCCAATAAAATGCCTATAATAGAAATATTCCAAGTTTGAGTATAAACCTTCTCTTATCACAAATTTCCCAGGGTAAAATTACAGTGCCAACGTTAAATTTTCTGAATATTAAAGTCTAAAATCAAACCACCTTTCCTTTGTGTTAAAAGCCCCCAAATATTAAAGTCCCAAATTCTATCCTGTGTATTTCTTATTCTTCTAACTTCATCTAGAAGACTATCCCTCTTTAGGTAGGACTGCAGTTGCAGTTGAATTCTCTTCCACTGAAATAGGTGCAGTTCTCTTAGGAACTTAGAAGTTCAGTGGTATTCATACGTGCCTCACTTTTGCAGAGACCAAAGAGAACACTAAAGATCACCAAAAGTACCCATCTCACACCCACTTATTTTAGAAAACAGTTCAACCCATAGAATTAGCAGATATCCCAGACAAAATTCTATTCCCTGACCCTTTAATTATTATTGCCAAAGACCACAGCAGAGATTCAGCGATATCTGAGAGAGGGCAAATAGAAACGGGCCAGAACCTTGCCTGCAGTTTTGCCATGATGCTGGTCATTCTGTGTCTTTGTTGGAGGAACATGCCATTTATGGCACCATTTCACCAAGTCAAAGGGAGTGGATGGGAAGGCCATTTACGAATATTGGTCCAGCAATTAGAAGGCGGAGCTTAAGACATGGCTCCTTTCTAACAAAGTTTTTAAACTCACAATGGTGGCCATTTAGGCACTAGGTCTTATTTTATGTACAATCTAACGTACAGAAAACATCTTAATTTCCACTTGCCTTGGAGTCCTGCTGAAGTCAAAGAGGAGTCCACCCAGTTACTTAGTATCCACTATCTCTATCAGAGATGCATTTTCATTCCAAAGTCACAGCTTTTAAGCACAAGGGGATGAAACAATTTTTGTTTTTGCTTGGCTGCAGATCTACAATCCAAGACTTTGAAGAAGCTATATTTCTTGGGTCCTAAAAACACTTCCATGTAAGATTCTCACTTTAAATTGATGTGCCCGATATAAATAGGCAGGGCTAGACCAAGCACACAGCTTCAGATCCTGTTGTATTTTGAAAACTCAACAGGACTATAACCAGGGACAGAAAGGGACGTTATATAATGGTAATGTGGTCACTTCACCAAAAGAACATACCCATTCTAAATGGGTGTGAGCCTAATAACAGAGGTTCAAAATCCACAACGCAAATATATATAGAACTAAAAGAAGGGGGAAATCATAATTACAGTTGAAGATTAGAACAAACCTGTCCCAGAGATTGACAGAAAATTAGTAAAGATGTAGAAGTCTTAAATATTCTCAGTCAGATTGACCTAATTTATATTAACAGAATATTTCACTACAAAACAGCAAAATACATATTCTTTTTAAAACAGCATAACAAATGCTTCCAATCATATAACATTCATTAAAACTCTGAGTCATAAAGTAAATCTCAATAAATTTAAAAGGCTCAGATTCATATAAGAGGATTAAATTAGCACACACATAGAATTAATTAGAAATCAGCAAGAGGAATGCACCTAGAAAATTCCAAATTAACACATTTTTAAAATAACACATGGGTCAAAGACGATGTCACCAAAAAATTAATGGTTTTGAGCTGAATGAAGTTGAAAACACAACATACCAAAATTTGAGACGTACCTAAAGCAGTGTTTAAAGAGAAATTTATAGCATTTCATGTTTTAATATAAAAAAGAAATATCTCTAAAAATCTAAATTTATACCTTAAGAAGCAAGGAAAAGAGAGTAAGTTAATCTAAAGCAAAAAGAAGGAAGGAAATAATAGAGAAACACTGAAAATCAATAAACTAGGAAATGGACATACAGTCGAGAAGAGTGATGAAATCAAGAGCTGATTATAATAGGCTGAGTGATGGCCCTCTGAAGATGCCCATGTTTTACCCAATCTCTGGAACTGGGAATATGTTACTTTAGCTGGTAAAAGGAATGTTCCAGGTGTGATTACTTAAAGATTTTGAAGCAGAGAGATTATCCTGATCATCTGGATGGGCCCAGTAGAATCACAAGTGTCCTTATTAGAGAGGATAGGAGGTTCAGAGTCAGAGATGTGATAACAGAAACAAGAAGCTGAAAGGAGGGGGAAGTGGTCATGGGCCAGTGAGAATGCAGGCAGCCTCTAGTAACTGAAAAAAAAGGCAACAAAATGGATGTTCCCCTCAGAAACTCCAGAAGGAATGGGCCCTGCTAGCACCTTGACATCCGCTCAGCTCAGCCAGGCCGATTTTTAATTGCTGACTTCCAGAGCTCTAAGGTAATAAAGTTGTGTTGTTTTAAACTACTATATTTGTGGTAATCTATTACAGTGGCAATAGAAAACTGATACAATAATCCTTTTAAAAATCTATAAAATAAACCTTTAGTTTAACAAAGGTTTACTAAACAAATTAAACCAAGAAAACAAGAGAAAATACAAATTACAAAAACCAGGAACCACAAGGGGTATCACTCCAGATATTAAAAGGATAAGAAAGGAAAATAATGAACAACATATGTCAAATTCTACAGCTTAAAGGAACAGGCAGTTTCTTAAGACCAAATGACCATGGTTAGATAACCAAAGATGATAAAACAATCTATACCTATGAAAGGAATGGAATTCTTATTTAAAAATCTTAACATCACCATCAAAGCTCATTAACAATTCCTGGGAAACAACAATAGAGTCTGAGTAGTAAAATAAAGTCTAACCTTTTGTTTTTCCTTTGGGCTTC
Source organism: Capricornis sumatraensis (assembly GCF_032405125.1). NCBI lineage: Eukaryota > Metazoa > Chordata > Mammalia > Artiodactyla > Bovidae > Capricornis > Capricornis sumatraensis. The sequence goes on along the minus strand of NC_091087.1, from coordinate 42,280,421 downwards.
GTCGTTTCACTTGCACAGAGTGCTGCAGGCCAAGGCCTCAGACCAGAATTCTTCCTCCCAAAACGCCTGCACCCAACAGTTCAGCTCTGCAGCCCTTGTGCAAAAGCCCTGCCCCTGGCGCCTCAGGATGGCGGCCGTGGGCCGCTGCGCCTGGTGTGGCGATCTGGAGCCCTGAGCAGCACACCCGTGCAAACTTGGGAGCACCCCACCCCTCCCCTCCCCGCTGGTGAGATCCATCTAAAGCAGCCCCTCCCACAGCCCGTGGGGAGAGCGTGAACTCTGTTATTAGGTTCCGATTCATTTAGAATGGGTATGTCCTTTTGGTGACCACATTATCATTTTATAACGTCCCTGTCTGTACTTGGTTATAGTCCTGTTGAATTTTCAAAATACAATAGGAACGGAAGCCGTGTGGCTGATCTAGCCTTATTTATACCTGGCACATCATTTTAAAACGAGAACCTCACACATAAATGGTTTTTAGGACACATGAAATGTAGCTTCTTTTGCTTTTGAAAGTCTTATAGATTTGCAGGCAAACAGCAACAACAAAAACTGTTTCATTCCCTCACCTTAAAAGCTGACATCTAAAAACATTTTCTTTTCTAATCAAAAACCTTGCCTCAGCTCCTTGTGTTTACTGAAGCCAGTGCAGCTCTGGCCTGTTTGTAAGGCTGGCACTTGCTGCCCTGCCTGTTTATAAACAGCTACTTGCCTGTGGATAAAGTTGCCATTAACTGCTAGGTCAAAATCCCACTGGAGTATGCTTACTAAAATCTAAAGCCTTAAGCTCCCAGTCCAACCCTACTGGTCAAAAGACAATCACATAACTGTAAAAACCAGCCATGTGTCACAACAAAGTCCTATAAACCCCCAAAGCAAAAAAAAAAAAAAAAAAAAAATCATGTGACTCATGTTTATTTCACCTAAGGCCTAAAACTACTTATTCAAAGCCTCATGTTTCTGGCTCCCCAAATTCAACTGCTTGTCTGCCTCTCAAGATACATCTGCACTCCAAATGTTAGGGGAAGTGATGTTATACATTGGATTCCTTCAAACTCCATCATCCTCCCCACCCAGTTCCAGTCATAACTGATCACAGAGAATGTGTAATAAGGTCAATTTTCCCCATGACTCAGCCCCACACAGGTCCCAGCACTGTTTTTTTCCTACACCATTTATCCCTCTGTAGCCAAGGTCCTGAAACCCAGCAGGACCCTATGGGGCTCCCAGGCACAAAAGTCTTTTTGTGTACCCCTTTTTGTCTTAATAGGAAATGGGCTTCATTCAGCCTTCAAGACCTTCCTGGAGTTCCAACAGAGAGGTTCAAACAGTTGCTAATCAGGGAAGGGAAATGATGCAGAGACAAGGGAGGAAGAAAAAAACAAATAAGAACAATAGTTCCACCTTGGCCAGGGTCCTGGTTACCCGCTCAAGGAATATACATAGTGTCTTTGAGTTGTTTTTGCAATACTGAAACCCACACCAGGTGGGAGAAGTTAACTGAATCTCCACAAGCGCATAGATCCCAGACCAGTTGGAATCAGAAAGTTGATGATGGTAACTACATCACCACCAAGCAGTCAGAAGAATGTCCACACCTCCTGTCTCAAGGACCCACCCACTGGCTCCATGGGCTGTGTGGGGGCGGCATCGAGTCGTGGTCAGTGGCCTCTCCTAGGCTGCACAGGAAGGCTGATTTCCTAGGCTTTCCCCATAGGAAGATGAGGTCCCCTAGCAGATCCAGCCAGCCCAGGCCAGGACCCCCAGACCCCAGGCCTTTGGCTTCAGCCTTCCAGCCTTGGCTCCCTAGTAAGTGCCCTCTCTGTCCCCTTTTGCACCCCAAGGACTCAGACCTGGGGTGGGAGACAGACCCTTCTGGTGAAAGTCTCGCCACTGCTCAGCTCTTGGGTGTGCCAGCCAGGTGCAGCTGGGCTTCTGCAGGCCTCTACTCTTCGTGGGCCCAACATCCCCCACCTCGGCCCCAGCAGCTCCCCCCACCTCCAACCTCCGCCCTTTGACTCAGCTTTGCGTTTTCCACTAACCCAGGTAGGTGGCAGGTGGAAGCGCCTGGCTTCGGCTGCCTCTGAGGGCAGAACACCCAAAGAAAGCAATTCCAACCCCACCTCCCCAAAAAAAGGAGAACGTCCACAAGCTGATCACACCCTCCCTGAACCATTACTATAAAAGTCCTCACTACCCACTCCAGGGCGGCCGTGATTTTGAAGGCATTCACTCTCTGTGGTCCCCTTTGCCGGACAAAGCAATAAAGCTACTCTTCTACCTCACCCATAACTCCGTCTCCAAGCTTCAACTCAGTGTCAGGTAGAGAGGCCAGATTCGGCTTCAGTCCCTTGCTTTGTTTCATGAAGGGGGAACTTACTAGGGTCCTGGAATGGTGACAAGAGTGAGAGATGTCCTGCCCAGGACAGTCTAGGGGGAGGTTTGGCCACATCTAGATTCCCGTAGGCATCCATCTGCTGGACAAGCCACAGGTAGTGAGCAGAGCAGCGGACTGTGCTGTGATTGCTTTCTGTAGTGATTGCTTTCATTTGTGGGGCCCCTCAACTCAGCTACTTCTTAATAAGGCCTCTGTTCACCCAGGGCCTAATAGAAACATGGAGACAGAGTTTAGGGTGAAGTAGAAAAGAGTAGCTTTAATTGCTTTGCCAGACAAAGGGGGCCATGGTGGGCTAATGCCCTGAAGACCCTGTGATCTACCCTGGAGGGGGTAGGGGAGTTTTACAGTGTTGAGGAGCAGGGTGTGATCAGCTTGTGGACAGTTCTTGGATTGACTGGCATCAAGATGAAGTTTCAAGCATCATCAACCTCTTGGTTTCAACCAGTCTGGGGTCTATGTTCTTGTGGTCAGCAGTTTTCATCTTCCTGTAAATACAACTTAGGAATGTGTGTCAGGCCTTTATCTGTACCTTTCAGATAAATCTGGTGATTCTGTTATGTGGCAGAATCATAGTCTAAATTGTTACTAGTTCCTTAGCCCAACAACTATTCTCTAAGTCTTCACATTTCCCAGTTGTTAACTCTCGAGATAGCATTTTATTTCCAAAAACAAGGACACAGGGGCTTGTACACGGTTTCACCTCCACAGCTTAGCCCAGAATCACCTTCTGATTCCTTCACCCTCCCCACCCCAAGTGACCCTCATACTCTCTCCTAAAGAGGAAGGCACAGCCATCAGCCTCATCCTCCAACACTCATTAACTTTTGTGAGGGCCTACACTAAGCCCTGCTCCTCTCAAGGTCTTTCCCTTTAATTCTTGAGAACTTGGTTTGGAAGTCAAACAAAAATGAATACTAACCATTTCGTCCTTTTCCTATTTAAATGTTCTAAGAGAAGGGTCCAGACACACAACAAAGTCCAGAGAGCACAGAAATGAATATTTCTGGATCCTAGGTCAGTACACAGGCTTGCCCACACTGTGTCAAAGGTCTCTCTCATATCTTGTAAACGCCCATTCCATTAGAGTTGCTCCACACAAGGATAACCTTTCAATATCCAGTCTAATCAAATGATCATGCTGGCTGTTAAGCAAGTCTAAAAGTCTTATGAATGAAGGCATTATAGCTGGGAGAGGTTAAGCTGCATGTCCAAGACATACTGCTAGTTAGAAGCAGGGCTAGGATTCAACTCCAGGCTGCTGAACCATCACTGGGGTGACTTGACAGGATTGGTTGGCAGCCAGCTCACAGTAAGATTTGGACGCAGGGCAGAGATCAAAGCAGGGAGGACACCTCCTTCTAAAATGAAAGAGCCACAGAGGAAGGTGCAAGACGAAGGTCAACAGCAATGTGAACCTGATTGTATATTAAGTGTGGTTCCCAGGTGGCGCTAGTGGTAAAGAACCCGCCTGCCAATGCAGGTAGACATAAGAGACACAGGTTCGATTCCTGGGTCAGGAAGATCCCCTGTAGGAGGGCACAGCAAGCCACTCCAGTATTCTTGCCTGAGAATCCCATGGACAGAGGAGCCTGGCAGGCTATAGTCCATAGGGTTGCATAGGGTCGGATGTGACTAAAACATCTTAGCATGCATGTAGCACGTGGTTGAACAACGCATGCCTACTAAGTCATGTCCAGCTCTTTGCAACCCCATGGACTAGAGCCCACCAGGTGCCTCTGTCCATGGGACTTTTCCAGCAAGAATACTGGAGTGGGTTACCATTTCCTCTTCTAGGGGATCTTCCTGACCCAGGGATCGAACCTGCATCTCCTGCACTGACAGGTGGCTTCTTCACCAGTGAGCCACAAGGGAAGCCCCATGGGAGAGCAGACCACCCTCTAAAGCTCCAAGTCCTGCAGGGACTCTCTGTAGGTATCTTTTGGTTGTTTCTTATCTAAAGCTATGTTCTAAGACTAATAATTTTCTACGTTCCTTTATAAATAGGATATAAATGTAATATAGAAAATGCAGGGGGAAAATGTACATGCTAGTGAGGTGGAGCTGTGTGTGGCAGAGCCTGAGGCTTCAGTAGGTACTAAACCCCACCACTGATGTCATTCCTCTTCTGGGCCGTTTCGTACTTAGCTATAATAACAGGATGTTTTAAAAATTGTTCAGATCAGCAAAGAGTGCTGATTTGATGGGACTCTGAGGGAAAACCCTCAGATGCGTTTTAGAGATTAATGGAAAAAATTACCGGTGCTTGGGAGATTTTGAAATATTGGCCTTGCACTTATATCCCAGAGAAAATGGATGCTGGACATATTTTTTTCAAAGTTGATGAAGGACAAGAACTTTTTTTTTTTTTTTACCTCACACCACTTAGGGAAACTGAGTCAGGGGAGAAACTAAGGAAGGCTGAGCTCCCCAGTGCCAGCTATTCAAAGCATGATCCAGAAACTTGGTGCCCATCTGCAACCATACAAGTTCAGAAACTGAGGGCCAGTCTTCAGATGCTTTCATAGGTATTTGACAGAATAATTTTATGTCTCACAATAAAAAGATTTGGTTTGAAAAAAAAATTTAAAGGCTGGTCTCACAGTCTAAAATGCAGGCGAGATTCAATTGCTCCCCGGTTGTATCACAGCTCCCTCTCCCACTGACCTCATCTCATACCCAACCTTCTCCACTCGCACTGGCCTTCTTTACGTCTCTCCAGTCCACAGAGGCCTCCACCTTATGGCTTTTGAACTCACTCTTCTCTCTGCCTGGAATGTTCTCACCCAGCTCTATGTCTGGCTGGCTTCTTCTCATTCAACCCAATCCTCAGAGAAGCTTCCCTCAATGGCCGCACTAAAGAAGTTACCCAGAACCTCTCTTTCCAACTTTCATCTCTGATTTTCCTCATATCGGTTATTACTACTATTTTATTATTTATTCATCATTTTACTGTCTCTCTCATTCGCATGTACGAACCTTGTCTTCCTTGCTCACTGCTCTGCCCCACACGCTTGCCACAGTGCCTGGCACGTCGCAGACACTCAGTATTTAACAGGGGAAGGAAAGGGTGACCGTAGATGAAATGTCTGGTGCCGCTGGGGCCGCAGCTCTGCTCATCTGTGAGTGACCACAAACTTGCGGCAATCTGCAGGCCTCGGAAGAGTGCATCAGTGTATCGGCCTGTCTGTTCCCTCGCTAGGGGCACAGGATTTGAGTTCACAGTTGAAGGAAAGAATTACAGGGCTTGTGCTGAAAAATCCCATCTGTCATGTACCAGCTGGTTTTTGAGATAGCAAGGAGAACCATCGAGCTTTCCCGTTTTAGGAACAGCTACGGTTTCCTAACCCATTTCTCTCGGTGGGGACCTATTCTGAATGGCTGCAGTTTCTCTCGTTCTTCTTTGAAGTATGATTCACAGCCTGTGGCCTGTCCTGGTTTGCAGGAGTTGGAAAATGGTTCTGGGGAAGGTTGAAAGCCTTCTCACACAGCACAAGAAAGGTTAGGCTACTGGGCCCCGTGTTTCGCAAGATAATACGGTGGGCTTTGTTAAGGCTACAGGCAATGACCGTTCACGGGCTTCGTTCACAAGAATCTCAGAACTTTCCCCAGGGGTTCTCTGGTCCAACTTTCCACCTAGTGCAACACCTTCATGACACGGCTAACAACTGTCCAGGATTCAAATGAACAGATACAACCACACTACAAGGCAGGCAGCCTATATTCCACCCTGGGAAAACTTTCCTGAGGAGATTTTTTCCAACAAAATGGATTCTTTCTTTTTCCTTTAAAAACCTTCCCTGTGGGCAGTTGGTAGATATTTTTAAGTTTGGGATTCAGGCCATATGGAGTGAAATATTTAGAAATGTTTAGAGCTATTTTGTCCCTTTATGAAAACGAGATTGAGAATAACCTAAGAGAAAATATCACACCATTGGTTTTTCCATTCATAAACACATTCTGCTGGGTACTTCTCTGACATTCCAGTGAGGGGAAGGAGCCTGGAATTTGAATTCCATTTGCATGTTATCCCACTGTGATAGGAAATTATGTCTCCTTGGCCTACTCTTATCATGCAGATTGTTCTAAAATCAGATTACAGCTGTTTGTTTTGATTAGTTAGTTCTGCCTTTTTTTTTTTTTTTTTTTTTACAAATCACTTATATATTTTATCAGTAAAAATAAAGCTGAGAAAGCAAATACAACACTTCTTTGCAGGTTTCTGAGAGTGTTTTAATGAGAAGCTGGGCAAAAACAATTTCTATATAGGTGAGAGAAAAAAATTTAAATCATGAGTAAATCTGTCCAATAATCCAAAGGGTAGTAACAGAATTTAAATGCAAGTTAGTCAGTCTCTGCAACACTGAGCACCCATTAAATGCTAGGATATTCCAGGAGCTGCAGAGGATAAGAATGGAAAGAACTTGAAGTTTGTACCCAAGATGCCCAAAGAAGCAGCCTACCCCTCTGCCCCCAACTAGGGAAATCATTTAGTGTGTACACTTCATGTTCTAGCCAAGTGTCACGGGCAACTTACAAGGATAAGAGAAGTAGGGACTCAGCTTTAGGAGAATGCAACGTGTATTCCTTGGGCTTCCCAGGTGGCTCAGTGGTAAAGAATCCATCTACCGATGCAGGAGATGCTGCAGGCTTCTGTTGGATCCCAGGGTTGGGAAGATCCCCTGGAGGAGGAAATGGTAACCCACTCCAGTATTCTTGGCTGGAGAGCCCCAAATGGGTAGAAGAACCTGGCAGGCTACAGTTCATGGGGGCACAGTCAGACATGACTGAGTACATGAATGAGATGTATATTCCAGGCTTTGGGGCCAGACATCTTGGTGTAAGTCCCAGCTCAGCATTTACTAGTTTCCTGATATTGGACTTTTTTTTTAAACCTCTCTGTTTTGTTTTGTTTTGTTTTAACCTCACCAGCCTTTGGCAATAGTATTTTTCTTGCAAGGCTGTAGGGAAGATTAGAGATAATGTATGTAAAGCCCCTACGACAGTGTGTAGAACAGAAGTATGTGCCAGCTGTGGGATGTGAGTTTGGTTTTCTCTGTCCAGCTGCAGATACGCTGGCCGGGCAGCCACTTTCAGGGATTCCTGAGTTTATCTTGCTGGAAGGTGACCTTGGAGAATCTGCACCAAGTGGTTCCTTTTCTGGCCCTTGGTTGCTTAGCAAGGACCGTGGCTCTGCAGAGGCGCTGATTCAGGGCGGAGGCTGAGACCCACGAAGCGCAGACAGACGCCGCGGAGCAGGCGGGTGAGAGGAGGCGAGGGAAGAAAATCCGGGATAATGTGTTTAATTTGATCCGTTCCCTGGAGTCATTAAAATGCATCCTCCCCTGGACTCTGAAATTCTTGAGTTGAAATAATCAGTCCAACAGGGCTTTTTGCTGAAGATAGTGGATGCACAGGCTATGATGCGTGCGAAATCTCAGGCCTGTTGAAATACTGCCCTCTTGTGTTGCCGGATAGGAGCAGCCTTTCTGGGAACCGGCTTAGCCTTCCAGCCTTACAAGTAAGTGCGAATGCTTCCAAAGGAATGCTTCCAAAGGAAACCCCAAAGCAAGACTGATCCAAAGGATCCATCTAATGTGTGAGGCTGGAATGGGGGGTGCCAGGAGTCCACGCCCTTATTCATGTGCTAGAGAAACATGAAAGCCTTTTTGTTCATTTCCAAGGGGTCCCCACTTGAATTCTGAAGGAATTACTGACCTGTACCGCATCCTCTCAACAAGGGAGAAGAAAAACTCTAAACTCCAAAACTCCCTGTTTCCCTCCCTCTCTGCCTCTACTCTCTAAGAGAGTAGAATTTAAATGTTCACACATACACAACATAAATAAGTTAGAACAAGACCTGTTCTTGTAAACATTTATCAGTAGTTATGATAGTCATTAATGATAATTTCCAGTGGTCATGTATGGATGTGAGAGTTGGATGGTGAAGAAAGCTGAGCCCCAAAGAACTGACGCTTTTGAACTCTGGTGTTGGAGAAGACTCTTGAGAGTCCCTTGGACTGCAAGGAGATCCAACCAGTCCATTCTAAAGGAGATCAGCCCTGGGTGTTCTTTGGAAGGAATAATGCCAAAGCTGAAATTCCAGTACTTTGGCCACCTCATGCGAATAGTTGACTCGTTGGAAAAGACTCTGATGCTGGGAGGGATTGGGGGCAGGAGGAAAAGGGGACGACAGAGAATGAGATGGCTGGATGGCATCACTGACTTGTTGGACGTGAGTTTGAGTGAATTCCGGGAGTTGGTGATGGACAGGGAGGCCTGGTGTGCTGCGATTCATGGGGTTGCAAAGAGTCGGACATGACTGAGTGACTGAACTGAACTGAATAATAATAATCTTTTTGTATGTCTGAGGCTAGGACCTAGGGATGTAGCTGGGTCCCTGGCCTCAGGAATACCACAAATCCTGGGCTTCTAGCTATTTGGGATTTTGTCCACACTAGAGGCCAAGGAAGACTAATGTTCCCAAGATCTAATAAAAAAATTCCAATACAGAATAATCCATGACAGTTCAAGACCCACTATTCTTCCTAACAGAGCCTGAATTTCCACAGGAAGGTGTATGTAGGCCTTGAAGAGCTCTCCTTTCCTTAGACATCACTCATGAAATAGAATTCTCCTCCAATTCCAGGATTTATCCACATTTTTAGCTAAAGGAAAAGATTAGTCTTCAGGCAGGTAGAACAAGGAGCTGCCTTTTTAAAATCATGCTTGTCTTACTCTCCTTGAAATTATATTCCTTTGTCCTATAGAATTACCGTCTCTAGGAGTCCCCTGTGAAAATGTGAGTGTTCCTGCAAATATAGCCTTATTCCTTGTTAGTCATTAACTCTCACTGTGAGATTGATTTGTTAAATCCTTCCTAATGTGATGACTAAAGTCAGGGAAGTTCAGAATGAGTCACTTTAAAATTATTTTTTTCTTGACTTTAAAAATAATAAATGCTCATTGTAGAAAACATGGATAATAGAGAAAATTTTAAAGAAAAAAATTATCCTTAGCATGAAACAACTCATCTTAACATTTGATTCTTCTTTCTAGCTATATAGTTATAGATCTTGAGGTCTAGGTAAAATGATAACAACCCCATTCTACTCCTTGTAGAAGTCCAATGCCTTCCCCTCAACTCCTGCAGATTGAGAAGTCTGCTCCTTGACGGTCAGTTCTTAGGTCCAGCTTTTACCTCCACAAATGCTATCCCTGCTTTTTACCCCAACACACACACTTGTGTATGTGCATGCACACACGGACACACAATCTCACTTATGTGAAACACTTGTGCCTGCGGCAAGCTGAAGGTTGATGAGGAGAAATATACACTGCAGGGAGCAGCTTCAAGTAGGACATCAGCCAGGCCCTTCTTATAGTTCTCTGCCAGAGAATCCCCGTCAGCCATGTTTGGCCCTGCTGTCCTCAGCCTGGGAGGACCTCCCCTGCCATCCTCCCCTGAACCCGCTTCTTGCAGAGCAATTTAGCTGCTTCCTGCTATTGCTCAAGCTCCTATGAGCTCTTCCACCCCTAGATCTCCCTTCTAACCCAACAACTTTTGCCAACTTATTTTCTAAAGCAAGGATAGTTTGCCCCCTAAGAGAAATGTTTCTGTCAGCAGTTAAAATAATGAAATTGCCACCCCTATTACATATTTATATATTGTGGGTATTGTATGGTTTGGGATTCTTTCTCTCTCTCTCTCTCTTTCTTTAAAACCATTTTTAGCCTTTGTAAAAATTAAAGCATAGTTGATTTACGATGTGTTGGTTTCAGGCATACAGATGGTTTGGGGTTCTTTTAAAAATAAATGATACTGTGAGCATTTCACCATGTCAATAAAAATTACTCAAAAATTTATATATCAAAATGCTTCATCATTATCAGGATGAGCTACTGTTCTAAGGACATGAGAGGGAGCAAGCCTCCATGGGCATAGGAGGACCAAGGTCAGTTGGGGAGCGTGATGTTCCTATCAGTTCAGTTCAGTTCAGTCACTCAGTCATGTCCGACTCTTTGCGACCCCATGAATCGCAGCACACCAGGCCTCCCTGTCCATCACCAACTCCCGGAATTCACTCAGACTCACGTCCATCGAGTCAGTGATGCCATCCAGCCATCTCATCCTCTGTCGTCCCCTTCTCCTCCTGCCCCCAATCCCTCCCAGCATCAAAGTCTTTTCCAATGAGTCAACTCTTCGCATGAGGTGGCCAAAGTACTGGAGTTTCAGCTTTAGCATCATTCCTTTCATCCTATCACCCCTCGGGAAAAGATATAAACTTTTTTATATAAATAAACAACTGTACAGCACAAATAACTATATTCAATATCCTATGATAAACCATAATGGAAAAGAATATTTAAATCTTTGATCTGACACTTGAGAAAATCCCAAACCTGCTTCATTTACCACTGTCTCAGCAATCCTCTCCTTGGCCCTGCTCTCTCTTCTTCCACTTTGTCTAATTTTTGCTACAGACTCTCCTTTTGGAAACTGTCTCATCTCTCTCAGCCACCTTTACGAATCTGATGCTCTGGCCTGTCCCTGAATTCCTAAGCCTCTGCCCTGGCATTTACTTGGTCTACCTCCTCAAGTAGAGGGCCAGCCCTATGCCTCTTTTTACTACTTTGGTCCTCTGTCTCTACACGACAAGCCCCCTCAAAATTCACAGTACCACTATACCAGTGATCTCTTCGTGATTCTGCAGTTTGAACCGATCTCATAGGTGAGCTCGCCTCTGCTCCATGAGCTGGCAGCTGGGGCAGCTTGACTGCAGTGGGAGAATCTACTTTAAAGAAGGCCCTACTCATAGAACTGGCAGGTTAGTGTGGGCTGGCAGCCGGGGCTGGCAGCCAGAGCCTTGGGTTCTCTTCCATGTGGCCTGTCCAGATGGCAAGGTTGAGCTTCTCTTGGCATTGCCATCTAGGTGAGGATAGTTGGACTCTTTTCATAAAGACTAGTCTCCTCCAAAGAGTGAAAATAGAAGCTGGCAGATGCTCTTCAAGCCTGGGTTTAGAAGTCCCAAAACATCTCTACCACTATGCGTATCTGTCAAAGGAGTCACTCAGTTCAGTTCAGTTGCTCAGTCATGTCCGACTCTTTGTGACCCTAAGGACTGCAGCATGCCAGGCTCCCCTGTCCATCACAAACTCTTGGAGATTTCTCAAACTCATATCCATCAAGTCAGTGATGCCATCCAACCATCTCATCCTCTGTCGTCCCCTTCTCCTCCTGTCTTCAATCTTCCCCAGCATTAGGGTCTTTTCTGATGAGTCCGTTCATTGCATCAGGTGGCCAAAGTATCAGAACTTCAGCTTCAGCATCAGTCCTTCCAATGAATATTCAGGACTGATTTCCTTTATGATTGACTGGTTTGATCTCCTTGCTGTCTAAGGGACTCTCAAGAGCCTTCTCCAATACCACAGTTCAAAAGCATCAATTCTTTGGCGCTCAGCTTGCTTTATAGCTTTGACTAGATGTACCTTTGTTGGCAAAATAATGTCTCTGCTTTTTAATATGCTATCTAGGTTGGTCATAACTTTTCTTCCAAGGAGCAAGTCTTTTAATTTCATGGCTGCAGTCACCATCTACAATCATTTTGGAGGCCAAGAAAATAGAGTCACTGTCTCCACTGTTTCTCCATCTATTTACTATGAAGTGATGAGACCAGATGCCATGATCTTCATTTTTTGAATGTTGAGTTTTAAGCCAAATTTTTCATTCTCCTCTTTCACTTTCATCAAGAGGCTCTTTAGTTCCTCTTTGCTTTCTGCCATAAGGATGGTGTCATCTGCATATCTGAGGTTATTGATATTTCTCCCAGCAATCTTGATTTCAGCTTTTGCTTCAGCCAGTCTGGCATTTCACATGATGCACTCTGCATTTAAGTTAAATAAACAGGGTGACAATATACAGCTGTGACTTGTTCCATTCCCAATTTGGAACCAGTCAGTTGTTCCATGTCTGGTTCTAACTGTTGCTTCTTGACCTGCATACAGATTTCTCAGGAGGAAGGTAAGACAGTCTGTTATTCCCATCTCTTTAAGAGTTTTCCACAGTTTGCTGTGATCCACACAGTCAAAGGCTTTGGCAAAGTCAATAAAGCAGAAGTAGATTTTTTTCTGGAATTATCTTGCTTTTTCTATGATCCAACAAATGTTGGCAATTTGATCTCTGGCTCCTCTGCCTTTTCTAAATCCAGCTTGAACATCTGGAAGTTCTCAGTTCATGTACTGCTGAAGCCTTGCTTGGAAAATTTTGAGCATTACTTTGCTAGTGTTGAGATGAGTGCAATTGTGCAGTAGTTTGAACATTCTTTGGCATTGCCTTTCTTTGGGATTGGAATGAAAACTGACCTTTTCCAGTCCTGTGGCCACTGTTGACTTTTCCAAGTTTGCTGGTGTATTGAGTGCAGCACTTTCACAGCATCATCTTTTAGGATTTAAAATAGCTCAACTGGAATCCCATCACCTCCACTAGCTCAGTTGGAGCCATATATATATGATGGGCTCAGGGTGGCTATATTTCCTATGCGGAGATTGACTATGTGGAGGTTGGCTGTTCCATCTGCAAGTATTCCAAGAGAATTGGACAAAAGCTGCATGGCTTTTTTGCACTTAGCCTTGCATCACTTGCATCACTTGCATCACTTCAGACACATTTTGTTCATCATTAGAAAGTCACTTGCAGACCAAAGTCAAGGTGGGGGACTTAGACACCATCTCTTGATGGGAGATAATAAGGTCACACTATAGAAGAGCTTATGGGACATGTGATATTGTTTCTGCTGAGTTTGGAACATGTCATGTGCCATAGCCAATTCAGGCTTTAGCAAGAATGAAGTTATATGAATCAGCCCCTCCATTCCTGCAAATCTAGCTGTATATCTCCCCTCCTGTTTGTGGCCTTTACCTGCAAATTCTATACCCTCCCTGCCCCCCAAGAGTCTACTTTGCTCTCCTGATACTTTCTGGCACTTTCTCCCTTACAAAACTTACTCTTTTGTGTCCTGCTTCCTCCTGACCCCATTAGATGACTGGAGGCAGCACTTCACATTGGAAAGAGCACTGAACTGAAAAGTCACATCCTAATGCTTCTGCCAGGGAGCTAGGTTATCATAGACAACTAAAGACTACTGCAGCTTCCTCATTTATTCAATACTGGAAGTGGGCTTGGAGGACGAGATAAAACCTTCTTTGACATCAATTCTAATCATTCCCATATCTAATCTGACAATTATAATCCAGTAGATTCAATAAATTAGAAGAAATAGACACATTTCTAGAAACATATAGTCCACCAAAACTTAATCAAGAGAAAATAGATCATTTGAAGATTTATCACAAGTGAAATAGAATCTGTAATAATAAAAACCTCCCCACAAACAAAAGTCTAGGACCAGATGGCTTCATAGGTAAATTCTAGCAAACACACAAAAAAGAACTTATACTGATCTTTCTGAAACTCTTCTAAAAGATTGAAGAAGAGGGAACACTCCCAAAGACATTCTATGAAGTTACCATCACGCTGATACCAAAATCAGACAAAGACACTTCCAAAAATGAAAATTATAGACAAGTATTTCTGACGAATATAGATGCAAAAATTTTCAACAAAAATGTTAGCAAACCAAATCCAATATCATATAAAAAAGATCATACACCATGATTAAGCTGAATTCATCACAGGGTCACAAGGATAGTTCATCATATGCAAATCAGTCAATGTGATAAACCACATCAACAAAACAAAAGATAAAAAACACATGATCATCTCAACAGATGCCAAAAAGCATTTGATAAAAGTCAAAATCTATTCATGATAAAAATTCTTACCAAAGTGTGTATAGAGGGGATATATCTCAAAATAACAACAGCTATTTATGACAAACCCACCACCAATATAATACTCGGTGGTGAAAAGGCAAATCTAATCTGAGTTAAGGAGTAAATGGATAACCACAAAAGATAACTATTTAATCTCAATAAAAATATTTACTCATCATCTACCTTAAACAATTCTGGATAAGTCCAAAGAGAGAAGTTTGAATGTTCATTGGCAGGCACAAATGGATAAAAAGTTAGCCAAAGTATGAAGAATGCTACTGAATGACTGACCATGAGTGGCTCATTGAGAATAAATAATCTAGGGAATGTACTCTAAGTTCCTTCAGCAATGTGATGGTTCCCTGAATGTTACCATGGTTGTGGAGTTGAGAGCCCTACAAGCAGTAACCCAGCGATGTGTGTTCTTTCCAGTTAGTAGTTAGTTACACAGTAGTTATTCCATCTGGAACATGCAACCAAGGGAGATGAATTAAGAGTGGAGGGAGTAGGGGATATCACAGATGGTTTTATGTTCAGCTTGGAAGAGGAACACATCACCCCTTCCCACATCTTATTGGACAGAATGTGTCACATTGTCTAAACTCACCAGTGAGAGTCTGTGGAACACAGGCTTCCTCTGTGCCTGAAAAAAGAAATTAGTAAACATCTAACAACTGACAGGACCATTTACGAATGGTTTCCTTGTTCCTTGTTTCCACCTTAACATCATTTGCTGTTTGGGGCCATTTAAAGAGATATTCATTGTAACACCAGTTGTATTTCATATCCAGATTTCTCTCCTTGATGGCTAACATAGCCAGAACATGGTGTATGGAAGCACATACATGCACACACCCTCTCTCTCCTTCTCTCTCTCATTGCTAGTAGCAAATGAGGAAACAGCATAGTTGAGTTGGGTATATTAATAATGGATCCCCATAAGAAGCATAGCTCTGTATCAGACATGGGGCTGTGCATTATGAATTATCTCAATTGCTCTTCACAAAATTATGTGAGGCAGTCATTAACTATTATTTGCATTTTACAGAAGAGGAAATAAAACTCAAGTGAGATAATTTGGTCAAAGTCATACAATAACAAAGTGGCAGGGCCTGGACTCTTATCTATGTCCATCTGGCCTTCTAACCAATGCTCTTAACTGGTGTACTATACCAATCTTCCATTTGTAAAGACATTTCCAGAGTGAAAAGGAAGAAAATCCTATGTGGAAGGAACTTCAGGCTTCTCTGATCTTACAGTCACACTGTTTCTAAGTGTGAGTCTCTGACTTTGCCAACGGTTTTGCATACAGTTTTGTGACCCAGGCTGAAGCCACACATGGCCCAGTTTTGTGTTGCATGGTGGGATAATGGTCTCACTGCTCTGCTCAGCCTCAGAACTTGCTCCATTTTCCACCCTGGCACATGGAATGACCCCAGTGTGGAGCACAGCTATATAACTCAACCTGGGCCACACTTGCTTCTGCTTAATATATTGCCATATGCTGTCTTCGAATGTTTATGTGCAGTTTTATCTCCCCCACTAGAAGGGAAGGAAATGGCAACCCACTCCAGTGTTCTTGCCTGGAGAATCCCAGGGATGGGGGAGCCTGGTGGGCTGCCATCTATGGGGTCATGCAGAGTTGGACACTACTGAAGCAACTTAGCAGCAGCAGCAACAACAGAGGGTAGACTTAAGACCAAAGTCATGTATTTTCCCAGCACCTAGCTCAGTACAAGGCACAGGAGAGTCATCTGGGAAATATGCTGACACAGGGTGGGCAGCCCTGACATCACTTCTGTACCTCAGTTTCCTCCTCTGTAACATTAAGGGCTTTGGCAGGAAATGATCTAAGGATTTACCCAGCTCTATGATTCTACATATCTCTGGGGATTTCTCCTAAGGGCACCCTGTCCAAGTGCTTCATAAATTTTTCCTGCAAAGGCAAAGTCACTGTATGGTCACAGAGCAAGTAAAGTCACAGACTTGCTAGCTAACCTTTCCAAATTCATGTGACTATAACTGAGTTTCCATAAAGGAAATTGCATTGTAAAGTGACAAGAAGCCATTATTGTGAAATGACTAATAATGCAGCCAAGAGCTGTAACGTGGTTCAGGCCTAAGTCATTAATCAATTGATGCACTTTAACGAGGAGCTTCCTTATGCCTGTCACTAGCCATTTATTCAAATCAAGTAAATATTGTCCGCTGAAAAAGTATAGGGTGATTTATTATGGAATCAAGCAGATCACATTTCTTGGAGAAATTTCACAATGAAGGATTCTTTCAACAAAGTGACTTCAAGGTGTTGGGTGGGCTCTATGGGCTGTGTGATGTGTTTGCTCATATTGGGTTCTGTGTCATGGCCTAATGTAGTGAAGCTCAAGGCAACCTCTCGTCTCATGGGTCAGCTCCTCTCACACACAGAAACAACACTGTATAAGAAGCAACAGCGTGGTGACAAAGACCCTGATACCCACTTGCACTTTTTTTTTGAGGCAATGACTTGCTTTTCTAGTTTAGGGAGTCAATGACTCCCTTTCTAGTTTATCAAATAAGTAGTCACTTGGCAGAACCAAAATCTTCAAACTTAGGTGGCTTTCATTGGAATGTGGCAGCATCTCCCAGCAGGATGTGCTATTTTAGGCTTACTCTATAGCTATTATCACTACCACAAGGAGAGGGCTATTGCATGCCCCCTGAAATAGAAGTGCAAAGTCTTAAACACTAGACTGCCAGGGAAGTCCCTGCATCTTTTTTTTTTTTTTAACAAGAGCAAGGTTGAAACAGAGATGGATGTCCCATTGTCGTTTATGTGAAGTTTTCCCAAAAGAGCAAAGACCACATCACCCTCATTCCCATCAAACAGTGGAAGCATGGGAAGTGTAAAACTCCTTCCGAGGAAGGTGCAGAGAAAAACAGGGGCAAAGAAACTGCCTTAGGCTCTGCTTGTACTGTGTAAATGCAGCCTCTCCAAGTCCAGGGGCTGACAGTCTAGCACTTTATCCCCTGGGAAAAATATTAGCCCACAGCAAATGAATGGACCTTGAAGTTTGCCTTCAGGGGAACAGGTACTATTTAAATCTCTGTAATAGCTGAATGCTAATGTACAGCCACAGCAAGAGCAGTGAAGGTGTACTGCGATGCATGATATAGGCCCCTAATTAATCAAGCTACACCTAAGCCTGTCCCCTTAGCATTTCCTCTAATTTGGTTCAATGCCACATGGAAGTATATTTTCCTGTTATGAATAGAGTTCTAGAGGTTTATGGATTCTGAGGGTTGGAAGGTATCTTAGGGCCACTGAATCCAAAAGCCTGCTACACGCCCATCCATGTTTCTCTCTTTGATACGTGGCCAAGCTGCGAGTCTCAGCCTTCCTGGGTGGAGTCCCCTATTACAAGGATGGGCTGAGCTCCTGATTGATCTGCCCAGTGGGGCTCTGGCTGGAGAGAAGAGAGCCCAATGCAACAGCGACAACACAGCTAAGATACGTGGTTAGACCTAAGAAAGGATGCTGGGAGCAAAGGAAAAGGGTGAAGATTTTAGCAAGGAAAAAACAGAGAGGAGCAAGATACAGAGACAAGGGGAGATGGTCTAGACAAATCATCCCCCACGTCGGGCAAGGACTCCTTTCCAACCCACACCTGGAGGTCCTGGGGTGCAATCACACGCCAGGTTGGAATCTTCAGGGAAAGAAACCACCCCAAACAATGAGAGGTGAAGGGTACAGTGGAATATCATCTTACATGATATTCCAATCTGAATTATGCACTGAGTGGGGAGTCAAGAACCCTGATTTCCAGGTCTGATCCTGCCACATGAGCCTTTGAGGAAGAACACTGTCAGAGTGGAGAGAGCTCACAGGATGGGGAATATTATTTATATAAAAGCAAAAGCACTGACCCTCATGCATTGCTAGTAGGAAAATACAATAGTGCAATTGCTGTGGAAAACTGTTCAGCAGTTCCTCAAAAAGCTAAATATAGAATAACCAGCATTAGATCCAGCACTCCTGTCCTAAGCATATACCCAGAGGAACTGCAAGAAAGGATTAAAACAGACATTTGTATGCCAGTGTTCATAGCAGCATTATTCACAATAACCAAAAGGTAGAAATAACCAAAGTCTTCATCAACAGATGAATGGATAAACAAAATGTGGTATGTCCATGCAATGGAATAATATTCAAGCATAAAAAGGAATGGAGCTCTGATACCTGTCATAAACTACATGAACCTTGAAAATATCATATTAGGGTAGTCCTAAGATGGCGGAGGAATAGGATAGGAAGACCACTTTCTTCCCCACAAATTCATCAAAAGAACATTTCAATGCTGAGTAAATTCCACAAAACAACTTCTAAATGCTGGCAGAGGACATCAGGCACCCAGAAAAGCAGCTCATTGTCTTCGAAAACAGGTAGGAAAAAATATAAAAGACAAAAAAGAGACAAAAGAGGTAGGGAGGGAGCTCCGTCCTGGGAAGGGAGTCTTAAAAAGAGAGAAGTTTCCAAACACCAGGAAACACTCTCACTGCTGAGTCTGTGGCGAGCCTTGGAAGCACACAGGGCAACATAACAGGGAGAAAAAATAAATAATTAAAACCCACAGATTACGAGCCCAATGGTAACTCCCCCAGCGGAGAAGCAGTGCAGACGCCTGCATCTGCCACTAGCAAGCGGGGGCTGGGCAGGCATTGCTTTTTTAAGGATCAGGCCCGAATGTCCCGAGGGTAACCAGAGCTAACTAACTTGGGCTAGCAAACCAGACTGTGGGATAGCTACCACGCGAAAAGCTCTAACACAAGACACTGCCAGGACTGTGCACAGAACAAAAGATGGAACAGAATTAGCTGGCAGCAGACCATCCCCCTCCGGTGACAGGCAGCCAGAGCCAGAAGGGCCAGAAGCGGGCAATAGCAGCCCCAGAGAGACGTTAACTACCAAACTGCAAACAGGCTTCTTTGCTAACTAAGACTTCTTGGGGTTCTGGACAGTCATCATCTGCCTGAGAAGGTGCTCCAGTTGTACACCCAGAAAACTGAGCAGCAGGGACGGGAGAGGCGATAAGTTGCAGCGACCATGCTCGCCAAACACCTGAGCTATTCGGACCTGGGAAGGGCACAAAATGCAGGCCCAACCGAGTCTGCGCCTCTGAGGACTACCTGAGTGCCTGAGCCTGAGCGGCTTAGACCTGAGAGGTGCATGCAGCCCAGGGCTGGCCTCAGATGGTTCCCAGCAGAGCAACCTAGAGCCTGAGCTGTGTGCACCGTGAGCGGGGGCAGGCCCAGTGTGGCTGAGACACTGCGAGCACACGCCAGTGTTATTTGTTTGCAGTGTCCCTCCCTCCCCACAGCACAACTGGATAAGTGAGCCTTAAAAGTGTCCACCACCGCCCCCCTGTGACAGGAAGGAAATCAGACACTGAAGAAACCAGCAAACAGAGGAAGCTAAAACAGAGGGAACCACCTTTGAAGTGACAGGTGCAATAGATTAAAACCCTGTAGTTAGTACCGATTACATAGGAAGGGGCCTATAGATCTTAAAAAATATAAGCCAGACCAAGGAACTATCCAAAAATGAACTGACCCCACACTGCCCACAACAACACCAAAGAAAGTCCTAGATATATCTTTACTATTTTACAATCATTCTTTTTTTTCTTCTTCTTCTTTTTTAACTTTTTAAAAATTTTAAGTTCTCTATTACTCCTTTAATTTTCATTTTTATAACCTACTATTACTTTTCAAGAAAAAAAGACCCTATTTTTAAAGCAAACTTCATATATATATATATTTAATAATTCTTGTGGCTTTTTTTTTCTTCTTCTTCTTTTCTTTAATATTGTATTTTTGAAGATCCAACCTCTACTCTAGATTTTTAATCTTTGCTTTTTGGTATTTGTTATCAATTTTGTACCTTCAAAAACCCAATCTTCAGTACCCGTTTTTACTTGAGAGTGAGATTACTGGCTTGACTGCTCTCTCCTCCTTTGGACTCTCCTTTTCCTCCACCAGGTCACCTCTGTCTCCTCCCTCCCCCTTCTCTTCTCTACCCAACTCTGTGAATCTCTGTGTGTTCCAGACGGTGGAGAACACTTAGGGAACTGATTACTGGCTGGATCTGTCTCTCTCCTTTTCATTCCCCCCTTTTATCCTCCTGGCCACCTCTGTCTCCTTCCTCCCTCTTCTCTTCTCTGTATAACTCCGTGAACATCTCTGAGTGGTCCAGACTCTGAAGCACACATAAGGAAGTGATTTCTGGCTAGCTTGCTCTCTCCTCTTCTGATTCCACCTCATCTCATTTGGGTCACCTCTAACTCCCTCCTCCCTCTTCTCTTCTCCATGTAACTGTGAACCTCTCTGGGAGTCCCTCAGTGTGAAGAGACTTTTCATCTTTAACCTAGATGTTTTATCAATGGTGTGGTATAGAAGAAGAAGTCTTGAGACTACTGTAAAAATAAGACTGAAAACAAGAAGCAGGAGGCTTAAGTCCAAATCCTGAGAACATCAGAGAACTCCTGACTCCAGGGAACATTAATCGATAGGAGCTCATCAAATGCCTCCATACCTACCCTGAAACCAAGCACCACCCAAGGGCCAACAAGTTCCAGAGCAAGACATACCATGCAAATTCTCCACCAACACAGGACACAGCCCTGAGCTTCAGTATACAGGCTGCCCAAAGTTACTCCAAGACCACTGACATCTCATAACTCATTACTGTACACTCATCGCACTTCAGAGAGAAGAAATCCAGCTCCACCCACCAGAACACCGACACAAGCTTCCCTAACCAAGAAACCTTGACAAGCCACTGATACAACCCCACCCACAGTGAGGAAACTCCACAATAAAGAGAACGCCACAAACTGCCAGAATACAGAAAGGCCACCCCAAACGCAGCAATATAAACAAGATGAAGAGACAGAGGAATACCCAGCAGGTAAAGGTACAGGATAAATGCCCACCAAACCAAACAAAAGAGGAAGAGATAGGGAATCTATCTGAGAAAGAATTCCAAATAATGATAGTGAAAATGATCCAAAATCTTGAAATCAAAATGGAATAGCCTGGAGACAAGGATTGAGAATATGCAAGAAAGGTTTAACAAGGACCTAGAAGAAATAAAAAAGGGTCAATATATAATGAATAATGCAATAAATGAGATCAAAAACACTCTGGAGGCAACAAATAGTAGAATAACGGAGGCAGAAGATAGGATAAGTGAAATAGAAGATAGAATGGTAGAAATAAGTGAATCAGAGAGGAAACAAGAAAAACGAATTAAAAGAAATGAGGACAATCTCAGAGACCTCCAGGGCAATATGAAATGCTCCAATGTTCGAATTATAGGAGTCCCAGAAGAAGACAAAAAGAAAGACCATGAGAAAATACTTGAGGAGATAATAGTTAAAAACTTCCCTAAAATGGGGAAGTAAATAATTACCCAAGTCCAAGAAACCCAGAGAGTCCCAAACAGGATAAACCCAAGGCAAAACACCCCAAGACATATATTAATCAAATTAACAAAGATCAAACACAAAGAACAAATATTAAAAGCAGCAAGGGAAAAACAACAAATAACACACAAGGGGATTCCCATAAGGATAACAGCTGATCTTTCAATAGAAACTCTTCAGGCCAGGAGGGAATGGCAAGACATACTTAAAGTGATGAAAGAAAATAACCTACAGCCCAGATTACTGTACCCAGCAAGGATCTCATTCAAATATGAAGGAGAAATCAAAAGCTTTACTGACAAGCAAAAGCTGAGAGAATTCAACACCACCAAACCAGCTCTCCAACAAATGCTAAAGGATCTTCTCTAGGCAGGAAACACAAAATGGGTGTATAAACCAGAACCCCAAACAATAAAGTAAATGGCAACAGGATCATACTTATCAATAATTACCTTAAACGTAAATGGGTTGAATGCCCCAATCAAAAGACAAAGACTGGCTGAATAGATACAAAAACAAGACCCCTACATATGTTGTCTACAAGAGACCCACCTCAAAACAAGGGACACATACAGACTGAAAGTGAAGGGCTGGAAAAAGTTATTCCACGCAAATAGAGACCGAAAGAAAGCAGGAGTAGCAATACTCATTTCAGATAAAATCGACTTTAAAACAAAGGCTGTGAAAAGAGACAAAGAAGGACACTACATAATGATCAAAGGATCAATCCAAGAAGAAAATATAACAATTATAAATATATATGCACCCAACATAGGAGCACTGCAATATGTAAGACAAATGCTAACAAGTATGAAAGGGGAAATTAACAATAACACAATAATAGTGGGAGACTTTAATACCCCACTCACACCTATGGACAGATCAACTAAACAGAAAATTAACAAGGAAACACAAACTTTAAATGATACAATAGACCAGTTAGACCTAATTGATACCTGTAGGACATTTCACCCAAAACAATGAATTTCACCTTTTTTTCAAGTGCTCACGGAACCTTCTCCAGGATAGATCACATCCTGGGCCATAAATCTAGCCTTGGTAAATTCAAAAAAATTGAAATCACTCCAAGCATCTTTCCTGACCATAATGCAGCTAGATTAGATCTCAATTACAGGAGAAAAACTATTAAAAATTCCAACATATGGAGGCTGAACAACACGCTTCTGAATAACAAAATCACAGAAGAAATCGAAAAAGAAATCAAAATATACATAGAAATGAATGAAAACGAAAACACAACAACCCAAAACCTGTGGGACACTGTAAAAGCAGTGCTAAGGGGAAAGTTCATAGCAGTGCAGGCATACTTCAAGAAACAAGAAAAAAGTCAAATAAATAACCTATCTCTACACCTAAACCAACTAGAAAAGGAAGAAATGGAGAACCCCAGGGTTAGTAGAAGGAAAGAAATCTTAAAAATTAGGGCAGAAATAAATGCAAAAGAAACAAAAGAGACCATAGCAAAAATCAACAAAGCCAAAAGCTGGTTCTTTGAAAGGATAAATAAAATTGACAAACCACTAGCCAGACTCATCGAGAAATAAAGGGGAAAAATCAAATTAATAAAATTAGAAATGAAAATGGAGAGATCACAACAGACAACACAGAAATACAAAGGATCATAATTGCTACTATAAGCAATTATATGCCAATAAAATGGACAATGTGGAAGAACTGGACAAATTCTTAGAAAAGTACAATTTTCCAAAACTGAACCAGGAAGAAATAGAAAATCTTAACAGACCCATCACAAGCACGGAAATTGAAACTGTAATCAGAAATCTTCCAGCAAACAAAAGCCCAGGTCCAGACGGCTTCACAGCTGAATTCTACCAAAAATTTTGAGAAAAGCTAACACCTATCCTACTCAAACTCTTCCAGAAAATTGCAGAGGAAGGTAAACTTCCAAACTCATTCTATGAGGCCACCATCACCCTAATATCAAAACCTAACAAAGATGCCAAACACACACACACAAAAGAAAGAAAACTACAGGCCAATATCACTGATGAACATAGATGTAAAAATCCTTAACAAAATTCTAGCAATCAGAATCCAACAACACACTAAAAAGATCATACACCATGACCAAGTGGGCTTTATCCCAGGGATGCAAGGATTCTTCAATATCTGCAAATCAATCAATGTAATTCACCACAGTAACAAATTGAAAAATAAAAGCCATATTATTATCTCAATAGATGCAGAGAAAGCCTTTGACAAGATTCAACATCATTTATGATAAAAACTCTCCAGAAAGCAGGCATAGAAGGAACATACCTCAACATAATAAAAGCTATATATGACAAACCCACAGCAAACATTATCCTCAATGGTGAAAAATGGAGAGCATTTCCCCTAAAGTCAGGAACAAGACAAGGGTGTCCACTTTCACCGCTACTATTCAACATAGTTCTGGAAGTTTTGGCCACAGCAATCAGAGCAGAAAAAGAAATAAAAGGAATCCAAATTGGAAAAGAAGTAAACCTCTCACTGTTTGTAGGTGACATGATCCTCTACATAGAAAACCCTAACTACTCCACCAGAAAATTACTAGGGCTAATCAATGAATATAGTAAAGTTGCAGGATATAAAATCAACACACAGAAATCCCTTGCATTCCTACACATTAATAATGAGAAAATAGAAAGAGAAATTAAGGAAACAATTCCATTCACCATTGCAACAAAAAGAATAAAATGCTTAGGGATATATGTACCTAAAGAAACTAAAGACCTATATATAGAAAACTATAAAACACTGGTGAAAGAAATCAAAGAGGACACTAATAGATGGAGAAACATACCATGTTCATGGATCGGAAGAATCAATATAGTGAAAATGAGTATACTACCCAAAGCAATCTACAGATTCACTGCAATCCCTATCAAGCTACCAGTGGTATTTTTCACAGAACTAGAACAAATAATTTCAAGATTTGCATGGAAATACAAAAAACCTCAAATAGCTAAAGCAATCTTGAGAAAGAAGAATGGAACTGGAGGAATCAATCTGCTTGACTTCAGGCTCTACTACAAAGCCATAGTCATCAAGACAGTATGGTACTGGCACAAAGACAGAAATATAGATCAATGGAACAAAATAGAAAGCCCAGAGATAAATCCACACACCTATGGACACCTGATCTTCAACAAAGGAGGCAAGAATATACAATGGATTAAAGACAATCTCTTTAACAAGTGGTGCTGGGAAAACTGGTCAACCACTTGTAAAAGAATGAAACTAGAACACTTTCTAACACCATACACAAAAATAAACTCAAAATGGATTAAAGACCATGGATTAAAGATTAAATGTAAGACCAGAAACTATAAAACTCCTAGAGGAGAACATAGGCAAAACACTCTCCGACATAAATCACATCAGGATCCTCTATAACCCACCTCCCAGAATACTGGAGATAAAAGCAAAAATAAACAAATGGAGTCTAATTAAAATTAAAACTTCTGCAAAACAAAGGAAACTGTAAGCAAGGTGAAAAGACAGCCTTCAGAATGAGAGAAAATAATAGCAACTGAAGCAACTGACAAACAACTAATCTCAAAAATATACAAGCAACTCCTGCAGCTCAATTAGAAAACTAAACGACCCAATCAAAAAATGGGCCAAAGAACTAAATAGACATTTCTCCAAAGACGACATATGGATGGCTAACAAACACATGAGAAGATGCTCAACATCACTCATTATCAGAGAAATGCAAATCAAAACCACAATGAGGTACCATTTCACACTAATCAGAATGGCTGCGATCCAAAAGTCTACAGGCAATAAATCCTGGAGAGGGTGTGGAGAAAAGGGAACCCTCTTACACTGTTGGTGGGAATGCAAACTAGTACAGCCACTATAGAGAACAGTGTGGAGATTCCTTAAAAAACTGGAAATAGAACTGCCTTATGACCCAGCAATCCCACTGCTGGGCATACACACTGAGGAAACCAGAATTGAAAGAGACACGTGTACCCCAGTGTTCATTGCAGCACTGGCTATAATAGCCAGGACATGGAAGCAACCTAGTAGTCCATCAGCAGATGAATGGATAAGAAAGCTGTGGTACATATACACAATGGAGTATTACTCAGCCATTAAAAAGAATACATTTGAATCAGTTTTAATGAGGTGGATGAAAATGGAGCCAATTATACAGAGTGAAGTAAGCCAGAAAGAAAAACACCAATACAGTATACTAACACATATATATGGAATTTAGAAAGATGGTAACAATAACATATTCAAAAGCAGAGACATTACTTTGCCAACTAAGGTCCGTCTAGTCAAGGCTATGGTTTTTCCTCTGGTCATGTATGGATGTGAGAGTTGGACTGTGAAGAAGCCTGAGCACTGAAGAATTGATGCTTTTGAACAGTGGTGTTGGAGAAGACTCTTGAGAGTCCCTTGGACTGCAAGGAGATCCAACCAGTCCATTCTGAAGATCAGCCTTGGGATTTCCTTGGAAGGGATGAGGCTAAAGCTGAAACTCCAGTACTTTGGCCACCTCATGCGAAGAGTTGACTCATTGGAAAAGACTCTGATGCTGGGAGGGATTGGGGGCAGGAGGCGAAGGGGACGACAGAGGATGAGATGGCTGGATGGCATCACTACTCGATGGACGTGCTGCTGCTGCTGCTGCTAAGTCGCTTCAGTCCTGTCTGATCCTGTGCGACCCCATAGACGGCAGCCCACCAGGCTCCCCCATCCCTGGGATTCTCCAGGCAAGAACACTGGAGTGGGTTGCCATGTCCTTCTCAATGCATGAAAGTGAAAAGTGAAAGTGAAGTCACTCAGTCGTGTCTGACTCTTAGCAACCCCATGGACTGCAGCCTACCAGGCTCCTCCATCCAGGGGATTTTGCAGGCAAGAGTACTGGAGTGGGGTGCCATTGAAGTCTGAGTGAACTCCAGGAGTTGGTGATGGACAGGGAGGCCTGGCGTGCTGCAATTGATGGGGTCGCAAAGAGTCAGACACGACTGAGCAACTGAACTGAACTGAACGATAACCCTGTATGCGAGACAGCAAAAGAGACACAGATGTGTAGAACAATCTTTTGGACTCTGTGGGAGAGGGAGAGGGTGGGATGATTTGGAAAAATGGCATTGAAACATGTATATATCATATAAGAAACGAATTGCCAGTCTAGGTTCGATGCAGGATACACGATGCTTGGGGCTGGTGCACTGGGATGACCAAGAGAGATTGTATGGGGAGGGAGGTGGGAGGGAGGTTCAAGATTGGGAACACGTGTACACCCGTGGCGGATTCATGTCAATGTACGGCAAAACCAATACAGTATTGCAAAGTAAAATAAAGTAAAATTTAAAAAAATTTAAAAAAGAAAATATCATACTAAATGAACAAGTCCAGACACGAAAGGATAAAGTATTATTCCACTTACATGAAATACCTAGAATAAGCAAATCCATAGAGACAGACAATAGATTAAAGGTTAACAGAGGATAAATGGCAACCCACTCCAGTACTCTTGCCTAGAAAATCCCATGGACGGAGGAGCTTGGCGCAGGCTACTGTCCATGGGGTCGCAAAGAGTCAGGCACGACTGAGCAACTTCACTTTCTTTTCTTTCTTAACAGAGGATAGGGGAGGGAGAAATAGAGAGTTATTTTTTAATAGTTTAGAGTTTTTGCTTAGAATGATTTTAAAAGTTTTGGAAATAGATAGTGGTGACAGATGCATAAAATTTAGAGTGTAATCAGTGTTGCTGAATCATACCCTTAAATGTTGTTGAGACGGAAAATTGTTTTAAAGACAGAGGGGGCAAAGGTATACCTAATGGCTGATTCATGTTGATGTTTGGCAGAAACCAACATAATTCTGTAAAGCAATTATCCTTCAATTAAAAAAATAATTTTAATGTGAAAAAAATAATAGGCAAAAAATTGAACGTTACAAGGGCAAATTGTATGGTATATTAATTATAGCTCAATAAGCCAGTTTTTGAAGCAAGGCAAAGACTAATAGAGTTTTGCCAAGAAAATGCACTGGTCATAGCAAACAACCTCTTCCAACAACACAAGAGAAGACTCTACATGTGGACATCACCAGATGGTCAACACCAAAATCAGATTGATTATATTCTTTGCAGCCAAAGATGGAGAAGCTCTATACAGTCAACAAAAACAAGACCAGGAGCTGACTGTGGCTCAGATCATGAACTCCTTATTACCAAATTCAGACTCAAATTGAAGAAAGTAGGGAAAACCACTAGACCATTCAGGTATGACCTAAATCAAATCCCTTATGATTATACAGTGGAAGTGAGAAATAGATTTAAGGGCCTAGATCTGATAGATAGAGTGCCTGATGAACTATGGAATGAGGTTTGTGACACTGTACAGGAGACAGGGATCAAGACCATCCCCATGGAAAAGAAATGCAAAAAAGCAAAATGGCTGTCTGGGGAGGCCTTACAAATAGCTGTGAAAAGAAGAGAAGACAAAAGCCAAGGAGAAAAGGAAAGATACAAGCATCTGAATGCAGAGTTCCAAAGAATAGCAAGAAGAGATAAGAAAGCCTTCTTCAGAGATCAATGCAAAGAAATAGAGGAAAAGAACAGAATGGGCAAGACTAGAGATCTCTTCAAGAAAATTAGAGATACCAAGGGAACATTTCATGCAAAGAGGGGCTCGATAAAGGACAGAAATGGTATGGACCTAACAGAAACAGAAGATATTAAGAAGAGGTGGCAAGAATACACAGAAGAACTGTACAAAAAAGATCTTCACGGTCCAGATAACCACGATGGTGTGATCACTCACCTAGAGCCAGACATCCTGGAATGTGAAGTCAAGTGGGTCTTAGAAAGCATCACTACAAACAAAGCTAGTGGAGGTGATGGAATTCCAGTTGAGCTATTTCAAATCCTGAAACATGATGCTGTGAAAGTGTTACACTCAATATGCCAGCAAATTTGGGAAACTCAGCAGTGGCCACAGGATTGGAAAAGGTCAGTTTTCACTCTAATCCCAAAGAAAGGGAATGCCAAAGAATGCTCAAACTACCGCACAATTGCACTCATCTCACATGCTAGTAAAGTAATGCTCAAAATTGTCCAAGCCAGGCTTCAGCAATACGTGAACCGTGAACTTCCAGATGTTCAAGCTGGTTTTAGAAAAGGCAGAGGAACCAGAGATCAAATTGCCAACATCCGCTAGATCATCGAAAAAGCAAGAGAGTTCCAGAAAAAATCTATTTCTGCTTTATTAACTATGCCAAAGCCTTTGACTGTGTGGATCACAATAAACCGTGGAAAATTCTGAAAGAGATGGGAATACCAGACCACCTGACCTGCCTCTTGAGAAATCTGTATGCAGGTCAGGAAGCAACAGTTAGAATTGGACATGGAACAACAGACTGGTTCCAAATAGGAAAAGGAGTACGTCAAGGCTGTATATTGTCACCCTGCTTATTTAATTTATATGCAGAGTACGTCATGAGAAATGTTGGTCTGGAAGAAACACAAGCTGGAATCAAGATTGCAGGGAGAAATATCAATAACCTCAGATATGCAGATGACACCACCCTTATGGCAGAGAGTGAAGAGGAACTAAAGAGCCTCTTGATGAAAGTGAAGGAGGAGAGTGGAAAAGTTGGTTTAAAGCTCAACATTCAGAAAACAAAGATCATGGCATCTGGTCCCATCACTTCATGGGAAATAGATAGGGAAACAGTGGAAACAGTGTCAGACTTTATATTTTTGGGCTCCAAAATCACTGCAGATGGTGATTGCAGCCAGGAAATTAAAAGACACTTACTCCTTGGAAGAAAAGTTATGACCAACCTGGATAGCATATTCGAAAGCAGAAACATTACTTCACCGACTAAGGTCCATCTAGTCAAGGCTATGGCTTTTCCTGTGGTCATGTATGGATGTGAGAGTTGGACTGTGAAAAAGGTTGAGTGCTGAAGAATTGATGCTTTTGAACTGTGGTGTTGGAGAAGACTCTTGAGAGTCCCTTGGACTGCAAGGAGATCCAACCAGTCCATTCTGAAGGAGATCAGCCCTGGGATTTCTTTGGAAGGAATGATGTCAAAGTTGAAACTCCAGAACTTTGGCCACCT
The DNA here is from genome assembly GCF_032405125.1 of Capricornis sumatraensis. Taxonomy (NCBI): domain Eukaryota; kingdom Metazoa; phylum Chordata; class Mammalia; order Artiodactyla; family Bovidae; genus Capricornis; species Capricornis sumatraensis. Next base: position 42,250,610 of record NC_091087.1, on the reverse strand, counting down.
CATGAGAAGAGTTGACTCATTGGAAAAGACTCTGATGCTTGGAGGGATTGGGGGCAGGAGGAGAAGGGGACGACAGAGGATGAGATGGCTGGATGGCATCACTCACTCGATGGACGTGAGTCTGAGTGAACTCTGGGAGATGGTGATGGACAGGGAGACCTGGCGTGCTGCGATTCATGGGGTCGCAAAGAGGCCAACACGTTGAGTGACTGAACTGAACTGAACTGAACTGAAGCCAGTTTTTTAAAAAGTAAAGGCACTATGGCAACCCTGAGCCTATGCAACTTTGCTGAGGGACCCAAGGGTCAAACCCAAGCAAGAGGGTGGCTGTTTCCCTGTCCATTGATCATGTGATATAGCAGGAAGTGCTGGCGAGCAGGGCGGTCAGCTTTTCCTGAGCAGGTGGGAGCCCCGGGGCTGTGCCTATTGACCCGTAGAGGTGACTGAACAGAGACTTGGAATGAATGAAGCACAGAGGGTGCCCTGAGGGGTGAAAGCAGTTCACGTATCACACTGGACAGTCGGCATTGTCTCCAAGATTGATTCTTAAGAGAACTGTGCCCCCTGGGAGCTCCTTAAGGTAGCAGCTGTGGGTGGAGGCTTGAAAGAGAGTGGAGAGACAGATGTTTCTAATTTCCTTTGGTGAGGGCTATCAAGCCAGCCAAGCTACAATATGCATGTCCACCCCTGACATCATTTACACTCCTTGGAGAAGGAAATGGCAACCCACTCCAGTATTCCTGCCTGGAGAATCCCATGGACAGAGGAGCCTGGCAGGCATAGGGGTACCTGGTACACAAGCCAAGTCTGGAATTAATACAATTATTTACATAACTCTAAAAATAAGAAATGTGCCTAATTATCTGAATTTCCTATTTTTGTCCATTTCTAGTGTAAGTGGGTACACCTATGGAGTGCAAGGAAATGTGGATTTTTATCAATGCAGAAAGATTATCCAGACGGTGTAAAAGAGAGACCATAAACCTGACTGGGAGCCCATAACTTCCATCAGCATTTGCAAAGAATGAATCTGTATGTCCCAGATTCTAGGAGAAGGACACAAAATTACTGAGATAAGTGTGATGATGTTAATGTAGGTCTCTATATTCTCAGTGATGGCCACACTTTCTCCCTTCCAATGTCTGTGCTTGAGAAAGAACAAACAGACAAACTGTCAATACAACTCTGAAACACCTACCTGTCTACTGCTACAATGTACTGGCATTGAGGTACCTAGATTTCTAGGGATATAGAAACTGTATACCTGGCACAGCTAACAAGCCTAAGCACCAAGGGAAAACTGATTATCTAGGATTGTTACTGCCAATGCAGTTTTTTGTTTTTAATTTTTGGCAAAGATAATATGTGGAATTAAACATAGAGGTATATAAGAAATTCTCCTCCTCAGCACCCTTCCTTAGAAAAAACATTGCTTCTGGTTCCTTCCAGACACTAGATAGGACTTTCAACAATGCTGAAGGTTTCTCTGCACTTGGGATGAATCAGTAGTCATTCTTAAGGAGACACACTTCTTTTCAGATGGATATTTTGCCCACAAACACAAATATGTCTACTTGTAAACACATAAACATGCCCAGGTTAATCAAAAGTCTAACAGATTGGAAGAAAAACATAACAATGGATTTATCCCTATCTACATGTAGGAAAAAAAATCTCAAAATTCATGGAATTCAAAAACTTAACCAAATTATTAATGATTGAAAGAATTTTTCCAGCTGCCTTTCAATTTTTAAAAGTAAAGTTGTCCCGTGGAAGTAAATACGCTTCTTTTGTGACTTGTATTTCACATTCCATGCATGTGTGTAGAAAGATCCACATGAAATAGCTATACCTTTTAAACCATTTTTCTCCTGGTCCATTACTCGGCAGGGGTAATTTGAGTAGGCATTGATGATGATAAACACCACAGTTTAGAAGATGTTAAACCAAGCTTATCAGAGCTCACATAGGGAAACAAATTAGGCAAACTGAAGTAATTTGAGCTAATGAAGTTTGATTCTAAACATCCAGATCAATTAAGCTTCGAGTACCTGCTTGGGCTCCTGCTCTGTAAGGCAGGGAGGAGCTGCTGCCTAGAGGAAGAGGCTGGGAGTGCTGATCGAGAAAGTCTGAAAACAAAGGTAACAGAGCTGTTCAGTGTTTCATGGATATATTGCTGTTTCCAGGCCTTACTATTTGAGGATCACATCATATGGGAATGAAGGAAAGTGGGTGATGCATCCATGTGGACTCTACTTATAGGAGTCTTAGAGGAGGTTACAAAGAACAAGACCCAGGAAAAGCAGTGATGAAGGGTTTGATGTCTAAAGTTTCCAATGGAATTATTGTAATGTTTGTTGTTTAATCATTAAATTGTGCCTGACTCTTTTGTGATCCCCTGGACTGTAGTCCACCAGGCTCCTCTGTCCAGGGGATTTCCCAGGCAAAAACACAGGAGTGGGTTGCCATTTCCTTCTTCAGGGATCTTCCTGATGCAGGGATCAAACTCACATCTCCTGCTTTGGCAGATGGATTCTTTACTGTTGAACCACCTGGTAACCCCAAATTGCTATGTATGGGCAAACAAATTGGAAGAGGGAACTCTGGTAACACAAGTAAGAGACAGGCTCAGAGAGAATTTCCCTGTTTCAATGGATGAAAAGCAAAGTAGAAAGCTCAGAAATTCTGGGTCCTTGAGATTGGAAAGTGAAAGCATGCTCACCTCCCACCTGTAAAAGATTAAACTGAGTAGGGTATTCTTTGGAATAAGAAGATCTTTTAATGCTACATCACAGGACAAAGACCAAACCAAGGCTGTTGCCAGCAGACTGACATTAAGATTTCTGATGCGATTAAAGTGGATCATGGTAATTTTGTCCCATTGGGAAATATGATTCAGGGAAAGAGATCAAGAGTATGTTCCCATGGACGCATGATATGCTCAAAGTACCTATAATCTAGTTGAGAGAGAGAAAGAGAGATGCCTTGAAGAAAATAGTGGCTGTGTCTATTGGAACATGGATCCAACTAGAAACAAATACAGTAAGTGCTTTACATAAAATGAGTTCTGAGAGCACATTCGTAAGTCCAGTTTGTCTCTAAGTTCACCAGTGTTAGCCTAGGTACCCAACTAACACAAGTGGCTATATGCTGCTGCTGTTATGCTTGGTTCTGGATATCCTAGGTTTGAACCAAAGATATATGGTACTACTGTAGTCTAGACAGTACTATACAGTAAAATACTCAGAAGCACAACCACCGTAAAGGATGCATGTGCTTGACAATGTACCACGTCAGACACGTGAGCTAACTTACGTGATTGGACATGTGAATGCACGTTTGAAAGTTCACAACTAGAAGGTTCACAGGTAGGGGACTTGGCGATTAAACAAGCACAATACAGTGCCTGAGAGAGTTATACTGTCGGAAGTGCTGCCAGCCTGTGACTATTTGAAAAGTAAAACCACTCTTAGACTAATTTCCCTGTGGGCAAGAATGTGATGTATTCAGGAAGGAAGTAAACGTATACGATCAATGATGGTTCACGGTGGATGGAATTATCGTTCTCCGTTACTTGCTACTATCTTCTTCTTTTTTTTTTTTTAATTTTAAAATCTTTAATTCTTACATGTGTTCCCAAACATGAACCCCCCCTCCCACCTCCCTTCCCATAACATCTCTGTGTGTACTGTCTTCTAAGAGGATGATTTATCCTCACTTTTTTTCTGTCATGTGAGTTATCTGTGCACCCTTGGCAGGGAAAATATATCTCCACTTTACATACTTGGGTACAGATAGGATTTGGTCACGTGAGGGCATGGGCACGTCTGAGCCAAAGCTTTAAATGCGATCTCATGGCTTGTGTTGCGCTCTCTACCTCCACCCTTCACCACAAGAATGACACAGTCCGGAAAAGGACTATTCAACCTGGAATGAGAAGTCATACCGAGTCCAGCCAAGTCAAGCAGAGCCGTGGTTGACCCACAGCCTTCATGTAACATGAACAAGAAACATGTGTTTATTGTAAGGCATTGAGATGTTGGAGTTATTCGCTATTGTAGAAAGAGTTGATAATATGGGCGTCATCGATGTACAAGTAATGTATTTAAGGCCATAGAACTCAATGCCATCATTTAGGAAGTGAATATACATAAAGAAAAAGGCTAAGCCTGGGGAAGAGAGGCCAGGAAAACAGACTGAAAAGCCACAGACAAAGATATCAGAGGAAAGTCACAAAAGCGTTATCACAGAGAGCTATCCGAAGTTAAAAAAAAAAACTTTAATGCCTTATGAGTCCGTGATGTCAAATAAACCTAAGGGTACAGGAAAGAAAAAGACAGAAATGACATTAAATTCAGCAGGAGGGAGAATGTTGATGACTTTGATAAAGGTGAGCTCAGTGAATTGTGGAAAAATTAATTGACAAGAATTGGATAGACTAGGAGGTGAGAACTGGGAGCCAGAAGTATAAATGACAATTTAAAAATAAATTTTCCATAAACAGAATCAGAGACATGGAGAGGTAACTGGAATGAGTTGAGAGGTTTAGAAAATTCTGTTTTGTTTTCCACATAAGAAATAATAGATAAGGTTTGTATGTTGGTGGGAAAGTCCAATAGGAAGCCATCATTTCAAGGGAATATGATAAGTAACTTGATGCTCAGGTGAGTGATGAATATTGCTAGATTTTATATTCTACTTTTCATATTGATATTGTTTACATTTTGCATTGATTTTTTTTAATTTTTATTTTTACTTTATTTTACTTTACAATACTGCATTGGTTTTGCCATACATTGACATGAATCCGCCACGGGTGTACATGAGTTCCCAATCCTGAACCCCTCTCCCACCTCCCACCCCATATCATCTCTCTGGATCATCCCCGTGCACCAGCCCCAAGCATCCTGCATCCTGCATCGAATATAGACTGGCGATTCGTTTCTTACATATAGTATACATGTTTCAGTGCCATTCTCCCAAATCATCCCACCCTCTCCCTCTCCCTCTCCCTCAGAGTCCAAAAGTCCATTCTATACATCTGTGTCTCTTTTGCTGTCTCACATACAGGGTTATCATTACCATCTTTCTAAATTCCATATATGTGTGTTAGTATACTGTATTGGTGTTTTTCTTTCTGGCTTACTTCACTCTGTATAATTGGCTCCAGTTTCATCCATCTCATCAGAACTGACTCAAATGTATTCTTTTTAATGGCTGAGTAATACTCCATTGTGTATATGTACCACAGCTTTCTTATCCATTCATCTGCTGATGGACATCTAGGTTGTTTCCATGTCCTGGCTATTATAAACAGTGCTGCGATGAACTTTGGGGTACATGTGTCTCTTTCAATTTTGGTTTCCTCGGTGTGTATGCCCAGCAGTGGGATTGCTGGGTCATAAGGCAATTCTATTTCCAGTTTTTTAAGGAATCTCCACACTGTTCTCCATAGTGGCTGTACTAGTTTGCATTCCCACCAACAGTGTAAGAGTGTTCCCTTTTCTCCACACCCTCTCCAGCATTTATTGCCTGTAGACTTTTGGGTCGCAGCCATTCTGACTGGTGTGAAGTGGTACCTCATTGTGGTTTTGATTTGCATTTCTCTGATAATGAGTGATGTTGAGCATCTTCTCATGTGTTTGTTAGCCATCCATATGTCTTCTTTGGAGAAATGTCTATTTAGTTCTTTGGCCCATTTTTTGATTGGGTCGTTTATTTTTCTAATTGAGCTGCAGGAGTTGCTTGTATATTTTTGAGATTAGTTGTTTGTCAGTTGCGTCATTTGCTGTTATATTCTCCCATTCAGAAGGCTGTCTTTTCACCTTGCTTATAGTTTCCTTTGTTGTGCACAAGCTTTTAATTTTAATTAGATCCCATTTGTTTATTTTTGCTTTTATTTCCAGTATTCTGGGAGGTGGATCATAGAGGATCCTGCTATGATTTATGTCGGAGAGTGTTTTGCCTATGTTCTCCTCTAGGAGTTTGATAGTTTCTGGTCTTAACGTTTAGATCTTTAATCCATTTTGAGTTTCTTTGTGTGTGTGGTGTTAGAAAGTGCATTGATATTATACAATATAATAAATAATTAAAATCCCTGAATGCTAATTATTCTCTTCCTCCTAGTTCCCTGAGGATCTTGTCATAGACAAAGACTGACAAATAATTTAAATTGTGTCCAAGTGCCCTCTATGCCATTTCAAAGTCCTAATAATGGTTGACCAAGACCTTACAGCTCAGGCCTCTCCTTCAAGTCCTGAATCTAATTCTTGGGATCTTATTCTCTGTAGAAAACTTCAGGAAGAAAGTCAATCAAAGATACTAGGTAGAATACTAGGATTCTAGGATACTAGTATCTAGTACACTAGATACTAGGCAGACCCACTTATACATCCCCATAGAGTGGAAGAGAGAGCAAGGGAGAAGGGACTGGCTTATGCCAAGTTCAGCCTCTTACACACCCATCACATTTAGGTTCTTCACAAAAGAAAACCTCCAGAAAGTTCCCTTATGATGTTGGCTCTCTCCCTCCCAGGATGCTTGAAATACTCTCTTTCAAAACAGCCCATAATTATCAAATCACTTGATTTTTATTGCAAGGAAAGAATAATTGCACCAGAATCCAGTGACCATGCTTTTCGGTTAGCTCAAAGGGAATTTCAGAATTCAGAATTAATTAGGCAATAAGAGAGAACAGGAGGCATATTTTAGTGTATTAATTCAGGCCAAGTTCAAACTCATTCCATCCCTGTTGCCCACTGTGAATAATTATGCCATTAATCCAAGGCAGGAGGAGAGCTACTGTGACTGCAACACATTTCTAAGAAAATAAAGAAAAATGTCACTGTTCTCCTCCAACTAACGCTCTGAATAGAGCTGCGTTATAATAATACCTTCATTTATTTATAGAGTGTAAATTCCCTAGAGCTCAATAAACTACAGGATAAGCAAAATGTTAAAGAGGAAAAACAGAATTTTTCCAGCTAATTTTGAAACAAAATGTTAGATAGGGAAAATGACTAGGGAGAGAAACTGAAATTTTAAGGAGAGCTTGGAAAGGGGCAAACAGGAAAAGGCCGTGACACGGTTTCTCATTTCCCTCGTCCCTTTAAGGTCCACTCTTCCCGTGGAGACTCAGCTGGGTAGCAGTCTGGAGGAGAAAAGTTTCACGCACATTTAATCAGCTCAGAAAATGTCTTCCAACGCCAATCATCCTGTGTCGTCAAGGTGATGCTGGTCAGCCTGCCCCCTTCCCACTTCCAGATGCCCTTCCAGTACACGTATGTTTACTGAGCACAGAAGAACTGGGGGACCCAAGACATAGTAATAAGAACTTTTGTCACCGTAAGGTTTTGAAAAAAGGCAATATAACTTAAACAGTAAATTTCTTAAAAACTCTTTTTAGGGAACTCAACTTTTCATTTTTACTTAATAAGGACAATAAAGAGCTGCTAGATATTTATTTGGAAAAAAGGAAGAAAAGAACTGGGGGATCGGGGTGGTTCCCCATCCACTCCCCCTTAGGATGGACCAGAAATGCCCTGGGTGGCCTACGTGGGCCGTCCAGCTTCCCAGCACTGAAGAGCATACTGGGACAGGCAGAGAGCCAAGAGTATGGGAGCGCAGTTCACGTGTCCTCTGTGACCAGGAGGGAGAGGATCAAGGCCCACCGCAGGCAGGGCCCCTGGGTGCCAGGAGTCGCAGAGGCAATGAGGAGCAGTCTGCACTGCCCGGGCACTGGCCCTTCTACAGAGCCGTGACGTTGCTCAGCGTACACATTGCCCTGCCTACTCCTGCCAAGCAGAGTGGACAGAAGACCCTAGAGCCACAAAGGCAGGGCAGATGAGATGGGGGCAGGTAGCAGGACCTCTTCTCAGTGGCCCCCCAAACCCATCATGGTGTCTAGAACCCCATAAGAGTTCTGTCCCTTCTGTGTTAAAAGAAATGAAAAGCTCCAAGTCTACCTCTCATTCCTCTTTTTTATTTGACAAAGTAAAGGAAGACTGTTTCTCTACTCACAACACTTCTGACAAGTGTGTAAGTTTTTCAAATGAAATAATTCCTCAGTTCTCTGTGGCATTCAGCTTGGTGTGCTGCAGTTGAATTCATCCTGACACTAACAACCCAGAGTTAGTGAGACCCACAGGTTAAGGGCTCAGGCCCACAAGACTGTCTCCCACTTCAGAATCCAGTCACTAGTAGGTCCCAGGTTACTCCTATTTCTCTCTGATTTGGCTAAAAGATCAGGGGTTCCCATAATGCCCTCCTCAGGTACAATAATTTGCTATAATATTTTGCAGAACCCTGGGAAATGCTTTACTTCTGCCATTTTATTCTAAAGGATATTATAAAGGATATAAATTAAAAAAACAGATAAAGAGGTCCTAAGGTGAAGGGTCTGAAAAGTCCCTGAGTGTAGAAATTTCTGTCCTCATGGTGTTTGGTAGCACTAACCTCCTAGCACATGGATATGTTTGCCAGTCTAAAAGCTCTCCAAACACTTTCACTTGGGGTTTTTAATGAAGATTCCATTACATAGGCATGATTGATTAAACCATGAGCCATTGGCAATTAATGTAAACCTTCCGCCCCTCCCCAGAGGTCAGGGAGTGGGACTGAAACTTCTAACCCTCTAATCATGTGATTGGTTCCCCTGGCAACCACTTTGTATCCTGAAGCTACCTAAAGGCTTCTAGTCACCAGTCATCTCATACAAGCTCCAGTATGGTGGAAAGGAGGCTTCCGAGGTAGCTCAGCTGGTAAAGAATCCATCTGCAATACAGGAGACCCTAGTTTGATCCCTGGATCAGGAAGTTCCCCTGGAAAAGGGATGGACTACCCACTCCAGTATTTTTGGACTTCCCTGATGGCTCAGATGGTAAAGAATCTGCCTGCAATATGAGAGATCTGGGTTCAATCCCTGGACTGGGAATATCCCCTGGAGGAGAGCAAGACAACCTACTCCAGTATTCTTGCCTGGAGAATCCCAAGGACAGAGGAGCTTGGTGGGCTCAAAGTCACAAAGAGAGTCGGACATGACCGAGTGACTAAGCTCATGGCTGAAAGAGGCTTGTTGCTGAATAACACAAGACTCTCCTATCACTTGGGAAGTTTCAAGGATTTTAGAAGTTTTGTGCCAGGAACAGAGGATGAACACCAAAAACATATATTACTTATTATCCCAATATCACACTTGGGGAAATCACTTTACCTCACTGAGCTTCAGTTTCATCACCAATAAGATGGAAATAATGTATGTTGCGAAGATGAACTGCCTGAATTCTTATTTGCGTAAGCCAGAATATTTAGAATGTCAACAGTTTCACATAATTCAAACCAATAATTAATCCATTCCTTCATTCATCATTGTGTATCAACTATGCGGGTTTTGTTTGCTCTTGTCTACACCATACAGTTTGGGGGAATCTTAGTTCCTTGACCAGCGATCAGACCTGGGCTTCAGCAGTGAAAGTATCAAGTCCTAATTACTGCATCACCAGGAAATTTCCTGAACTCTGTATTTAGAACGAGGAATTTCGTTCAGAAAAGAACAAGACAAAGTCTATGGCCAAGAATCTTACGCTGTAGTCAGGGTAGGGTAGATGAAGAACGCAGAGGGATGCAATCTACTATCAGGGGATAAGCACTAAAAAGAAAAACAAGTCAAGGCAACGGAATAGAGAGTGTGGAGGTGGCTCCATTTGACCAGATGGCTGGGCGAGTCTGCGTTGAGGAGGTGACAGTTAAATAGAGACCTGCTGGATGAAAAAGAGGGAACAGAGCTCTAAACGTGGACCATTCCAGAGAGAGGAAAGGGCAGGGGCAAAGACCCAAGGAACCGCAAGGAGGCCAGTGTAGCTGAAAGGGACTGAGGACTGGGGAGGATGGAGGCGGAGAAGGTCAGAGAGCAGCCCTTGGGAAGGCTTTTGAGTTTAATTCTAAATGAGACTGGAAGTCCTTGGAGAGTTCTGAACAGAGGCGAAATGTGATCTCTTGGAGTTCTACAGGATTGCTCTGGTTGTTTGAGAAGAAGAGGGTAGGGTAATGTTGGCGAACAGGGGGAGAAGAAGGAGGCCGACCTCTAAGAAAGTTACTGCTGTCATCAGAAGAGAGGCAAGGGCGGCTTGGACTAAGACAGCAGTCATGTCAACAGTAAGAACTAGTTATATTTGGAATATATTTTGAAGGTGGACCTAACAGGAATTCTGGTGGTTTAGAAGTATGATGTGAGAAAGAGAGAGATCAAGGATTCCCAGGCACTGGACCTATAGAACTAAGAGGTTGGTGATGCCAAAGGGGGAGGAAAAGACTGGGGGGAAAAGTGGAGGGAAAGAGTGGAGGGAAGAATAGGTTTTGGGGGGCATGGGTAAATCAAAAGTTCTGTTCTGCACACAGTTAGCATGCGTATCGGAGAAGGAAATGGCAACCCACTCCAGTATCCTTGCCTGGAAAATTCCCTGGACAGAAGAGCCTGGCAGGCTATAGTGCATGGGGTCGCAAAGAGTCAGACATGACTGAGACACTTCAGGTGAAGGTTTCCCCGGTGGCTCAGCAGTAAATAATCTGCCTGCAATGCAGTAGACACAGGAGATGTTGGTTCCGGATCTGGGTCAGGAAGATCCCCTGGAGGAGGAAATGGCAACCCACTCCAGTATTCTTGCCTGGAGAATTCCATGGACAGAGGAGCCTGGAGGGCTAGAGTCTAAAGGATCGCAGAGAGTCGGACTCCACTGAGCACAACACCCCACCCAGGATGCTTATGCCTATTGGTCATATATGAAGAGTTTGGGCAGGCCACCTGGACTGCAGAGGAAAGGCCAAGGCTACAGATAATATCTCCAGGTATTTGGGGCTGAAATGAGATGAAACACTTGCAAAGACATGGGGATCTCCACACCAAGAGCTGTGAGCATGAGGAAGGAATGAATAGGTACTTCCTCTATCGCTCTATAAGAACGCCTTCCTCAGCGATCAATGCAAAGAAGTAGAGGAAAACAACAGAATGGGAAAGACTAGAGATCTCTTCAAGAAAATTAGAGACACTAAGGGAACATTTCATGTAAACATGGGCTCGATAAAGGACAGAAATGGTATGGACCTAACAGAAGCAGAAGATATTAAGAAGAGGTGGCAAGAATACACAGAAGAACTGTACAAAAAAGATCTTCACAGCCCAGATAACCACGATCGTGTGATCACTCACCCAGAGCCAGACATCCTGGAATGTGAAGTCAAGTGGGCCTTAGAAAGCATCACTATGAACAAAGCTAGTGGAGGTGATGGAATTCCAGTTGAGCTGTTTCAAATCCTGAAAGATGATGCGGCAAAAGTGCTGCACTCAATATGCCAGCACATTTGGAAAACTCAGCAGTGGCCACAGGATTGGAAAATGTTAGTTTTCACTCTAATCCCAAAGAAAGGCAATGCCAAAGAATGATCAAACTACCACAGAGTTGCACTCATCTCACACGCTAGTAAAGTAATGCTCAAAATTGTCCAAGCCAGGCCTCAGAAATACGTGAACCGTGAACTTCCAGAGGTTCAAGTTGGTTTTAGAAAAGGCAGAGGAACCAGAGATCAAATTGCCAACATCTTCTGGATCATGAAAAAAATAACAGAGTTCCAGAAAACCATCTATTTCTGCTTTACTGACTATGCCAAAGCCTTTGACTGTGTGGATCACAATCAACTGTGGAAAATTCTGAAAGAGATGGGAATACCAGACCACCTGACCTGCCTCTTGAGAAACCTATATGCAGGTCAGGAAGCAACAGTTAAAACTGGACATGGAACAACAGATTGGTTCCAAATAGGAAAAGGAGTACGTCAAGGCTGTCTATTGTCACCCTGCTTATTTAACTTCTATGCCGATTACATCATGAGAAACGCTGGGCTGGAAGAAGCACAAGCTGGAATCAAGATTGCTGGGAGAAATATCAATAACCTCAGATATGCAGATGACATCACCCTTATGGCAGAAAGTGAAGAGGAACTAAAGAACCTCTTGATGCAAGTGAAAGAGGAGAGTGAAAAAGTTGGCTTAAAGCTCAACATTCAGAAAACTGAGATCATGGCATCTGGTCCCATCAGTTCATGGGAAATAGATGGGGAAACAGTGGGAACAGTGTCAGACTTTATTTTGGGGGGCTCCAAAATCACTGCAGATGGTGATTGCAGCCATGAAATTAAAAGACACTCCTTGGAGGGAAAGTTATGACCAACCTAGATAGTATATTGAAAAGCAGAGATATTACTTTGCCAACAATGGTCCGTCTAGTCAAGGCTATGGTTTTTCCAGTGGTCATGTATGGATGTGAGAGTTGGACTGTGAAGAAAGCTGAGCGCCGAAGAATTGATGCTTTTGAACTGTGGTGTTGGAGAAGACTCTTGAGAGTCCCTTGGACTGTAAGGAGATTCAACTAGTCCATCCTAAAGGAGATCAGTCCTGGGTGTTCACTGGAAGGACTGATGCTGAAGCTGAAACTCCAGCACTTTGGCCACCTCATGGGAAGAGTTGACTCATTGGAAAAGACCCTGATGCTGGGAGGGACTGGGGGCAGGAGGAGAAGGGGATGACAGAGGATAAGATGGCTGGATGGCATCACCGACTCAATGGACATGAGTTTGAGTGAACTCCGGGAGTTGGTGATGGACAGGGAGGCCTGGCGTGCTGTGATTCATGGGGTCGCAAAGAGTTGGACAGGACTGAGCGACTGAAGTGAACTGAACTGTCGCGCTATCAAATGGGCTCATTAATAGTTTAGTAGATAAAACTCTCTCCCAATATTCTAATTGACCTTCTACTCAATAAATTGGATATGATAAGTTTTAAGAGTGTACCTTTCTCTTGAAACTCAGTAAAACTACTATTAGTAAAATTTCTATGACTAGCTTTTCTTCCTAGAATTGCTCCCTCGTGTGGGGGAAAAAAAAATGCTTGGGACTCGACAGTGAAATAGCTCAGTCTGGACACAAGAGGGCGCCATGCAAACAGTCAATACGCGGAGAAACGGAACCGGTGCCGGTGCCGGTGGAGCGAGTTTCCAGGTGCCTTCTCGTCCCTCTCCCATAATTTGTAAACCAAGGCTCCTGGGACCTTACATCCAGGAAAGCAGCCCCCAGACCACAGTCTTGTGGCTCTTTTGGTCAGGGTGTAACAGAGCTGGACAGGATTTTTTCAAAATGAAACCCCGGTCAGTCCTAATATTCATTAGAGGAGAAAAAGGAAAACAAGAAATGCATAAAGGGGGGAAAAAAGAGGGTAAAATAAGAAAGTAAGCAAAAAGGAAATCAAGAGGTGCCTATTATGGGGAAATAGGAGAATCCCAGGAATTCAGGACCAGAAGGGGTCTCAGAGACTATCTTCTTGAACCTTCTATGTCCCAGGGAAAGGGGCTGGGTGGCTTCCTGGAGTTAGAGTTCAAGGCCTTCCCAGGGTGCTTTTTCTCAAACACTGTTCTACATCAACCCCCCATGTTATTTATATGAAGTGTATAAAATTCCTTAGGTGCCTGCCAGGTGTCATTTTATCCTCAACAAGACTGAATATGAGCACACACCTATTTTGTATATTTATTTTGCATTGTTCCAAATGCACTGTGATGGACCAGTATGAGTGCTACCAGGTCAGCAATGTAAGGAGACATCTCAGGCTAAGGTGCTAGACCTGAATTTAAGTTGTAATTTCAGTGACTGCTCTTGTAATTTAAACTTTAGGAGGATTCTGAGGATGACCTAAGATTTCTTAGGTTTCTTTTAAAAAATTAAAGTTTTCCCAGCAAGCAGAATAAGAAATAAAGAAGAGTCGAAGTTTCGGCATTGCACAGACTTGGATTTAGTCATGGCTTTTCCTGGGTTGCTAATGCATGGGGTCCTATTTCTAAACTCTCTTGCTTTCTCATCTATAAAATGAAAATTATACTGTATCAGAGGGCTGTTGTGAGGATTAAGTAACGTATTGTTGATAAAGTTCCTAGTTTTTTGTATCCTCTCAGCAATTTGTAAAGTTTATGTCAGACAAAGAGTTAACATCCCTAAACAATAAGGAGAATGAACATGGGGTATCAACAAACAATTCACCAAAGGAGATAAATGTATGTAAGTAAAATAAAGCTCACAAATAACGAGAGGCTGCAAATTAAAGCCACAGTGGGAAACATTTTCCCCTCTCTTTAGTTTCAGTTAAATGCAACCTCACCCTGCTGCTGCTGCTGCTGCTAAGTCACTTCAGTTGTGTCCGACTCTGTGTGACCCCATAGACGGCAGCCCACCAGGCTCCTCCGTCCCTGGGATTTTCCAGCAAGAATACTGGAGTGGGTTGCTGTTTCCTTCTTCAATGCATGAAAGTGAAAAGTGAAAGTGAAGTCACTCAGTCGTGCCCAACTCTCAGCAACCGCATGGACTGCAGCCTACCAGGCTCCCCCATCCATGGGACCCTCCAGGCAAGAGTACTGGAGTGGGGTGCCATTGCCTTCTCTGCAACCTCACCCATTAGTTATTTAACATCTAGACATTAAAGCTGACCCCCTTGTCAAATATGGGACAATTTGAGCATCCGAACAAATGACAGAAAAGGATTAAATAAAATAATAAGTTCATGCTGGTGTAAATAAATGAATATACAAGCAAATAAATAGGAGAGAAGAACAGCTTTTTCTTATATAAGGAAGTCAACTAACAAATGCAGATAGAATGACAGAATAGGAAAATCACCATTTGGCAGCTTCCCAGTAGTAATTTTTGAGGTGAACATCTGAGGAATAACATGGTTTCAGTGTCTCCCCACAAGAAACCTATATATTGCAAAGATGAAGCAGTTAACTTTAGTATTTTACTGGAGAAACTTGGCATATATGACCTTAACTGAAGAATCAAATGTGGCTTAGCCAGTAATGGGACTAATTGACAGCACGTGCCTCCTGAAGTGATGCCCTGCAAAGAATTCAGCACCGTGTGTGCAATATCCTGGCAGAAAGTCCATAACCTGGATCTAATCGCAAGGAGACATCAAATCCAAACAGAGCTGTTTTACAAAATAACCCTGGTACTCTTAACAACTGTCAAGGTTGTGAAACAAAGACAGACTCAGAAAGTGCTCCAGAGCAAAGGAAACTAAAGAGAGAGGAGATTAAAGGCAATGCATGATCTTGGATTTTTTTTGTTTTTTTTTTGCTATGAAGGACATTATTGAAACAATTGGAGAAATATAAATAAGTTCTGTAGATTATATAATAACATTGTAGCAATGTTAATTTCAATTATGTAGCAATGTTAATTTTAATTTCTATTTTTCAAAAAAAATTCCTTGCTTTTGGGGAAACACCTTGAAGCATTTAGGTGTAAAAAGGCAATATATTCACAAATTACTTTTAAGTGAGAGAGAGAAAAAAACAAATGTAGTAAAATATTTACATTTGAGATCTTGGTGAAGAATATTCAGGAATTCTTGTACTATTCTTACAACATTTTTGCAATCCTGAAATTATGTCAAAATAAAATATTTCTTTTTCACTAGTTCTTTCCTTTTCCTTGGCCCACAAATGCAGTCAATCAATAAGTCCTTATGACTCTATTTCCTAAATAGCTCAACAATCTAGTCCCTTTTCTTTAACTCCGTGGCTGCTACCCTAATACAAACCACCCCTCTTGCATAGATGACAACTAACAAAAAAGTAGAAAATTTCTGAATGGTATAATCTTAGAAGCTTTACCTCTCCAGAATTCCTTGTAATCAAAATTATATTCGAGGTCCTAACTATGGAGAAGGCAATGGCACCCCACTCCAGTCCTCTTGCCTGAAAAATCCCATGGACAGGGGAGCCTGGTAGGCTGCAGTCCATGGGGTCGTGAACAGTCTGACACGACTGAGTGACTTCACTTTCACTTTTCACTTTCATGCATTGGAGAAGGAAATGGCAACCCACTCCAGTGTTCTTGCCTGGAGAATCCCCAGGACGGGGGAGCCTGGTGGGCTGCCGTCTATAGGGTCGCACAGAGTCGGACACGACTGAAGTGACTTAGCAGCAGCAGCAACTTAATAAGGCTGAAAAGGGGAGTAGCAGAGTAAATGTTATAAAGATTGAAAAAGTAAATGAAATAGTCAATTGTCACAAACGATGCAACAGTCCACCTCTCTACAGACAACCCAAGAGAATCTACAAACTAAAAAAACTAATTGGTAAGATCAATATATAAAAATGAATTCATATACTGAAACTAATTTGAGTATGTATTTTTTTAAGAAAATAACACAATAGCAATAAAATTATACGATTTCTAGGAACAAATTTAACAAAGATATGTAAAACATATGAAGGTTAAAATAATAAAAATTTATGAAGAACATTAAAGAAGACAATTGAAAAATATGTTGACAGATGGCATAGCAAACCTACAAATTACCTGCTTGAGATCTATTCACCATCTTTTATTTTTCTGCTAACAAATTCAAAAATTTAGAGAAGGAGGGATGGAAATGTGTTTTGTTAAATTTTCTTGCAGATAAGCATACTTTTTGACTAAGTTCTGGCCAATGAGAGGTAAATAGGTGTCTGGGATAGTTTTGTTGTTGTTGTTATTGTTTGTTTTGCTTTCTTGGAGCAGTGATCACCTGTCTTCTCCCTTTTTCTTTATAGAAATCAGATATGATGCCTGGAGTGGCTGCAGCCATTTTGTGACATGGAGGCTATAAACATAGTGATGAAAATTCAAGATACAGAGATAGAAGTCAGACTTGTTCTCTGTTTATGAGAAACACTGTGCAGCCGCTGCAGCAGCCCTGAACAGCTCACCCCCAAACTGCTTATGATATGGGAAACCTAAACCATTATTGTCTGCACTACTGAATTAGGTTTCTCTTATTTGACCCCAAAATATCACTAAATGGTGCAGTTTCAAACACTTAATATTTTAAAGATTGCAACTCTCCCCCAATTAATTTATAAATTCAAGCAAAGAGTTGTGGCTGATAAGCATTGCTACTCTTTGTGGAGCTGTGTTCAAATGTCAAACAGGAAGCTACCACATCCGGTTCTGGGCTTTCGAGGCTTTTTCTAGGACCACCTCAGACTCCTAGAGGTTGTTGCTTTATTAATGCATTTGTCCCCCTTCTGACACCCCAATCTCTCCACAAGCCCCCTTTATATTTACTTATACTCAGAGACACCCCTCTTCAGCAGTGGATCAGGCCCCAGGTTCCCCTCCCTCTCCTTCTTCTCCACCTTCATTGACACTCTAGCTTGAAGAGAAGGTGGGTGTTGAGTGGGCTTCATTAGCGCTGATTCAAAACCAAGGGCAAGAATCCACCCTTAGAGTGGGGGACAGTAGGAATAGGGGTGGAGGGGAAAATCAGCTTCCCTCACTCACTTCAAAGTGAAAACACAGGCTGAGTTTTCTCAGAACTAATCTCTGGATTCTGATCAGTCATGAGGGGCTTCTGACAAGTGATTCACCAGGCGCCTCTCCCCCACCTACGATTGTGTGTGCACACAGACCACACAGGGGCGGGCCGTCATTTCCAGAAACACCTCCACTCCACGTGCCCGCTGTCAGGCCCTTGCCCGGATGCTCAGGTCCGTGAGGCATCTGTGTCTGGTGGCTTGGAACACAGAATTGTCAGGTTCCAAGTACCTCACTCACGTTCTCACCCTTCCCGCCTCATGATCCCTGGATGTCCCTGAAAGGAATTGCGTCGCAAGTGCTCCCAAACTAGCACTCTGCCAGCCCACTCAGCTCCAACTCTCCTCTCCCCTGCCCAGCCTGGGCGCCTGCGAGGCTACACAAAGCACCTCAGCCCTCTCTGTGGCGTCACCACGGAGCCCTCACCCTCTTTAATGTCTTACGGATGACATGGACCATTGAGACTGAAAGAAGGCTGTGTTTTCTTTGACGTTCTGAAAGCACCCAAACCCCATGGTGTCACGTGGCTCTGTGGTGTCAGCATCTCTTCCCCACCCCCGTTCTTGGTAAAGGCCTTGGATATTCCGGCGGCAATTCTGCTCCAGCCTCAGTATCTCCCTTGAGAGTTTTAAGGAAAAGAATATCTCTGGTTTTACTCATGACTTTTCTCTTTCGCAGGCTCAGCTGGGGCAGAGCCCCTGTGCTATCCCTCTGACCTCCTGTCTCCTTGCAATATTCCCTCCTCCTTTGACCAAAGCTCCACTTTTACACTTTCAATAAAAGGGACTGTGTTCATGCCTCTTCTAGTTTTTAGAGGAAGAAGACACCTTTCTGGCTGGCCCAGATGCATCACCTCATTTGGCTTCTAGCCTCAGTTACATAGAATTTGAATCTAGCTCCCTCACACACTCAGTCACTTCCACTTTCATTTCTCTAAGAAACCCTAACTTCTCTCAAACCATCTTTTTCCAGGCCCTGATATCTTCTAGGGAGCCTTTCTCTAGCCTCTGCCCTTTCAATCTTCCATTCAACAATCAGAACACTTATTAAGCAGCATCACTGACGCATGCCTGCCAATTTGGATATAATCAAAAACATTAAGTCATGATAAGGGCAAAATTGTAGGTATAAGGGTGTTTCTAGCAGAAATGTTAATAAAACAATGAAAAATGAAAATAAATAGTTGATTGAATTAATAATGGTATATTCACCACTGTAAAAACTTACAAGCATGTAAGTCCAGTTAATTATGAAAGGGAAAGTTCATGATACATTTTTTAGTTTAAAATTGTAGGTTATAGAAAATAATTTACAATAAAATTCCATTTAAAATAGTGTAGCTAAAATAATAAATAAATGTTGGAGAGGGTGTAGAAAAAAATGGAACCCTCTTACTCTGTTAGCAGAACAGTAAATTGGTGCAGTATGGAGCTTCCTTAAAAAAACTAAAAATAGAGTTACCATATGATTCAGCAATCCCACTCCTGGGCATATACCAAGGAAAGAGGAAAATTCCAGTTCAAAAAGATATGTGTACCCCAGTGTTACAGCACTATTTACAACAGCCAAAACATGGAAGCAACCAAAGTGTCCATCAACAGATGAACGGATAAAGATGTGGAGTATACACCATGGGATGTTGCTTGCTTGCTTGCTAAGTCGCTTCAGTCGTGTCCGACTCTGTGTGACCCCATAGACAGCAGCCCACCAAGCTCCCCTGTCCCTGGGATTCTCCAGGCAAGAACACTGGAGTGGGTTGCCATTTCCTTCTCCAATGCATGAAAGTGAAAAGTGAAAGTGAAGTCACTGAGTCATGTCCAACTCTCAGCGACCCCATGGTCTGCAGCCTACCAGGCTCCCCTGTCCATGGGATTTTTCAGGCAAGAGTAGTGGAGTGGGGTGCCATGGGATGTTACTCAGCCATAAAAAAAGAATGAAATAATGTCATTTGCAGCAACATGATGGACCTAGAGATTATTATACTGAGTAAAGCAAGTCAGACAGAGAAAGACAAATATTACACCATATCTTGTATTAATATATGTGAAATCTAAAAAAAAATAAGTTAATTTATTCACAAAATGGAAACAGTCTCACAGATACAGAAAACAAATTTCTGGTGACCAAAAGGGAAATGGGGTGGGGGATACATTATGAGGATTGAATTAAGAGACACATGCCACTGCATATAAAATAAGCAACAAGGATTGACTCTATAGCACAGGGAATTATATTCAATATCTTGTAATAAGCTATAATGGAAAATAACCTGACTATATACATAGATATAATTGAATCACTTTCCTATACACTGAAACTAACACAATATGGTAAATCAACTATACTTCAGTATTTTTAAAAAGAACTGAAAATTTTCAAATTTAAAAAATAGTTTAGCTAGATAGATGCTAAATAAGGCTAAATGGATACATGTGTGCATGCTAAGTTGCTTCAGTCGTATCCGACTCTTTGTGACCCACATTCCAGAATATTAATGGTAGTTAATGATGAATTTATAGATTTTTATTTTACTGTTTTTACCTATTTACTTATGGGTCCAATTTCTAAATTTCCAAAATAAGCATGTATGTCATGAATACCTAGCAGAACAATAAAAATTGCTTTGTTTTTATAGCACTGTATAGGGATTAAACTATATAAGATTTTTTAACCTTTATTTTGGATTCTAAAAAGCAAATTTGAGGTAACTTGCAAAATTTTGTATGAAAGAACAAAATGTTAAAGTGAAGAATTAGAAATAAAGGGAAAATATGGGTTTTAATATAAAATGAAACCAGGATTAAGGTTACATTCCAAGAATACATCTCCATAAATTTCAGTATTGTTTCTAAAGTTTTGAAATTTGGCTCCTCCTAAGGAAAGGAAGGAAAGTTATGACCAACCTAGATAACATATTGAAAAGCAGAGATATTACTTTGCCAACAAAGGTCCGTCTAGTCAAGGCTATGGTTTTTCCAGTGGTCATGTATGGATGTGAGAGTTGGACTGTGAAGAAGGCTGAGCGCCGAAGAATTGATGCTTTTGAACTGTGGTGTTGGAGAAAACTCTTGAGAGTCCCTTGGACTGCAAGGAGATCCAACCAGTCCATCCTAAAGGAGATCAGTCCTGGGTGTTCATTGGAAGGACTGATGTTGAAGCTGAAACTCCAATATTTTGGCCATCTCATGCGAAGAGTTGACTCGTTGGAAAAGACTCTGATGCTGGGAGGAATTGGAGGCAGGAGGAGAAGGGGACGACAGAGGATGAGATGGCTGGATGGCATCACTGACTCGATGGACGTGAGTTTGGGTGAACTCCGGGAGTTGGTGATGGACAGGGAGGCCTGGCATGCTGCGATTCATGGGTTTGCAAAGAGTCAGGCAGGACTGAGCGACTGAACTGAACTGAATATTACATAGTAACTGAGTGGAGAAGGGCAGTTAGGGAGAGAGAGTAACCGAGGGTCACTGCAAACTTTTAACTTGTACAACTATATGGATTGTAGTGCCTTGATCAAGAAAAAAGTTTCACTAGAACCTTGAATAAAGTTCTTTGCTATTCCCTTGTTGAAAAGAGAACAAGAAAACAAGAATGGGAGAGAAACAACTCCCTCTTGGCAACTTCAAGGCACTCAGCTAAGTGACAACCCCACACCCCTAGGCTTGCAGCCTAACATTCAAATTCAGGTCTCTATAAAAAGTCAGAGACTTTATCAAAACAGAGCAAAGGAGTTGAGTACAAGAAGACAGACAAATGGCAAGCAAGCACCTGAAAAGATGTTCAATGTCACTAGTTATTAGGGAAAATGCAAATCAAAACCACCATGAGATACCACTTCACACCCACCAGGATGGCTAGAATTTTTAAAAAGGAAAATGAGTGTTGGCAAGGATGTGGAAAAATCGGAGCCCTCCTACACTGCTGTGGAGGTGCAAAATGTACAACGTAAATGTAAAATGATGCAACCACGGAAGAAACCAGTGTGGCAGTCAGTTGCTCAATGAGTTAAACATGGAATTCTCATATGACCCAGCAGTTCCACTCCTTGGGAAAGTGACTGAAAACAAAGTATCCCAACAAACACTTGTCCACATGATAGCCATAGCGGGGAGGGCAACCCATTCATCACCTCATGGGTGGATAATATAACAAAATGTGGTATATCCATACAGAAGAATGTTACTCGGCCACAACAAGGAATGAACTACTGATGCTACAACACGGCTGAGCTTTGAAAACATTTTGCTGAGTTAAGGAATTCAGACATAAAATAACACATGTTGCCTGATTCCATTTACATTAAACATCTAGAATGGGCAAACTCATAGAGGTAGAAAGTTGGCTAAGGTGTTCTGGGGGCTGAGGGAGGGGCAGATGGGGAGCAACTGCTTAATGCTTATGAGATTTCCTTTTGGGGTGATGAAACCAGATGGTAGTGATAGCTGCACGGCGCTGTGGATGGACTAAGTGTCACTGAATTGCACACTTTACAAAGGCTACTTTTATGTTACATAAATTTTGCCTCAGTAGGAAAAGTCAGGGACTTTAGAGTCACTTAGGAATCATTTGTGAAAGTTAAATCTTAGGATACTGGGAAGAGGAAGTAGAAATAATTGGTTCAGTTTTGCACCTTTAAGTCTGATGTGTGCTTAAGGCATCCAGGTGAAGGTGCCAGAGATCAATTAGGATCACCAGTTTAGAGCTGGGAGAGAAGGCCACACTTCAGCTGTAGACTTGAGGGTTGTCAGGCTGGAGGTGGAGGCTGACTCTACAAGCCCATGCTCTCTTCGGAGCTCTGGGCACAAATGGAGCGGAATATAAGCCCCTGCAAAAGAAATCCCATTATTGGCCCTGGATCATTTTAACTTGAAAAGTTTTCTCATGGGTGTGGGCTTTATCTTCATTCATTGTTTTTAATGAAAGCGGAGTATGGTGTGTCAATTTTCACGCTGCAGAAAAGCTTTTGCTTTGCTGTGGCTGGTTTTCTCCAACATGCCAGAGTAGTAAAAAATGTTACGTGTGTTAGTACATCACCAAAACAACTGACCACAGGCCCCTACTTCTGAGATTTCATCTTTCTGTACTTGATGAAGTGTGAAGAGGGGTCCTCCTTCACCTTTCTCACCATCTGATCCCAGGTGTTTGTGGTGGGCTTACTGGAGAACCCACCAATACGTCACAAGAGATGTGATGCTGTGGCTGACAAACTCGGGTCATACTCTTTTCCAAATTATTTCTGATGTTTGAACTGGAACAAATTTCAGGGCATGAATAATATTGAGAATGGCATTTTAAAAAGAAAATGTGCTAAACTTGATAAACGTTTAATCTGGGTGAGGAGCATAGGGGTATTTTTTGTACCATGTTTTCCATGTTGAAAATGTAAGAATTTTTTATTTTATTTTATAAAGAAGAAGATATTTTAAAATTTTATATTTTATATAAATATTTACGAATATGTATATTTCTATAAATAAATATGTATATTTCTTATATAAATTTCTTTAATATTTCTCATATTCTCAAATATAAGAATCTTTGGCATTATAGTCATTTAGTTTCACACAGGTTTATTAAGCCTCAGTTTTGTTCCAGGCACTAAACTAGGAAATTTCAGACATGATTAATGTCTGCATGATGGATCAGTTTGGGGATATTTCCTTTTCCAAATAGATACCCTAAGCCTTAGGCTACAATAAATAAGGTTGTGTAGTAGGACGGTGGTTAACAGTTATCCCTTGGATCAATAAGAGGTGAAGGTGAAATTAGGCATGGATAAGAATTTTGGCAATAGGAGGCGTTCTCCAGCTTCAAGGGACCAATTGAACTTTTTTGTATAGCTCCTAAATTAATATTGAGGGAAGGGGAGGGGAGTTTCAATCACATGGCTACATTTCACAGAGAGAAGTGTTGATTCCCCCTCCTACAGACTGAACTTCCCAAAGCAGGCTGCTCTTGTCCACTCTCTGCAGAATATTCCCAGGGTGGCCTCATCTGTTGGATGCTGGTTCCTGGACAGGCCTTTCCAACAGCCCCTGCATGTGGCCTTTCTAACACTGTCTTGATTACCAGGGGCCATGGTGGCCACAGGTCTGAGCAGTCTAGTCCTTCTTCCTGGCTTCTCGGGGGTGAAGATTTTTTTCTTCACTTAGGCAAATATATTAGCATTTTCCTTTATGGTCTGTGCTTTGTCTATCTTGTTAAGAAAACTTCTGTACCCTAAAGTCATAAATATATTCTATGTTTTCTTTTAGACTTGTTAAAAAATTGTTTCTTACATTCAGGTCACTAACAATCTTTTATATTTTTGGTATGAATGGGGGATGTAATTTCATTTTTGCCCCCATGCATAACAGTTGTCCTGCACCACTGATCAGCATTCATCTTTTCTTCGCTAATTTTTCCTGTCTGTGTCATCTATGGAGTCTTATATGAGGAGACCTGTTTCTGGATTTTCTACTCTCTTCTACTGATCTTTTTTAAATACCTGTGTAATACGTCATTGTCTTAATAATGACAGCCTTGTAACAAATATTGATATTTGGTAAGTCCCTGTCTTATTTTTCTCCCATTTTTTCTTGGTTATTTTCAGCCTTTTAGTTTCCTATTGAAATTTTAAAACCAACTTAAGTTGGGGGAGAAACTCTGTTGCGCTTATTCTTTAAAAGTCAGTCATGATAATTTATTGGTTTTGCTTAAACAAAACTATTTTCATTAGCAATTTTTGGGAGCATTGCATCAAAGAGAAAGCCACACAGATCATACATGTTTACCGTAATGGATTTTCACAAACTGAACGTTCTTGTGTAACCAGCACCCAGATAAAGAACTAAGTTCTCCTTATCTGTTGGGCTTTTGATGAAAATTTTGTTGTATCTGTGAGTTACTTTTGGGAGAACTGACATCTTTAATAATATGGAATCTTTTAAGTCAAGGATAAAGTATATTTCATCATTTTTTTCTTTTTTAAAAATAACTTTCTCCACGAAAGTTTCACACACCTATTTTTATTCCACGAAGACAAGATGCCCTTTCAATAATTTCTCCTAGAAACCCGGCTCTCCTGGGTAAGACCATCACACATAAATCCTTACATGCAAAGGAATCAGGGAGGGGGAATGCATTTAGCTGGGCATATTACTTCTCTGAACAAAATTGGGGTTTTAGAACCAGATATGGGATAATGGACTCATTCCAAATTGGAAAAGGAGTACGTCAAGGCTGTATAATGTCACCTTGTTTATTTAACCTATATGCAGAGTACAACATGCAAAATACTGGGCTGGATGAAGCAAAGCTGGAATCAAGATTGTGGGGAGAAATATCAATAACCTCAGATATGCAGATGACACCACCCTTATGGCAGAAAGCAAAGAACTAAAGAGCTCTTGATGAAAGTGAAAGAGGAGAGTGAAAAAGCTGGCTTAAAACTCAACATTCAGAAAACGAAGATCATGGCATCCAGGCCCATCTCATTTCATGGCAAATAGATGGGGAAACAAACACTGACAGACTTTAATTTCTTGGGCTCCAAAATCACTGCAGATGGTGACTACAGCCATGAAATTAAAAGATGCTTACTCCTTGGAGAAAAACTATGACCAATCTAGACAGCATATTAAAAAGCAGAGACATTACTTTGCCGACAAATGTCTGTCTAATCAAAGCTACGAGTTTTCCAGTAGTAATGTATGGATGCGAGAGCTGGACTATAAAGAAAGCTGAGCATCGAAGAATTGATGCTTTTCAACTGTGGTGTTGGAGAAGACTCTTGAGAGTCCCTCAGACAGCAAGAAGATCCAACCAATCCATCCTAAAGGAAATCAGTCCTGAATATTCACTGGAAGGACTGATGCTGAAGCTGAAGCTCCAATACTTTGGCCACCTGATGCAAAGAACTAACTCATTGGAAAAAACACTGATGCTGGGAAAGATTGAAGGCAGGAGGAGAAGGGGACGACAGAGGATGAGATGGTTGGATGGCATCACCAACTCAATGGACATGAGTTCAAGCAAGCTCTGGGAGTTGGTGATGGACAGGGAAGCCTGGCTTGCTGTGATTCATGGGGTCGCAAAGAGTTGGACAAGATTGAGTGGCTGGACTGAACTGAGTGAGGAAGAGCAGGGATGGACATTGGGCAGGAAACTAGCAGTGTCAGTCACAAACAATAGCCTCTATTTTAAAAATGCAGACATAAGCAGGAGCTAGGAACTCTTGGGGGCTGCTTGGGGGCTGCTTGGGGGAATCTTAGTAAAACTTATCTCCTAAAACAGACAGGGCTGGGCTCAGAAATGAAACTACATGCCTCAGTTTGCCACCTGTATATAATGAGACACTGCGAGAGCTTGGAGCTGCAGGGGATGTTTTGATGTGGTTACTGTGTTACCAGGGAGGAGACTCCTGCAACTAGTCTTGAGGTTGAGCACAGGAAATAATTAGCCCACCCCATTCCAGCAAGTCCTCGGGGGGTGGCAGCTGAAGAGTTAGTGGGGAAAGTCACACCTGTCATTTAGCTTCTGCACCAGAGTGTCCTAAAGAGCTGTGGTCTGATGCTGTCTCCCCAGCCAGGGGTAGGGACCGTGCTTGGGAGATTTTTTTATTGGATTAAAGTAGTGTTTGGACTACTTACCTGGCAAAGTTGGCTGGCCCCTCCTGGGTCACAGCGGGAGCAATCTCCTTCAAAATCTAAGGATGTAGGTCCAAACAGTGGCAAGCTCCTAAGCTCCTCAGGCTACACCACTTCCTCACTTTCTCCTTCATTCCTTGACCTAACATTTCTCCTCCTTGGCCTAGCCTGGCTGCCAGTGGGAGCCTGTTCAGTTCAGTTCAGTCACTCAGTCGTGTCAGACTCTTTGCGACCCCATGAATCGCAGCACACCAGGCGTCCCTGTCCAACACCAACTCCTGGAGTTCACTCAGACTCACGTCCATCGAGTCGGTGATGTCACTCAGCCATCTCATCCTCTGTCATCCCCTTCTCCTCCTGCCCCTAATCCCTCCCAGAATCAGAGTCTTTTCCAATGAGTCAACTCTTCGCATGAGGTGACCAAAGTACTGGAGTTTCAGCTTTAGCATCAGTCCTTCCAAAGAAATCCCAGGGCTGATCTCCTTCAGAATGGACTGGTTGGATCTCCCCGCAGTCCAAGGGACTCTCAAGAGTCTTCTCCAACACCACAGTTCAAAAGCATCAATTCTTCAGTGCTCAGCCTTCTTCACAGTCCAACTCTCACATCCATACATGACCACTGGAAAAACCATAGCCTTGACTAGACGGACCTTAGTCGGCAAAGTAATGTCTCTGCTTTTGAATATGCTATCTAGGTTGGTCATAACTTTTCTTCCAAGGAGTAAGCGTCTCTTAATTTCATGGCTGCAGTCACCATCTGCAGTGATTTTGGAGCCCAAAAGAATAAAGTCTGACACTGTTTCCACCGTTTCCCCATCTATTTCCCATGAAGTGATGGGACTGGATGCCATGATCTTCGTTTTCTGAAAGTTCAGCTTTAAGCCAACTTTTTCACTCTCCTCTTTCACTTTCATCAAGAGGCTTTTTAGTTCCTCTTCACTTTCTGCCATAAGGGTGGTGTCATCTGCATATCTGAGGTTATTGATATTTCTCCCAGCAATCTTGATTCCAGCTTGTGCTTCTTCCAGTCCAGTGTTTCTCATGATGTACTCTGCATAGAAGTTAAATAAGCAGGATGACAATATACAGCCTTTATGTATTCCTTTTCCTATTTGGAACCAATCTGTTGTTCCATGTCCAGGAACTGTTGCTTCCTGACCTGCATACAGATTTCTCAAGAGGCAGGTCAGGTGGTCTGGTATTCCCATCTCTTTCAGAATTTTCCACAGTTGATTGTGATCCACACAGTCAAAGGCTTTGGCAAAGTCAATAAAGCAGAAATAGATGTTTTTCTGGAACTCTCTTACTTTTTCCATGATCCAGCGGATGTTGGCAATTTGATCTCTGGTTCTTCTGCCTTTTCTAAAACCAGCTTGAACATCAGGAAGTTCACGGTTAATGTATTTCTGAAGCCTGGCTTGGAGAATTTTGAGCATTACTTTACTAGAGTGTGAGATGAGTGCAATTGTGCGGTAGTTTGAGCATTCTTTGGCATTCCCTTTCTTTGGGATTGGAATGAAAACTGACCTTTTCCAGTCCTGTGGCCACTGCTGAGTTTTCCAAATTTGCTGGCATATTGAGTGCAGCACTTTCACAGCATCATCTTTCAGGATTTGAAATAGCTCCACTGGAATTCCATCACCTCCACTAGCTTTGTTCGTAGTGATGCTTGACTTCACATTCCAGGATGTCTGGCTCTAGATGAGTGATCACACTATCGTGATTATCCAGGTCATGAAGATCTTTTTTTTTACAGTTCTTCTGTGTATTCTTGCCACCTCTTCTTAATATCTTCTGCTTCTGTTAGGTCCATACCATTTCTGTCCTTTATTGAGCCCATCTTTGCATGAAATGTTGCCTTGGTATCTCTAATTTTCTTGAAGAGATCTCTAGTCTTGCCCATTCTGTTCTTTTCCTCTATTTCTTTGCATTGATCACTGAGGAAGGCTTTCTTATCTCTTCTTGCTATTCTTTGGAACTCTGCATTCAGATGCTTATATCTTTTCTTTTCTCCTTTGCTTTTCACTTCTCTTCTTTTCACAGCTATTTGTAAGGCCTCCCCAGACAGCCATTTTGCTTTTTTGCATTTCTTCTCCATGGGGATGGTCTTGATCCCTGTCTCCTGTACAATGTCACAAACCTCATTCCATAGTTCATCAGGCACTCTATCTATCAGATCTAGGCCCTTAAATCTATTTCTCACTTCCACTGTATAATCATAAGGGATTTGATTTAGGTCATACCTGAATGGTCTAGTGGTTTTCCCTACTTTCTTCAATTTGAGTCTGAATTTGGTAATAAGGAGTTCATGATCTGAGCCACAGTCAGCTCCCGGTCTTGTTTTTGTTGACTGTATAGAGCTTCTCCATCTTTGGCTGCAAAGAATATAATCAATCTGATTTTGGTGTTGACCATCTGGGAGCCTGAGTGAAGTATAAAACTTCTTTCTGAGACTTTTCCAGTTAAACCCAGAAAGCTGCTCAAGGATACTTCTGAAAATAAGAAAATCACTTAGGACTACTCACTCTCACCACCACCCCTAGGATGTGCAGAAGAGCCAACCTTGTCCTGGAGATCAGGACAGCTGTAAGACCGGTGGACAGTCACCATGCAGGTGGTAGAGAGAATGCTCAGGGAGCTTGGAATTCACAAGGATACACACATGTATTACATTTTCCCAAAAGGAATTTGGATTTGGATAAAGATTTTCTGTCTAGGGATTAAGTGCACACCCTCCTGTCTAAATCCGCAGCCTTGGAAGAGCTGCTTCACCTGGCTGTCCCTCAGTTTTCTCAATTGTAAAATAGTGGTAATGATAGTACAAATACATGGGTTTGTTGTAGGAGTAAGAAACTCATTTCAAGCACTTAAAATAGTACCTGATGCAGAATAGGTGTTCAATAAATACTATCTGGTCATCATTATTCCATTCGTACTGCAAGGATCTCACATTGCTGATTCCCCCAAGGCTTCTCTATGAAGAGAAAGCTGGATTGCACCCTATACATGGGAGGAAGATTTTCTATTGCTGTGTAACAAGCTGCCATAAACTTAGCAGCTTAAAATACTACCCACTGATGATTTCATCATTCAGTAGGCCAGAAGTCTGGGTGGGCTCAGCTGGGTCCTCTGCTCAGGGTTTCTGAAGGCCAAATCACATTGTAAGACAGACTGGGCTCTCATCTGGAGGTTTTGTGGATGCATTAGCTGCCAAGTTCCCTAAGGATGTAGGCAGGACTTAATTCCTGGTCGTTGTGGGCCTAAGGTGCCATCTCCTTGCTGTCTATCAGCAGGGGAAACTCTCCGTTTCTAGAGGTTGCCCTCATTCCTTGCCAAGTGGTCCCCTCCATCTCTAAGCCAGCAATGATACATCAAACCCTTAGCATACTTGGGAATTCTATGACTTTGTCCTGTACAGCCAGATGGAAAAAGCTCTCTGCTTTTGAAGAGCTCATGTGATTCAGTTAGGCCCACCTGGGTCATCTCCTTTTTGCCATAAAACATAACACAATCACACTCAAAGGAGAGGAGCTTAAACAAAGATGAGAGTCATTGGGGGTCATTTTAGGATTCTGCCCACTTGAGATGGCATAAATTCCAAAAGTGACCATTACAAAACTGTTCACTGAAATGAGGACAAAAAATGGGGCAGGGACAGGTTAGGGTCACCTAAAGAGTTGAGTTTGGTCATCTTCCTCCTGAGACATTAGACCTTCTCGGTCTCAGGTTCAAGATCACCTCCAGGGGTCAGACACTCAGGAAACCTGGACACCAACCCAATTAGGAGGCACACAGGCTGTGATAGAAACAAGAGGAGGTTCCTTAGCAGGTGGAACTGTGAGCAGGCCCTGGGGGCATAAGACAGTGCTCATTTGGTTCTGACCTGAAGGTTCTTGATAGCGTGGCCCCAGGCCTTAGACATCATGAGATACCAGCAGAAGGTTGGGACATTCAGAGGCATTCAATGGATTAATAAAAGGAGGATTTGCTTCTCCATGGGCTTCTCTAAGAAATTTGAAGCCTGACTCTGGCAGAGGAATATTCAGTGGCTCCTCTCCCAGTGAGAGGTCTACAATCCTGACTACCTCATACTGCAGCTCAGAAACGCAGCTCGGAAACAGATCTGGGGGCTTCTACTACAATAACTAGGGAGCAGACCCTGCCCATGACAGGGCAGTGACAGCCACAGAGCAAAGAGGAGGCCCCATTCAATAGTCAGTGCAGGCTGTGGTTACACCACCAGTCACATCTCCTCCTCACACAGGCTACACAGGGGCTCCCACATGAAAACAGCCCTCCAAGACCTCAGTAGATCACTGTTTCTCTGAAACTCATTGAGGAAGAGAAATAGAAGTAAGATAAAGAAGCAGAGAAACCACTCCCAATTAGAAGATCAAGGCGATTCCCCTGAAGGGACAAACAATGAAACAGACCTCTTCAGCTACTATTAAAAAGTCCACAGATAACAAATGCTGGAGAGGGTGTGGAGAAAAGGCAACCCTCCTGGACTGTTGGTGGGTGGGAATGTAAGCTGACGCAGCCACTATGGAAAACAGTATGAAGGGTCTTTAAAAAACTAAAAATCAAATTACCATATGATCCTGTAATCCCATTCCTGGGCATATATCAAGACAAAACTATAGTTCCAAAAAAATATAATACAAGTACTCTTTTGTTCAGAGCAGCACTGTTCACGATAGCCTAGACATGGAAACTAGCTAAATGTCCATCAGCAGATGATGGATAAAGAAGATGCAGCGCATATATACAGTGGAATACTACTCAGCCATTAAAGAGAATGAAATGATGCCATTTGCGGCAACACGGATGGACCTAGAGATTATCATACTAGGTGAAGCCAGAAAGACAAATACCATATGATACCATTTATATGTAGAATCTGTTATGCACCGAGCCCGTATCTCCAAACCCACCGAGAAAAAGCAAGTCCTCCACAGTAATGCAAATAGGCAAGAAGGGAGTTTATTTCTAGCCCGCTAGGGTCCGAGTCTCATCCGGCACAGCGGAATCCGACAGGGACCCCGAACAAAGGGATATGGCGGTTTATATACAGTCAGTTCTTTGTCTCAGTTACAGGGTACTTGGCAATACCTGATTGGACAGGCAGAATGAGCTCATGCAACGCCTTCTTTATGCTATCCCACATAGAAATTTTTCCTTATTTGAGGAATGTTCTTCAAGAAAACAGGAAATGTGACTCAGGTCCCCGGTGCTGTTATGCACCTCATTGGGCCGACCAGCCTGCCTAACAGAATCTAAAATACGGCACTCATGAACATATCCATGAAACAGAAACAGACTCACAGACATAGAGAACAGACTTGCAACTTTATCCTCCCATTGGAGGCACCTAAGACACACCAACTATAGTACAGAACTCACACAGATCAGGGTTTAGAGATCTGAGCAGGTCACAGGGTAGACAGCCACTTTCTATATTTATAATGACAACATATAAACAGATTTCAGCAAAGTGTCTTGTTCCAGCTCAGCCAGCACATTGTGATAATTCTCTGACAGACAAAGTAAACAAGCTTGAGGGGGAAGGAGAACAGCTGACAAGGTCAACCAGAGGAGCTGGGCTTTCCAGGGAGGCTGTCCATGGCAGGAGCTGCTCTGCACACCAGGAGTTTGCCCTAGTAGGGAAAGGAGAGTGAGAACTCAGTGGGCAACAACCTCTCCCAGATTGTGTAGGTTCTAGGATCTCATTGTCACTTTATTTTTCTTCCCCTGTTGTCTTTCTTGTCAGAAGCAAATAATGGGAGAAAATCAAGAGCTTTGGTTTCCAGCCAATACAGTGGCTCAGGTTTGGAATCCAAAATGGTGAGTAGGAACTGTGAGTTTAACTATGAGCAGTCTGGGTTGTTCAAACTGTGTAGGGGGCAGAAGTGAGCTGGTTGATTTTCACTATGTCTGTTTTTAAAAAAATTTTTTAATAACATATCCTATATTTATCCCCAAGAAAAGCTCTCTGCATACTTTTTATTATTTAATTACATTTATTGAATAATTATATTTTTTTTCCAAAAAGAAATATGCTTCCTTGGTACCAAATTTAGGCACCAGAAGCATAAAAAAGTTAAAATACTCCTCTCACCTCTGACTGCTAGCCATCCTGTTTCTCTCCCTGGAAGAAACAAATCAGTGATATATTCTTTGAGATTTTAGTTGTGTTGATACAAGTAAATATAGTTTATTCATTTTAATGATGCATAATATTTTAATATGTGCAAATAGCAAAACTGATTAATCCGTTCTTAGGAAATTCAAGTTGTTTCCAATTTTTGCTGATAAAAAAGTTGCAATGAGCATTCTTTACCTTAGAATTAGGTAAAGATTACATGAGCCAGAATTTCTCTGGGGTATATCCTTAATGTAGGATGGCTGAGTTATACAGTATATGTAGCTTCACTTATCTTTGACTTTATCCAAGGGCTCTACAAAGCTATTGTATCGAGTGTTACTCCCAACAATACTTGGTATTGTAAAGCTTAATCATTTTGTCAGTCTACTAAGTGTGAAATGATAAATCATAGTGATTTTCCTACTGTTTCCCTGACTACTGGTAAGGTTCATTATCTTTTCAACTATTTATTAGTCATTTGAGTTTGCTGTTCTGTGAACTGTCATACCCTTTGCACATTTACATTTGAGTCATTTTTCAGCCTTTTTAAAGATGTATTTATATTTTCTGGTCGTGGTTTAGTCACTAAGTCGTGTCTGAATCTTGCAACCCCATGGACTGTAACCCGTCTAGGCTCTTCTGTCCACAGGATTCTCCAGGCAAGAATACTGGAGTGTGTTGCCATTTCCTTTTCCAGGAGATCTTCCTAACCCAAAGATTGAACCCAGGTCTTCTGCACTGCAGGCAGATTCTTGACTGACTGAACTACCAGAGAAACCCTTTATATATCCTAGATATCAATTTTAAAATGAATATTGTAAACATCATTCCCCAATACGAAGGGAGCTTATTTGCACTATTATGATGCCTTTGGTTAAACAGAAGATTTAAATTTATTCATTTCTGCTTCGTCTTTGAATTCCACATAGTTTCTTGAAAATAGAAGAAATTAACTTTTAGTAAATTTTCTCATGTGTCATGATGCTCTGGCCCTCCATAACCTCAGGGTGTGTGACCACCTCAAGATAATTACTTGAACATATCAGAGAATAGTTCCCATCTTCAACTATATGTTTACATGTCTGGCAAATCTTACATCCTCAAGAAGGTCTTTTCCAACACCTATAAAAGCTCAGATTAGCCTGTTATATTCTCCAGTACCTTTTTTTCCTCGGGAGTATTTGCCACCATTCATCATCATATACATGTGTGTGGATTTGGCTAATGTATGTCTCCTCAAGATGAGAAATTATATATTATTGCTCACCATCTGATTCCCAGGGCTATACACAGAGAAAGTACTTAATAGTTAATACATATTTCTGAATGAAGGAATTGCTCAGACTTGAACTTTCCATCTTCACCTGTATCATTTTAAAACCCTTCCCTTAAGGACGTTTGATACAGTGTCCCTAGGATTTGGCTTCCCATGTCAGTTGAAGCAGTAGAAAGCCTCATAGGTTTCAGGAAATAGCATCTCTATCTTTGATCTAAGGCCCACAATGAGCTCTTTATGAGGTTCCCACTGTGGCTACAATGGTTATAAAGAGTCATTGGTGTTTTCAACACCATGAACCAAGAAGGCTGATTTGTGGTAACAGAAGCTAATTGCAAGTTTGTGGTTATTGACTAATGAAGATGAGTTCTCAGGCTTAACTCATCCCCCAAGCATTTGGTATTTTTCTTATGACACATTTTCAAGGTATTATCTTAATGTTTTAATTAGATTTAGGGCAGAGAAAGGAACGTCAAGGCTATATGATAACTGATTAAGTCAAGTTGGAATGTTTATCTTCCATTTGGATCCTATAATAAAGAGTTATCACATATGAACCCCATTCATAATGCTCCCGTTGTCTGCCCATCACAGGTTTCCCTGAGTGTATTTTGTGTACTCTCCTTCCCTCAGTCTAGCTAGAATTTGGATTAGAAGCAAGATGTCAGAAGGTAACACTGATGTCAAACATCAAATGCATGGTATGTTCTATATAATGAAAGAAAGCCAAGGATGGAAATTACATAGGAAAGAGGGAGACAAGTGAAATTCCTCAATATGAGAATTTTCATGTAAAAAGGCAACACTGAGTTTGCACAATTGGTCTTTACTTTTAGAATGTCATCCTCCTAGAAAGGAAACTTAATAGTTGAAGGTAATGGGGTTTGCACTTCACACCATTTAAAAATAATCCAAAAAAGGCAGAGGATGAGATCAAATGCCAGAAATGAAACAATCAACAGAAAGATGGAAAAAATAAGAGATAAAGTTTTTGTTGCATGGACTGAGAAAAATGAAAAAAAAAAAAATTACTTGGAAACAACAAATCACTTCTAAAAGATTCCTCCAAGCCTGATTCTCTAGAGATCCCAAGAAGCTCCTGGAAAGACAGTCTCTTGTTCTTTCAGGGTCATCCCAAGCCTTAAAGTTCACATCTTTTCTATTTTGCCTCATTTTATCATCCCCATTGTCCCCTGACAACGTTAAGTAAAGCTTTACATGTGGACTGTCCATGTTGGCTGTTGTTGAGCATACCAGAGTGGACATTCAGCTGTTCGCCTCTTTTTGTCACTGACTGAATAATCACATAACTATAACACAAGAACAGCAACGAATGGGGAATCATGGAAGAAAATACAACCTCGTTTGAGGCCAGCCATTTTTTCTGGTGACTCCATAGCACAGAGCCCCAACTCTGTAGTTAATATAATAGTGTTTGCCAGTGTAGACATCCCATTTTCCCCATACCATGCTTTGTCCTTAGAAGACACAGGATATTGTTCTGTCCCTCAGCCGGGCTGAGAATCTCCGAATGCACTTTATGAGGCTACAGTGCTGACTTTACCAACAGAAAGTACTTAGGTGAAACTCCTGGTTGGGCACCCAGAAACAGACTGTAAAAAGGAATAAAAAAAGGCCTTCTATCATAAACTTCGTTTAACCAGAGAGGATAAATATCCAAGGACTACCAGGAGGGGATAACATGAGGAGAAAAGATTTTAATGAACGTTTATCCCTGGGGATTATCTTCTTTGTAACTTATAAAAAGACTCCCTCTGAGTTTTAACTTTCAACCGGAGAGACGAGAGAAAAAAAAATGCCACAAATTGTACTTTGTTGTATTTCCCAGATGGAGTTAGTGGTAAAGAACATGCCTGCCAATGCAGGAGATGTAAGAGATGGGGGTTTGATCCCTGAATTGGGAAGATCCCCTGGAGGAGGGCATGGCAATCCACTCCAGTATTCTTGCCTGGAGAATGCCATGGACAGAGGAGCCTGGTAGGTTATAGTCCATGGGATCGCAAAGAGTCGGACACGCATGCAGCTTGACTCCTGTAGAAAACAGAGCCTGAAGCAAAGATTACAGGGATAAAACCTCCCAGTTTATTTGGGAGGTGCAAGCCCAGGGCAGTGACAGTAAAGAAAAAGAATCGAGTCAAGGAAAGATGCGATGCAGCGGGATCTGTGATATGTGATGCTACCGCAGCCACTACTTCACAAGTTGCTAAGAGACAAGGCAAGACGCTTAATAAGCTTGGTCACGCAGACCCTGGGACTTCTCCGGAACAGCTACTCCCAAGGAGTGTCACAAGAAGGATATAGCATTCAATGTCTGAAACAAAAGTCTGAATTATGGCTTACTAAGCAAGGGAGAACTGTACTTAAAAAAAACAGTGTCTCTGAACTAAGCAAAAGCTAATTTTACATGTATGCTCTATGCTGTGCTGCTCAGTCGTGTCTGGCTCTTTGTGAGCCCACCAGGCTCCTCTGTCCCTGGAATTTTCCAGGAAAGAATACTGGAGTGGGTTGAGACTTCCTCCTCCAGAGGATCTTTCTGACTAAGAGATCACACCTGCAGATCTCCTGCATCTACAGTGCAGGCGGATCTTTACCTCCGCACTACTGGGAAAAGAAAGTGAAAGTGAAAGTGAAGTCGCTCAGTCGTGTCCGACTCTGCGACCCGTGGACTGTAGCCCACCAAGCTTCTCTGTCCATGGGATTCTCCAGGCAAGAATACTAAGCCCTAGTCTTATGTAGATTTTGAGAAATGTAAAATCAGACTTTCAGAAGTGGGGATGTTGGGGGTTGGCTGACTCTCAGCTATGAGCACATGGACATTGGAATGAAGTAGTAGCTGGTTGGCTAATGTCATCTGGTCCCTCAATTGCCACTCAGAAAGCCAAGTTCAAAGTCCCATGGGGTACTGTCTCATCCAAGTCCAAAATGGAGGGCCAACTTGTATAGATAGTTGAGAGAGGAAGGAAAGAGAGAAAAGAAAACCCAACTTGCTCAGTCATGGGAAATGGGCTTTATCAGTAATCTAGGGGGTGAATTAGAGAGCCTGGACCTGGACAATAAGGACAAAGTTACAAACTTTTCCTGGGGAGAGTCCCAAGAAGGGGTTATCCAAAGGGAATAATATCTCAGATAACTGGGAATATCAGTCCGTCCTTCTCATTTTTTTCCTTCAAAAATAAACAGATCCCTTGAACCCAAACTACTATCCTCCTGATGCCCCCCAAATTTCTGATTCTGGCTGTCCAAAACATGGAGAAGAAGCAAAGTTTTTGTTGCCCAGCTCAGTGAGGGGCCATCATAACAACCTCTCTCATCAGGAACTTATACCTAGACTCACTAACCCACGGTCATTTGCAGGTGTGCCCTAAAAGGACAGAAACGGAGCTTGGCTTCTGTGCCCTGATGCTCCCGCCTGAATGAGAGAATCCCAGGGCCAAAGATTCAGGAGAGCACATTCACAGTCGGAGTACCAGTCCAGCGACCTGGGATTAAATGCAGAAAATGTGCCTACAGGGCTGCAAACCCTCCTCTGCTCTTTTTCAGCCTTGTTTCTCCCTTCGATCTACTGTTTACAACACCCTCCCCCACCCTGCCCCCGCTTTTTTTAATCTACAGACTTTCCTGAAAGGACCTCACTTAAGATACTTTCCAAACTCAAGTTTCCCAAGGAAAAGAGCCAGGAGAATATCAGCATTACACGCTTTGTGTGCAAAGCAGCCTGGAGAGAAGGGCTTTCTTGCATTCTTGTGGGAAAGATAGAAACTCCAATTTCCTTACTTGATAAACGGTTGACTAAACAGTTTCTATAGGTTTTAAAGATGGTGTTGATTAGTTTAAAGAAACTTCTCTACACTGGTTTGTTAACAGGTTATCTTTGTTATCAACAGTGGACGCTGAATTTTATCAAATGCTTTTCTGTTTGTTAAGATAATAATATGATTTTCCTCTTAGATGTGTGGCAAATTAATTGATCTACTGGAGAAGGAAATGGCACCCCACTCCAGTACTCTTGCCTGGAAAATCCCATGGGCAGAGGAGCCTGGGAGGCTTGCAGTCCATGGCGTCACTATGAGTCGGACACGACTGAAGCAACGCAGCAGCAGCAGCAGCAAGGTTGAATGAGATCTGTATCAGTGTAAACCTAACAGTGCTCATAATGTATTAACCTTTTCAGATATTGTTAGACTACTTTCAAGAGTTGGTACTTTGTGTAGGATTTTTGTGTCTATGAATCACATATGAAATTAACTTGTATATTTCCATTCTTTCTCTGTTATTTGTATCAAGACTATGGCAGTCTTTTCAAGTGAGGTGGGTAGTTTTTCTTCTTTTTCTCTTTTCTGGAAAAATTTCTAGGTTAAAAGTTTTCCTTCCTTGAA
This sequence comes from Capricornis sumatraensis, assembly GCF_032405125.1. Taxonomy (NCBI): domain Eukaryota; kingdom Metazoa; phylum Chordata; class Mammalia; order Artiodactyla; family Bovidae; genus Capricornis; species Capricornis sumatraensis. The sequence goes on along the minus strand of NC_091087.1, from coordinate 42,212,768 downwards.
TTCCAAAAGAAACAAACAGTAAGGACTTCAAAGTCACTTGGAAAATTTTTGATTGCTGATGTAATTTTCTTTGATAGATCCAGTATTACCTGGAAAGTCTGCAATTTCCTATTGAGTAGGTGTTAGGCAGTGATATTTCTACCTTGTCTAAAATTTCAAATTTATTAACGGAAAGTTTTTCATTACGGTCTTTGCTTACGTTTCAATGGTCTGCAGCACTGGTGAAAAAAAATATTTATATATACACACACCCTTTTAAGTTTCTGATAGTAAATATTTGCACCTCTTTTCTTTTTTCCTGTGATGGCTTTCTGTGGTTACTGTGAATACACTGTATCCAGTTCTTTGCTTTTACTTTCAATTTTTTAACCTTGTCGATTGCACAGAACATGTGTTTATCCTATATTTTCATAGCTAATCTGATACTCTTTGATTTTTAACTGGGTCAGTATTTTTATAGTTAAAATAATTACTGATATACTAGCTTTTAAATCAATTCTTACTTTATGAGTTGTATTTGTACCAACTAGTTTACAGTTTTGTTTTCCCTCTTCTTTATCTTTTCTTGGATAGATTACTCTTTACCTTTTCTTTTTCCCTTCTGCTAATTTGTAAGTTACTCATTTTTATATTATTTCAGTGGTTACATAAAAGTACAGCATGTTTCCTTATGAATCATTAAGTTTAATTAAGAGATTTACCCTCCTCCCTGAAAATACAAGTAACACAAGACTTTTAATCTCATTTATCTTCTCCCAACATTTTTGCATTTTAATTCTACCCTGTTTTTTAAGTGCCATTAGAAAGTGTGGTTAGCATTATCTAAATAATGTTCATGCTCCTTTAATAGTTTCTAGTTACAAGACTAGTTCAGTTTTTCCTATGTTGTACTGTAAGAATTTTTTCTGATATTTCCTCTGGTTAACAATGCTGCTGTCTTCAGTCTGTGAGCAAATCGTCCGTGTGGTTCTGTGTGTTGCTGTTTCATTCCTGGAAGTGCTGCTTAGTCCTTCATCAGACCTGTAAGGACACTCCATATTTCCCTGCTCCCTCAGCTATTCTGAAGTTTGTGCTAAAATATGTGCCAGACGATTCCAAGCCCCCAAGACCCGTCTCAGAGTCATTTCTCCTGGCTCTCATTCACAGTGTCACGGTTTCCGAGTTCTTTGGCATCTTGACTATGTCCAGCTTATTACATTATAAAAGCACGTGCGTGTTTGGTGGGGGTGGTGGGAGGCAGTGTAGGAGATGGCAGGACTCCCAAGGCTTAGACTAAAAGTATCTTCTTCACAGAGAGTACTAATACATCTGCCTGGCACCTGGAGGCATTTCCCCTGTGAACCACCTGAAAATGAAGACTGCTGCTTGAAACCCAGTGAGACCCTGGGCTATAGATCATCAGGAAAGCAGGCCCTGAGACCCTGGTTATTTTTCCCTCTCTCTCTCTCTCTCTCTTTCATTTTTTCCTGCTTTGCTCAGGACCAAGGCTTTCAGGCTGCTTCATGTTTATGCTCAGGGACAACCCACAGGGCCCCAAATGAACAAGGACTCTTCACTCTCCACATTGGTTGGACCCCGGGCCTTGACATTTATCCCTCTTGCCCCAAGACAGCACCAATATCAAAGGCCAAATTGCTTAGAAGACAAATACCTTTAGATATCCCAGACTTCACTTTTTTAAAAACTGAATTGGAAAACCATAGCTCTAAAATTTCCAAAACTGAATGGAGTTCCTACCTTGATTGGTGTTTCAAGGCTTCCTAAAGCCTGAAATTGCCTCCCTGCCAGTTAAGATTCTAAGACTCGCAGAGGAAAGCCACAGGTAAAGAAAGAAAACACGGCTTCTGACCTCATCCTCTTCTCCCTTGACTTCTTTGTGTCAGCCTTCCCCTCTGGGACCATCATGCCCCTTCCCTCCTGTACCACCTACGCCTCCCCCATACCCTCAATTCCCCCCACTAATTCTCTCACCAAACCTCCCTTTCCCCTGAAATTGTCCCCACTCCCTTTTCCTCGGAACTTATCAAAACCTGCCCCTTAAAAATCAAGCCTTCTGAGGAGCCAGAGCCTAAACACTGAATTTCTTATCTTCCCTGGACTAAAGCTGAACTGTGAGACCAAAAGATTTTCCCAAATCAACCAACGATCTTTACAGATTTGCGGAGAAAGTTAACATAGACCTTCAAACTTATGAACCTGGTTTCTCTGACTTCTATCAGCTACTTCGTATGTTTGTGAGACAAGGCCAAGCCCAGCATTGGATGAAAGCTGGTACTTGGAAACTCCTGGAAGGTCTCTGAAATTGTATTAGTAACTATATATAATAGCCCAACAATTTATTATAGGATCAGGCTAAGGAAATTGTTAGGTAATTTTGTCAGGCAATTCTTGGGACTTTCCCAAAGCCTGTTGACTGGAACACCGTTCAGGCTTCCACACAAAAATCTGATGAATCTCTCAATGACTAATTACTATTGGCTTCAGATTATTTTCTTTTTTTAATTCTGATTTTCCTTCAAATATTGATTCCACCTAGGTAACCTTTAGTCTATATTGATTCATGGGCTCACTGAGGGCTTTTCCTTTCAAGTAAAAAGGACCAGGGTGGAACAGAAAACTATGTCTACTCCAGATTCAGTTAATCTGGCAAAGCAGTTCTCTTGTACCCTAGACGAATCACCTAAAAGGAAGAGAACTGAAATTCTTAATCTTCAACCCCAGCAAACAAAGGCCCCGAAATGAAACCAAACCCTCCTAGTTTCTGCTATTATTGTAAAAAGCCAGGATATTGGAAAAGACATTGTTACAAATTCACTCTGTAAGTGCTTTAGACGCCTGCAGCCCTCTAAGCAGCATTTCAAATGTTCTCCCAGTGCTCAACGAGAAGGCTCTGAAGGACTATGGGAGCTCTTCCCAACCTCCCTCTTCCTCACTTTAGAGAAATATTTCCCTAGTTTGGCGACGAATCTCTTCTAGTCCTAACAGATATCAGAGCCACGCCCTTGGTGCTTGACCCCACTACCAAACAATAGCCCTTGCATCAGAGTACAAAACAATTCAGGTAGTAGGAATCTCTAATGAGCCTCAAAATGTTCCTATCTCTGAACCTGCTCTATTTTATTTAAGCCTTTTGAGAGATATACACCCCTTTCTCCTTAATTTATCCACCCGCATCCGTTTATCAGACTAAGATTTCTTAGAGAAGTATCATGCCAGAATTTCTTTCTCCAGAAAAGGGGAAATAATTCTAGAATGTCACATTAGAATGTGACAATTCACCACTAGTTGAATTAAATGGCCCTTGACATCTTTATTTGCTCCATCTCTGATGATACTAGAGCTGATTCTGGAAATGCCTTATCAGTTGTCCCTGGGGAATCAGCTACTACCCTTCTTAAGGGGCCAAATTTCTAACATGTTGGCAAAATGCATAGCACAGCCCCCATCATGATTCAAATAGACTCCTCAAAACCTCCTCCCAGAATTAATCCATACCCCATGAGTAATGAGACCCTTCAAGGAATAGAGCTCATAATAGAAGATTACAAGGTTCAAGGCCTCATCATCCTTGTACTAGTTCCTATAACTCTCCCATTTTACAGGTGAGAATCAAAAGGGCTGAGTGTGGAGGTCCAGGACCTCCAAGCAATTAACAACATTGCTCTCCCTTGACCCCCGGTTACTCCAAATCCTCATAAGCTCCTAACACCCATTCTCACTAGAAGAAGCAAAGCCTTTGCTGTAAGTGATTTATGCAGTGCCTTCTTTAGAATTCCAGTTGATGAAGCTTAGCCAATAATTTTACCTTCATTTGGGAAGAAAAATCAGTTCACCTGGACAGTAATGCCTCAGGGTTTTACTGAGGGTCCTTCTAATGTCTCACAAACCTCAAAGACAGATCTGGAAAAGACAAAGCTCTCTAAATGTTCTACTTTGTTGCAGAAGGTGGACAATTTGCTGCTTTAACCTCCTACTCGAGCCTCCCCACAGGAAGACAGCAGCCACGTGCTAAAGGTTTTAGTCTTGAAGGGACATAAGGTCATCAAGGAAAAATTATAGTTTGCCTACAACCTTGCTTCTTAGTTCCCTGTAAAAGGGCCTAGCAATAAGATACATATATTTTTAACTTTAAAAAGCAATGCCAAGCGGCTTTTTACACACTCAGCAGCAATAGATGACGAATTCCTGCCACTCTACATCTTTGTCAGTGCTTGACACTGACATGTTTGGAAAGATTTGATTACCTGTAAGATGTGAAATGTATCTAACTGTGGCTTAGTTTTCACTTCTCTTATTATTAATGCAAGCTACTATCATTTCATCTTCCTGCACTGGGTTTCCTATTTTCTTGCTGTTTGTTTCTCTTTTCCAGTGGTGTTTCACGGCTTTGAACCTGGTCCATGGCAGTGAAAGAGCCAAGCCTAAGCACTGGACTGCCAGGGAGTTCCTTTTTTTGTTGTTGTTGTTTTAAATTTGGACCACGCCATGCAACTTGGAAGATCTCAGTTCCCCCACCCGGGACAGAACCAGGCCACAGGAGGGACAGTCGTTAGAATTCTAACCACTAGATTACCAGGGAACTCCTTCCTTCCTTTTTTTTTTTTTTTTTTTTTGTCTTTTCCTATAGGAGATCAGTCCTGGGTATTCTTTGGAAGGACTGATGCTGAAACTCCAATACTTTGGCCACCTCATGTGAAGAGTTGACTCATTAGAAAAGACTCTGATGCTGGGAGGGATTAGGGGCAGGAAGACAAGGGGACAACAGAGGATGAGATGGCTGGATGGCATCACCAGCTCGATGGACATGAGTTTGGGTGAACTCTGGGCGTTGGTGATGGACAGGGAGGCCTGGCGTGCTGTGATTCATGGCGTCGCAAAGAGTCGGATACTATTGACCAAATGGACTGAACCGAATCTTGCTGTAGTTACATGTACCAATCTTTTATCATCACTGCATTTTGAGTCTCATTGCAGATAGCTACCAATTTATCAAAACTGTGTTTTTTCTTCTTCCTGGGCATACAGCTAGGCTATATTTCACAGCTTGTGTTGTTAAATGGGGCTGGGTGGCTGAGTTCTACAATGAAATGGGAATCAACATGATGACTGCCATTTCCTGGCTTGGCCCCGAAAGGCCTCTCACATTTCCAAGCTCTTTTCTCTATTCCAGTTGACTAGGTTAGAAAACCCCGAGGGGATCTGCTGCCAACAGAGTGACTTCTTGGAGGAAAGCCACCCTGCAGGTCATGTATACCATCCTGAAACTGTTACAGGAGTGAAAAATAAACTCCTATAGTGTTTGAGAAACCATATACCTTAGTTGGTCCATTTATTAGAGCTGTTATCATTAGACTGTCAATACATGTTTAAGATAGTCTTCATTAATCTGAGGTCAGAACAACACCTCCTAAATTTCGTTTCTAAAAGACTTGAAGAATTTGGATAAGGAACCAGATCAATTAATGGTCAAATGAGTAATTTTGTCCTTTGGCTCTTTTCCATCTGTTTCGGGCTGCATTGTGCAGCTGCGTAACCTCCCTTACCCCACCCGGCCCCAGCATTCCCGTGGCAAAAACCTTTATCCCCAGTAGCTCAGAATGTGGCTTTGTATGGAGACGGAGTCTTTAGAGAGATGACTGAGTTAAAAAGCGATCGTTAGGGTGGGTCCTGATCCATCACTGGTGTCCTTATAGAAGGGAAAACTTGGGTATAGCTCTAAATAGAAAAAAGACTCTGAAGGCACACGGAGAAGACGGCCATCTCCAAGCCAAGGAGAGAGACGTTTGAAGGAACAAATCCTCTGGCACAGTCACGTTGGTCCTGTAGCCTACAGGACTGAGAAAATAAATTTCTGTTCCAGCTGATTTTGTTTCTGCTGAGGTATCTACCTGGCTTATGGACAGCTGCTGTCTTCACATGGCCTTTCCTTGGGGATGTGTATGGAGAGAAAGAGAGAACAAGCTTTCTGGTGCCTCTTCTCCTAAGGATACTAATCCCATTGGATCAGGGCCCCATCATTATGACTTCATTTAACTTCAGTTGCTGAATTTATCGCTAGTCTGTACCTGACTCTTTGTGACCCCATGGACTACATTATAGTACATGGAATTCTCTAAGCCAAAATACTATAGTGCGTAGCCTTTCTTTCTCCAAGGGACCTTTCCAGACCCAGGTCTCCCTCACTGCGGGCAGATTCTTCACCAGCTGAGCCACAATGGAAGCCCAAGTATACTGGAGTGGGTAGCCTATCCTGTCTCCAGCACATCTTCCTGACCCAGGAATAAAACCAGGATCTCCTGCATTGCAGGCAAATTCTTTACCAACTGAGATATCAGGGAAGCCCCCGATATCAGGGAAGCAGCAATATGGATACATTTCAAAAATGTAAGTGAAATAAACCAGACCCAGAGGAATACATACTGAGTGTTTCCATTTATATAAAGGACAAAAATAGGTATCACGGATCTATCTTTCTTGAAAGACAAGTTAATGTTTGGGTTGAGTGACAGTGGATTGGAATGTGCTGCCAAAATCTTGGCTCTCTGTGCACCAATGACAAAGAGAAATACGGAGACGGAGTTATGGAGGAGAAGGAAAGAGTGGCTTTATTACTTTGCCAGGCAAAGGGGGAACACGGTAGGCTAGTGCCTCAAGAGCTGCGCCCCCTTCCTGGTGGGTAGGGAAAGGTTATATAGTTGGATGGGAGTATGTGGTACGGATCAACCCAGCAGCAGCCTTGTACTTTCTTTCTTCTGCAGTTTTAAAAAAGGGGGAATTGCTGACCAGATCAGGGTGTATGCCGGGTCCTAAGAGCAAGTGTTAGCTGCACTGTGACCCCAGGCTCATCTGTCTGTAGGATTTCCCAGGAAAGGATACTGGAGTGGGTTGCCATTCCCTTCTCCAGGGGATCTTCCCGACCCAGGTATCAATCCTGGATTTCCTGCATTGCAGGCAGATTCGTATCTTTACCATCTGAGCCACCAGCAGGGTCCTAGCTGGTCCATCTCCTAATGTTGATGAGCCTCTGCCTCAGGGGTTTTCTTGCAGCTCCTCCCTTGATTAGCAACTGCTCTGCCCCTTGGAATTCAGAGAAGGTCATGGAGGCTGGAGCCTTGGCTACAAGGAATGGGGGATGAAAAGGCCTCCATGCCCAGGAGTCCCACAGAGCCCTGCTCAGCATCAAATGGAGAGCCAACTGGTGGGACTTTACGGGGCTAGTAATATTTGGTTTATTGATCGGGATTCTGGTTACATGCATATGTTCAGTTTATGAAAATTTACTAATTTCTTTATACTGTAAATTGTACTGTATTGATAAATTTTCTAAAATGTACTGAGATCATACTCAGAAAGGAAAAAGAAGAAAGCAAACAAAAATACAACTATACAAACATGCACACACAAATATACATGTCCATATTTATACATGTGTATATGTGACCTCATAAAAATGTGTTTAGGGACCTGGTGGTCTGGTGGGTATGACTCCATGCTTCAAATTCAGGGGACCCAATTTGGTCCCAGGTCAGAGGCTTCCCTGGTGGGTCAGACCGTAAAGAGTCTGCCTGCTGTTCACGAGTCCCAGGTTCAATCCCTGGGTCAGTAAGATGTCCTGAAGAAGGAAATGGCAAACCACTCCACTATTCTTGCCTGGAAAATCCCATGGACAGAGGAACCTGGCAGGCTACAGTCCACTGGGTCACAAAGAGTTGGATGACTAAGCGACATCACTTTCTTTCAGGGAACTAGATCCCATAGGCCACAACCAAAGACACAATGGACACAAGTTTGAGTCTGTTCCAGGAGTTGGAGATGGACAGGGAAGCCTGGCGTGCTGCAGTCCATGCGGTCGCAGAGAGTCGGATGTGACTGACCGACTGAACTAAAACTGAAATATCCCACGTGCCATAACTAAAAGCATACCACAACTAAAAGATCCGCATACCGCGACTAAGACCCAGCATAGACAAATCAATAAATACTTTTGAAAGAATAACATAAAATCTTGAAAAGTGATGCATATAAAACAAAATGTATACGTGGCTATATACACAGGTATAAGTATAGATATAGATATTTGAGTTCAAGGAGCCACCATGATACATTTTCAATCCACCCAAGGAATGGTTGCTATGGGTAACAGTGTTTCAGAAGCCTCTACCATAGCTCTATCCACTTTTGTGCGATGACGACATAAGGCCCAGAGACTGGCAGTTGAGTTACATAACTGAACAGGGGACCAAGGCTCTGAACCCCAAGTCAGGTCTCTTCCGACTAAGAGACGAAGTCTCAGGGCAGCAAAATTATTAAAAATTATTGCATGCCCACGTCCACGTGAACCTCCTAGTCCTCCTGACTAAGGTCTTTTCCAGCCTCTGTTGCAACAATGCCCTGCAGACAAAGCGCCTGAGAGGCCATTCCAAGAGAACTGTCAGAACACTCTCCCTCGCTGAGCTGAAATCTGCCTGCTGTGACCTCCACCGCTTCTAAGACTGATACAGAGTAAAGTTTGCAGCTTGCCACACACATGTCCTCTGTGTGTGTGTGTACACACATACTTTCTCTAACCATGTAAACTTGGGCACGTCATTTAATATCTCTGAGTCAGTTTCATAAAATGTGATTAACAATAATGCCCAGACAGAAGGTAGAGAATTCAATGGGATAACATGCAAATTACATGTGCTTTGGAACATACTAAGGTGTGGATTGTTATTAATGCTGTTTGCTTTCCCTCTCCCCTGAATTCCCCTACACTGTACTAATCTTAAATAAAACAAAAACACCAGGGCTCCCTGGTGGCTCAGTGGGAAAGAATGCACCTGCCAATACAAAAGACATGGGGTCAGTCCCTGATCCAGGAAGGTTCCACAGGCTGCGCAGCAACTAAGCCCGTTGCTGCAACTACTGAGCCCGTGCTCTAGAACTCGGGAGCCACGACTACTGAAGCCCAGACTCCTAGAGCCCGTGCTCTGCGACAAGAGGAGCCCTCACAGCCGGAAGCCCATGCACTGCAGCCAGAAAGCGGCCCCTGCTCACGGCAAGGAAAGCGAAGCCTGTGCGCAGCAAAGACCTAGCACAGCCAGACTACATACAAACATGCATACATTACTTTTAAAGTAACACCAAATAGCCTCCAAATATTTGAAGATCTCTATGATATGCACCCATATCCCAACCACTTTTTCCGACATGAGTCAGCTGGGAGTTATCTTCTCAGTGAAAACCCTCTCTTCTGGACCCTGAGCAGAACCCAGGGTGGATACCCTTTTGGGATATGATTTTCCTCCTCTTTTCTCTTTTATCCTCTATAGAGTCAAGAGCAAAGCCTGACTTCCCTGCCCGTGTAAAACAGTAGCAAAGATGAGGTTTCTGAGAGAAAGAAGTCAAGCCACAGGACACAGGCCAATGCTAAATTCACTGATTCTGGTTCCCATTATATTCTCAGAAGTTATCAAGTATCACTTGTGAATACTTATGTGTAGGTATTTAAGGTGCTCATAGCTGCCCAGACAAAATCTTGCAGTGTGATGCCAAATGGGACTGGAACACTTCAAAGGTAGAGTTCAATGCCTTGATGTATTAAGCATGGTCCAGGAACAAACAATCCTCCGTCTTCAGTTTTAGAAGCCTGAAGTATGGGAACATAAAACTGATCTAGAGTTTTGTCACCATATCCTGGAAGTTCTGATGAATGAATGATAATAGAAAATACAGAGAGTCTCATATGGTCATTGGGCTTCCCTGTTAGCTCAGCTAGTAAAGAATCCGCCTGCAGGTCTCCAACAATGTGGGAGACCTGGGTACAGTCCCCTGGAGGAGGGCATGGTAACCTACTCCAGTATTCTTGCCTGGAGAATCCCATCGACAGAGGAGCCTGGCAGGTTACAGTCCATAGAGTTGCAAAGAGTCAGGCACGGCTGAGCAACTAAGTACAGCATGCAGCCCAGCAGGGTGGTATCACAGGAAATCATCCTGCCACACTTCTGCTGGCAAAACGTGTTCTCAGCAGTGCCGCAGCTCTGCAGTGCCTAATTTCTCGAGGGCAGACTTTGAAGGGCTGAGTAGAATATTCCGCATCTTGCTCAGTCCCACTGTTGCTCCCTGGTACTTGGTCATAAAGAGAGAAACATAAAAGTAGGGGGTTATCTACAACTAGGAGATGACATACCAGGACTGAAAGACAGAGGATGAGACTCAAAAATTCTTAGGTGTGAATTAGATTTTCCAAATGCAACACTTAGCTGCATGTGCCCTGAACTGTGAGATAGAAAGACTGAACAATTTTGCAGCCATATGCTGGAGGTTCTGCGAAATGATTCAGCAGCACCCCTCTTACCTACCCCCAAACCAAACCATTTGCCACATCCCGTCCAGACAAGTTAAGAAAACGCATAGCCCTAGACCCCGAGTGAGATGGGAGGAGAAAGAGACCATTCACTCCACAAACTTAAGGTGAGACCTTTAGGTCTTGTGAGAACAAAATGCTCTGGGGAAAAGGAAATGGTCTGGTGGACAAAGATACCGGGGAGATAAAGATTCAAGTGGTGAGTAGAGGGTGGGGGCGTCTTAAGTGTGTTTCAAGGTCACATCAAAGGCACCATCACAACACAAAACTCTTCTGTCTCATTCCCATTCAGAAACACAAAAACTGGGTTTTCAGGTTCTCTATTTTCATATTTGCCCCCCAGTTTGCTGGGGGTAGGCACACTGTCCTCACTCAAGACCACCTCTTCTCTCCTTTCCTCTATAATCTTCTCCCTACTCATCACTCCAGATATCTCACCACTCAAGAATTTTACTGAATTATCTTCAATGCAAAATCCGGACCTTACTCTTTGTTGGCTAAACAACGATTAGAGTGGGCAACAAGGAAAAATTAAAGAGTGTTCTATTGTTTACCCAAACTCTGGAAATCCCATAGAAGTATATCTGCCCTGCACACATTCTGTCCACATCCCTGCCCTCTCAATTCATCATTACTACAGAGACAAAACAGAAGTACCCCTTCCCTACTCTATCACATAACTTAGAGTCTCCTTCACTGACAGATCTTTCCTTAAAACTCTCTTTGATCTTTGACTAGCACCCCAGACAATCTGACTATCTTCCTACATCCCTAATAGAAATGCAGAGATAACTCCTGAGGCATGAATCCCTTCTCAACAACGTGAATGAGACTCATGGTCGATCAGCTGAGCCAAGTTCTGAACCCTTATGCCTATAGGTTCCTGTTTTAGGTATAACAAGACAATGATCAGGCTCAGGGAAATTGATTTATAGCCACAGATTCAAATGTCATGCATGAACGTAAGAAGGTGATAATGTGGCAATATCATATCATTGTCACTGCCTGCAAGAAATGGCCAGGCCGACTTCCAGTAGGCGCTAATTATGAGAGGTTAAAGTCCAAGGGGATTACCCATCATGAGCCAGGCATGACATTATTTTGCATTTTGGGGGAAAATATCTGGGTTCAAAGGATAAACTCAAAGAGAATGTATGATCCAAATGAACTCTTCCATCATAATATGGTAGCCACGAAGGTACCTTTAACTTCTAAGAAAACCAGAGTCATGCCTTACAGATATGGACAGAAACTCTTATTATTCAGCACCCCCTTAACATTTCCCCAGAATACAGAGGGAACAATATAGGAAAAAACAATAGAGGAAGTGGTCAAGTTTGTAGAGCTACAGATAAGTTCACAGACTTTACAATCAGATCTCTCCACTCTTTCAAGCTGAGTGAAGTCAGAAAAGCTGCTTTACTTCTCAGTGCCTTAGCTTTCTGATGTGTGCAACGGAAGACATAGCCATGCTAATGCAGAGGGTTGGAATGAGGACCCATGATCAGTGATCAAAAACTGTAGCCAGCATTATAGCATCAGATATAATTTCTTTCATTGGTTCAGTGGACTGAAGCATGCCTTTTCCAGAGAATATTTTTTTATTATTACTTATTTTACTTAGACACAGAATCTTACAGTTTCAAGCCATAGATGGTTTTTACTGTCTCTTATTGAGACTCCCTTTGGTCACATCTAGGAAGAAATGTAGCCTCTCCACTGAGGCTTTTTCCAGGTAGGAGGTCTTTGTTAGGAAAGTTCCTGAGTCATGCTCTTTTCCATGTGAAAAATATTCTCAAATGGTTACAGAGATTGAGGAGCCTTCGCAGCACAACTAAACTGAGATAAGGTAACAGAGATTTCAGAGATAGCACAAGCTAGGGATATAGTACTTGCAAAAAAAGTTTGGAAAAGTCACGAGACAGTAGGTTAATGGCACCACTCAACAAACAATACAGTACTTGGTGGATGGATACAGTGTAATTCCCAGAGGACAGTACTGTATTCAAAATCTCCAGTTTTAGAGGGTTGGGATGAGGGGTGGTGGGAGGGAGGCTCAAGGGGAAGGGGAAAAAAAAAAAAATATATATATATATATATACATACTTATAACTGGTTTGCTTTGTTGTACGGCAGAAACCACCACAACATTGTAAAGCATTTATCTTCCAATTTCAAAAAATCCAGTTTTCAATGAAAATATGCAAATACAAAGAAATAAGAAAGTAAGGTCTATTCATAGAGGGAAAAAAAAGGGAACTTGATAGAAAACAACTTTGAGGATAATTAGAAAAGGCAGAGGAACCAGAGATCAAATTGCCAACATTTGCTCTGTCATAGAGAAAGCAAGGGAATTCCAGAAAAACATCTACTTTTGTTTCACTGACCATGCTAAAGACTTTGACTGTGTGGAAAATTCTTCAACAGATGGGAATACCAGACCATCTTACCTGCCTTCTGAGAAACCTGTGTGAGGGTCAAGAAGCAAGAGTTAGAACCTTACATGGAACAACTGACTGGTTCAAAATTGGAAAAAGAATATGACAAGGCTGTTTATTGTTACCTTGCTTATTTAACTTATATGCAGACTACATCATGTGAAATGCTGGACTGGATGAATCACTAGCTGGAATCAAGATTGCTGGGAGAAATATCAACAACCTCAGATAAGGAGATGATACCACCCCAATGGTAGAAGGTGATTAGGAACTTAAGAGCCTCTTGAAAAGGGTGCAAGAAGAGAGTGAAAAAGGCAGCTTAAAACTCAATATTAAAAAAACTAAGATCCATGACATCTGGCCCCATTATTTCATGGAAAATAGAAGGGGAAAAGGTGGAATTAGTGACAGATTTCCTCTCCTAGGGTTCTAAAATCACTGTGGACTGCGGCCATGAAATTAGAAGACGATTGCTTCTTGGCAGGAAAACTATGACAAACCTAGAGATTATATTAAAAACCAAAGCCATCACTTTGCTGACAAAGGCCTGTGTAGTCAAAGTGATGGTTTTTCCAGTAGTCATGTACAGATGTGAAAATCGGACCATTAAAAAGGCAGAGAGCTGAAGAATTGATGCTTCCAAACTGAGGTGCTAGAGAAGACTCTTTTGAGTCCCTTGGACAGCAAGGAAATCAAACCAGTCAATACTGAAGGAAATCAACCCTGAATATTCATTGGAAGAACTGATGCTAAAGCTGAAGCTCCAATACTTTGGCCACCTGATGCAAACAGCCTGATGAAAAGACCCTGATACTGGGAAAGATTGAAAGCAGAAAGAGAAGAGGGTGACAGAGGATGAGATGGTGGAATAGCATTGGATTCAATGGACATGAACTTGGGCAAGCTCCGGAAGATGGTAGTGGAGAGGGAGGCCTGGCATGCCGCAGCCTGTGGGATCACAAACAGCTGGACACAACTTGGCAACTGAACACACAAACACTGTTTATACCAGACAAAGATTTTAAATTGACTGTCTTAAAAATTCTCAAAGAAGAAAAAAAATACTCAAAGTAGCTGAAGAAACCATGAAAGGAACTAAAGCAAATCAGAACAATATATGAAACTGTAGAAAATGTCTATCAGCTCAGTTCAGTTCAGTCGCTCAGTCATGTCTGACTCTTTGAGACCCCATAAATTGCAGCACGCCAGGCCTCCCTGTCCATCACCAACTCCCAGAGTTCACTCAGACTCATGTCCATCGCCTCAGTGATGCCATCCAGCCATCTCATCCTCGGTCGTCCCCTTCTCCTCCTGTCCCCAGTCCATCCCAGCATCAGAGTCTTTTCCAATGAGTCAACTCTTTGCATGAGGTGACCAAAGTACTGGAGTTTCAACTTTAGCATCATTCCTTCCAAAGAAATCCCAGGGCTGATCTCCTTCAGAATGGACTGGTTGGATCTCCTTGCAGTTCAAGGGACTCTCAAGAGTCTTCTCCAACACCACAGTTCAAAAGCTGTCTAGAAAGAGATACAAATTAAAAATCTGGAACTGAAAAGAACAGTAAGAGATATAAAAATTTCAATAGAGAATTTCAACAGTAGATATGACTAAGCAGAGGAAAGAATCAGTGAACTTGGAGGGAAAATAAAATAATTCAGTCTGAAGAGTGGAAAGGAAAAAAGAAGGAAGAAAAATGAACAGAATTTAAGGGACCTATGAGATGTTATCAAATGTACTAACATATGCATTCAGAGAGTCACTAAAGGAGAAGAAAGAAGGGTCAGAAAAAAATACTTGAAGAAATAATGGCTAAAAAGATCCCAAATTTGATGAAACATAGGAATGTAAATAACAAAGAAGCCCAACAAACTCCCAAATAGTCTCAGAGAGATCCACACTGAGACTCACTACAATCAAACTGTCAAGAGCCAAAGACAAAATCTAGAAAGCAGCAAGACAGAAGTGATGACTTATGGACAAGTGATTTTTCAATGAGACTAATGCCCAATTTCGCATCAGCAACCACAGAGGCAGTGGCATGACATATGTAAAGTGCTGAAAAAAAAAAGATCTGGCAACCACAAATTATATATCTGGTGAAAGTGCCCTCCAAAAATGAAGAAATAAAGATGCTCCCAGATAAACAAAAGCTAGGGGAATTAATCATTGTTACTGCCCTGTAGACCTGCCCTGCGCTTCCCTGGTGGCTCAGCAGTAGAGAATTCACCTGAAATGCAGAAGACACGGACTTGAATGTTTGATCTCTGCGTTGGGAAGACTCCCTGGAGGAGGGCATGGCAACCCACTCCAGTATTTCTTGCCTGGAAATTCCCATGGACAGAGGAGCCTGGGGGCTACAATCCACAGTGTCACAGAGTCAGACACAACTGAAGTGACTGGGCAAAGCCCAGCACCCAGCCCCGCCCTACTAGAAACGCGAAGGAGCATCCTTTAAGCTAAAACACAAAGACACCAGATGGCAACTTGAAGCCAAATGAAGAAAACAAAATCTCTGGTCAAAATAACCATGTAGATAATTATAAAATCTAGTAGTATTTGTATTTTTGGCTTGTAATTTCTTTTCGTTTCTCATATTATTTAAAAGACAAATGCATAAAACAATAATTATAAGCTATGTCAAAGGACACACATGGATAAAGGTGTAACTTGTGACAATAACAAGGTAGGCAATGGAGCTGGCTAGGAGCAGAGTCAATGTATAATGCTGAGGCTGCACTGATATGTATTCAAAGTATATTGTTATAAATTTAGGGCATTAACCATGGTAACCACTAAGAAAGTAACTTTAAAATATACAGAACAGGAAATGAAGAGGGATTCAAAATAGCACACTAGGGAAAAAAGTGATCAAATGCAATAGAAGACAATTTTGAAGAAACAGAAAATACATAAAACATCTAAAAACCAAATAGCAAAATGGCAAAAGTAAGTTCCTCATTATCAGCAATCACTTCAATTGTAAGTGGATTAAACTAACCAGTTAAAAGACAGATTGGAAGAATGAATTTAAAAATATAATCTAACTCCATGTAGCTTGCAAGAGACTCCCTTTAGATCCAAAGACAAAATGGCAGAAAATGAAACAATAGAAGAAGATATGCTATGTAAATAGTAATCAAGAGGAAATTGGAATGGTTATACCAATACTAGATAAAATGGATTTTAAGTGAAAAATTGTTAAAAGACACAAAGGGCATTATATATTGATAAGAAATCAATTAAGAAGACATGACACACCAAACATCAGAACTCCAAAATATATGAAGCAACATTGAAAGAATTGAGGAGAGGAAGTTTTATAAAAATAGTTGGAGACCTTATTTTCAGTAGTAAATAGTACATCTATAAACCAATTAGACTACACATACTCCTTGAGGGCATATGAAGAATTCCCTAGGATAGACCATAGGTTAGGCGATAAAACATTTCTCAATACATTTTATTTTATTTTATTTCCAATATGAACTTTTAATAAAAACTTGGCTAGACAATTCCATCATTTATAAATGTAAGCATTTATAGCCAGACTATCTCTCCCTTATTTTATTTTTTTATAATTATTATTTTCTTAATTTTTATTTTTACTTTATTTTACTTTACAATACTGTATTGGTTTTGCCATACATTGACATGAATCCACCACGGGTGTACATGCGTTCCCAAACATGAACCCCCCTCCCACCTCCCTCCCCATAACATCTCTCTGGGTCATCCCCGTGCACCAGCCCCAACCATACTGCATCCTGCATCGGACATAGACTGGCGATTCGATTCTTACATGACAGTATACATGTTTCAATACCATTCTCCCAAAGCATCCCACCCTCGCCCTCTCCCTCTGAGTCCAAAAGTCTGCTATACACATCTGTGTCTCTTTTGCTGTCTCACATACAGGGTCATAATTGCCATCTTTCTAAATTCCATATATATGTGTTAGTATACTGTATTGGTGTTTTTCTTTCTGGCTTACTTCACTCTGTATAATCGGCTCCAGTTTCATCCATCTCATCAGAACTGACTCAAATGTATTCTTTTTAATGGCTGAGTTATACTCCATTGTGTATATGTACCACAGCTTTCTTATCCATTCATCTGCTGATGGACATCTAGGTTGTTTCCATGTCCTGGCTATTATAAACAGTGCTGCGATGAACATTGGGGTACACGTGTCTCATTCAATTCTGGTTTCCTCGGTGTGTATGCCCAGCAGTGGGATTGCTGGGTCATATGGCAGTTCTATTTGCAATTTTTTAAGGAATCTCCACACTGTTCTCCATAGTGGCTGAACTAGTTTGCATTCCCACCAACAGTGTAGGAGGGTTCCTTTTTCTCCACACCCTCTCCAGCATTTATTGCTTGCAGATTTTTGGATCGCAGACATTCTGACTGGTGTGAAATGGTACCTCATTGTGGTTTTGATTTGCATTTCTCTAACAATGAGTGATGTTGGGCATCATTTCATGTGTTTGTTAGCCATCCGTATGTCTTCTTTGGAGAAATGTCTATTTAGTTCTTTGGCCCATTTTTTGATTGGGTCGTTTATTTTTCTGGAATTGAGCTGCATAAGTTGCTTGTATATTTTTGAGATTAGTTGTTAGTTGTTTCATTTGCTATTATTTTCTCCCATTCAGAAGGCTGTCTTTTCTTTTTTTTTTTTTTCAGAAGGCTGTCTTTTCACCTTGCTTATATTTTCCTTTGTTGTGCAGAAGCTTTTAATTTTAATTAGGTCCCACTTGTTTATTTTTGCTTTTATTTCCGAGTTCTGGGAGGTGGATCATAGAGGATCCTGCTGTGATTTATGTCAGAGAGTGTTTTGCCTATGTTCTCCTCTAGGAATTTTATAGTTTCTGGTCTTACATTTAGATCTTTAATCCATTTTGAGTTTATTTTTGTGTGCAGTGTTACAAAGTGATCTAGTTTCATTCTTTTACAAGTAGTTGACCAGTTTTCCCAGCACCACTTGTTAAAGAGATTGTCTTTACTCCATTGAATATTCGTGCCTCCTTTGTCAAAGATAAGGTGTCCATATGTGTGTGGATTTATCTCTGGGCTTTCTATTTTGTTCCATTGATCTATATGTCTGTCTTTGTGCCAGTACCATAGTGTCTTGATGACTGTGGCTTTGTAGTAGAGCCTGAAGTCAGGCAAGTTGATTCCTCCAGTTCCATTCTTCTTTCTCAAGATTGCTTTGGCTATTCGAGGTTTTTTGTATTTCCATACAAATCTTGAAATTATTTGTTCTAGTTCTGTGAAAAATATCGCTGGTAGCTTGATAGGGATTGCAGTGAATTTGTAAATTGCTTTGGGTAGTATACTCATTTGCACTATATTGATTCTTCCGATCCATGAACATGGCATGTTTCTCCATCTATTAGTGTCCTCTTTGATTTCTTTCACCAGTGTTTTATAGTTTTTGATATATAGGTCTTTAGTTTCTTTAGGTAGATATATTCTTAAGTATTTTATTCTTTTCGTTGCAATGGTGAATGGAATTGTTTCCTTAATTTCTTTTCCTACTTTCTTATTATTAGTGTATAGGAATGCAAGGGATTTCTGTGTGTTGATTTTATATCCTGCAACTTTACTATATTCATTGATTAGCTCTAGTAATTTCCTGGTGGAGTCTTTAGGGTTTTCTACATAGAGGATCATGTCATCTGCAAACAGTGAGAGGTTTACTTCTTCTTTTCCAATTTGGATTCCTTTTATTTCTTTTTCTGCTCTGATTGCTGTGGCCAAAACTTCCAGAACTATGTTGAACAGCAGCGGTGAAAGTGGGCACCCTTGTCTTTTTCCTGACTTTAGGGGAAATGCTCTCCATTTTCCACCATTGAGGATAATGTTTGCTGTGGGTTTGTCATATATAGCTTTTATTATGTTGAGGTATGTTCCTTCTATTCCTGCTTTCTGGAGAGTTTTTATCATAAATCAACGTTGAATTTTGTCAAAGGCCTTCTCTGCATCTATTGAGATAATCATATGGCTTTTATTTTTCCATTTGTTACTGTGGTGAATTACATTGATTGATTTGTGGATATTGAAGAATCCTTGCATCCCTGGGATAAAGCCCACTTGGTCATGGTGTATGATCTTTTTAATGTGTTGTTGGACTCTGATTGCTAGAATTTTGTTGAGGATTTTTGCATCTATGTTCATCAGTGATATTGGCCTGTAGTTTTCTTTTTTTGTAGTAACTTTGTCAGGTTTTGGTATTAGGGTGATGGTGACCTCATAGAATGAGTTTGGAAGTTTACCTTCCTCTGCAATTTTCTGGAAGAGTTTGAGTAGGATAGGTTTTAGCTCTTCTCTAAATTTTTGGTAGAATTCAGCTGTGAAGCCGTCTGGACCTGGGCTTTTGTTTGCTGGAAGGTTTCTGATTACAGTTTCAATTTCCGTGCTTGTGATGGGTCTGTTAAGATTTTTCTATTTCTTCCTGGTTCAGTTTTGGAAAATTGTACTTTTCTAAGAATTTGTCCATTTCTTCCACGTTGTCCATTTCATTGGCATATCATTGCTGATAGTAGTCTCTTCTGATCCTTTGTATTTCTGTGTTGTCTGTTGTGATCTCTCCATTTTCATTTCTAATTTTATTGATTTGATTTTTCTCTCTTTGCTTCTTGATGAGTCTGGCTAACGGTTTGCCAATTTTATTTATCCTTTCAAAGAACTAGCTTTTGGCTGTGTTGATTTTTGCTATGGTCTCTTTTGTTTCTTTTGCAGTTATTTCTGCCCTAATTTTTAAGATTTCTTTCCTTCTACTAACTCTGGGGTTCTCCATTTCTTCCTTTTCTAGTTGCTTTAGATGTAGAGTTAGGTTATTTATTTGACTTTTTTCTTGTTTCTTGAGGTATGCCTGTATTGCTATGAACTTTCCTCTTAGCAATGTTTTTATAGTGTCCCACAGGTTTGGGGTTGTTGCGCTTTCATTTTCATTCATTTCTATGCATATTTTGATTAATTTTTTGATTTCTTCTGTGATTTGTTGGTTATTAAGAAGTGTGTTGTTCAACCTCCTTATGTTGGAATTTTTAATAGTTTTTCTCCTGTAATTGAGATCTAATCTTAATGTATTATGGTCAGGAAAGATGCTTGGAATGATTTCGATTTTTTTTAATTTATCAAAGTTAGATTTATGGCCCAGGATGTGATCTATCCTGGAGAAGGTTCCATGAGCACTTGAGAAAAAGGTGAAATCCATTGTTTTGGGGTGAAATGTCCTATAGATATCAATTAGGTCTAACTGGTCTAATGTATGATTTAAAGTTTGCATTTCTTTGTTAATTTTCTGTTTAGTTGATCTGTCCACAGGTGTGAGTGGGGTATTAAAGTCTCCCACTATTATTGTGTTATTGTTAATTTCCCCTTTCATAGTTGTTAGCATTTGTCTTACATATTGCGGTGCTCTTATGTTGGGTGCATATATATTTATAATTGTTATATCTTCTTCTTGGATTGATCCTTTGATCATTATGTAGTGGCCTTCTTTGTCTCTTTTCACAGCCTTTGTTTTAAAGTCTATTTTATCCGATATGAGTATTGCCACTCCTGCTTTCCTTTGGTCTCTATTTGCTTAGAATATCTTTTTCCAGCCCTTCACTTTCAGTCTGTATGTGTCCCTTGTTTTGAGGTGGGTCTCTTGTAAGCAGCATATAGAGGGGTCTTGTTTTTGTATCCATTCGGCCAATCTTTGCCTTTGGTTGGGGCATTCAACCCATTTACATTTAAGGTAATTATTGATAAGTATGATCCTGTTACCATTTACTTTATTGTTCTGGGTTCGGGTTTATACACCCTTTTTGTGTTTCCTGTATAGAGAATATCCTTTAGAATTTGTTGGAGAGCTGGTTTGGTGGCGCTGAATTCTCTCAGCTTTTGCTTGTCAGTAAAGCTTTTGATTTCTCCTCCGTATTTGAATGAGATCCTTGCTGGGTACAGTAGTCTGGGCTGTAGGTTATTTTCTTTCATCACTTTAAGTATGTCTTGCCATTCCCTCCTGGCCTAAAGAGTTTCTATTGAAAGATCAGCTGTTATCCTTATGGGAATCCCCTTGTGTGTTATTTGTTGTTTTTCCCTTGCTGCTTTTAATATTTGTTCTTTGTGTTTGATCTTTGTTAATTTGATTAATACAAAAAAAAATAAATAAATAAATAAAAAAAATATCTATGATTAATACGTGTCGGGGTGTTTCGCCTAGGGTTTATCCTATTTGGAACTCTCTGTGCTTCTTGGACTTGGGTGATTATTTCCTTCCCCATTTTAGGGAAGTTTTCAACTATTATCTCCTCAAGGATTTTCTCATGGTCTTTCTTTTTGTCTTCTTCTTCTGGGACTCCTATAATTCGAATGTTGGAGCGTTTCATATTGTCCTGGAAGTCTCTGAGATTGTCCTCATTTCTTTTAATTCGTTTTTCTTTTTTCCTCTCTGATTCATTTATTTCTACCATTCTATCTTCTATTTCACTAATCCTATCTTCTGCCTCCATTATTCTACTATTTGTTGCCTCCAGAGTGTTTGTGATCTCATTTATTGCGTTATTCATTATATATTGACTCTTTTTTATTTCTTCTAGGTCCTTGTTAAACCTTTCTTGCATCTTCTCAATCCTTGTCTCCAGGCTATTTATCTGTGATTCCATTTTGATTTCAAGATTTTGGATCATTTTCACTATCAATATTCAGAAATCTTTCTCAGGTAGATTCCCTATCTCTTCCTCTTTTGTTTGGTTTGGTGGGCATTTCTCCTGTTCCTTTACCTGCTGAGTATTCCTCTGTCTCTTCATCTTGGTTATATTGCTGCGTTTGGGGTGGCCTTTTTTTATTCTGGTAATTTGTGGAGTTCTCTTTATTATGGAGCTTCCTCACTGTGGGTGGGGTTGTATCAGTGGCTTGTCAAGGTTTCTTGGTTAGGGAGGCTTGTGTTGGAGTTCTGGTGGGTGGAGCTGGGTTTCTTCTCTCTGGAGTGCAGTGGAGTGACCAGTAATGGGTTATGAGACGTCAAAGGTTTTGGAGTAGCTTTGAGCTGCCTATATATTGAAGCTCAGGGGTGTGTTCCTGTGTTGCTGGAGAATTTGCGTGGTATGTCTTGCTCTGGAACTTGTTGGCCCTTGGGTGGAGCTTGGTTTCAGTGTAGGTATGGAGGCGTTTGATGAGCTCCTATTGCTTAATGTTCCCTGAATTCAGGAGTTCTCTGATGTTCTCAGGCTTTGGACTTAAGCCTCCTGCTTCTTGTTTTCAGTTTTATTTTTACAGTAGCCTCTAGACTTCTCCATCTATACAGCACCGATGATAAAACATCTAGGTTAAAGATGAAAAGTTTCTCCACATTGAGAGACACTCAGAGAGGTTACCTGAGTTACAAGGAGAAGAGAAGAGGGAGGGGGTAGTTAGAGGTGACTGGAATGAGATGCAGTGAGATCAAAAGAGGAGAGAGCAAGCTAGCCAGTAGTCACTTCCTTATGTGCGTTCCATAGTCTGGACCGCTCAGAGGTATTTATGGAGTTATTCGGGGAAGAGGAGCGGGAGGAAGTAGACAGAGGTGGCCAGGAGGATAAGAGAGAGGAATGAAAAGGAGAGAGACAAATCCTGCCAGTAACCAGTTCCTTAGGTGTTCTCCACCGTCTGGAACGCACAGAGATTCACAGAGTTGGATAGAGAAGAGATGGGGGAGGAAAGAGACAGAGGCCACCTGGTGGAGAAAAAGGAGAGTCCAAAGGAGGAGAGAGTGGTCAAGCCAGTAATCTCACTCTCAGGTAAAACTGGGTAGTGAAGTTTGGGTTTTTAAATGTACAAAATTGACAACAAAAACCAAAAAGCAAAGATTAAAAATCTAGAGTAGAGGTTGGATTTTCAAAAATACAATATTAAAGAAAAGAAGCAGAAGGAAAAAAGAAAAAAGAAGAAAAAAACTCACAAGAATTATTTAAAAACACCAACAACAACCACACAAGACTACATATGGTGTTTGCATTAAAAAAAAAAGTCTTTTTTTTTTGAAAAGTAATAGTAGGTTATAGAAATAAAAATTAGAAGAGAAATAGAAGACTTAACGATTTTAAAAAAAAGTTAGAAAAAAAAAGAAAAAAATAAAGGAATGATTGTAAAAATGGTAAAGATATACCTGGCCCTTCTCTGATGTTGTGGGCAGTGTGGGGTTACTTCCAAGGCGGTTCCCTCTGTTTAACTTCTTCTGTTTGCTGGTTTTTTAGGCTCACTAGTTCAGTCGTGCTGTGGGGAGGGGGGGATGATGCAAAAAATAGCACTGTCGTGTGCACACAGTGTCTCAGCCCCACTGGACCTGTCCCTTCTCGTGGCACACAAACTGCTCCGGCCCTACGAGGCTCAGCCAGGAACCGTCTGAGGCCGGCCCTAGGCTGTGTGCACCTCCCCGGACTAAGCCGTTCAAGTTCGGCGCTCGGGTAGCCCTCAGAGGCACAGATTCGGTTGGGACTGTGTTTTGTGCCTTTCCCAGGTCTGAGTAGCTCAGGAGTTTGGCGAGCACGGTGGATGTGACTTGTCGCCTTTTCTGTCTCTGCTGCACAGTTTTCTGGGTGTACCGCTGGCGCCGCTTGTGAGGCACATGGTGAATGTCCAGCACCCCCAGAAGTCTTAGCAAAGACGCCTGCTTACATTTGGTAGGTAAAGTCTCTTCAGGGCTGCAATTGCCCCTTTCCAGCCCTTACAGCTCTGGCTGCCTGTCCCCGGAGGGGGATGGTCTGCAGCCGGCTATTTCCATTCGGTCCTTTGTTCTGTGTGCGGTCCTGCAGTGCCTAATTTCTCGAGGGCAGACTTTGAAGGGCTGAGTAGAATATTCCACATCTTGCTCGGTTCCACTGTTGCTCCCTGGTACTTGGTCATGAAGAGAGAAACATAAAAGTAGGGGGTTATCTACAACTAGGAGATGACATACCAGGACTGAAAGACAGAAGATGCGACTCAAAAATTCTTAGGTGTGAATTAGATTTTCCAAATGCAACACTTAGCTGCATGTGCCCTGAACTGTGAGATAGAAAGACTGAACAATTTTGCAGCCATATACTGGAGGTTCTGGGAAATGATTCAGCAGCACCCCTCTTACCTACCCCCAAACCAAACCATTTGCCACATCCCGTCCAGACAAGTTAAGAAAACGCATAACCCTAGACCCCGAGTGAGATGGGAGGAGAAAGAGACCATTCACTCCACAAACTTAAGGTGAGACCTTTAGGTCTTGTGAGAACAAAATGCTCTGGGGAAAAGGAAATGGTCTGGTGGACAAAGATACCGGGGAGATAAAGATTCAAGTGGGGAGTAGAGGGTGGGGGTGTCTTAAGTATGTTTCAAGGTCACATCAAAGGCACCATCACAACACAAAACTCTTCTGTCTCATTCCCATTCAGAAACACAAAAACTAGTTTTTCAGGTTCTCTATTTTCATATTTGCCCCAGTTTGCTGGGGGTAGGCACAGTGTTCTCACTCAAGACCACCTCTTCTCTCCTTTCCTCTATAATCTTCTCCCTACTCATCACTCCAGTGATCAAATTGCCAACATTTGCTCTGTCATAGAGAAAGCAAGGGAATTCCAGAAAAACATCTACTTCTGTTTCACTGACTATGCTAAAGCCTTTGACTGTGAGGAAAATTATTCAAGAGATGGGAATACCAGACCATCTTACCTGCCTTCTGAGAAACCTGTGTGAGGGTCAAGAAGCAAGAGTTAGAACCTTACATGGAACAACTGACTGGTTCAAAATTGGAAAAAGAATATGACAAGGCTGTTTATTGTTACCTTGCTTATTTAACTTATATGCAGACTACATCATGTGAAATGCTGGACTGGATGAATCACAAGCTGGAATCAAGATTGCTGGGAGAACTATCAACAACCTCAGATAAGGAGATGATACCACCCTAATGGTAGAAAGTGATTAGGAACTTGAGAGCCTCCTGAAGAGGGTGAAGAAGCGAGTGAAAAAGGCAGCTTAAAACTCAATATTAAGAAAACTAAGATCCATGACATCCGGTCCCATTACTTCATGGAAAATAGAAGGGGAATAGGTGGAAGTAGTGACAGATTTCCCCTCCTTGGGTTCTAAAATCACTGTGGACTGCGGCCATGAAATAAGAAGATGATTGCTTCTTGGCAGGAAAACTATGACAAACCTAGACAGTATATTAAAAAGCAAAGCCATCACCCTGCTGACAAAGGCCTGTATAGTCAAAGCGATGGTTTCTCCAGTAGTCATGTACAGATGTGAAAATCGGACCATTAAAAAGGCAGAGAGCCGAAGAATTGATGCTTCCAAACTGTGGTGCTAGAGAAGACTCTTTTGAGTCCCTTGGACAGCAAGGAAATCAAACCAGTCAATACTGAAGGAAATCAACCCTGAATATTCATTGGAAGAACTGATGCTAAAGCTGAAGCTCCAATACGTTGGCCACCTGATGCAAACAGCCTGATGAAAAGACCCTGATGCTGGGAAAGATTGAAAGCAGAAAGAGAAGAGGGTGACAGAGGATGAGAGGGTGGAATAGCATTGGACTCAATGGACATGAACTTGGGCAAGCTCTGGGAGATGATGAGGGAGAGGGAGGCCTGGCGTGCCATAGCCTGTGGGATCACAAACATTCGGACACAACTTGGCAACTGAACACACAAACACTGTTTATACCAGACAAAGATTTTAAATTGACTGTCTTAAAAATTCTCAAAGAAGAAAAAAAAATACTCAAAGAGCTGAAGGAACCATGAAAGGAACTAAAGCAAATCAGAACAATATATGAAAATATAGAGAATGTCTATCTGTTCAGTTCAGTTCAGTTGCTCAGTCGTGTCCAACTCTTTGCGACCCCATGAAACACAGTACGCCAGGCCTCCCTGTCCATCACCAACTCCCAGAGTTCACTCAGACTCACATCCATTGACTCAGTGATGCCATCCAGCCATCTCGTCCTCTGTTGTCCCCTTCTCCTCCTGCCCCCAATCCCTCCCAGCATCAGAGTCTTTTCCACTGAGTCAACTCTTCGCATGAGGTGGCCAAAGTACTGGAGTTTCAGCTTTAGCATCATTCCCCTCCAAAGAAATCCCAGGCTGATCTCCTTCAGAATGGACTGGTTGGATTTCCTTGCAGTTCAAGGGACTCTCAAGAGTCTTCTCCAACACCACAGTTCAAAAGCTGTCTATAAAGAGATACAAATTAAAAATCTGGAACTGAAAAGAACAATAAGAGACACAAAAATTTCAATAGAGAATTTCAACAGTAGATATGACTAGGCAGAGGAAAGAATCAGTGAACTTGGAGGGAAAATAAAATAATTCAGTCTGAAGAGTGGAAAGGAAAAAAGAAGGAAGAAAAATGAACAGAATTTAAGGGACCTATGAGATACTATCAAATGTACTAACATATGCATTCAGGGAGTCACAAAAGGAGAAGAAAGAAGGGTCAGAAAAAAATACTTGAAGAAATAATGGCTAAAAAGATCCCAAATTTGATGAAACATAGGAATGTAAATAACAAAGAAGCCCAACAAACTCCCAAATAGTCTCAAAGAGATCCACACTGAGACACACTACAACCAAACTGTCAGAGCCAAAGACAAAATCTAGAAAGCAGCAAGACAGAAGTGATGACTTATGGACAAGTGATTTTTCAGTGAGACTAATGCCCAATTTCTCATCAGCAACCACAGAGGCAGTGGCATGACATATGTAAAGTGCTGAAAAAAAAAAGATCTGGCAACCACAAATTATATATCTGGTAAAAGTGCCCTCCAAGCATGAAGAAATAAAGATGCTCCCAGATAAACAAAAGCTAGGGGAATTAATCATTGTTACTGCCCTGTAGACCGGCCCTGGGCTTTCCTGGTGGCTCAGCAGCAGAGAATTCACCTGAAATGTGGAAGACACGGGACTTGAAGGTTTGATCTCTGCGTTGGGAAGATCCCCTGAAGGAGGGCATGGCAACCCACTCCAGTATTTCTTGCCTGGAAATTCCCATGGACAGAGGAGCCTGAGGGCTACAATCCACAGTGTCACAGAGTCAGACACAACTGAAGTGACTGGGCAAAGCCCAGCACCCAGCCCCGCCCTACTAGAAATGTGAAGGAGCGTCCTTTAAGCTGAAACACAAAGACACCAGATGGCAACTTGAAGCCAAATGAAGAAAACAAAATCTCTGGTCAAAATAATCACATAGATAATTATAAAATCTAGTAGCATTTGTATTTTTGGCTTGTAATTTCTTTTCGTTTCTCATATGATTTAAAAGACAAATGCATAAAACAATAATTATAAGCTATGTCAAAGGACACACATGGATAAAGGTGTAACTTGTGACAATAACAAGGTAGGCAATGGAGCTGGATAGGAGCAGAGTTAATGTATAATGCTGAGGCTGCATTGATATGTATTCAAAGTATATTGTTATAAATTTAGGGCATTAACCATGGTAACCACTAAGAAAGTAACTTTAAAATATACAGAACAGGAAATGAAGAGGGATTCAAAATAGCACACTAGGGAAAAAAGTGATCAAATGCAATAGAAGACAAGTTTGAAGAAACAGAAAATACATAAAACATCTAAAAACCAAATAGCAAAATGGCAAAAGTAAGTTCCTCATTATCAGCAATCACTTCAATTGTAAGTGGATTAAACTAACCAGTTAAAAGACAGATTGGAAGAATGAATTTAAAAATATAATCTAACTCCATGTAGCTTGCAAGAGACTCCCTTTAAATCCAAAGATAAAAATGGTGGAAAATGAAACAATGGAAGAAGATATGCTATGTAAATAGTAATCAAGAGGAAATTAGAATGGTATACCAATACTAGATAAAATGGATTTTAAGTGAAAAATTGTTAAAAGAGACAAAGGACATTATATATTGATAAGAGATCAATTAAGAAGACATAACACACCAACATCAGAACTCTAAAATACATGAAGCAACATTGAGAGAATTGAGGAGAGAAATAGTTTTATAAAAGTAGTTGGAGACCTTACTTTCAGTAGTAAATAGTACCTCTATAAACCAATTAGATTATACATACTCCTCAAGGGCATATGAAGAATTCCCTAGGATAGACCATAGGTTAGGCCATAAAACATTTCTCAATACATTTTAAAAGACTGAAATAATACTTCAGCAATACGTGAGCCGTGAACTTCCAGATATTCAAGCTGGTTTTAGAAAAGGCAGAGGAACCAGAGATCAAATTGCCAATATTGGCTGGATCATGGAAAAAGCAAGAGAGTTCCAGAAAAACATCTATTTCTGCTTTATTGACTATGCCAAAGCCTTTGACTGTGTGGATCACAATAAACTGTGAAAAATTCTGAAAGAGATGGGAATACCAGACCACCTGACCTGCCTCTTGAGAAACCTATATGCAGGTCAAGAAGCAACAGTTCGAACTGGACATGGAACAACAGACTGGTTCATAATAGGAAACGGAGTATGTCAAGGCTATATATTGTCACCCTGATTATGTAACTTCTATGCAGAGTACATCATGAGAAACCCTGGGCTGGAAGAAGCACAAGCTGGAATCAAGATTGCTGGGAGAAATATCAATAACCTCAGATATGCAGATGACACCACCCTTATGGCAGAAAGTGAAGAGGAACTAAAAAGCCTCTTGATGAAAGTGAAAGAGGAGAGTGAAAACATTGGCTTAAAGCTCAAGATTCAGAAAACGAAGATCATGGCATCCAGTCCCATCACTTCATGGGAAATAGATGGGGAAACAGTGGAAAGAGTGTCGGACTTCATTTTGGGGGGCTCCAAAATCACTGCAGATGGTGACTGCAGCCATGAAATTAAGAGACGCTTACTCCTTGGAAGAAAAGTTATGACCAACCTAAACAGCATATTCAAAAGCAGAGACATTACTTTGCCAACAAAGGTCCGTCTAGTCAAGGCTATGGTTTTTCCAGTGGTCATGTATGGATGTGAGAGTTGGACTGTGAAGAAGGCTGAGCGCCGAAGAATTGATGCTATTGAACTGTGGTGTTGGAGAAGACTCTTGAGAGTCCCTTGGACTGCAAAGAGATCCAACCAGTCCATTCTGAAGGAGATCAGCCCTGGGATTACTTTGGAAGGAATGATGCTGAAGCTGAAGCTCCAGTATTTTGGCCACCTCATGCGAAGAGTTGACTCATTGGAAAAGACTGTTGCTGGGAGGGATTGGGGCCAGGAGAAGGGGACAACCGAGGATGAGATGGCTGGATGGCATCACTGACTCGATGCACGTGAGTTTGGGTGAACTCTGGGAGGTGGTGATGGACAGGGAGGCTGCAATTCATGGGCTCTCAAAGAGTTGGACACGACCGAGCGACTGAACTCAACTGAATACAAATAATCTTTTTTAACCACAGTGGAAGGAAGCTAGAAATGAATAACAAAAGGAAAACTGGAAAATTCACAAACAGGGAAATATATGGAAATTAAACAACACACTCTTAGTAACCAGTGGGCCTAAGAAGAAATTATAAGACAAGTTGGAAAGTAATTTGAGACAAGTGAAAATGAAAATGCAACATACCAAACGTATAGGATGCTGTGAAAGTCATGTTCAGAGGAAAACACATAACTATACATGAGGACATTAAAGAAGAAACATTCCTAACCAGCAACACAACTGTAAGCCTAACAAAATAAGAACAGATCAAAGCACTCAAGTCAGCAGATATAAGGAAACACAAATGATTACAGCCAAACAATCAAAATAAAAAGAATCAACAAACCAAAAGCTGGTTCTTTGAAAAGATCAATAGAACTGATACACTCTTAGCTAGACCAACAAAAAAAGAGAGAGAGAAGATTCACATTAATAAAATCAGAAATTTAAAAAAGGGGACACTACTACCAACCTCAGAGAAATGAAAAGAATTGCTAGAGAATACTATCAATTTTTGCACACCAACAAATTAGATAAAATCAAGATGAAATGAACAGTTTCCTAGAAATACAGAAATAACCAAAGCTGATTCAAAAATAAATAGGAAATCTAGTCAGACTTATGACAATAAAGAGATTGAATCAAAAATCAGAAACCTTCTAACAAAGAAAATCCTAGGCTACCCTGGTGAATTCTATAAAACATTTAAAGAAGAATTAACACTAGTCTTACCCAGATTTGTTCCAAAAAATTAAAGAAGGGGAAATACTTCCTAATACTTCCTACTATCATCCCAAGTATTTTAAATGCACTGCCATGATAATAATCTATCTGTGAGACATAAGCAAATGAGTAATATTTTTCCTTTCTACTTCCCAAAT
This sequence comes from Capricornis sumatraensis, assembly GCF_032405125.1. Taxonomy (NCBI): domain Eukaryota; kingdom Metazoa; phylum Chordata; class Mammalia; order Artiodactyla; family Bovidae; genus Capricornis; species Capricornis sumatraensis. The sequence goes on along the minus strand of NC_091087.1, from coordinate 42,182,701 downwards.
TTTCTTAATGAACATATATTACACAGAAATAACAAAGCTAATTTTATTTTTAAAATTTCTACTGGTGGGTAAACTAAGTTCAAAAAATAAAGGTTCAATAAATGTATTTCATTTGATAAGGAGGATATTTACCCTAAATTACGTCTTTTGATGCATAATACTCCTCAGAAAGCTGAAAAGTACAGACTACGTCAAGATAGACATTTAAATCCCCAGACTCTAACCACTCAGAGATTCTCTGTTGTTCTTGAACAGGGCTGGGTTTGGACTATTTAGAAAGAACTGTCCTTTATTTCCATACAGCAAGGTCTTCAGCAGAGTTTGTTCAGCCAGTGTGAGCCTCTAATGCGCCTGGCCTGCTGAGTCTGAAGTGCGGCCCTCTGGACACAGCACAGACAGTACTCAAAGGACAATTATTGGTCTTCGCTCACCCAGCATGCTCTCCCGCTTCACATGGCATGGGCCACTTAGTCATCCAAACGTCCTTTGGCGAACCAGCCCTTTCCCGGTCTTAGTTCAGGTGGTTTAGGTGGAACCCACCCCAGCCTACTCAAAGGAGGAATGACCTAGGCTTACATCTATCTGTAGATTCAGTTTCTAGAGTCATAGTGATTCGTTAAATTAGTCCAATAAATGTCAAGTGCAGTATGTTTGTTTGCAAAACATGGACAAGAAAAATGGACTGTATCACTCTGAGTATTTGTAAGTTTTTTAAATGGTGGAGTTCTTTGTTTTTTTAACTTATTTATTTTAATTGGAGGCTAATTACAACATTGTAATGGTTTTGCCATACATTGACATGAATCAGCCATGGGTGTACATGTGTTAGAAAGGAAGTTAAGAGGATGAGTGGATGGCTATATGGACTTAGTAGGTGGCAGTCAAGCTCTGTGCATCCCTGGACCACAGCCCTTCCCATGCTGCACTCAGGTCATGGATGTCTCTTTCTCCTCCAGCAGATGGTCAGCTCTCTAAGGGAAGGAGGTGCATCTCCAGTGTGTTTGGTCATAATAACATAGAGAAGAGCTTAAACCCACATCTGCTCAAGAAATTATCCTGTGGACTTAGCAGCATGGAAATGAGGCCCTGATGGTTCTACCACTGGGGACTCTGGTTTCTGGGCTCTACTACCTCTGCTGGTCGATACCACGCCCTACAGTCCCCACCTTGTCCTCTTGGGTTCCTGCTCTGGGCTGGAACAAGTGGTCTGCTCTGAGTCATCATCTGTGGGTACTGGTGTGGTCACAGTATGTTTCTCACACAACCACCCAGAGAACGTCATCAGGCTGATGGAGTGGGGGTGGGGCAAGCTTTCATAGAAAGCCTTTAGGATGAAGCATCGCAAACCCAGAGGGGAACACGAGATCACTGAGTCCACTGACACTGCGTTTCTCTCCAGGAGGCTGGGGGATCTGCAAGAGAGCCAGGAGGAAGCACCGGCATCTCCATCCTGGGCAGTCTTTCTCGGAAGATGCAGCCACTCCTGCTCCTGGTGGCCTTTCTCCTGACCCCCAGGGCAAAGGCAGGTGAGTGACCATCCCCATCCCAGGGGCCCAACCCCATCCTCCAGGTGGCACAGAGGTCCCGCCCATTCTGCATGTCCCTGATCCAGCTATCCACCAGGAAGGAACATTCAGAACTCCAGCTCCCATCCCACCTCATACCAGGGAGTATGATGCTGGATAAACCGCCAGCAGGAGCGACAGAGCAAAGCCTGCTCTCAAGAGGAGCCAGTGGGTACCAGCTCCTCCTCCAGCCCTCCCTTTGCCATCTGGAAAGTAGAGCTTTCCCAGAAGTGATGGCAGATGGTCGCAACCTGGAGAAAAGAAAATACTACATTGCCCCTGAAGAGGGCAGAGTGGGTCTGGCCTCTGCTTCTAGTTACCTCAGCATCTGCTTGGCAGACCCTAGAGTTGGTGCCTCTGTGTTTGCTCAATCCCTAAGACCCAAGGCCCTTTACCCAACTCGACTTCCCTGCCCAGGCCATCAGGGGCTCCTCTCTTTCAAGGATGAAGCCAGTGTTTGGTAGACCTGAACTGTTCTGCTTCCCAGAAGCACACCAGCACCAGCCATACCAACAGCCCCCATCCAGAGGCCCACTGTGAGCAGGGAGGGTGCAGGAGGGGGCATGGTGACTCCTTCATGCAGCCAACAAACACTCACCGGGCACTTACTACCAGTCAGGCCCTGGGAAAGAGGCTATGGCGACATCTAGGTCCCTACTCTGAATTCCTGTGCCCTGGAAAACAGGGCTATCCTGAATAAAATAGGGTAATGGGACCCTTAGAAATTCACCTGGAATGAAGCACAGGTTGGGGAGGAATTTTCAGAAGACTCTAGGACTTTGCTATCCCTAGGACAGGAATGAAAAGTGAAAGTGTTAGTTGCTCAGTCCTGTCTGACTCTTTGCGACCCCAAGGACTGTAGCCCACCAGTCTCCTCTGTCCATGGAACTCTCCAGGCAAGAATACTGGAGTGGGTTGCCATTGCCTTCTCCAGGGATCTTCCCAGCCCAGATATCGAACCTGAGTCTCCTGCATTGCAGGCAGAGTCTATGCTCACCTCCAATTTTGTGTGGGAGACAGATTTGCAGACCCAGGCAGCTGCTCTGTTCTAGAGGAGGAAGTTGAGCCCCTTCCCAGCCTCCTCCCGCCCCACCAACTCCAGGCCAGGCTGGGCTCCCCAGTGCCCAGCAGTTCTGAGCATGAAGCAGATGCCAACAAGGTACACTCAGTGGGGGCACACAAGCAGAACAGCCCTTTTCCTTCAGGGGAGATCATCGGGGGCCATGAAGCCAAGCCCCACTCCCGCCCCTACATGGCGTATCTTCAGTCGTGGAATCAGGACGTCCGGCGTAGGTGCGGTGGGTTCCTGGTTCGAGAGGACTTTGTGCTGACAGCCGCTCACTGCCACGGAAGGTGAGGAGCAGCAAGTAGCCGGTACCTTTCTGAACACCCTTGGCAAGGGAGACCTGCCTTTTTTCTCTAGGTGCAACCAGGCTGTTAGGAACATTGAGCCAAGAGGGTTCCTGGGAGGGTAAGAAAGAGGGGGCCAGGAGAGTGAGAGGGTGAGAAAGAGGGAAGGTCACTGCTGGAGGTGTTGCTGAAGTGAGAGAGACTAGACATAGGGCGTGCCTGGATATCAGAATGTAAACCAATGCAACTTCACATGTGTCCTAGGGCTAACTGCCCATGGAGAACAGTTATGCTCTTCACAGTGGCTCCAGAATCTGACCTTGGCTGCCAAGAAACAGACCGTACAGACAGCTTAGCCCCCAGGGCCCTCCTGGGGCCTGCATTTCCCCTCAGTGGCAGCCTTGCCCTGGAGTCACCTGCCCTTCATGGCTCCAGGGCTGTGAACCCTGAGGTTGTGACCCCCATCTCTTGCTCTGCTCTCTGTGAAGCTCAATCAAAGTCACCCTGGGGGCCCACAACATCAAACAGCAGGAGAGGACCCAGCAGGTCATCGGGGTGAGAAGAGCCATCTGCCACCCAGAATATAATCCTAAAAACTTCTCCAATGACATCATGTTATTAAAGGTAAACCGCCCTGCTTCTCATGCCCTCCCGGGATCAGCTCGTTTCCCCTCCCAGGACCTCCTACCCCTTTCTCCCCTCCCATCCTGGCCACCTGACCAGGCCCTGTGGCTCAGGAGAGAGGAGAGACACATTAGCATCATTGCCGTGTCCAGGCTTGGGGACCACTGGCTGAGCCAGACTCTTGTCTCTTCCCATCAGCTGGAGAGAAAGGCCAAGAAGACATCAGCTGTGAAGCCCCTTAGTCTGCCCAGGGCCAAGACCCGGGTGAAGCCAGGACAGGTGTGCAGCGTGGCCGGCTGGGGAAGGGACTCCACGGGTAGCTACGCTGACACGCTGCAGGAGGTAAAGCTGACCGTGCAGGAGGACCGAAGGTGTGAAGCCTACTTACACAACTATTATAACCGTGCCAACCAGCTGTGTGCGGGGGACCCAAAGACAAAGAAAGCTTCCTTTCAGGTGAGAATCACAGCCTACCTTGCTTGGATCTGGGGAGAAGGGTGTTGGCAGGAGATCTGGGACCTGGGGACCACCTCACCCTCTAGGCTTGGGATCTCTCTCAGGAGTAAAAGGGGGAACAGCAGGAGCTGGGAGGACCTAGAGCCTCTGCAGGCCACGTAAGACCTGCAGTGAATCCCAACTTGGCGCTCCTCCGGAAGGGAGAATCTGCCACGCACTGAGGCTCAGGTGTTAGAAAACCAGGCTTCCCCTGTGGGAGGTGGACCGGTCCAGGTGCCTGCTCAGAGCTGGAACCCACCTGCTTACTGAGCTCCCCCTCCCTGATGACTGTCAGCCCTCCCAGCTGCTTCCCTGTCCTAACAGCAGCCTGGAGCCAATAGCCAGCCCTCAGCATCTAGACAGAGAGGGGACGGACACCTGGGGGCAGAAAAGGAGCTGCCCCCTGGGGGAAGTGAAGCAGGGACAATGTCCAGGTCAGGGCTTGGCAGCTGGGGGCCCATAGACCTGCCTTGCCCACATGTCTTGCACAGGGACGCCTTGCAAAGTGGCCTTCTCAGAGAGGGGTCTCGAAATGGCAGGGTGGGAGAGAGGGCAGGACCAGGAGGAGAACAGACTCAGTCCTTCCCCTTCTCTGTCCTCAGGGGGACTCCGGAGGCCCTCTCGTGTGTGACAATGTGGCCCAGGGCATTGTCTCTTTTGGAAAAAATGATGGATCAACTCCACGGGCCTTCACCAAAGTCTCAAGTTTCCTGCCCTGGATAAAGAAAACCATGAAAAGCCTCTGACTGCAGGAACCAGACCATCTTCCCTGGGGCTAATCCAGAATCACACTGTGGGGTTGGAGGTGCCCATAGCTCAATAAATGTCTCTCAGCAGAGCTCGAAGGGCTGGTTGCTTATTTATTCACTGACTCCTATTCTCAAACGCTCACTGTGTGTTTAGAAAGGCAATGACAGGATTCTGCTGTTTTCTGCTCCTCCTCTCCCCCCTCCCACCATCTCTTCCCCTGAACCCCATGCAAAGCTGTCACCCAGGTCTGCTTCCCCACACCTGTCTCCCAGGGCCGGCCCTCCCGCCAGGGCTGAAGCTGAGCACCATCAGGGGAAGACATGAACCTCTCTGGTCCTGGGGCTCAGGGTGCACTCCTTAGCTCCTTGCTCTGGGTACATGGCAGGGAGGAGTGGGTCACACCATGGGTCCCCGACACCAAGAGCACAGCCTGGGGCTGCAGCTCCAGGACAGAGACCCTCCTACTGGGGAGCGGGCGGGGGCGGGGGGCGCTACCTGAGCTGACCTTTAACCCCTAAGCCAGGGGAGCTGGCCCGGAGCTGGGCTGGTCTCCTGAGAAGCCCCTCCATTTCACTCAGGCTGAGTGTCCTGCTTTGCCCTCCAAAGAGCCCAGGGCCCCAGCTCTGCCTCCAGTCTCCTCTGCCGCCCCTTCTTCTCCATCCCTGCCCATCACTGCGCATCCTCAGCAGGGCCACCATCTCCTGTCCCCTCCAGACCACACCGATCTCTGCTGACCCCTTCCTCATATCCTTCCCACCCTGCATACCCAAGTCCCATGGGGTTCCAGGAGGGCCTCACCACTGACGTGCCAGCCCAGCTCATGCCTTGGCAGAGAGGGATCAGAGGGGCCAGGCCTGTGCTGTACTGGGCAAGTCCACATCGCTGGGCCCCATCTCTCACCTGGGCAGGGCCAGCTCAACCCCTCACATGCAGCCCAGTGTCCCCCATGTGCTCAGGGTCCTCTGGCTCCTGATGGCTCTGTAGCCTGAGTCCCTGTCAGCCTCTCTGTTTAGGTACTGGCGGCCTCTGGTCCTCTGGGCCAAGATTCCCTGCCAGTCACCTGGGACCTTTTGAGTTAGAAAGGGATCCTGTCTTTAGTAGGGCTGAAAAGTGCATTGGTTTTCATCCATCAACACAAATGCTGATGGAACACCTACTAAGTGCCGGACACTATGGTTGTACAATGGACATAATACAGGTTCTATCATGTCAGTTTATCCGTAACCAACAGCGTCAATATTGTCCAAAATGTCTATATTCCCTCCCTCTCATGAGTCCACTTGAGGGGCCTACATCTCTGTGGGTGGTCCACAGGGACAAAGATCTGTGTTTATTTTTATTGCTGGTTACACTCACAGGATGTTGTTATGTGTGACTCTCGAACACCAGTCATTTGGTTTCTAGACAAGAAGATACTGCTCTGCTCACTGGAGCATCCTCGTCCCCTCGGGGAGAGGGCAGCAGGGAGGGAAGAGAAGGAACACGGGCAGCTTTATGTGTTTTACTCTAAAGAGAGCAGGCAGGAATGTCCTTGCTCAAACTAGATGGTAGGAACACCCATTTGAAAGGCAATTAGAATCTGATCTAAACACTCATCCATTGGATGGGCCAGAAACAGGCTCCCTGTCAGGCTGCAAGCTCCTGCCTGTGCAAACCTAACTGCAGTCAGGGAGGCCCACGTGGTCTGTACAAATGGAGAAGCGTCTCTGCTCTTAGGCCGTCACGGTGGCTGCTGCTCCATAGGGTCCGAGACAACCTAGACTTTCATCCTGGGGAAGGTCTTGGTTTGGAGAGCATGTGATTTTTGCTGGGCAAGGTCTCCCTGTCCTGGTCTCCCCTCGCCAGACGCTTCCATCTGCCATCCAGGCTCTTGACTGTGGTATTGAGCTGCCTGGGAGCTGAGCCTGAGTTCCAGCCCTTGGCTGGTGCTGCCCTACCCCTACAGACAGCATTGTGCTTCTCTGGTGTATGTGTCAACACTCTAGGATATAGTTACCCTAAAGGCAGGCCCTTTCCCCTCTGGTTGTGCACAAATCATGCAGCAACACAATCTCCTAGTGACCTGGGGCACGTTTACAAAGGAAGAGCGGTGATGACACAGCTTCTGATTCAGAGCTGAAAAAATCCCAAGATTTACTAGGGACCCAGCTCCTTGATTGAAAATCACACAAAAGGAAAACAAAGAAACAAAAAGGTACTGTCTAAAAAATGAGCCTAGCCACATACATATTCAGCTCAAGTATAACATTTACTTTGAGGAAATGGTTCGGTGGTTTGAAAAAGTTTAAGAATATTTGTTGCAGACTTGTCCTCCTTCAAGAGATGAGGGAGACAGTCCTAGGAGGGACAGTGAGCGCCTGGAGACCCCACAGAGTTAGGATGGAGCCTGGGCTCAGCCAGGCCCCTGAGAGCCAGGCCAGCAAGACGACTTCCAAGTTTTCTTAGCTGTGCCCACTGATGACTTCCTGCCATCCCTGGACAAGACAGGAGCCTCTGCTCAGATACCTCCATCCATGCACAGTTACCCTCTGGGCTCCCATTGTAGCCATTGTCTGGCAAGTACTCAAACAGCTTCTTGGTGAGCTGGTCTGTCTGCTCATGGGCACATGCAGAAAGAGGTGGGTAAGCACCTAAAACATACTGATTTCTTCAAACCTTCTCCATTGAATTATCCCCCAGCTCCCATCTTAAAGGAAACAAATCTTCCCTTGCTTAAATATCTCTGTAATGGAAATAAAACATGACATACAGCCATGAAATTAAAAGACACTTACTCCTTGGAAGGAAAGTTATGACCAACCTAGATAGCATATTCAAAAGCAGAGACATTACTTTGCCAACAAAGATCCGTCTAGCCCAGGCTATGGTTTTTCCAGTGGTCATGTATGGATGTGAGAGTTGGACTATGAAGAAAGCTGAGTGCCAAAGAATTGATGCTTTTGAACTGTGGTGTTGGAGACGACTCTTAAGAGTCCCTTGGACTGCAAGGAGATCCAACCAGTCCATCCATCCTAAAGGAGATCAGTCCTGGGTGCTCTTTGGAAGGAGTGATTCCGAAGCTGAAACTCCACCTCTTGCGAAGAATTGACTCATTGGAAAAGACCTTGATGCTGGGAGGGATTGGAGGCAGGAGGAGAAGGGGACGACAGAGGATGAGATGGCTGGATGGCATCACCGACTCGATAGACATAAGTTTGAGTGAACTCTGGGAGTTGGTGATGGACAGGGAGGCCTGGCGGGCTGCGATTCGTGGGGTTGCAAGGAGTCAGACACGACTGAGCGACTGAAATGAACTGAACTGAAGAGTAAAACATCTCTGTAGATACCGCTAAGGAAACTTCTCTACTCACCAAGGCCTCTCCCATCACTTTTCCTTCTGTCCAGACTCGCAAGAAGAGTCAGGTACCAGCATACTGGTAGGGAATTGACCAGCCAGCTCTGGGGGTGATGGGCCTAAAGGGATTCAAATCTGTGCTGGTTTGTTTTGGGACTGTGCACTGGAACAGGGATGGCTCCGCCCTTCCAGCCCATGACCATGCTGCTGCCAGTACCACCCAAGTTCTAGACTTGCAGAACATCAGGAGTTTATTTCCTATTTCCTATCTTCATATCCCAGCCAACACTGCTTTTGGTCAACAAACACCTTGCTCCATGAAAACAATTCAGCGACTATTTCTCTTTTTCCAGAGGCATATTGCTAGACTACATTCCTTCTTCAGTCAGGAGGCTCAGTCCACCTGTGTTACTCAAGTAGGAAAGAAAATCACATCTAAGCATGTAATGGTCAAATTAATGCAAATCAAAGAGAAAGAGAAGAAGCTGAACATAGGCAGAGAAGAAAAGAAAATATTTCAGGGGAAACAGCAATCACAACTTTCTTGTCAGAAATCAGTTCAGTTCAGTTCAGTCGCTCAGTCGTGTCCAGCTCTTTGCAACCCCATGAATTGCAGCACGCCAGCCCTCCCTGTCCATCACCAACTCCCGGAGTTTACCCAAATTGACGTCCATCGAGTCGGTGATGCCATCCAGCCATCTCATCCTCTGTCGTCCCCTTCTCCTCCTGCCCCTAATCCCTCCCAGCATCAGGGTCTTTTCCAATGAGTCAACTCATCTCATGAGGTGGCCACAGTATTGGAGTTTCAGCTTCAGCATCAGTCCTTCCAATGAACACCCAGGACTGATCTCCTTTAGGATGGACTGGTTGGATCTCCTTGCAGTCCAAGGGACTCTCACTAACCAACGGTCATTTGCAGGTGTGCCCTAAAAGGACAGGAACGGAGCGTTGCTTCTGTGCCCTGATGCTCTCGCCTGAACAAGAGAATCCCAGGGCCAAAGATTCAGGAGCGCACATTCACAGTCAGAGTAGCAGTCCAGCGACCTGGGATTAAATGCAGAAAATGTGCCTGCAGGGCTGCAAACCATCCTCTGCTCTTTTTCAGCCTTGTTTCTCCCTTCGATCTACTGTTTACAACCCCCTCCCACACCGCGCCCCTGCTTTCTTTAATCTACAGACTTTCCTGAAAGGACCTCACTTAACATACTTTCCAAACTCAAGCTTCCCAAGGAAAAGAGCCAGGAGAATATCAGCATCACACGCTTTGTGTGCAAAGAGGCCTGGAGAGAAGGGCTTTCTTGCATTCTTGTGGGAAAGATAGAAACCCCAATTTCCTCACTTGATAAACGGTTGACTAAACAGTTTCTATAGGTTTTAAAGATGGTGTTGATTAGTTTAAAGAAACTTCTCTACACTTTGGTTTGTTAACAGGTTATCTTTGTTATCAACAGTGGACGCTGAATTTTATCAAATGCTTTTCTGTTTGTTAAGATAATAATATGATTTTCCTCTTAGATGTATGGCAAATTAATTGATCTACTGGAGAAGGAAAAGGCACCCCACTTCAGTACTCTTGCCTGGAAAATCCCATGGACAGAGGAGCCTGGTAGGCTTGCAGTCCATGGGGTCACTATGAGTCGGACTCGACTGAGCGACTTCCCTTTCACTTTTCACCTTCATGCATTGGAGAAGGAAATGGCAACCCACTCCAGTGTTCTTGCCTGGAGAATCCCAGGGACGGGGGAGCCTGGTGGGCTGTCGTCTATGGGGTCACACAGAGTTGGACACGACTGAAGCGATGCAGCAGCAGCAGCAGCAGCAAGGTTAAATGAGATCTGTATCAGTGTAAACCTAACAGTGCTCATAATGTATTAACCTTTTCAGATATTGTTAGACTACTTTCAAGAGTTGGTACTTTGAGCAGGATTTTTGTGTCTATGAATCACAAATGAAATTAACCTGTAAGTTTCCTTTCTTTCTCTGTTATTTGTACCAAGACTATGGCAGTCTTTCAAGTGAGATGGGTAGTTTTTCTTCTTTTTCTCTTTTCTGGAAAAATTTCTAGGTTAAAAGTTTTCCTTCCTTGAATTCCAAAAGAAATATACAGTTAGGACTTCAAAGTCCAGTTCAGTTCAGTTCAGTTGCTCAGTCGTGTCCAACTCGTTGTGACCCCATGAATCGCAGCACTCCAAGCCTCCCTGTCCATCAACAACTCCCAGAGTTCACTCAGACTCACACCCATCAAGTCAGTGATGCCATCCAGTCATTTCATCCTCTGTCATCCCCTTCTCCTCCTGTCCCCAGTCCCTCCCAGAATCAGGGTCTGTTCCAATGAGTCAACTCTTCACATGAGGTGGCCAAAGTACTGGAGTTTCAGCTTTAGCATCATTCCTTGCAAAGAAATCCCAGGGCTGATCTCCTTCAGAATGGACTGGTTGGATTTCCTTGCAGTTCAAGGGACTCTCAAGAGTCTTCTCCAACACCACAGTTCAAAAGCTGTCTATAAAGAGATACAAATTAAAAATCTGGAACTGAAAAGAACAATAAGAGACACAAAAATTTCAATAGAGAATTTCAACAGTAGATATGACTAGGCAGAGGAAAGAATCAGTGAACTTGGAGGGAAAATAAAATAATTCAGTCTGAAGAGTGGAAAGGAAAAAAGAAGGAAGAAAAATGAACAGAATTTAAGGGACCTATGAGATACTATCAAATGTACTAACATATGCATTCAGGGAGTCACAAAAGGAGAAGAAAGAAGGGTCAGAAAAAAATACTTGAAGAAATAATGGCTAAAAAGATCCCAAATTTGATGAAACATAGGAATGTAAATAACAAAGAAGCCCAACAAACTCCCAAATAGTCTCAAAGAGATCCACACTGAGACACACTACAACCAAACTGTCAGAGCCAAAGACAAAATCTAGAAAGCAGCAAGACAGAAGTGATGACTTATGGACAAGTGATTTTTCAGTGAGACTAATGCCCAATTTCTCATCAGCAACCACAGAGGCAGTGGCATGACATATGTAAAGTGCTGAAAAAAAAAAGATCTGGCAACCACAAATTATATATCTGGTAAAAGTGCCCTCCAAGCATGAAGAAATAAAGATGCTCCCAGATAAACAAAAGCTAGGGGAATTAATCATTGTTACTGCCCTGTAGACCGGCCCTGGGCTTTCCTGGTGGCTCAGCAGCAGAGAATTCACCTGAAATGTGGAAGACACGGGACTTGAAGGTTTGATCTCTGCGTTGGGAAGATCCCCTGAAGGAGGGCATGGCAACCCACTCCAGTATTTCTTGCCTGGAAATTCCCATGGACAGAGGAGCCTGGGGGCTACAATCCACAGTGTCACAGAGTCAGACACAACTGAAGTGACTGGGCAAAGCCCAGCACCCAGCCCCGCCCTACTAGAAATGTGAAGGAGCGTCCTTTAAGCTGAAACACAAAGACACCAGATGGCAACTTGAAGCCAAATGAAGAAAACAAAATCTCTGGTCAAAATAATCACATAGATAATTATAAAATCTAGTAGCATTTGTATTTTTGGCTTGTAATTTCTTTTCGTTTCTCATATGATTTAAAAGACAAATGCATAAAACAATAATTATAAGCTATGTCAAAGGACACACATGGATAAAGGTGTAACTTGTGACAATAACAAGGTAGGCAATGGAGCTGGATAGGAGCAGAGTTAATGTATAATGCTGAGGCTGCATTGATATGTATTCAAAGTATATTGTTATAAATTTAGGGCATTAACCATGGTAACCACTAAGAAAGTAACTTTAAAATATACAGAACAGGAAATGAAGAGGGATTCAAAATAGCACACTAGGGAAAAAAGTGATCAAATGCAATAGAAGACAAGTTTGAAGAAACAGAAAATACATAAAACATCTAAAAACCAAATAGCAAAATGGCAAAAGTAAGTTCCTCATTATCAGCAATCACTTCAATTGTAAGTGGATTAAACTAACCAGTTAAAAGACAGATTGGAAGAATGAATTTAAAAATATAATCTAACTCCATGTAGCTTGCAAGAGACTCCCTTTAAATCCAAAGATAAAAATGGTGGAAAATGAAACAATGGAAGAAGATATGCTATGTAAATAGTAATCAAGAGGAAATTAGAATGGTATACCAATACTAGATAAAATGGATTTTAAGTGAAAAATTGTTAAAAGAGACAAAGGACATTATATATTGATAAGAGATCAATTAAGAAGACATAACACACCAACATCAGAACTCTAAAATACATGAAGCAACATTGAGAGAATTGAGGAGAGAAATAGTTTTATAAAAGTAGTTGGAGACCTTACTTTCAGTAGTAAATAGTACCTCTATAAACCAATTAGATTATACATACTCCTCAAGGGCATATGAAGAATTCCCTAGGATAGACCATAGGTTAGGCCATAAAACATTTCTCAATACATTTTAAAAGACTGAAATAATACTTCAGCAATACGTGAGCCGTGAACTTCCAGATATTCAAGCTGGTTTTAGAAAAGGCAGAGGAACCAGAGATCAAATTGCCAATATTGGCTGGATCATGGAAAAAGCAAGAGAGTTCCAGAAAAACATCTATTTCTGCTTTATTGACTATGCCAAAGCCTTTGACTGTGTGGATCACAATAAACTGTGAAAAATTCTGAAAGAGATGGGAATACCAGACCACCTGACCTGCCTCTTGAGAAACCTATATGCAGGTCAAGAAGCAACAGTTCGAACTGGACATGGAACAACAGACTGGTTCATAATAGGAAACGGAGTATGTCAAGGCTATATATTGTCACCCTGATTATGTAACTTCTATGCAGAGTACATCATGAGAAACCCTGGGCTGGAAGAAGCACAAGCTGGAATCAAGATTGCTGGGAGAAATATCAATAACCTCAGATATGCAGATGACACCACCCTTATGGCAGAAAGTGAAGAGGAACTAAAAAGCCTCTTGATGAAAGTGAAAGAGGAGAGTGAAAACATTGGCTTAAAGCTCAAGATTCAGAAAACGAAGATCATGGCATCCAGTCCCATCACTTCATGGGAAATAGATGGGGAAACAGTGGAAAGAGTGTCGGACTTCATTTTGGGGGGCTCCAAAATCACTGCAGATGGTGACTGCAGCCATGAAATTAAGAGACGCTTACTCCTTGGAAGAAAAGTTATGACCAACCTAAACAGCATATTCAAAAGCAGAGACATTACTTTGCCAACAAAGGTCCGTCTAGTCAAGGCTATGGTTTTTCCAGTGGTCATGTATGGATGTGAGAGTTGGACTGTGAAGAAGGCTGAGCGCCGAAGAATTGATGCTATTGAACTGTGGTGTTGGAGAAGACTCTTGAGAGTCCCTTGGACTGCAAAGAGATCCAACCAGTCCATTCTGAAGGAGATCAGCCCTGGGATTACTTTGGAAGGAATGATGCTGAAGCTGAAGCTCCAGTATTTTGGCCACCTCATGCGAAGAGTTGACTCATTGGAAAAGACTGTTGCTGGGAGGGATTGGGGCCAGGAGAAGGGGACAACCGAGGATGAGATGGCTGGATGGCATCACTGACTCGATGCACGTGAGTTTGGGTGAACTCTGGGAGGTGGTGATGGACAGGGAGGCTGCAATTCATGGGCTCTCAAAGAGTTGGACACGACCGAGCGACTGAACTCAACTGAATACAAATAATCTTTTTTAACCACAGTGGAAGGAAGCTAGAAATGAATAACAAAAGGAAAACTGGAAAATTCACAAACAGGGAAATATATGGAAATTAAACAACACACTCTTAGTAACCAGTGGGCCTAAGAAGAAATTATAAGACAAGTTGGAAAGTAATTTGAGACAAGTGAAAATGAAAATGCAACATACCAAACGTATAGGATGCTGTGAAAGTCATGTTCAGAGGAAAACACATAACTATACATGAGGACATTAAAGAAGAAACATTCCTAACCAGCAACACAACTGTAAGCCTAACAAAATAAGAACAGATCAAAGCACTCAAGTCAGCAGATATAAGGAAACACAAATGATTACAGCCAAACAATCAAAATAAAAAGAATCAACAAACCAAAAGCTGGTTCTTTGAAAAGATCAATAGAACTGATACACTCTTAGCTAGACCAACAAAAAAAGAGAGAGAGAAGATTCACATTAATAAAATCAGAAATTTAAAAAAGGGGACACTACTACCAACCTCAGAGAAATGAAAAGAATTGCTAGAGAATACTATCAATTTTTGCACACCAACAAATTAGATAAAATCAAGATGAAATGAACAGTTTCCTAGAAATACAGAAATAACCAAAGCTGATTCAAAAATAAATAGGAAATCTAGTCAGACTTATGACAATAAAGAGATTGAATCAAAAATCAGAAACCTTCTAACAAAGAAAATCCTAGGCTACCCTGGTGAATTCTATAAAACATTTAAAGAAGAATTAACACTAGTCTTACCCAGATTTGTTCCAAAAAATTAAAGAAGGGGAAATACTTCCTAATACTTCCTACTATCATCCCAAGTATTTTAAATGCACTGCCATGATAATAATCTATCTGTGAGACATAAGCAAATGAGTAATATTTTTCCTTTCTACTTCCCAAATTTTCTTAATGAACATATATTACACAGAAATAACAAAGCTAATTTTATTTTTAAAATTTCTACTGGTGGGTAAACTAAGTTCAAAAAATAAAGGTTCAATAAATGTATTTCATTTGATAAGGAGGATATTTACCCTAAATTACGTCTTTTGATGCATAATACTCCTCAGAAAGCTGAAAAGTACAGACTACGTCAAGATAGACATTTAAATCCCCAGACTCTAACCACTCAGAGATTCTCTGTTGTTCTTGAACAGGGCTGGGTTTGGACTATTTAGAAAGAACTGTCCTTTATTTCCATACAGCAAGGTCTTCAGCAGAGTTTGTTCAGCCAGTGTGAGCCTCTAATGCGCCTGGCCTGCTGAGTCTGAAGTGCGGCCCTCTGGACACAGCACAGACAGTACTCAAAGGACAATTATTGGTCTTCGCTCACCCAGCATGCTCTCCCGCTTCACATGGCATGGGCCACTTAGTCATCCAAACGTCCTTTGGCGAACCAGCCCTTTCCCGGTCTTAGTTCAGGTGGTTTAGGTGGAACCCACCCCAGCCTACTCAAAGGAGGAATGACCTAGGCTTACATCTATCTGTAGATTCAGTTTCTAGAGTCATAGTGATTCGTTAAATTAGTCCAATAAATGTCAAGTGCAGTATGTTTGTTTGCAAAACATGGACAAGAAAAATGGACTGTATCACTCTGAGTATTTGTAAGTTTTTTAAATGGTGGAGTTCTTTGTTTTTTTAACTTATTTATTTTAATTGGAGGCTAATTACAACATTGTAATGGTTTTGCCATACATTGACATGAATCAGCCATGGGTGTACATGTGTTAGAAAGGAAGTTAAGAGGATGAGTGGATGGCTATATGGACTTAGTAGGTGGCAGTCAAGCTCTGTGCATCCCTGGACCACAGCCCTTCCCATGCTGCACTCAGGTCATGGATGTCTCTTTCTCCTCCAGCAGATGGTCAGCTCTCTAAGGGAAGGAGGTGCATCTCCAGTGTGTTTGGTCATAATAACATAGAGAAGAGCTTAAACCCACATCTGCTCAAGAAATTATCCTGTGGACTTAGCAGCATGGAAATGAGGCCCTGATGGTTCTACCACTGGGGACTCTGGTTTCTGGGCTCTACTACCTCTGCTGGTCGATACCACGCCCTACAGTCCCCACCTTGTCCTCTTGGGTTCCTGCTCTGGGCTGGAACAAGTGGTCTGCTCTGAGTCATCATCTGTGGGTACTGGTGTGGTCACAGTATGTTTCTCACACAACCACCCAGAGAACGTCATCAGGCTGATGGAGTGGGGGTGGGGCAAGCTTTCATAGAAAGCCTTTAGGATGAAGCATCGCAAACCCAGAGGGGAACACGAGATCACTGAGTCCACTGACACTGCGTTTCTCTCCAGGAGGCTGGGGGATCTGCAAGAGAGCCAGGAGGAAGCACCGGCATCTCCATCCTGGGCAGTCTTTCTCGGAAGATGCAGCCACTCCTGCTCCTGGTGGCCTTTCTCCTGACCCCCAGGGCAAAGGCAGGTGAGTGACCATCCCCATCCCAGGGGCCCAACCCCATCCTCCAGGTGGCACAGAGGTCCCGCCCATTCTGCATGTCCCTGATCCAGCTATCCACCAGGAAGGAACATTCAGAACTCCAGCTCCCATCCCACCTCATACCAGGGAGTATGATGCTGGATAAACCGCCAGCAGGAGCGACAGAGCAAAGCCTGCTCTCAAGAGGAGCCAGTGGGTACCAGCTCCTCCTCCAGCCCTCCCTTTGCCATCTGGAAAGTAGAGCTTTCCCAGAAGTGATGGCAGATGGTCGCAACCTGGAGAAAAGAAAATACTACATTGCCCCTGAAGAGGGCAGAGTGGGTCTGGCCTCTGCTTCTAGTTACCTCAGCATCTGCTTGGCAGACCCTAGAGTTGGTGCCTCTGTGTTTGCTCAATCCCTAAGACCCAAGGCCCTTTACCCAACTCGACTTCCCTGCCCAGGCCATCAGGGGCTCCTCTCTTTCAAGGATGAAGCCAGTGTTTGGTAGACCTGAACTGTTCTGCTTCCCAGAAGCACACCAGCACCAGCCATACCAACAGCCCCCATCCAGAGGCCCACTGTGAGCAGGGAGGGTGCAGGAGGGGGCATGGTGACTCCTTCATGCAGCCAACAAACACTCACCGGGCACTTACTACCAGTCAGGCCCTGGGAAAGAGGCTATGGCGACATCTAGGTCCCTACTCTGAATTCCTGTGCCCTGGAAAACAGGGCTATCCTGAATAAAATAGGGTAATGGGACCCTTAGAAATTCACCTGGAATGAAGCACAGGTTGGGGAGGAATTTTCAGAAGACTCTAGGACTTTGCTATCCCTAGGACAGGAATGAAAAGTGAAAGTGTTAGTTGCTCAGTCCTGTCTGACTCTTTGCGACCCCAAGGACTGTAGCCCACCAGTCTCCTCTGTCCATGGAACTCTCCAGGCAAGAATACTGGAGTGGGTTGCCATTGCCTTCTCCAGGGATCTTCCCAGCCCAGATATCGAACCTGAGTCTCCTGCATTGCAGGCAGAGTCTATGCTCACCTCCAATTTTGTGTGGGAGACAGATTTGCAGACCCAGGCAGCTGCTCTGTTCTAGAGGAGGAAGTTGAGCCCCTTCCCAGCCTCCTCCCGCCCCACCAACTCCAGGCCAGGCTGGGCTCCCCAGTGCCCAGCAGTTCTGAGCATGAAGCAGATGCCAACAAGGTACACTCAGTGGGGGCACACAAGCAGAACAGCCCTTTTCCTTCAGGGGAGATCATCGGGGGCCATGAAGCCAAGCCCCACTCCCGCCCCTACATGGCGTATCTTCAGTCGTGGAATCAGGACGTCCGGCGTAGGTGCGGTGGGTTCCTGGTTCGAGAGGACTTTGTGCTGACAGCCGCTCACTGCCACGGAAGGTGAGGAGCAGCAAGTAGCCGGTACCTTTCTGAACACCCTTGGCAAGGGAGACCTGCCTTTTTTCTCTAGGTGCAACCAGGCTGTTAGGAACATTGAGCCAAGAGGGTTCCTGGGAGGGTAAGAAAGAGGGGGCCAGGAGAGTGAGAGGGTGAGAAAGAGGGAAGGTCACTGCTGGAGGTGTTGCTGAAGTGAGAGAGACTAGACATAGGGCGTGCCTGGATATCAGAATGTAAACCAATGCAACTTCACATGTGTCCTAGGGCTAACTGCCCATGGAGAACAGTTATGCTCTTCACAGTGGCTCCAGAATCTGACCTTGGCTGCCAAGAAACAGACCGTACAGACAGCTTAGCCCCCAGGGCCCTCCTGGGGCCTGCATTTCCCCTCAGTGGCAGCCTTGCCCTGGAGTCACCTGCCCTTCATGGCTCCAGGGCTGTGAACCCTGAGGTTGTGACCCCCATCTCTTGCTCTGCTCTCTGTGAAGCTCAATCAAAGTCACCCTGGGGGCCCACAACATCAAACAGCAGGAGAGGACCCAGCAGGTCATCGGGGTGAGAAGAGCCATCTGCCACCCAGAATATAATCCTAAAAACTTCTCCAATGACATCATGTTATTAAAGGTAAACCGCCCTGCTTCTCATGCCCTCCCGGGATCAGCTCGTTTCCCCTCCCAGGACCTCCTACCCCTTTCTCCCCTCCCATCCTGGCCACCTGACCAGGCCCTGTGGCTCAGGAGAGAGGAGAGACACATTAGCATCATTGCCGTGTCCAGGCTTGGGGACCACTGGCTGAGCCAGACTCTTGTCTCTTCCCATCAGCTGGAGAGAAAGGCCAAGAAGACATCAGCTGTGAAGCCCCTTAGTCTGCCCAGGGCCAAGACCCGGGTGAAGCCAGGACAGGTGTGCAGCGTGGCCGGCTGGGGAAGGGACTCCACGGGTAGCTACGCTGACACGCTGCAGGAGGTAAAGCTGACCGTGCAGGAGGACCGAAGGTGTGAAGCCTACTTACACAACTATTATAACCGTGCCAACCAGCTGTGTGCGGGGGACCCAAAGACAAAGAAAGCTTCCTTTCAGGTGAGAATCACAGCCTACCTTGCTTGGATCTGGGGAGAAGGGTGTTGGCAGGAGATCTGGGACCTGGGGACCACCTCACCCTCTAGGCTTGGGATCTCTCTCAGGAGTAAAAGGGGGAACAGCAGGAGCTGGGAGGACCTAGAGCCTCTGCAGGCCACGTAAGACCTGCAGTGAATCCCAACTTGGCGCTCCTCCGGAAGGGAGAATCTGCCACGCACTGAGGCTCAGGTGTTAGAAAACCAGGCTTCCCCTGTGGGAGGTGGACCGGTCCAGGTGCCTGCTCAGAGCTGGAACCCACCTGCTTACTGAGCTCCCCCTCCCTGATGACTGTCAGCCCTCCCAGCTGCTTCCCTGTCCTAACAGCAGCCTGGAGCCAATAGCCAGCCCTCAGCATCTAGACAGAGAGGGGACGGACACCTGGGGGCAGAAAAGGAGCTGCCCCCTGGGGGAAGTGAAGCAGGGACAATGTCCAGGTCAGGGCTTGGCAGCTGGGGGCCCATAGACCTGCCTTGCCCACATGTCTTGCACAGGGACGCCTTGCAAAGTGGCCTTCTCAGAGAGGGGTCTCGAAATGGCAGGGTGGGAGAGAGGGCAGGACCAGGAGGAGAACAGACTCAGTCCTTCCCCTTCTCTGTCCTCAGGGGGACTCCGGAGGCCCTCTCGTGTGTGACAATGTGGCCCAGGGCATTGTCTCTTTTGGAAAAAATGATGGATCAACTCCACGGGCCTTCACCAAAGTCTCAAGTTTCCTGCCCTGGATAAAGAAAACCATGAAAAGCCTCTGACTGCAGGAACCAGACCATCTTCCCTGGGGCTAATCCAGAATCACACTGTGGGGTTGGAGGTGCCCATAGCTCAATAAATGTCTCTCAGCAGAGCTCGAAGGGCTGGTTGCTTATTTATTCACTGACTCCTATTCTCAAACGCTCACTGTGTGTTTAGAAAGGCAATGACAGGATTCTGCTGTTTTCTGCTCCTCCTCTCCCCCCTCCCACCATCTCTTCCCCTGAACCCCATGCAAAGCTGTCACCCAGGTCTGCTTCCCCACACCTGTCTCCCAGGGCCGGCCCTCCCGCCAGGGCTGAAGCTGAGCACCATCAGGGGAAGACATGAACCTCTCTGGTCCTGGGGCTCAGGGTGCACTCCTTAGCTCCTTGCTCTGGGTACATGGCAGGGAGGAGTGGGTCACACCATGGGTCCCCGACACCAAGAGCACAGCCTGGGGCTGCAGCTCCAGGACAGAGACCCTCCTACTGGGGAGCGGGCGGGGGCGGGGGGCGCTACCTGAGCTGACCTTTAACCCCTAAGCCAGGGGAGCTGGCCCGGAGCTGGGCTGGTCTCCTGAGAAGCCCCTCCATTTCACTCAGGCTGAGTGTCCTGCTTTGCCCTCCAAAGAGCCCAGGGCCCCAGCTCTGCCTCCAGTCTCCTCTGCCGCCCCTTCTTCTCCATCCCTGCCCATCACTGCGCATCCTCAGCAGGGCCACCATCTCCTGTCCCCTCCAGACCACACCGATCTCTGCTGACCCCTTCCTCATATCCTTCCCACCCTGCATACCCAAGTCCCATGGGGTTCCAGGAGGGCCTCACCACTGACGTGCCAGCCCAGCTCATGCCTTGGCAGAGAGGGATCAGAGGGGCCAGGCCTGTGCTGTACTGGGCAAGTCCACATCGCTGGGCCCCATCTCTCACCTGGGCAGGGCCAGCTCAACCCCTCACATGCAGCCCAGTGTCCCCCATGTGCTCAGGGTCCTCTGGCTCCTGATGGCTCTGTAGCCTGAGTCCCTGTCAGCCTCTCTGTTTAGGTACTGGCGGCCTCTGGTCCTCTGGGCCAAGATTCCCTGCCAGTCACCTGGGACCTTTTGAGTTAGAAAGGGATCCTGTCTTTAGTAGGGCTGAAAAGTGCATTGGTTTTCATCCATCAACACAAATGCTGATGGAACACCTACTAAGTGCCGGACACTATGGTTGTACAATGGACATAATACAGGTTCTATCATGTCAGTTTATCCGTAACCAACAGCGTCAATATTGTCCAAAATGTCTATATTCCCTCCCTCTCATGAGTCCACTTGAGGGGCCTACATCTCTGTGGGTGGTCCACAGGGACAAAGATCTGTGTTTATTTTTATTGCTGGTTACACTCACAGGATGTTGTTATGTGTGACTCTCGAACACCAGTCATTTGGTTTCTAGACAAGAAGATACTGCTCTGCTCACTGGAGCATCCTCGTCCCCTCGGGGAGAGGGCAGCAGGGAGGGAAGAGAAGGAACACGGGCAGCTTTATGTGTTTTACTCTAAAGAGAGCAGGCAGGAATGTCCTTGCTCAAACTAGATGGTAGGAACACCCATTTGAAAGGCAATTAGAATCTGATCTAAACACTCATCCATTGGATGGGCCAGAAACAGGCTCCCTGTCAGGCTGCAAGCTCCTGCCTGTGCAAACCTAACTGCAGTCAGGGAGGCCCACGTGGTCTGTACAAATGGAGAAGCGTCTCTGCTCTTAGGCCGTCACGGTGGCTGCTGCTCCATAGGGTCCGAGACAACCTAGACTTTCATCCTGGGGAAGGTCTTGGTTTGGAGAGCATGTGATTTTTGCTGGGCAAGGTCTCCCTGTCCTGGTCTCCCCTCGCCAGACGCTTCCATCTGCCATCCAGGCTCTTGACTGTGGTATTGAGCTGCCTGGGAGCTGAGCCTGAGTTCCAGCCCTTGGCTGGTGCTGCCCTACCCCTACAGACAGCATTGTGCTTCTCTGGTGTATGTGTCAACACTCTAGGATATAGTTACCCTAAAGGCAGGCCCTTTCCCCTCTGGTTGTGCACAAATCATGCAGCAACACAATCTCCTAGTGACCTGGGGCACATTTACAAAGGAAGAGCGGTGATGACACAGCTTCTGATTCAGAGCTGAAAAAATCCCAAGATTTACTAGGGACCCAGCTCCTTGATTGAAAATCACACAAAAGGAAAACAAAGAAACAAAAAGGTACTGTCTAAAAAATGAGCCTAGCCACATACATATTCAGCTCAAGTATAACATTTACTTTGAGGAAATGGTTCGGTGGTTTGAAAAAGTTTAAGAATATTTGTTGCAGACTTGTCCTCCTTCAAGAGATGAGGGAGACAGTCCTAGGAGGGACAGTGAGCGCCTGGAGACCCCACAGAGTTAGGATGGAGCCTGGGCTCAGCCAGGCCCCTGAGAGCCAGGCCAGCAAGACGACTTCCAAGTTTTCTTAGCTGTGCCCACTGATGACTTCCTGCCATCCCTGGACAAGACAGGAGCCTCTGCTCAGATACCTCCATCCATGCACAGTTACCCTCTGGGCTCCCATTGTAGCCATTGTCTGGCAAGTACTCAAACAGCTTCTTGGTGAGCTGGTCTGTCTGCTCATGGGCACATGCAGAAAGAGGTGGGTAAGCACCTAAAACATACTGATTTCTTCAAACCTTCTCCATTGAATTATCCCCCAGCTCCCATCTTAAAGGAAACAAATCTTCCCTTGCTTAAATATCTCTGTAATGGAAATAAAACATGACATACAGCCATGAAATTAAAAGACACTTACTCCTTGGAAGGAAAGTTATGACCAACCTAGATAGCATATTCAAAAGCAGAGACATTACTTTGCCAACAAAGATCCGTCTAGCCCAGGCTATGGTTTTTCCAGTGGTCATGTATGGATGTGAGAGTTGGACTATGAAGAAAGCTGAGTGCCAAAGAATTGATGCTTTTGAACTGTGGTGTTGGAGACGACTCTTAAGAGTCCCTTGGACTGCAAGGAGATCCAACCAGTCCATCCATCCTAAAGGAGATCAGTCCTGGGTGCTCTTTGGAAGGAGTGATTCCGAAGCTGAAACTCCACCTCTTGCGAAGAATTGACTCATTGGAAAAGACCTTGATGCTGGGAGGGATTGGAGGCAGGAGGAGAAGGGGACGACAGAGGATGAGATGGCTGGATGGCATCACCGACTCGATAGACATAAGTTTGAGTGAACTCTGGGAGTTGGTGATGGACAGGGAGGCCTGGCGGGCTGCGATTCGTGGGGTTGCAAGGAGTCAGACACGACTGAGCGACTGAAATGAACTGAACTGAAGAGTAAAACATCTCTGTAGATACCGCTAAGGAAACTTCTCTACTCACCAAGGCCTCTCCCATCACTTTTCCTTCTGTCCAGACTCGCAAGAAGAGTCAGGTACCAGCATACTGGTAGGGAATTGACCAGCCAGCTCTGGGGGTGATGGGCCTAAAGGGATTCAAATCTGTGCTGGTTTGTTTTGGGACTGTGCACTGGAACAGGGATGGCTCCGCCCTTCCAGCCCATGACCATGCTGCTGCCAGTACCACCCAAGTTCTAGACTTGCAGAACATCAGGAGTTTATTTCCTATTTCCTATCTTCATATCCCAGCCAACACTGCTTTTGGTCAACAAACACCTTGCTCCATGAAAACAATTCAGCGACTATTTCTCTTTTTCCAGAGGCATATTGCTAGACTACATTCCTTCTTCAGTCAGGAGGCTCAGTCCACCTGTGTTACTCAAGTAGGAAAGAAAATCACATCTAAGCATGTAATGGTCAAATTAATGCAAATCAAAGAGAAAGAGAAGAAGCTGAACATAGGCAGAGAAGAAAAGAAAATATTTCAGGGGAAACAGCAATCACAACTTTCTTGTCAGAAATCAGTTCAGTTCAGTTCAGTCGCTCAGTCGTGTCCAGCTCTTTGCAACCCCATGAATTGCAGCACGCCAGCCCTCCCTGTCCATCACCAACTCCCGGAGTTTACCCAAATTGACGTCCATCGAGTCGGTGATGCCATCCAGCCATCTCATCCTCTGTCGTCCCCTTCTCCTCCTGCCCCTAATCCCTCCCAGCATCAGGGTCTTTTCCAATGAGTCAACTCATCTCATGAGGTGGCCACAGTATTGGAGTTTCAGCTTCAGCATCAGTCCTTCCAATGAACACCCAGGACTGATCTCCTTTAGGATGGACTGGTTGGATCTCCTTGCAGTCCAAGGGACTCTCACTAACCAACGGTCATTTGCAGGTGTGCCCTAAAAGGACAGGAACGGAGCGTTGCTTCTGTGCCCTGATGCTCTCGCCTGAACAAGAGAATCCCAGGGCCAAAGATTCAGGAGCGCACATTCACAGTCAGAGTAGCAGTCCAGCGACCTGGGATTAAATGCAGAAAATGTGCCTGCAGGGCTGCAAACCATCCTCTGCTCTTTTTCAGCCTTGTTTCTCCCTTCGATCTACTGTTTACAACCCCCTCCCACACCGCGCCCCTGCTTTCTTTAATCTACAGACTTTCCTGAAAGGACCTCACTTAACATACTTTCCAAACTCAAGCTTCCCAAGGAAAAGAGCCAGGAGAATATCAGCATCACACGCTTTGTGTGCAAAGAGGCCTGGAGAGAAGGGCTTTCTTGCATTCTTGTGGGAAAGATAGAAACCCCAATTTCCTCACTTGATAAACGGTTGACTAAACAGTTTCTATAGGTTTTAAAGATGGTGTTGATTAGTTTAAAGAAACTTCTCTACACTTTGGTTTGTTAACAGGTTATCTTTGTTATCAACAGTGGACGCTGAATTTTATCAAATGCTTTTCTGTTTGTTAAGATAATAATATGATTTTCCTCTTAGATGTATGGCAAATTAATTGATCTACTGGAGAAGGAAAAGGCACCCCACTTCAGTACTCTTGCCTGGAAAATCCCATGGACAGAGGAGCCTGGTAGGCTTGCAGTCCATGGGGTCACTATGAGTCGGACTCGACTGAGCGACTTCCCTTTCACTTTTCACCTTCATGCATTGGAGAAGGAAATGGCAACCCACTCCAGTGTTCTTGCCTGGAGAATCCCAGGGACGGGGGAGCCTGGTGGGCTGTCGTCTATGGGGTCACACAGAGTTGGACACGACTGAAGCGATGCAGCAGCAGCAGCAGCAGCAAGGTTAAATGAGATCTGTATCAGTGTAAACCTAACAGTGCTCATAATGTATTAACCTTTTCAGATATTGTTAGACTACTTTCAAGAGTTGGTACTTTGAGCAGGATTTTTGTGTCTATGAATCACAAATGAAATTAACCTGTAAGTTTCCTTTCTTTCTCTGTTATTTGTACCAAGACTATGGCAGTCTTTCAAGTGAGATGGGTAGTTTTTCTTCTTTTTCTCTTTTCTGGAAAAATTTCTAGGTTAAAAGTTTTCCTTCCTTGAATTCCAAAAGAAATATACAGTTAGGACTTCAAAGTCCAGTTCAGTTCAGTTCAGTTGCTCAGTCGTGTCCAACTCGTTGTGACCCCATGAATCGCAGCACTCCAAGCCTCCCTGTCCATCAACAACTCCCAGAGTTCACTCAGACTCACACCCATCAAGTCAGTGATGCCATCCAGTCATTTCATCCTCTGTCATCCCCTTCTCCTCCTGTCCCCAGTCCCTCCCAGAATCAGGGTCTGTTCCAATGAGTCAACTCTTCACATGAGGTGGCCAAAGTACTGGAGTTTCAGCTTTAGCATCATTCCTTGCAAAGAAATCCCAGGGCTGATCTCCTTCAGAATGGACTGGTTGGATCTCCTTGCAGTCCCAGGGACTCTCAAGAGTCTTCTCCAATGCTACAGTTCAAAAGCATCAATTCTTCGGCGCTCAGCCTTCTTCATAGTTCAACTCTCACATCCAAACATGACTACTGGAAAAACCATAGCCTTGACTAGATGGACCTTTGTTGGCAAAGTAATGTCTCTGCTTTTGAATATGCTGTCTAGGTTGGTCATAACTTTTCTTCCAAGGAGTAAGCGTCTTTTAATTTCATGGTTGCAGTCACCATCTGCAGTGATTTTGGAGTCCAAAAATATAAAGTCTGACACTGTTTCCACTGTTTCCCCATCTATTTCCCATGAAGTGATGAGACCGGATGCCATGATCTTCATTTTCTGAATGTTGAGCTTTAAGCCAACTTTTTCACTCTCCTCTTTCACTTTCATCAAGAGGCTTTTTAATTCCTCTTCACTTTCTGCCATAAGGGTGATGTCACCTGCATATATATATACACACACACCCTTTTAAGTTTCTGATAGTAAATATTTGCATCTCTTTTCTTTTTCCTGTGATGGTTTTCTGTGGTTACTGTAAATATACTGTATCCAGTTCTTTGCTTTTACTTTCAATTTTTTAAACTTGTCGATTGCACAGAACATGTGTTTATCCTATATTTTCATAGCTAATCTAATACTCTTTGATTTTTAACTGGGTCAGTATTTTTATAGTTAAAATCATTACTGATATACTTGCTATTAAATATACTCTTACTTTATGAGTTGTATTTGTACCAACTATTTTACAGTTTTGTTTTCCCTCTCCTTCATCTTTTCTTGGATAAATTACTCTTTACCTTTCTTTTGTCCCTTCTGCTAATTTGTAATTACTCCCTTTTATATTATTTCAGTGGTTACATAAATGTACAGCATGTTTCCTTATTGATGATTAAGTTTAATTAATATATTTACCCTCCTCCCTGAAAAGACAAGTAACACAGGACTTTTAATCTCATTTATCTTCTCCCAACATTTTTGCATTTTAATTCTACCCTGTTTTTAAGTGCCATTAGAAAGTGTGGTTAGCATTATTTAAGTAATGTTCATTTTCTTTTAATACTTTCCAGTTTCAAGGCTAGTTCTATTTTTCCTCTGTTGTACTGCAATAATTTCTTCTGATATTTCCTCTGGTTAACAATGCTGCTGTCTTCAGTCTGTAAGCAAATCGTCCGTGTGGTTTTGTGTGTTGCTATTTCATTTTCTGGAAGCGCTGCTTAGTCCTTTATGAGACCTGTGAGGACACTCCATATTTCCCTGCTCCCTCAGTTATTTTGAAGTTTGTGCTAAAATATGTGCCAGACGATTCCAAACCCTCAAGATCCTTCTCAGAGTCATTTCTCCTGGCTCTCATTCACAGTGTCACACTTTCCGAGTTCTTTGGCATCTTGACTATGTCCAGCTTATTACATTATAAAAGCACGTGCCTGTTTGGTGGGGGTGGTGGGAGGCAGTGTAGGAGATGGCAGGACTCCCAAGGCTTAGACTAAAAGTATCTTCTTCACAGAGGAGTACTAATACATCTGCCTGGCACCTGGAGGCATTTCCCCTGTGAACCACCTGAAAATCAAGACTGCTGCTTGAAACCCAGTGAGACCCTGGGCTATAGATCATCAGGAAAGCGGGCCCTGAGACCCTGGTTATTTCTCTCTCTCTCTCTCTCTCTCTCTCTCTCACTCTCTCTCTTTCATTTTTTCCTGCTTTGCTCAGTACCAAGGCTTTCAGGCTGCTTCATGTTATGCTCAGGGACAACCCACAGGGCCCCAGATGAACAAGGACTCTTCACTCTCCACATTGGTTGGACCCCGGGCCTTGACATTTATCCCTCTTGCCCCAAGACAGCACCAAAATCAAAGGCCAAATTGCTTAGAAGACAAATACCTTTAGATATCCCAGACTTCACTTTTTTAAAAACTGAATTGGAAAACCATAGCTCTAAAATTTCCAAAACTGAATGGAGTTCCTACCTTGATTGGTGTTTCAAGGCTTCCTAAAGCCTGAAATTGCCTCCCTGCCAGTTAAGATTCTAAGACTCGCAGAGGAAAGCCACAGGTAAAGAAAGAAAACACGGCTTCTGACCTCATCCTCTTCTCCCTTGACTTCTTTGTGTCAGCCTTCCCCTCTGGGACCATCATGCCCCTTCCCTCCTGTACCACCTACGCCTCCCCCATACCCTCAATTCCCCCCACTAATTCTCTCACCAAACCTCCCTTTCCCCTGAAATTGTCCCCAATCCCTTTTCCTCTGAACTTATCAAAACCTGCCCCTTAAAAATTAAGCCTTCTGAGGAGCCAGAGCCTAAACACTGAATTTCTTATCTTCCCTGGACTAAAGCTGAACTGTGAGACCAAAAGATTTTCCCAAATCAACCAACGATCTTTACAGATTTGTGGAGAAAGTTAACATAGACCTTCAAACTTATGAACCTGGTTTCTCTGACTTCTATCAGCTACTTCATAAGTTTGTGAGACAAGGCCAAGCCCAGCATTGGATGAAAGCTGGTACTTGGAAAACTCCTGGAAGGTCTCTGAAATTGTATTAGTAACTATATATAATAGCCCAACAATTTATAATAGTATCAGGTTTTGTCAGGCACTTCTTGGGACTTTCCCAAAGCCTGTTGACTGGAACACCATTCAGGCTTCCACACAAAAATCTGATGAATCTCTCAATGACTAATTACTATTGGCTTCAGATTATTTTCTTTTTTTTAATTCTGATTTTCCTTCAAATAGTGATTCCACCTAGGTAACCTTTAAGTCTATATTGAATCGTGGGCTCACTGAGGGCCTTTCCTTTCAAGTAAAAAGGACCAGAATTGAACAGAAAACTATGTCCACTCCAGATTCAGTTAATCTGGCAAAGCAGTTCTCTTGTACCCTAGGCAAATCACCTAAAAGGAAGGGAACTGATATTCTTAATCTTCAACCCCAGCAAATAAAGGCCCCGAAATGAAACCAAACCCTTCTGGTTCCTGCTATTATTGTAAAAAGCCAGGATATTGGAAAAGACATTGTTACAAATTCACTCTGTAAGTGCTTCAGACGCCTGCAGCCCTCTAAGCAGCCTTTCAAATGTTCTCCCAGTGCTCAAAGACAAGGCTCTGAAGGACTATGGGAGCTCTTCCCAACCTCCCTCTTCCTCACTTTAGAGAAATATTTCCCTAGTTTGGGGACGAGTCTCTTCTAGTCGTAACAGATATCAGAGCCACGCCCTTGGTGCTTGACCCCACAACTAAACAATAGCCCTTGCATCAGAGTACAAAACAATTCAGGTAGTAGGAATCCCTAATGAGCCTCAAAATGTTCCTGTCTCTGAACCTGCTCTATTTTATTTAGGCCCTTTGAGAGATATACACCCCTTTCTCCTTAATTTATCCACCCGCATCCATTTATCAGACTAAGATTTCTTAGAGAAGTATCATGCCAGAATTTCTTTCTCCAGAAAAGGGGAAATAATTCTAGAATGTCACGTTAGAATGTGACAATTCGCCACTAGTTCAATTAAATGGCCCTTAACATCTTTATTTGCTCCATCTCTGATGATACTAGAGCTGATTCTGGAAATGCCTTATCATTTGTCTCTGGGGAATCAGCTACTACCCTTCTTAAGGGGCCAAATTTCTAATTAATGTTGGCAAAATTCATAGCACAGCCCCATCATGATTCAAATAGACTCCTCAAAACCTCCTCCCAGAATTAATTAATACCCCATGAGTAATGAGACCCTTCAAGGAATAGAGCTCATAATAGAAGATTACAAGGTTCAAGGCCTCATCATCCTTGTACTAGTTCCTATAACTCTCCCATTTTACAGGTGAGAATAAAAAGGGCTGAGTGTGGAGGTCCAGGACCTCCAAGCAATAAACATTGTTCTCCCTTGACCCCCAGTTACTCCCAATCCTCATAAGCTCCTAACACCCATTCTCACTAGAAGAAGCAAAGCCTTTGCTGTAATTTATGCAGTGCCTTCTTTAGAATTTCAGTTGATGAAGCTTAGCCAATAATTTTACCTTCATTTGGGAAGAAAAATCAGTTCACCTGGACAGTAATGCCTCAGGGTTTTACTGAGGGTCCTTCTAATGTCTCACAAACCTCAAAGACAGATCTGGAAAAGACAAAGCTCTCTAAATGTTCTACTTTGTTGCAGAAAGTGGACAATTTGCTGCTTTAACCTCCTACTCGAGCCTCCCCACAGGAAGACAGCAGCCACGTGCTAAAGGTTTTAGTCTTGAAGGGACATAAGGTCATCAAGGAAACATTATAGTTTGCCTAAACCTTGCTTCTTAGTTTCCTGTAAAAGGGCCTAGCAATAAGATACATATATTTTTAACTTTAAAAAGCAATGCCAAGTGGCTTTTTACACACTCAGCAGAAATAGATGACGAATTCCTGCCACTCTACATTTTGTCAATGCTTGATACTGACATATTTGGAAAGATTTGATTACCTGGAAGATGTGAAATGTATCTAACTGTGGCTTAGTTTTCACTTCTCTTATTATTAATGCAAGCTACTATCTTTTCATCTTCCTGCACTGGGTTTCCTATTTTCTTGCTGTTTGTTTCTCTTTTCCAGTGGTGTTTCACGGCTTTGAACCTGGTCCATGGCAGTGAAAGAGCCAAGCCTAAGCACTGGACTGCCAGGGAATTCCTTTTTTTGTTGTTGTTGTTTTAAATTTTGAGCACGCCATGCAACTTGCAGGGTCTCAGTTCCCCCACCAGGGACAGAACCCAGGCCACAGCAGGGACAGTGGTTAGAATTCTAACCACTAGATTACCAGGGAACTCCTTCCTATTTTTTTTTTTTTTTCCTTTGGTCTTTTCCTAAAGGAGATCATTCCTGGGTGTTCTTTGGAAGGACTGATGCTGAAACTCCAATACTTTGGCCACCTCATGTGAAGAGTTGACTCATTAGAAAAGACTCTGATGCTGGGAGGGACTGGGGGCAGGATGAGAAGGGGATGACAGAGGATGAGATGGCTGAATGGCATTACCGACTCGATGGACATGAGTTTGGGTGAACTCTGGGGGTTAGTGACGGACACAGAGGGCTTGCATGCAGCGATTCATGGCGTCGCAAATAGTCAGACACTACTGAGCAGCTGAACTGAACCGAATCTTAATATAGTTACATTTACCAATCTTTTATCATCACTGCATTTTGAGTCTCATTGCAGATAGCTACCAATTTATCAAAACTGTGTTTTTTCTTCTTCCTGGGCATAGAGCTAGACTATATTTCACAGCTTGTGTTGTTAAATGGGACTGGGTGGCTGAGTTCTACAATGAAATGTGAATAAACATGATGAGTGCCATTTCCCGGCTTGGCCCCCAAAGCCCTCTCACATTTCCAAGCTCTTTTCTCTCTTCCAGTTGACTAGGTTAGAAAACCCCCAGGAGCTCTTGGAAGCTACGTTGTAAAGATGGCAGGGCTGCCAACGGATTGACTGCTTGGAGGAAAGCCACCCTGCCAGTCATGTATACCATCCTGAAACTGTTACAAGAGTGAAAAATAAGCTTCTAGTGTTGGAGAAACCATATACCTTAGTTGGTCCATTTATTAGAGCTGTTATCATTAGACTGTCAATACATGTTTAAGATAGTCTTCATTAATCTGAGGTCAGAACAACACCTTCTAAATTCTGTTTCTAAAATACTTGAAGAATTTGGATAAGGAACCAGATCAATTAATGGTCAAATGAGTAATTTTGTCCTTTGGCTCTTTTCCATCTGTTTCGGGCTGCATTGTGCAGCTGCATAACCTCCCTTACCCCACCCGGCCCCAGCATTCCCGTGGCAAAAACCTTTATCCCCAGTAGCTCAGAATGTGGCTTTGTATGGAGACGGAGTCTTTAGAGAGATGACTGAGTTAAAAAGCGATCGTTAGGGTGGGTCCTGATCCATCACTGGTGTCCTTATAGAAGGGAAAACTTGGGTATAGCTCTAAATAGAAAAAAGACTCTGAAGGCACACGGAGAAGACGGCCATCTCCAAGCCAAGGAGAGAGACGTTTGAAGGAACAAATCCTCTGGCACAGTCACGTTGGTCCTGTAGCCTACAGGACTGAGAAAATAAATTTCTGTTCCAGCTGATTTTGTTTCTGCTGAGGTATCTACCTGGCTTATGGACAGCTGCTGTCTTCACATGGCCTTTCCTTGGGGATGTGTATGGAGAGAAAGAGAGAACAAGCTTTCTGGTGCCTCTTCTCCTAAGGATACTAATCCCATTGGATCAGGGCCCCATCATTATGACTTCATTTAACTTCAGTTGCTGAATTTATCGCTAGTCTGTACCTGACTCTTTGTGACCCCATGGACTACATTATAGTACATGGAATTCTCTAAGCCAAAATACTATAGTGCGTAGCCTTTCTTTCTCCAAGGGACCTTTCCAGACCCAGGTCTCCCTCACTGCGGGCAGATTCTTCACCAGCTGAGCCACAATGGAAGCCCAAGTATACTGGAGTGGGTAGCCTATCCTGTCTCCAGCGCATCTTCCTGACCCAGGAATCAAACCGGGATCTCCTGCATTGCAGGCAAATTCTTTACCAACTGAGATATCAGGGAAGCCCCTGATATCAGGGAAGCAGCAATATGAATACATTTCAAAAATGTAAGTGAAATAAACCAGACCCAGAGGAATACATACTGAGTGTTTCCATTTATATAAAGGACAAAAACAGGTATCACGGATCTATCTTTCTTGAAAGACAAGTTAATGTTTGGGTTGAGTGACAGTGGATTGGAATGTGCTGCCAAAATCTTGGCTCTCTGTGCACCAATGACAAAGAGAAATACGGAGACGGAGTTATGGAGGAGAAGGAAAGAGTGGCTTTATTACTTTGCCAGGCAAAGGGGGAACACGGTAGGCTAGTGCCTCAAGAGCTGCGCCCCCTTCCTGGTGGGTAGGGAAAGGTTATATAGTTGGATGGGAGTATGTGGTACAGATCAACCCAGCAGCAGCCTTGTACTTTCTTTCTTCTGCAGTTTTAAAAAAGGGGGAATTGCTGACCAGATCAGGGTGTATGCAGGGTCCTAAGAGCAAGTGTTAGCTGCACTGTGACCCCAGGCTCATCTGTCTGTAGGATTTCCCAGGAAAGGATACTGGAGTGGGTTGCCATTCCCTTCTCCAGGGGATCTTCCTGACCCAGGTATCAATCCTGGATTCCCTGCATTGCAGGCAGATTCTTATCTTTACCATCTGAGCCACCAGCAGGGTCCTAGCTGGTCCATCTCCTAATGTTGGATGAGCCTCTGCCTCAGGGGTTTTCTTGCAGCTCCTCCCTTGATTAGCAACTGCTCTACCCCTTGGAATTCAGAGAAGGTCATGGAGGCTGGAGCCTTGGCTACAAGGAATGGGGGATGAAAAGGCCTCCATGCCCAGGAGTCCCACAGAGACCTGCTCAGCATCAAATGGAGAGCCAACTGGTGGGACTTTACGGGGCTAGTAATATTTGGTTTATTGATCTGGATTCTGGCTACACGCATATGTTCAGTTTATGAAAATTTACTAATTTCTTTATACTGTAAATTGTACTGTATTGATAAATTTTCTAAAATGTACTGAGATCATACTCAGAAAGGAAAAAGAAGAAAGCAAACAAAAATACAACTCTACAAACATGCACACACAAATATACATGTCCATATTTATACACGTGTATATGCAACCTCATAAAAATGTGTTTAGGGACCTTGTGGTCTGGTGGATATGACTCCATGCTTCAAATTCAGGGGACCCAATTTGGTCCCAGGTCAGAGGCTTCCCTGGTGGGTCAGACCGTAGAGTCTGCCTGCTGTTCACGAGTCCCAGGTTCAATCCCTGAGTCAGTAAGATGCCCTGAAGAAGGAAATGGCAAACCACTCCACTATTCTTGCCTGGAAAATCCCATGGACAGAGGAACCTGGCAGGCTACAGTCCACTGGGTCACAAAGAGTTGGAATGACTAAGCGACATCACTTTCTTTCGGGGAACTAGATCCCATAGGCCACAACCAAAGACACAATGGACACAAGTTTGAGCCTGTTCCAGGAGTTGGAGATGGACAGGGAAGCCTGGCGTGCTGCAGTCCATGCAGTCGCAAAGAGTCGGATGTGACTGACCGACTGAACTAAAACTGAAATATCCCACGTGCCATAACTAAAAGCAAACCACAACTAAAAGATCCACATACCGCGACTAAGACCCAGCATAGACAAATCAATAAATACTTTTGAAAGAATAACATAAAATCTTGAAAAGCGATGCATATAAAACAAAATGTATACACGTGGCTATATACACAGGTATAAGTATAGGTATAAGTATAGGTATAGATATTTGAGTTCAATGAGCCACCATGATACATATTCAATCCACCCAAGGAATGGTTGCTATGGGTAACAGTGTTTCAGAAGCCTCTACCATAGCTCTATCCACTTTTGTGCGATGACGACATAAGGCCCAGAGACTGGCAGTTGAGTTACATAACTGAACAGGGGACCAAGGCTCTGAACCCCAAGTCAGGTCTCTTCCGACTAAGAGACGAAGTCTCAGGGCAGCAAAATTATTAAAAATTATTGCATGCCCACGTCCACGTGAACCTCCTAGTCCTCCTGACTAAGGTCTTTTCCAGCCTCTGTTGCAACAATGCCCTGCAGACAAAGCGCCTGAGAGGCCATTCCAAGAGAACTGTCAGAACACTCTCCCTCGCTGAGCTGAAATCTGCCGGCTGTGACTCCCACTGCTTCTAAGACTGATACGGAGGAAAGTTTGCAGCTTGCCACACACACATCCTCTATGTGCGTGTGTATGTGTGTGTGTACACACACACTTTCTGTAACCATGTAACCTTAGGCACATCATTTAATATCTCTGAGTCAGTTTCATAAAATGTGATTAACAATAATGCCCAAGAAGAAGGTAGAGAATTCAATGGGATAACATACAAATTACATGTGCTTTGGAACATACTAAGGTGTGGATTGTTATTAATGCTGTTTGCTTTCCCTCTCCCCCGATTTCCCCTACTGCCGGGGTCCAGCCCCGGTGGATCCAGGGAATTCGAAGGGTGGACGGCGTTGGCGTGGAAAGACTTGTTTATTGATTGATATAAGATTAGATTAAGAAACTATAGTGTAGTAGGAAGATTAAGTGGAGGAAGAGGGCTGAATAGCTTGGTTTACGCGGAAGACCAATAAAATTCCAGACAAGGAATTTGCACCATCTACGTTGGGCCACCGGTGCCCGCTTGAATATCTAAGGGTGCCTCGCCTTAAGCTCCCTTTCGCACGGATCTTAATAACCATGGCAAGTAAGTAGACCTGGCAAGCCTCCGCGCCCCAGATGAAAATTCAGCCTGAAATTAAAGTAAAGAGCAGAGAGAGGGAAAGGGAGAGAAAATGAGAGAGAGAGAGAGACACGGGGGGAGCCAGATTCCCAAGAAACCAGGCCGAGACTAGTCCGAGAAACTGGTCCGAGAAACTGGTCAGAGAAGCTGGTCTGAGAACCTGGTCCCATCCTTTATTGTTCAGAAGGCCTTTTATACTTTTGATAAAACATGGAGATCAATGGGCAAC
This sequence comes from Capricornis sumatraensis, assembly GCF_032405125.1. Classification (NCBI taxonomy): domain Eukaryota; kingdom Metazoa; phylum Chordata; class Mammalia; order Artiodactyla; family Bovidae; genus Capricornis; species Capricornis sumatraensis. Next base: position 42,147,845 of record NC_091087.1, on the reverse strand, counting down.
ACAAAATTATGTAGCGTTCGCAGCCCAGACTCTTTCTATACATCATTTTGTATACAAAAGGTCTCAGGTGATTTACATTATCTTCTGGCCAAGAGGCTTGTAAACACTTTTTGGCCTTCTTCCTTAATGAATGTTAATTTTGTTTCCCCTGAAGTGTTTTTCTTTGATCTGCATCTCCTTAAAGCATTAAAGTTGCATCTCTATAGAACAAAGGCACAGTGGGTTATAACAAAGAAGGTACTTAACTCAAAGGTCTAATGTTGCTAATACAAGGTCTACTACTTGTTTTTCTATATACCAACTATATCTAAAAATAAAGGATATGAAAATTTGGCAGCAAGCATTGACTCAACAAATGAAACTTTTAATCAGTCCTATTCTAAAGATTTTGACTCTTCGGAAGCCCCTACATTCCTAGGATGTTTTAAGCTTCCTGTGCCTCCTGCGGTCAGGAGGCCTCAAATAATCACATGTGCAGCTGTACGAGTCCTGCAGGCAGGCTAGAAAGCCATCAGAGGGGTTTTTGGATTGAAACACTCAAATGTAGAAGACTAAAGCCCTGAATTGACTTTTTCCAGAAAATGTCAGAAGAGTGGAAAAGCAGAGCACAAAAGCCGACAGATTTTTGTTGGGGTACATGCTTAGGAATTTCCAGAGGGGTCCCTGAAGTCTGAGCACGCCTTGCGTATGTCAGCTTCCTTCCTCATGACCTTGTCACGGGCGGGATTCCTCACACTGGCTCCCGGCACCCTACACTGTACTAATGTTAAATAAAACAAAAACACCAGGGCTCTCTGGTGGCTCAGTGGTAAAGAAGCCACCTGCCAATGCAGGAGCCATGGGTTCAGTCCCTGATCCAGAAGATTCCACATGCCGCACAGTGCCGCGGCCAGCACAAGCAAGAGTTGCACCTGCACAGGGAGAGAACGGAGCATCCCCGCTAAGAAAAATAAGAGAGAGACAAAAGATGGGGTTGAGAGGATAAGACCACAATTGGCTGATGCCTTTCTTTATTAGGCTATAGTATTTATAGGATAATGTACGTGACTTAAGACATGTACAAGATTATTTTTTAACCTCAGGATACAATCACTAGACCCTTACCATTGTGTACAGAGTATACTAAGTAATCTATCTTCTATGACATGTTGCAAGACATCCTGACCTTAAGGGCTATAAAAATTCTTCAAGGGGGGCGGGACAGGGAGCTTAGGAATGTGCCTAAGGCTCTGCATACCTGCCGAGCAGCTCCCAAGACTTAACCCTTCACGGGCAGTCCCCCGCAGCGCAGCAACTAAGCCCGTTGCGGCAACTACTGAGCCCGTGCTCCAGAACTCGGGAGCTGCGACTACTGAAGCCCAGACTCCTAGAGCCCGTGCTCTGCAACAAGAGGAGCCCTCACAGCCAGAAGCCCGTGCACTGCAGCCAGAAAGCGGCCCCCACTCACGGCAAGGAAAGCGAAGCCTGTGCGCAGCAAAGACCTAGCACAGCCAGACTACATACAAACATGCATACATTACTTTTAAAGTAACACCAAATAGCCTCAGAACATTTGAAGAATTCTATGATATGCACCCATATCCCACCCACTTCTTCCGACATGAGTCAGCTGGGAGTTATCTTCTCAGTGAAAACCCTCTCTTCTGGACCCTGAGCAGAACCCAGGGTGGATACCCTTTTGGGATATGATTTTCCTCCTCTTTTCTCTTTTAATCTCTATAGAGTTAAGAGCAGAGCCTGACTTCCCTGCGCCTGTAAGACAGTAGCAAAGATGAGGTTTCTGAGAGAAAGGGGTCAAGCCACAGGACACAGGGCAATGCTAAATTCACTGATTCTGGTTCCCATTATATTCTCAGAAGTTATCAAGTATCACTTGTGAATACTTATGTGTAGGTATTTAAGGTGCTCAAAGCTGCCCAGCCAAAATCTTAGCGTGTGATGCCAAATGGGACTGAAACACTTCAAAGGTAGAGTTCAATGCCTTGATGTATTAAGCATGGTCCAGGAACAAACAATCTTCTGTCTTCAGTTTTAGAAGCCTGAAGCATGGGAACATAAAGTAGATCTAGAGTTTTGTCACCATGTCCTGGAAGTTCTGATGAATGAATGATAATAGAAAATACAGAGAGTCTCATATGGTCATTGGGCTTCCCTGTTAGCTCAGCTAGTAAAGAATCCGCCTGCAGGTCTCCTGCAATGTGGGAGACCTGGGTACAGTCCCCTGGAGGAGGGCATGATAACCCACTCCAGTATTCTTGCCTGGAGAATCCCATCAACAGAGGAGCCTGGCAGGTTACAGTCCATAGAGCTGCAAAGAGTCAGGCACGGCTGAGCAACTAAGCACAGCACACAGCCCAGCAGGGTGGTATCACAGGAAATCATCCTGCCACACTTCTGCTGGCAAAACGTGTTCTCAGCAGTGCCGCAGCTCTGCAGTGCCTAATTTCTCGAGGGCAGACTTTGAAGGGCTGAGTAGAATATTCCGCATCTTGCTCAGTCCCACTGTTGCTCCCTGGTACTTGGTCATAAAGAGAGAAACATAAAAGTAGGGGGTTATCTACAACTAGGAGATGACATACCAGGACTGAAAGACAGAGGATGAGACTCAAAAATTCTTAGGTGTGAATTAGATTTTCCAAATGCAACACTTAGCTGCATGTGCCCTGAACTGTGAGATAGAAAGACTGAACAATTTTGCAGCCATATGCTGGAGGTTCTGCGAAATGATTCAGCAGCACCCCTCTTACCTACCCCCAAACCAAACCATTTGCCACATCCCGTCCAGACAAGTTAAGAAAACGCATAGCCCTAGACCCCGAGTGAGATGGGAGGAGAAAGAGACCATTCACTCCACAAACTTAAGGTGAGACCTTTAGGTCTTGTGAGAACAAAATGCTCTGGGGAAAAGGAAATGGTCTGGTGGACAAAGATACCGGGGAGTTAAAGATTCAAGTGGTGAGTAGAGGGTGGGGGCGTCTTAAGTGTGTTTCAAGGTCACATCAAAGGCACCATCACAACACAAAACTCTTCTGTCTCATTCCCATTCAGAAACACAAAAACTGGGTTTTCAGGTTCTCTATTTTCATATTTGCCCCCCAGTTTGCTGGGGGTAGGCACACTGTCCTCACTCAAGACCACCTCTTCTCTCCTTTCCTCTATAATCTTCTCCTTACTCATCACAACAGATATCTCACCACTCATGAATTTTACTGAATTATCTTCAATGCAAAATCCGGACCTTACTCTTTGTTGGCTAAACAACGATTAGAGTAGGCAACAAGGAAAAATTAAAGACTGTTCTATTGTTTACCCAAACTCTGGAAATCCCATAGAAGTATATCTGCCCTGCACACATTTTCTCTCCACATCCCTGCCCTCTCAATTCATCATTACTATAGAGACAAAACAGAAGTACCCCTTCCCTACTCTATCACATAACTTAGATTCTCCTTCACTGACAGATCTTTCCTTAAAACAGTCTTTGATCTTATACTAGCATCCCAGACATTCTGACTATCTTCCTATACTCCTAATAGAAATGCAGGGATAACTCCTAACTGAGGATGAATCCCTTCTCAACAACATGAATGAGACTCATGGTCGATCAGCTGAGGCCAAGTTCTGAACCCTTATGCCTATAGGTTCCTGTTTTAGGTATAACAAGACAATGATCAGGCTCAGGGAAATTGATTTATAGCCACAGACTCAAATGTCATGCATGAATGTAAGAAGGTGATAATGTGGCAATATCATATCATTGTCACTGCCTGCAAGAAATGGCCAGGCCGACTTCCAGTAGGCGCTAATTATGAGAGGTTAAAGTCCAAGGGGATTACCCATTATGAGCCAAGCATGACATTATTTTGCATTTTGGGGGAAAATATCTGGGTTCAAAGGATAAACTCAAAGAGAATGTATGATCCAAATGAACTCTTCCATCATAATATGGTAGCCACGGAGGTACCTTTAACTTCTAAGAAAACCAGAGTCATGCCTTACAGATATGGACAGAAACTCTTATTATTCTGCACCCCCTTAACATTTCCCCATAATATGGAGGGAACAATATAGGGAAAAAAAAAAATAGAGGAAGTGGTCAAGTTTGTAGAGCTACAGATAAGTTCACAGACTTTACAATCAGATCTCTCCACTCTTTCAAGCTGAGTGAAGTCAGAAAAGCTGCTTTACTTCTCAGAGCCTTAGCTTTCTGATGTGTGACACGAAAGACATAGCCGTGCTAATGCAGAGGGTTGGAGTGAGGACCCATGATCAGTGATCAAAAACTGTAGCCAGCATTATAGTGTCAGATATAATTCCTTTCATTGGTTCAGTGGACTGAAGCATGCCTTTTCCAGAGAATATTTTTTTATTATTACTTACTTTACTTAGACACAGGATCTTACAGTTTCAAGTCATAGATGGTTTTTACTGTCTCTTACTGAGGCTCCCTTTGGTCACATCTAGGATGAAATGTAGCCTCTCCACTGAGGCTTTTTCCAGGTAGGGGGTCTTTCTTAGGAAAGTTCCTGTGTCATGCTCTTTTCCACGTGAAAAATAGTCTCAAGTGGTTCTGTACTTACAGAGACTGAGCAGCCTTCGCAGCACAACTAAACAGAGATAAGGTAACAGAGATTTGAAGGACAGCACAAGCTAGGGATATAGTACTTGCAAAAATAGTTTGGGAAAGTCACTAGACAGATGGATGAAGGCACCTCTCAACAAACAATACAGTGCTTGGGGGATGGAGACAGTGTAATTCCCAGAGTATAGTACTGTATTCAAAATCTCCAGTTTTAGAGGGTTGGGATGAGGGGTGGTGAGAGGGAGGCTCGAGGCGAAGGGAATATATATATATATACATATATATATATAAACATATATATATATATATATATATATATATATATATATACACACACACACACACACACTTAAAACTGGTTTGCATTGTTCTATGGCAGAAACCAGCACAACATTGTAAAGCAATTATCTGTCATAGAGAAAGCAAGGGAATTCCAGAAAAACATCTACTTTTGTTTCACTGACTATGCTAAAGCCTTTGACTGTGAGGAAAATTCTTCAAGAGATGGGAATACCAGACCATCTTACCTGCCTTCTGAGAAACCTGTGTGAGGGTCAAGAAGCAAGAGTTAGAACCTTACATGGAACAACTGACTGGTTCAAAATTGGAAAAAGAATATGACAAGGCTGTTTATTGTTACCTTGCTTATTTAACTTATATGCAGACTACATCACGTAAAATGCTGGACTGGATGAATCACAAGCTGGAATCAAGATTGCTGGGAGAAATATCAACAACCTCAGATAAGGAGATGATACCACCCTAATGGTAGAAAGTGATTAGGAACTTGAGAGCCTCCTGAAGAGGGTGAAGAAGCGAGTGAAAAAGGCAGCTTAAAACTCAATATTAAAAAAACTAAGATCCATGACATCCAGTCCCATTACTTCATGGAAAATAGAAGGGGAATAGGTGGAAGTAGTGACAGATTTCCCCTTCTTGGGTTCTAAAATCACTGTGGACTGCGGCCATGAAAAAAGAAGATGATTGCTTCTTGGCAGGAAAACTATGACAAACCTAGACAGTATATTAAAAACCAAAGCCATCACCCTGCTGACAAAGGCCTGTATAGTCAAAGCGATGGTTTCTCCAGTAGTCCTGTACAGATGTGAAAATCGGGCCATTAAAAAGGCAGAGAGCTGAAGAATTGATGCTTCCAAACTGTGGTGCTAGAGAAGACTCTTTTGAGTCCCTTGGACAGCAAGGAAATCAAACCAGTCAATACTGAAGGAAATCAACCCTGAATATTCATTGGAAGAACTGATGCTAAAGCTGAAGCTCCAATACGTTGGCCACCTGATGCAAACAGCCTGATGAAAAGACCCTGATGCTGGGAAAGATTGAAAGCAGAAAGAGAAGAGGGTGACAGAGGATGAGATGGTGGAATAGCATTGGATTCAATGGACATGAACTTGGGCAAGCTCTGGGAGCTGATGAGGGAGAGGGAGGCCTGGCGTGCCATAGCCTGTGGGATCACAAACATTTGGACACAACTTGGCAACTGAACACACAAACACTGTTTATATCAGACAAAGATTTTAAATTAACTGTCTTAAAAATTCTCAAAGAAGAAAAAAAAATACTCAAAGAGCTGAAGGAACCATGAAAGGAACTAAAGCAAATCAGAACAATATATGAAAATATAGAGAATGTCTATCTGTTCAGTTCAGTTCAGTTGCTCAGTCGTGTCTGACTCTTTGCGACCCCATGAAACTCAGTACGCCAGGCCTCTCTGTCCATCACCAACTCCCAGAGTTCACTCAGACTCACATCCATTGACTCAGTGATGCCATCCAGCCATCTCGTCCTCTGTTGTCCCCTTCTCCTCCTGCCCCCAATGCCTCCCAGCATCAGAGTCTTTTCCATTGAGTCAGCTCTTTGCATGAGGTGGCCAAAGTACTGGAGTTTCAGCTTTAGCATCATTCCCATCCAAAGAAATCCCAGGCTGATCTCCTTCAGAATGGATTGGTTGGATCTCCTTGCAGTTCAAGGGACTCTCAAGGGTCTTCTCCAACACCACAGTTCAAAAGCTGTCTATAAAGAGATACAAATTAAAAATCTGGAACTGAAAAGAACAATAAGAGACACAAAAATTTCAATAGAGAATTTCAACAGTAGATATGACTAGGCAGAGGAAAGAATCAGTGAACTTGGAGGGAAAATAAAATAATTCAGTCTGAAGAGTGGAAAGGAAAAAAGAAGGAAGAAAAATGAACAGAATTTAAGGGACCTATGAGATACTATCAAATGTACTAACATATGCATTCAGGGAGTCACAAAAGGAGAAGAAAGAAGGGTCAGAAAAAAATACTTGAAGAAATAATGGCTAAAAAGATCCCAAATTTGATGAAATATAGGAATGTAAACAACAAAGAAGCCCAGCAAACTCCCAAATAATCTCAAAGAGATCCACACTGAGACACACTACAATCAAACTGTCAGAGCCAAAGACAAAATCTAGAAAGCAGCAAGACAGAAGTGATGACTTATGGACAAGTGATTTTTCAGTGAGACTAATGCCCAATTTCTCATCAGCAACCACAGAGGCAGTGGCATGACATATGTAAAGTGCTGAAAAAAAAAAGATCTGGCAACCACAGATTATATATCTGGTGAAAGTGCCCTCCAAAAATGAAGAAATAAAGATGCTCCCAGATAAACAAAAGCTAGGGAAATTAATCATTGTTACTGCCCTGTAGACCTGCCCTGGGCTTCCCTGGTGGCTCAGCAGTAGAGAATTCACCTGAAATGCGGAAGATATGGACTTGAATGTTTGATCTCTGCGTTGGGAAGATCCCCTGAAGGAGGGCATGGCAACCCACTCCAGTATTTCTTGCCTGGAAATTCCCATGGACAGAGGAGCCTGGGGGCTACAATCCACAGTGTCACAGAGTCAGACACAACTGAAGTGACTGGGCAAAGCCCAGCACCCAGCCCTGCCCTACTAGAAATGTGAAGGAGCATCCTTTAAGCTGAAACACAAAGACACCAGATGGCAACTTGAAGCCAAATGAAGAAAACAAAATCTCTGGTCAAAATAATCACATAGATAATTATAAAATCTAGTAGCATTTGTATTTTTGGCTTGTAATTTCTTTTTGTTTCTCATATTATTTAAAAGACAAATGCATAAAACAATAATTATAAGCTATATCAAAGGACACACATGGATAAAGGGGTAACGTGACAATAACAAGGTAGGCAATGGAGCTGGATAGGAGCAGAGTTAATGTATAATGCTGAGGCTGCATTGATATGTATTCAAAGTATATTGTTATAAATTTAGGGCATTAACCATGGTAACCACTAAGAAAGTAACTTTAAAATATACAGAACAGGAAATGAAGAGGGATTCAAAATAGCACACTAGGGAAAAAAGTGATCAAATGCAATAGAAGACAAGTTTGAAGAAACAGAAAATACATAAAACATCTAAAAACCAAATAGCAAAATGGCAAAAGTAAGTCCCTCATTATCAGCAATCATTTCAATTGTAAGTGGATTAAAATAACCAAGTAAAAGACAGATTGGAAGAATGAATTTAAAAATATAATCTAACTCCATGTAGTTTGCAAGAGACTCCCTTTAGATCCAAAGATAAAAATGGTGGAAAATGAAACAATGGAAGAAGATATGCTATGTAAATAGTAATCAAGAGGAAATTGGAATGGTATACCAATACTAGATAAAATGGATTTTAAGTGAAAAATTGTTAAAAGAGACAAAGGACATTATATATTGATAAGAGATCAATTAAGAAGACATAACACACCAACATCAGAACTCTAAAATACATGAAGCAACATTGAGAGAATTGAGGAGAGAAATAGTTTTATAAAAGTAGTTGAAGACCTTACTTTCAGTAGTAAATAGTACCTCTATAAACCAATTAGATTATACATACTCCTCAAGGGCATATGAAGAATTCCCTAGGATAGACCATAGGTTAGGCCATAAAACATTTCTCAATACATTTTAAAAGACTGAAATAATACTTCAGCAATACGTGAGCCGTGAACTTCCAGATATTCAAGCTGGTTTTAGAAAAGGCAGAGGAACCAGAGATCAAATTGTCAATATTGGCTGGATCATCGAAAAAGCAAGAGACTTCAGGAAAAACATCTATTTCTGCTTTATTAACTATGCCAAAGCCTTTGACTGTGTGGATCACAATAAACTGTGAAAAATTCTGAAAGAGATGGGAATACCAGACCACCTGACCTGCCTCTTGAGAAACCTATATGCAGGTCAAGAAGCAACAGTTCGAACTGGACATGGAACAACAGACAGGTTCATAATAGGAAAAGGAGTACCTCAAGGCTGTATATTGTCACCCTGATTATGTAACTTCTATGCAGAGTACATCATGAGAAACGCTGGGCTGGAAGAAGCACAAGCTGGAATCAAGATTGCCGGGAGAAATATCAATAACCTCAGATATGCATATGACACCACCCTTAAGGCAGAAAGTGAAGAGGAACTAAAAAGCCTCTTGATGAAAGTGAAAGAGGAGAGTGAAAACATTGGCTTAAAGCTCAAGATTCAGAAAACGAAGATCATGGCATCCAGTCCCATCACTTCATGGGAAATAGATGGGGAAACAGTGGAAAGAGTGTCGGACTTCATTTTTGGAAGCTCCAAAATCACTGCAGATGGTGACTGCAGCCATGAAATTAAAAGACGCTTACTCCTTGGAAGAAAAGTTATGACCAACCTAGATAGCATATTCAAAAGCAGAGACATTACTTTGCCAACAACGGTCCGTCTAGTCAAGGCTATGGTTTTTCCAGTGGTCATGTATGGATGTGAGAGTTGGACTGTGAAGAAGGCTGAGCGCCGAAGAATTGATGCTATTGAACTGTGGTGTTGGAGAAGACTCTTGAGTGTCCCTTGGACTGCAAGGAGATCCAACCAGTCCATTCTGAAGGAGATCAGCCCTGGGATTTCTTTGGAAGGAATGATGCTGAAGCTGAAGCTCCAGTACTTTGGCCACCTCATGCGAAGAGTAGACTCATTGGAAAAGACTGTTGCTGGGAGGGATTGGGGGCAGGAGGAGAAGGGGACGACCGAGGATGAAATGGCTGGATGGCATCACTGACTCGATGCACGTGAGTTTGGGTGAACTCTGGGAGGTGGTGATGGACAGGGAGGCTGCAATTCATGGGCTCACAAAGAGTTGGACACGACTGAGTGACTGAACTCAACTGAATACAAATTATCTTTTTTAACCACAGTGGAAGGAAGCTAGAAATGAATAACAAAAGGAAAACTGGAAAATTCACAAACAGGGAAATATATGGAAATTAAACAACACACTCTTAGTAACCAGTGGGCCTAAGAAGAAATTATAAGACAAGTTAGAAAGTACTTTGAGACAAGTGAAAATGAAAATGCAACATACCAAACGTATAGGATGCTGTGAAAGTCATGTTCAGAGGAAAACACATAACTGTACGTGAGGACATTAAAGAAGAAACATTCCTAACCAGCAACACAACTGTAAGCCTAACAAAATAAAAACAGATCAAACCACTCAAGCCAGCAGATATAAGGAAACACTAACGATTAGAGCCAAACAATCAAAATAAAAAGAATCAACAAACCAAAAGTTGGTTCTTTGAAAAGATCAATAGAATTGATACACTTTTAGCTAGAACAACAAAAAAAGAGAGAGAGAAGATTCACATTAATAAAATCAGAAATTTAGAAAAGGGGACACTACTACCAACCTCAGAGAAATGAAAAGAATTGCTAGAGAATACTATCAATTTTTGCACACCAACAAATTAGATAAAATCAAGATGAAATGAACAGTTTCCTGGAAATACAGAAATAACCAAAGCTGATTCAAAAATAAATAGGAAATCTAATCAGACTTATGACAATAAAGAGATTGAATCAAAAATCAAAAACCTTCTAACAAAGAAAATCCTAGGCTACCCTTGTGAATTCTATAAAACATTCAAAGAAGAATTACACTAGTCTCACCGAGACTTGTTCCAAAAAATTAAAGAAGCGGAAATACTTCCTAATACTTCCTACTATCATCCCAAGTATTTTAAATGCACTGCCATGATAATAATCTATCTGTGAGACATAAGCAAATGAGTAATATTTTTCCTTTCTACTTTCCAAATTTTCTTAATGAACATATATTACTCACAAATAACAAAGCTAATTTTATTTTTAAAATTTCTACTAGTGGGCAAACTAAGTTCAAAAGAGTAAAGGTTCGATAAATGTATTTGGTTTGATAAGGAGGATAGTTACCCTGAAATTATGTCTTTTGATGCATAATATTCCTCAGAAAGCTGTAAAGCACAGACTACGTCAAGATGGACACTTAAATCCCCAGACTCTAACCACTCAGAGATTCTCTGTTGTTCTTGAACAGGGCTGGGTTTGGACCATTTAGAAAGAACTGTCCTTTATTTCCATACAGCAAGGTCTTCAGCAGAGTTTGTTCAGCCAGTGTGAGCCTCTAATGTGCCTGGTCTGCTGAGTCTGAAGTGCGGCCCTCTGGACACAGCACAGACAGTACTCAAAGGACAATTATTGGTCTTCGCTCACCCAGCATGCTCTCCCGCTTCACATGGCATGGGCCACTTAGTCATCCAAACGTCCTTTGGCGAACCAGCCCTTTCCCGGTCTTAGTTCAGGTGGTTTAGGTGGAACCCACCCCAGCCTACTCAAAGGAGGAATGACCTAGGCTTACATCTATCTGTAGATTCAGTTTCTAGAGTCATAGTGATTCGTTAAATTAGACCAATAAATGTCAAGTGCAGTACGTTTGTTTGCAAAACATGGACAAGAAAAATGGACTGTATCACTCTGAGTATTTGTAAGTTTTTTAAATGGTGGAGTTCTTTGTTTTTTTAATTTATTTATTTTAATTGGAGGCTAATTACAACATTGTATTGGTTTTCCATATATTGACATGAATCAGCCACGGGTGTACATGTGTTAGAAAGGAAGTTAAGATGATGAGTGGATGGCTATATGGACTTAGTAGGTGGCAGTCAAGCTCTGTGCATCCCTGGACCACAGCCTTTCCCATGCTGCACTCAGGTCACGGATGTCTCTTTCTCCTCCAGCAGATGGTCAGCTCTCTAAGGAAAGGAGGTGCATCTCCAGTGTGTTTGGTCATAATAACATAGAGAAGAGCTTAAACCCACATCTGCTCAAGAAATTATCCTGTGGACTTAGCAGCATGGAAATGAGGCCCTGATGGTTCTGCCACTGGGGACTCTGGTTTCTGGGCTCTACTACCTCTGCTGGTCGATACCACGCCCTACAGTCCCCACCTTGTCCTCTTGGGTTCCTGCTCTGGGCTGGAACAAGTGGTCTGCTCTGAGTCATCATCTGTGGGTACTGGTGTGGTCACAGTATGTTTCTCACACAACCACCCAGAGAACGTCATCAGGCTGATGGAGTGGGGGTGGGGCAAGCTTTCATAGAAAGCCTTTAGGATGAAGCATCGCAAACCTGGAGGGGAACACGAGATCACTGAGTCCACTGACACTGCGTTTCTCTCCAGGAGGCTGGGGGATCTGCAAGAGAGCCAGGAGGAAGCACCGGCATCTCCATCCTGGGCAGTCTTTCTCGGAAGATGCAGCCACTCCTGCTCCTGGTGGCCTTTCTCCTGACCAACAGGGCAAAGGCAGGTGAGTGACCATCCCCATCCCAGGGGCCCAACCCCATCCTCCAGGTGGCACAGAGGTCCCGCCCATTCTGCATGTCCTTGATCCAGCTATCCACCAGGAAGGGACATTCAGAACACCAGCTCCCATCCCACCTCATACCAGGGAGTATGATGCTGGATAAACCGCCAGCAGGAGCGACAGAGCAAAGCCTGCTCTCAAGAGGAGCCAGTGGGTACCATCTCCTCCTCCAGCCCTCCCTTTGCCCTCTGGAAAGTAGAGCTTTCCCAGAAGTGATGGCAGATGGTCGCAACCTGGAGAAAAGAAAATACTACATTGCCCCTGAAGAGGGCAGAGTGGGTCTGGCCTCTGCTTCTACTTACCTCAGCATCTGCTTGGCAGACCCTGGAGTTGGTGCCTCTGTGTTTGCTCAATCCCTAGGACCCACAGACCCTTTACCCAACTAAACTTCCCTGCCCAGGCCCTCAGGGGCTCCTCTCTTTCAAGGATGAAGCCAGTGTTTGGTAGACCTGAACTGCTCTGCTTCCCAGAAGCACACCAGCACTGGCCATACCAACAGCCCCCATCCAGAGGCCCACTGTGAGCAGGGAGGGTGCAGGAGGGGGCATGGTGACTCCTTCATGCAGCCAACAAATACTCATGGGGCACGTACTACCAGTCAGGCCCTGGGAAAGAGGCTATGGCGACATCTAGGTCCCTACTCTGAATTCCTGTGCCCTGGAAAACAGGGCTATCCTGAATAAAATAGGGTAATGGGACCCTTAGAAACTCACCTGGAATGAAGCACAGGTCGGGGAGGAATTTTCAGAAGCCTCTAGGACTTTGCTATCCCTAGGACAGGAATGAAAAGTGAAAGTGTTAGTTGCCCAGTCCTGTCTGACTCTTTGCGACCCCAAGGACTGTAGCCCACCAGTCTCCTCTGTCCATGGAATTCTCCAGGCAAGAATACTGGAGTGGGTTGCCATTGTCTTCTCCAGGGATCTTCCCAGCCCAGATATCAAACCTGAGTCTCCTGCATTGCAGGCAGAGTCTATGCTCACCTCCAATTTTGTGTGGGAGACAGATTTGCAGACCCAGGCAGCTGCTCTGTTCTAGAGGAGGAAGTTGAGCCCCTTCCCAGCCTCCTCCCGCCCCACCAACTCCAGGCCAGGCTGGGCTCCCCAGTGTCCAGCAGTTCTGAGCATGAAGCAGATGCCAACAAGGTACACTCAGTGGGGGCACACAAGCAGAACAGCCCTTTTCCTTCAGGGGAGATCATCGGGGGCCATGAAGCCAAGCCCCACTCCCGCCCCTACATGGCGTATCTTCAGTCGTGGAATCAGGACGTCCGGCGTAGGTGCGGTGGGTTCCTGGTTCGAGAGGACTTCGTGCTGACAGCCGCTCACTGCCACGGAAGGTGAGGAGCAGCAAGTAGCCGGTACCTTTCTGAACACCCTTGGCAAGGGAGCCCTGCCTTTTTTCTCTAGGTGCAACCAGGCTGTTAGGAACATTGAGCCAAGAGGGTTCCTGGGAGGGTAAGAAAGAGGGGGCCAGGAGAGTGAGAGGGTGAGAAAGAGGGAAGGTCACTGCCGGATGTGTTGCTGAAGTGAGAGAGACTAGACATAGGGCGCGCCTGGATATCAGAATGTAAACCAATGCAACTTCACATGTGTCCTAGGGCTAACTGCCCATGGAGAACAGTTATGCTCTTCACAGTGGCTCCAGAATCTGACCTTGGCTGCCAAGAAACAGACCGTACAGACAGCTTAGCCCCCAGGGCCCTCCTGGGGCCTGCATTTCCCCTCAGTGGCAGCCTTGCCCTGGAGTCACCTGCCCTTCATGGCTCCAGGGCTGTAAACCCGGAGGTTGTGACCCCTATCTCCTGCTCTGCTCTCTGTGAAGCTCAATCAAAGTCACCCTGGGGGCCCACAACATCAAACAGCAGGAGAGGACCCAGCAGGTCATCGGGGTGAGAAGAGCCATCTGCCACCCAGACTATAATCCTAAAAACTTCTCCAATGACATCATGTTATTAAAGGTAAACCGCCCTGCTTCTCATGCCCTCCCGGGATCAGCTCGTTTCCCCTCCCAGGACCTCCTACCCCTTTCTCCCCTCCCATCCTGGCCACCTGACCAGTCCCTGTGGCTCAGGAGAGAGGAGAGACACATCAGCATCATTGCCGTGTCCAGGCTTGGGGACCACTGGCTGAGCCAGACTCTTGTCTCTTCCCATCAGCTGGAGAGAAAGGCCAAGAAGACATCAGCTGTGAAGCCCCTTAGTCTGCCCAGGGCCAAGGCCTGGGTGAAGCCAGGGCAGGTGTGCAGCGTGGCCGGCTGGGGGAGGGACTCCACGGGCACCTGCGCTGACACGCTGCAGGAGGTAAAGCTGACCGTGCAGGAGGATCGAGAGTGTGAGGCCTACTTACCCGAGTATTATAACCACACCAACCAGCTGTGTGTGGGGGACCCAAAGACAAAGAAAGCTTCCTTTCAGGTGAGAATCACAGCCTACCTTGCTTGGATCTGGGGAGAAGGGTGTTGGCAGAAGATCTGGGACCTGGGGACCACCTCACCCTCTAGGCTTGGGACCTCTCTCAGGAGTAAAAGGGGGAACAGCAGGAGCTGGGAGGACCTAGAGCCTCTGCAAGCCACGTAGACCTGCAGTGAATGCCACCCTGGCACTCCTCCAGAAGGGAGAATCTGCCACGCACTGAGGCTCAGGTGTTAGAAAATCAGGCTTCCTGAGTGGGAGGTGGACCGGTCCAGGTGCCTGCTCAGAGCTGAACCCACCTGCTTACTGAGCTCCCCCTCCCTGATGAGTGTCAGCCCTCCCAGCTGCTTCCCTGTCCTAACAGCAGCCTGGAACCAATAGCCAGCCCTCAGCATCTAGACAGAGAGGGGGCAGAGACCTGGGGTAAGAGAAGGAGCTGCCCCCTGGGGGAAGTGAAGCAGGGACAAGGTCCAGGTCAGGGCTGGCAGCCAGGGGCCCATAGATCTGCCTTGCCCACTTGTCTCGCACAGGGAGGCCTCACAAAGTGGCCTTCTTAGAGAGGAGTCTTGAAATGGCACGGTGGGAGGGAGGGTAGGACCAGGAGGAGAACAGACTCAGTCCTTCCGCTTCTCTGTCCTCAGGGGGACTCTGGAGGCCCTCTCGTGTGTGACAATGTGGCCCAGGGCATTGTCTCTTATGGACAAGAAGATGGATCAACTCCACGGGCCTTCACCAAAGTCTCAAGTTTCCTGCCCTGGATAAAGAAAACCATGAAAAGCCTCTGACTGCAGGAACCAGACCATCTTCCCTGGGGCTAATCCAGAATCACACTGTGGGGTTGGAGGTGCCCATAGCTCAATAAACGTCTCTCAGCAGAGCTCGAAGGGCTGGTTGCTTATTTATTCACTGACTCCTATTCACAAATGCTCACTGTGTGTTTAGAAAGGCAATGACAGGATTCTGCTGTTTTCTGCTCCTCCTCTCCCCCCTCCCACCATCTCTTCCCCTGAACCCCATGCAAAGCTGTCACCCAGGTCTGCTTCCCCACACCTGTCTCCCAGGGCCGGCCCTCCCGCCAGGGCTGAAGCTGAGCACCATCAGGGGAAGACATGAACCTCTCTGGTCCTGGGGCTCAGGGTAAACTCCTTAGCTCCTTGCTCTGGGTACATGGCAGGGAGGAGTGGGTCACACCTTGGGTCCCCGACACCAAGAGCACAGCCTGGGGCTGCAGCTCCCGGACAGAGACCCTCCTACTGGGGACCGGGGGGGGGGGTGCTACCTGAGCTGACCTTTAACCCCTACAGCCAGGGGAGCTGGCCCAGAGCTGGGCTGGTCTCCTGAGAAGCCCCTCCATTTCACTCAGGCTGAGTGTCCTGCTTTGCCCTCCAAAGAGCCCAGGGCCCCAGCTCTGCCTCCAGTCTCCTCTGCCGCCCCTTCTTCTCCATCCTTGCCCATCACTGCACATCCTCAGCAGGGCCACCATCTCCTGTCCCCTCCAGACCACACTGATCTCTGCTGACCCCTTCCTCATATCCCTCCCACCCTGCATACCTGAGTCCCATGGGGTTCCAGGAGGGCCTCACCACTGACGTGCCAGCCCAGCTCATGCCTTGGCAGAGAGGGATCAGAGGGGCCAGGCCTGTGCTGTACTGGGCAAGTCCACATCGCTGGGCCCCATCTCTCACCTGGGCAGGGCCAGCTCAACCCCTCACATGCAGCCCAGTGTCCCCCATGTGCTCAGGGTCCTCTGGCTCCTGATGGCTCTGTAGCCTGAGTCCCTGTCAGCCTCTCCGTTTAGGTACTGGCGGCCTCTGGTCCTCTGGGCCAAGATTCCCTGCCGGTCACCTGGGACCTTTTGAGTTAGAAAGGGATCCTGTCTTTAGTAGGGCAGAAAGTGCATTGGTTTTCATCCATCAACACAAATGCTGATGGAACACCTACTAAGTGCCGGACACTATGGTTGTACAATGGACATAATACAGGTTCTATCATATCAGTTCAACTGTAACCAACAGCGTCAATATTGTCCAAATTGTCTATATTCCCTCCCTCTCATGAGTCCACTTGAGGGGCCTACATCTCTGTGGGTGGTCCACAGGGACAAAGATCTGTGTTTATTTTTATTGCTGGTTACACTCACAGGATGTTGTTATGTGTGACTCTCGAACACCAGTCATTTGGTTTCTAGACAAGAAGATACTGCTCTGCTCACTGGAGCATCCTCGTCCCCTCGGGGAGAGGGCAGCAGGGAGGGAAGAGAAGGAACACGGGCAGCTTTATGTGTTTTACTCTAAAGAGAGCAGGCAGGAATGTCCTTGCTCAAACTAGATGGTAGGAACACCCATTTGAAAGGCAATTAGAATCTGATCTAAACACTCATCCATTGGATGGGCCAGAAACAGGCTCCCTGTCAGGCTGCAAGCTCCTGCCTGTGCAAACCTAACTGCAGTCAGGGAGGCCCACGTGGTCCGTACAAATGGAGAAGCGTCTCTGCTCTTAGGCCGTCACGGTGGCTGCTGCTCCATAGGGTCCGAGACAACCTAGACTTTCATCCTGGGGAAGGTCTTGGTTTGGAGAGCATGTGATTTTTGCTGGACAAGGTCTCCCTGTCCTGGTCTCCCCTCGCCAGACGCTTCCATCTGCCATCCAGGCTCTTGTCTGTGGTGCTGAGCTGCCTGGGAGCTGAGCCTGAGTTCCAGCCCTTGGCTGGTGCCGCCCTACCCCTACACACAGCACTGTGCTTCTCTGGGGGATGTGTCAACACTCTGGGATACGGTTACCCTAAACGCAGGCCCTTTCCCCTCTGGCTGTGCACAAATCACGCAGCAACACAATCTCCTAGGGACCTGGGGCACGTTTACAAAGGAAGAGCGGTGATGACACAGCTTCTGATTCAGAGCTGAAAAAATCCCAAGATTTACTAGGGACCCAGCTCCTTGATTGAAAATCACACAAAAGGAAAACAAAGAAACAAAAAGGTACTGTCTAAAAAATGAGCCTAGCCACATACATATTCAGCTCAAGTATAACATTTACTTTGAGGAAATGGTTCGGTGGTTTGAAAAAGTTTAAGAATATTTGTTGCAGACTTGTCCTCCTTCAAGAGATGAGGGAGACAGTCCTAGGAGGGACAGTGAGCGCCTGGAGACCCCACAGAGTTAGGATGGAGCCTGGGCTCAGCCAGGCCCCTGAGAGCCAGGCCAGCAAGACGACTTCCAAGTTTTCTTAGCTGTGCCCACTGATGACTTCCTGCCATCCCTGGACAAGACAGGAGCCTCTGCTCAGATACCTCCATCCATGCACAGTTACCCTCTGAGCTCCCATTGTAGCCATTGTCTGGCAAGTACTCAAACAGCTTCTTGGTGAGCTGGTCTGTCTGCTCATGGGCACATGCAGAAAGAGGTGGGTAAGCACCTAAAACATACTGATTTCTTCAAACCTTCTCCATTGAATTATCCCCCAGCTCCCATCTTAAAGGAAACAAATCTTCCCTTGCTTAAATATCTCTGTAATGGAAATAAAACATGACATACAGCCATGAAATTAAAAGACACTTACTCCTTGGAAGGAAAGTTATGACCAACCTAGATAGCATATTCAAAAGCAGAGACATTACTTTGCCAACAAAGATCCGTCTAGCCCAGGCTATGGTTTTTCCAGTGGTCATGTATGGATGTGAGAGTTGGACTATGAAGAAAGCTGAGTGCCAAAGAATTGATGCTTTTGAACTGTGGTGTTGGAGACGACTCTTAAGAGTCCCTTGGACTGCAAGGAGATCCAACCAGTCCATCCATCCTAAAGGAGATCAGTCCTGGGTGCTCTTTGGAAGGAGTGATTCCGAAGCTGAAACTCCACCTCTTGCGAAGAATTGACTCATTGGAAAAGACCTTGATGCTGGGAGGGATTGGAGGCAGGAGGAGAAGGGGACGACAGAGGATGAGATGGCTGGATGGCATCACCGACTCGATAGACATAAGTTTGAGTGAACTCTGGGAGTTGGTGATGGACAGGGAGGCCTGGCGGGCTGCGATTCGTGGGGTTGCAAGGAGTCAGACACGACTGAGCGACTGAAATGAACTGAACTGAAGAGTAAAACATCTCTGTAGATACCGCTAAGGAAACTTCTCTACTCACCAAGGCCTCTCCCATCACTTTTCCTTCTGTCCAGACTCGCAAGAAGAGTCAGGTACCAGCATACTGGTAGGGAATTGACCAGCCAGCTCTGGGGGTGATGGGCCTAAAGGGATTCAAATCTGTGCTGGTTTGTTTTGGGACTGTGCACTGGAACAGGGATGGCTCCGCCCTTCCAGCCCATGACCATGCTGCTGCCAGTACCACCCAAGTTCTAGACTTGCAGAACATCAGGAGTTTATTTCCTATTTCCTATCTTCATATCCCAGCCAACACTGCTTTTGGTCAACAAACACCTTGCTCCATGAAAACAATTCAGCGACTATTTCTCTTTTTCCAGAGGCATATTGCTAGACTACATTCCTTCTTCAGTCAGGAGGCTCAGTCCACCTGTGTTACTCAAGTAGGAAAGAAAATCACATCTAAGCATGTAATGGTCAAATTAATGCAAATCAAAGAGAAAGAGAAGAAGCTGAACATAGGCAGAGAAGAAAAGAAAATATTTCAGGGGAAACAGCAATCACAACTTTCTTGTCAGAAATCAGTTCAGTTCAGTTCAGTCGCTCAGTCGTGTCCAGCTCTTTGCAACCCCATGAATTGCAGCACGCCAGCCCTCCCTGTCCATCACCAACTCCCGGAGTTTACCCAAATTGACGTCCATCGAGTCGGTGATGCCATCCAGCCATCTCATCCTCTGTCGTCCCCTTCTCCTCCTGCCCCTAATCCCTCCCAGCATCAGGGTCTTTTCCAATGAGTCAACTCATCTCATGAGGTGGCCACAGTATTGGAGTTTCAGCTTCAGCATCAGTCCTTCCAATGAACACCCAGGACTGATCTCCTTTAGGATGGACTGGTTGGATCTCCTTGCAGTCCAAGGGACTCTCACTAACCAACGGTCATTTGCAGGTGTGCCCTAAAAGGACAGGAACGGAGCGTTGCTTCTGTGCCCTGATGCTCTCGCCTGAACAAGAGAATCCCAGGGCCAAAGATTCAGGAGCGCACATTCACAGTCGGAGTAGCAGTCCAGCGACCTGGGATTAAATGCAGAAAATGTGCCTGCAGGGCTGCAAACCGTCCTCTGCTCTTTTTCAGCCTTGTTTCTCCCTTCGATCTACTGTTTACAACCCCCTCCCACACCGCGCCCCTGCTTTCTTTAATTTACAGACTTTCCTGAAAGGACCTCACTTAACATACTTTCCAAACTCAAGCTTCCCAAGGAAAAGAGCCAGGAGAATATCAGCATCACACGCTTTGTGTGCAAAGAGGCCTGGAGAGAAGGGCTTTCTTGCATTCTTGTGGGAAAGATAGAAACCCCAATTTCCTCACTTGATAAACGGTTGACTAAACAGTTTCTATAGGTTTTAAAGATGGTGTTGATTAGTTTAAAGAAACTTCTCTACACTTTGGTTTGTTAACAGGTTATCTTTGTTATCAACAGTGGACGCTGAATTTTATCAAATGCTTTTCTGTTTGTTAAGATAATAATATGATTTTCCTCTTAGATGTATGGCAAATTAATTGATCTATTGGAGAAGGAAAAGGCACCCCACTTCAGTACTCTTGCCTGGAAAATCCCATGGACAGAGGAGCCTGGTAGGCTTGCAGTCCATGGGGTCACTATGAGTCGGACTCGACTGAGCGACTTCCCTTTCACTTTTCACCTTCATGCATTGGAGAAGGAAATGGCAACCCACTCCAGTGTTCTTGCCTGGAGAATCCCAGGGACGGGGGAGCCTGGTGGGCTGTCGTCTATGGGGTCACACAGAGTTGGACACGACTGAAGCGATGCAGCAGCAGCAGCAGCAGCAAGGTTAAATGAGATCTGTATCAGTGTAAACCTAACAGTGCTCATAATGTATTAACCTTTTCAGATATTGTTAGACTACTTTCAAGAGTTGGTACTTTGAGCAGGATTTTTGTGTCTATGAATCACAAATGAAATTAACCTGTAAGTTTCCTTTCTTTCTCTGTTATTTGTACCAAGACTATGGCAGTCTTTCAAGTGAGATGGGTAGTTTTTCTTCTTTTTCTCTTTTCTGGAAAAATTTCTAGGTTAAAAGTTTTCCTTCCTTGAATTCCAAAAGAAATATACAGTTAGGACTTCAAAGTCCAGTTCAGTTCAGTTCAGTTGCTCAGTCGTGTCCAACTCGTTGTGACCCCATGAATCGCAGCACTCCAAGCCTCCCTGTCCATCAACAACTCCCAGAGTTCACTCAGACTCACACCCATCAAGTCAGTGATGCCATCCAGTCATTTCATCCTCTGTCATCCCCTTCTCCTCCTGTCCCCAGTCCCTCCCAGAATCAGGGTCTGTTCCAATGAGTCAACTCTTCACATGAGGTGGCCAAAGTACTGGAGTTTCAGCTTTAGCATCATTCCTTGCAAAGAAATCCCAGGGCTGATCTCCTTCAGAATGGACTGGTTGGATCTCCTTGCAGTCCCAGGGACTCTCAAGAGTCTTCTCCAATGCTACAGTTCAAAAGCATCAATTCCTCGGCGCTCAGCCTTCTTCATAGTTCAACTCTCACATCCAAACATGACTACTGGAAAAACCATAGCCTTGACTAGATGGACCTTTGTTGGCAAAGTAATGTCTCTGCTTTTGAATATGCTGTCTAGGTTGGTCATAACTTTTCTTCCAAGGAGTAAGCGTCTTTTAATTTCATGGTTGCAGTCACCATCTGCAGTGATTTTGGAGTCCAAAAATATAAAGTCTGACACTGTTTCCACTGTTTCCCCATCTATTTCCCATGAAGTGATGAGACCGGATGCCATGATCTTCATTTTCTGAATGTTGAGCTTTAAGCCAACTTTTTCACTCTCCTCTTTCACTTTCATCAAGAGGCTTTTTAATTCCTCTTCACTTTCTGCCATAAGGGTGATGTCACCTGCATATATATATACACACACACCCTTTTAAGTTTCTGATAGTAAATATTTGCATCTCTTTTCTTTTTCCTGTGATGGTTTTCTGTGGTTACTGTAAATATACTGTATCCAGTTCTTTGCTTTTACTTTCAATTTTTTAAACTTGTCAATTGCACAGAACATGTGTTTATCCTATATTTTCATAGCTAATCTAATACTCTTTGATTTTTAACTGGGTCAGTATTTTTATAGTTAAAATCATTACTGATATACTTGCTATTAAATATACTCTTACTTTATGAGTTGTATTTGTACCAACTATTTTACAGTTTTGTTTTCCCTCTCCTTCATCTTTTCTTGGATAAATTACTCTTTACCTTTCTTTTGTCCCTTCTGCTAATTTGTAATTACTCCCTTTTATATTATTTCAGTGGTTACATAAACGTACAGCATGTTTCCTTATTGATGATTAAGTTTAATTAATATATTTACCCTCCTCCCTGAAAAGACAAGTAACACAGGACTTTTAATCTCATTTATCTTCTCCCAACATTTTTGCATTTTAATTCTACCCTGTTTTTAAGTGCCATTAGAAAGTGTGGTTAGCATTATTTAAGTAATGTTCATTTTCTTTTAATACTTTCCAGTTTCAAGGCTAGTTCTATTTTTCCTCTGTTGTACTGCAATAATTTCTTCTGATATTTCCTCTGGTTAACAATGCTGCTGTCTTCAGTCTGTAAGCAAATCGTCCGTGTGGTTTTGTGTGTTGCTATTTCATTTTCTGGAAGCGCTGCTTAGTCCTTTATGAGACCTGTGAGGACACTCCATATTTCCCTGCTCCCTCAGTTATTTTGAAGTTTGTGCTAAAATATGTGCCAGACGATTCCAAACCCTCAAGACCCTTCTTAGAGTCATTTCTCCTGGCTCTCATTCACAGTGTCACGGTTTCCGAGTTCTTTGGCATCTTGACTATGTCCAGCTTATTACATTATAAAAGCACGTGTGTGTTTGGTGGGGGTGGTGGGAGGCAGTGTAGGAGATGGCAGGACTCCCAAGGCTTAGACTAAAAGTATCTTCTTCACAGAGGAGTACTAATACATCTGCCTGGCACCTGGAGGCATTTCCCCTGTGAACCACCTGAAAATGAAGACTGCTGCTTGAAACCCAGTGAGACCCTGGGCTATAGATCATCAGGAAAGCGGGCCCTGAGACCCTGGTTATTTTTCCCTCTCTCTCTCTCTCTCTCTCTCTTTCATTTTTTCCTGCTTTGCTCAGTACCAAGGCTTTCAGGCTGCTTCATGTTTATGCTCAGGGACAACCCACAGGGCCCCAAATGAACAAGGACTCTTCACTCTCCACATTGGTTGGACCCCGGGCCTTGACATTTATCCCTCTTGCCCCAAGACAGCACCAAAATCAAAGGCCAAATTGCTTAGAAGACAAATACCTTTAGATATCCCAGACTTCACTTTTTTAAAAACTGAATTGGAAAACCATAGCTCTAAAATTTCCAAAACTGAATGGAGTTCCTACCTTGATTGGTGTTTCAAGGCTTCCTAAAGCCTGAAATTGCCTCCCTGCCAGTTAAGATTTTAAGATTCGCTAAGGAAAGCCACAGGTAAAGAAAGACCACACGGCTTCTGACCTCATCCTCTTCTCCCTTGACTTCTTTGTGTCAGCCTTCCCCTCTGGGACCATCATGCCCCTTCCCTCCTGTACCACCTACACCTCCCCTATACCGTCTATTCCCCCCACTAATTCTCTCACCAAACCTCCCTTTCCCCTGAAATTGTCCCCACTCTCTTTTCCTCTGAACTTATCAAAACCTGCCCCTTAAAAATTAAGCCTTCTGAGGAGCCAGAGCCTAAACACTGAATTTCTTATCTTCCCTGGACTAAAGCTGAACTGTGAGACCAAAAGATTTTCCCAGATCAACCAACGATCTTTACAGATTTGCGGAGAAAGTTAACATAGACCTTCAAACTTATGAACCTGGTTTCTCTGACTTCTATCAGCTACTTCATATGTTTGTGAGACAAGGCCAAGCCCAGCATTGGATGAAAGCTGGTACTTGGAAAACTCCTGGAAGGTCTCTGAAATTGTATTAGTAACTATATATAATAGCCCAACAATTTATTATAGGATCAGGCTAAGGAAATTGTTAGGTAATTTTGTCAGGCAATTCTTGGGACTTTCCCAAAGCCTGTTGACTGGAACACCGTTCAGGCTTCCACACAAAAATCTGATGAATCTCTCAATGACTAATTACTATTGGCTTCAGATTATTTTCTTTTTTTTAATTCTGATTTTCCTTCAAATATTGATTCCACCTAGGTAACCTTTAAGTCTATATTGAATCGTGGGCTCACTGAGGGTCTTTCCTTTCAAGTAAAAAGGACCAGGATGGAACAGAAAACTATGTCCACTCCAGATTCAGTTAATCTGGCAAGGCAGTTCTCTTGTACCCTAGATGAATCACCTAAAAGGAAGAGAACTGAAATTCTTAATCTTCAACCCCAGCAAACAAAGGCCCCGAAATGAAACCAAACCCTCCTAGTTTCTGCTATTATTGTAAAAAGCCAGGATATTGGAAAAGAGATTGTTACAAATTCACTCTGTAAGTGCTTCAGACGCCGGCAGCCCTCTAAGCAGCATTTCAAATGTTCTCCCAGTGCTCAGTGACAAGGCTCAGAAGGACTATGGGAGCTCTTCCCAACCTCCCTCTTCCTCACTTTAGAGAAATATTTCCCTAGTTTGGCGACGAATCTCTTCTAGTCCTAACAGATATCAGAGCCACGCCCTTGGTGCTTGACCCCACTACCAACAAATAGCCCTTGCATCAGAGTACAAAACAATTCAGGTAGTAGGAATCTCTAATGAGCCTCAAAATGTTCCTGTCTCTGAACCTGTTCTATTTTATTTAGGCCCTCTGAGAGATATACACCCCTTTCTCCTTAATTTATCCACCCGCATCCGTTTATCAGACTAAGATTCCTTTGAGAAGTATCATGCCAGAATTTCTTTCTCCAGAAAAGGGGAAATAATTCTAGAATGTCATGTTAGAATGTGACAATTCACCACTAGTTGAATTAAATGGCCCTTGACATCTTTATTTGCTCCATCTCTGATGATACTAGAGCTGATTCTGGAAATGCCTTATCATTTGTCCCTGGTGAATCAGCTACTACCCTTCTTAAGGGGCCAAATTTCTAATTAATGTTGGCAAAATGCATAGCACAGCCCCCATCATGATTCAAATAGACTCCTCAAAACCTCCTCCCAGAATTAATTAATACCCCATGAGTAAGGAAGCCCTTCAAGGAATAGAGCTCATAATAGAAGATTACAAGGTTCAAGGCCTCGTCATCCTTGTACTAGTTCCTATAACTCTCCCATTTTACAGGTGAGAATAAAACGGGCTGAGTGTGGAGGTCCAGGACCTCCAAGCAATTAACAACATTGTTCTCCCTTGACCCCCGGTTACTCCAAACCCTCATAAGCTCCTAACACCCATTCTCACTAGAAGAAGCAAAGCCTTTGCTGTAAGTGATTTATGCAGTGCCTTCTTTAGAATTCCAGTTGATGAAGCTTAGCCAATAATTTTACCTTCATTTGGGAAGAAAAATCAGTTCACCTGGACAGTAATGCCTCAGGGTTTTGCTGAGGGTCCTTCTAATGTCTCACAAACCTCAAAGACAGATCTGGAAAAGACAAAGCTCTCTAAATGTTCTACTTTGTTGCAGAAGGTGGACAATTTGCTGCTTTAACCTCCTACTCGAGCCTCCCCACAGGAAGACAGCAGCCACGTGCTAAAGGTTTTAGTCTTGAAGGGACATAAGGTCATCAAGGAAACATTATAGTTTGCCTACAACCTTGCTTCTTAGTTCCCTGTAAAAGGGCCTAGCAATAAGATACATATATTTTTAACTTTAAAAAGCAATGCCAAGCGGCTTTTTACACACTCAGCAGCAATAGATGAAGAATTCCTGCCACTCTACATCTTTGTCAGTGCTTGACACTGACATGTTTGGAAAGATTTGATTACCTGGAAGATGTGAAATGTATCTAACTGTGGCTTAGTTTTCACTTCTCTTATTATTAATGCAAGCTACTATCGTTTCATCTTCCTGCACTGGGTTTCCTATTTTCTTGCTGTTTGTTTCTCTTTTTCAGCCGCGTTTCACGGCTTTGAACCTGGTCCATGGCAGTGAAAGAGCCAAGCCTAAGCACTGGACTGCCTGAGAATTCCTTTTTTTGTTGTTGTTTTAAATTTTGACCATGACACGCAGCTTACAGGATCTCAGTTCCCCCACCAGGACAGAACCCAGGCCACAGTATGGACAGTGGTTAGAATTCTAACCACTAGATTACCAGGGAACTCCTTCCTATTGTTTTTTTTTTTTTTTTTTTTTTGTCTTTTCCTAAAGGAGATCAGTCCTGGGTATTCTTTGGAAGGACTGATGCTAAAGCCGAAACTCCAATACTTTGGCCACCTCATGCAAGGGTTGACTCATTGGAAAAGACTCTGATGCTGGGAGGGATTGGGGGCAGGAGGAGAAGGGGACGACAGAGGATGAGATGGCTGGATGGCATCACCGACTCGATGGACATGAGTTTGAGTAAGTTCCGGGAGTTGGTGATGGAGAGGGAGGCCTGGTGTGCTGCGATTCATGGCGTCACAGAGTCGGACACTACTGAGCGACTGAACTGAACTGAATCTTAATATAGTTACATTTACCAATCTTTTATCATCACTGCATTTTGAGTCTCATTGCAGATAGCTACCAATTTATCAAAACTGTGTTTTTTCTTCTTCCTGGGCATACAGCTAGGCTATATTTCACAGCTTGTGTTGTTAAATGGGACTGGGTGGCTGAGTTCTACAATGAAATGTGAATAAACATGATGAGTGCCATTTCCTGGCTTGGCCCCCAAAGCCCTCTCACATTTCCAAGCTCTTTTCTCTCTTCCAGTTGACTAGGTTAGAAAACCCCCAGGGGCTCTTGGAAGCTACGTTGTAAAGATGGCAGGGCTGCCAATGGATTGACTGCTTGGAGGAAAACCACCCTGCCAGTCATGTATACCGTCCTGAAACTGTTACAGGAGTGAAAAATAAACTTCTATAGTGTATGAGAAACCATATACCTTAGTTGGTCCATTTGTTAGAGCTGTTATCATTAGGCTGTCAATACATGTTTAAGATAGTCTTCATTAATCTGAGGTCAGAACAACACCTCCTAAATTCCGTTTCTAAAAGACTTGAAGAATTTGGATAAGGAACCAGATCAATTAATGGTCAAATGAGTAATTTTGACCTTTGGCTCTTTTCCATCTGTTTCGGGTTGCATTGTGCAGCTGGGTAACCTCCCCTACCCAACCGGCCCCAGCATTCCCGTGGTAAAAAGCCTTTATCCCCAGTAGCTCAGAATGTGGCTTTGTATGGAGACGGAGTCTTTAGAGAGATGACTGAGTTAAAAAGCGATCGTTAGGGTGGGTCCTGATCCATCACTGGTGTCCTTATAGAAGGGAAAACTTGGGTATAGCTCTAAATAGAAAAAAGACTCTGAAGGCACACGGAGAAGACGGCCATCTCCAAGCCAAGGAGAGAGACGTTTGAAGGAACAAATCCTCTGGCACAGTCACGTTGGTCCTGTAGCCTACAGGACTGAGAAAATAAATTTCTGTTCCAGCTGATTTTGTTTCTGCTGAGGTATCTACCTGGCTTATGGACAGCTGCTGTCTTCACATGGCCTTTCCTTGGGGATGTGTATGGAGAGAAAGAGAGAACAAGCTTTCTGGTGCCTCTT
This sequence comes from Capricornis sumatraensis, assembly GCF_032405125.1. Taxonomy (NCBI): domain Eukaryota; kingdom Metazoa; phylum Chordata; class Mammalia; order Artiodactyla; family Bovidae; genus Capricornis; species Capricornis sumatraensis. The sequence continues at coordinate 42,120,329 of NC_091087.1, read as the reverse complement.
CTCCTAAGGATACTAATCCAATTGGATCAGGGCCCCATCATTATGACTTCATTTACCTTTAGTTGCTGAATTTATCACTTGTCTGTACCCGACTCTTTGTGACCCCATGGACTACATTATAGTACATGGAATTCTCTAAGCCGAAATACTATAGTGCATAGCCTTTCTTTCTCCAAGGGACATTTCCAGACCCAGGTCTCCCTCACTGCGGGCAGATTCTTCACCAGCTGAGCCACAAAGGAAGCCCAAGTATACTGGAGTGGGTAGCCTATCCTGTCTCCAGCGCATCTTCCTGACCCAGGAATCAAACCGGGATCTCCTGCATTGCAGGCAGATTCTTTACCAACTGAGATATCAGGGAAGCCCCTGATATCAGGGAAGCAGCAATATGGATACATTTCAAAAATGTAAGTGAAATAAACCAGACCCAGAGGAATACATACTGAGTGTTTCCATTTATATAAAGGACAAGTATAGTTATAACGGATCTATCTTTCTTGAAGACAAGTTAATGTTTTGGTTGAGTGACAGTGGATTGGAATGTGCTGCCAAAATCTTGGCTCTCTGTGCACCAATGACAAACAGAAATACAGAGATGGAGTTATGGAGGAGAAGGAAAGAGTGGCTTTATTACTTTGCCAGGCGAAGTGGGAACACGGTAGGCTAGCGCCTCAAGAGCTGAGCCCCCTTCCTGGTGGGTAGGGAAAGGTTATATAGTTGGATGGGAGTATATGGTACGGATTAACCCAGCAGCAGCCTCGTACTTTCTTTCCTCTGCAGTTTTAAAAAAAGTGGGAATTGCTGACCAGATCAGGGTGTATGCCGGGTCCTAAGAGCAAGTGTTAGCTGCACTGTGACCCCAGGCTCATCTGTCTGTAAGATTTTCCAGGAAGGATACTGGAGTGGGTTGCCATTCCCTTCTCCAGGGGATCTTCCCGACCCAGGTATCAAACCTAGGTTTCCTGCATTGCAGGCAGATTCTTATCTTTACCATCTGAGCCACCAGCAGGGTCCTAACTGGTCCATCTCCTAATGTTGATGAGCCTCTGCCTCAGGGGTTTTCTTGCAGCTCCTCCCTTGATTAGCAACTGCTCTGCCCCTTGGAATTCAGAGAAGGTCATGGAGGCTGGAGCCTTGGCTACAAGGAATGGGGGACGAAAAGGCCTCTGTGCCCAGGAGTCCCACAGAGCCCTGCTCTCATCAAATGGAGAGCCAACTGGTGGGACTCTATGGGGCTAGTAATATTTGGTTTATTGATCTGGATTCTGGCTACACGCATATGTTCAGTTTATGAAAATTTACAAATTTCTCTATATTGTAAATTGTACTGTATTGATAAATTTTCTAAAATGTACTGAGATCATGCTCAGAAAGGAAAAAGAAGAAAGCAAACAAAAATACAACTATACAAACATGCACACACAAATATACATGTCCATATTTATACACGTGTATATGCAACCTCACAAATGTGTATAGGGACCTGGTGGTCTGGTGGATATGACTCCATGCTTCAAATTCAGGGGACCCAATTTGGTCCCAGGTCAGAGGCTTCCCTGGTGGGTCAGACAGTAAAGAGTCTGCCTGCTGTTCAGGAGTCCCAGGTTCAATCCCTGAGTCAGTAAGATGCCCTGAAGAAGGAAATGGCAAACCGCTCCACTATTCTTGCCTGGAAAATCCCATGGACAGAGGAACCTGGCAGGCTACAGTCCACTGGGTTACAAAGAGTTGGAATGACTAAGCGACATCACTTTCTTTCAGGGAACTAGATCCCATAGGCCACAACCAAAGATCCCACAACTCAGCAGAGGAGAGCGTCTGACAGGGTTCTTTTGGAATGGCTTCTCAGGTTGGATGGGATGAGATGATTGGATGGCATCATCGACACAATGGACACAAGTTTGAGCCTGTTCCAGAAGTTGGAGATGGACAGGGAAGCCTGGCATGCTGCAGTCCATGGGGTCGCAAAGAGTCGGACGTGACTGAGCGACTGAACTAAAACTGAAAGATCCCATGTGCCATAACTAAAAGCATATCACAACTAAAAGATCCACATGCTACGACTAAGACCCAGCATAGACAAATCAATAAATACTTTTGAAAGAATAACATGAAATCTTGAAAAGTGATGCATATAAAACAAAATGTATACATGTGGCTATATACACAGGTATAAGTATAGATATAGATATTTGAGTTCAATGAGCCACCATGATACATATTCAATCCACCCAAGGAATGGTTGCTATGGGTAACAGTGTTTCAGAAGCCTCTACCATAGCTCTATCCACTTTTGTGCAATGACGACATAAGGCCCAGAGACTGGCAGTTGAGTTACATAACTGAACAGGGGACCAAGGCTCCAAACCCCAAGTCAGGTCTCTTCCGACTAAGAGACGAAGTCTCAGGGCAGCAAAATGTCTTAAAAATTGTTGCATGCCCGCGTCCACATGAGCCTCCCAGTCCTCCTGACTGAGGTCTCTTCCAGCCTCTGCTGCAACAATGCCCTGCAGACAAAGCGCCTGAGAGGCCAGTCCAAGAGGACTCTGTCAGAACACTCTTCCTCGCTGAGCTGAAATCTGCCGGCTGTGACTCCCACCGCTTCTAAGACTGATACGGAGGAAAGTTTGCAGCTTGCCACACACACATCCTCTATGTGCGTGTGTATGTGTGTGTGTACACACACACTCTCTGTAACCATGTAAACTTGGGCACGTCATTTAATATCTCTGAGTCAGTTTCATAAAATGTGATTAACAATAATGCCCAAGAAGAAGGTAGAGAATTCAATGGGATAACATGCAAATTACATGTGCTTTGGAACATACTAAGGTGTGGATTGTTATTAATGCTGTTTGCTTTCCCTCTCCCCTGATTTCCCCTACACTGTACTAATGTTAAATAAAACAAAAACACCAGGGCTCTCTGGTGGCTCAGTGGTAAAGAAGCCACCTGCCAATGCAGGAGCCATGGGTTCAGTCCCTGATCCAGAATATTCCACATGCCACGCAGCAACTAAGCCCGTTGCTGCAACTACTGAGCCCATGCTCCAGAACTCGGGAGCTGCGACTACTGAAGCCCAGACTCCTAGAGCCCGTGCTCTGCAACAAGAGGAGCCCTCACAGCCAGAAGCCCGTGCACTGCAGCCAGAAAGCGGCCCCCACTCACGGCAAGGAAAGCGAAGCCTGTGCGCAGCAAAGACCTAGCACAGCCAGACTACATACAAACATGCATACATTACTTTTAAAGTAACACCAAATAGCCTCCAAATATTTGAAGATCTCTATGATATGCACCCATATCCCACCGACTTCTTCCGACATGAGTCAGCTGGGAGTTATCTTCTCAGTGAAAACCCTCTCTTCTGGACCCTGAGCAGAACCCAGGGTGGATACCCTTTTGGGATATGATTTTCCTCCTCTTTTCTCTTTTAATCTCTATAGAGTTAAGAGCAGAGCCTGACTTCCCTGCGCCTGTAAGACAGTAGCAAAGATGAGGTTTCTGAGAGAAAGGGGTCAAGCCACAGGACACAGGCCAATGCTAAATTCACTGATTCTGGTTCCCATTATATTCTCAGAAGTTATCAAGTATCACTTGTGAATACTTATGTGTAGGTATTTAAGGTGCTCAAAGCTGCCCAGCCAAAATCTTGCAGTGTGATGCCAAATGGGACTGAAACACTTCAAAGGTGGAATTCAATGCCTTGATGTATTAAGCATGGTCCAGGAACAAACAATCCTCCGTCTTCAGTTTTAGAAGCCTGAAGTATGGGAACATAAAACTGATCTAGAGTTTTGTCACCATATCCTGGAAGTTCTGATGAATGAATGATAATAGAAAATACAGAGAGTCTCATATGGTCATTGGGCTTCCCTGTTAGCTCAGCTAGTAAAGAATCCGCCTGCAGGTCTCCCGCAATGTGGGAGACCTGGGTACAGTCCCCTGGAGGAGGGCATGATAACCCACTCCAGTATTCTTGCCTGGAGAATCCCATCGACAGAGGAGCCTGGCAGGTTACAGTTCATAGAGCAGCAAAGAGTCAGGCACGGCTGAGCACCTAAGTACAGCATGCAGCCTAGCAGGGTGGTATCACAGGAAACCATCCTGCCACACTTCTACTGGCAAAACGTGTTCTCAGCAGTGCCGCAGCTCTGCAGTGCCTAATTTCTCGAAGACAGACTTTGAAGGGCTGAGTAGAATATTCCGTATCTTGCTCGGTTCCACTGTTGCTCCCTGGTACTTGGTCATAAAGAGAGAAACATAAAAGTAGGGGGTTATCTACAACTAGGAGATGACATACCAGGACTGAAAGACAGAGGATGAGACTCAAAAATTCTTAGGTGTGAATTAGATTTTCCAAATGCAACACTTAGCTGCATGTGCCCTGAACTGTGAGATAGAAAGACTGAACAATTTTGCAGCCATATGCTGGAGGTTCTGCGAAATGATTCAGCAGCACCCCTCTTACCTACCCCCAAACCAAACCATTTGCCACATCCCGTCCAGACAAGTTAAGAAAACGCATAACCCTAGACCCCGAGTGAGATGGGAGGAGAAAGAGACCATTCACTCCACAAACTTAAGGTGAGACCTTTAGGTCTTGTGAGAACAAAATGCTCTGGGGGAAAGGAAATGGTCTGGTGGACAAAGATAGCGGGGAGATAAAGATTCAAGTGGTGAGTAGAGGATGGGTGGGTCTTAAGTGTGTTTCAAGGTCACATCAAAGGCACCATCACAACACAAAACTCTTCTGTCTCATTCCCATTCAGAAACACAAAAACTGGGTTTTCAGGTTCTCTATTTTCATATTTGCCCCCCAGTTTGCTGGGGGTAGGCACAGTGTTCTCACTCAAGACCACCTCTTCTCTCCTTTCCTCTATAATCTTCTCCCTACTCATCACTCCAGATATCTCACCACTCAAGAATTTTACTGAATTATCTTCAATGCAAAATCCGGACCTTACTCTTTGTTGGCTAAACAACGATTAGAGTGGGCAACAAGGAAAAATTAAAGAGTGTTCTAGTGTTTACCCAAACTCTGGAAATCCCATAGAAGTATATCCGCCCTCCATACATTTTCTCTCCACATCCCTGCCCTCTCAATTCATCATGACTATAGAGACAAAACAGAAGTACCCCTTCCCTACTCTATCACATAACTTAGATTCTCCTTCACTGACAGATCTTTCCTTAAAACAGTTTTTGATCTTATACTAGCATCCCAGACATTCTGACTATCTTCCTATACTCCTAATAGAAATGCAGGGATAACTCCTAACTGAGGATGAATCCCTTCTCAACAACATGAATGAGACTCATGGTCGATCAGCTGAGGCCAAGTTCTGAACCCTTATGCCTATAGGTTCCTGTTTTAGGTATAACAAGACAATGATCAGGCTCAGGGAAATTGATCTATAGCCACAGACTCAAATGTCATGCATGAATGTAAGAAGGTGATAATGTGGCAATATCATATCATTGTCACTGCCTGCAAGAAATGGCCAGGCCGACTTCCAGTAGGCGCTAATTATGAGAGGTTAAAGTCCAAGGGGATTACCCATTATGAGCCAAGCATGACATTATTTTGCATTTTGGGGGAAAATATCTGGGTTCAAAGGATAAACTCAAAGAGAATGTATGATCCAAATGAACTCTTCCATCATAATATGGTAGCCACGGAGGTACCTTTAACTTCTAAGAAAACCAGAGTCATGCCTTACAGATATGGACAGAAACTCTTATTATTCTGCACCCCCTTAACATTTCCCCAGAATATGGAGGGAACAATATAGGGAAAAAAAAAAATAGAGGAAGTGGTCAAGTTTGTAGAGCTACAGATAAGTTCACAGACTTTACAATCAGATCTCTCCACTCTTTCAAGCTGAGTGAAGTCAGAAAAGCTGCTTTACTTCTCAGAGCCTTAGCTTTCTGATGTGTGACACGAAAGACATAGCCGTGCTAATGCAGAGGGTTGGAGTGAGGACCCATGATCAGTGATCAAAAACTGTAGCCAGCATTATAGTGTCAGATATAATTCCTTTCATTGGTTCAGTGGACTGAAGCACGCCTTTTCCAGAGAATATTTTTTTATTATTACTTATTTTACTTAGACACAGGATCTTAGAGTTTCAAGCCATAGATGGTTTTTACTATCTCTTACTGAGGCTCCCTTTGGTCACATCTAGGATGAAATGTAGCCTCTCCACTGAGGCTTTTTCCAGGTAGGGGGTCTTTCTTAGGAAAGTTCCTGTGTCATGCTCTTTTCCACATGAAAAATAGTCTCAAGTGGTTCTGTACTTACAGAGACTGAGCAGCCTTCGCAGCACAACTAAACAGAGATAAGGTAACAGAGATTTGAAGGACAGCACAAGCTAGGGATATAGTACTTGCAAAAATAGTTTGGGAAAGTCACTAGACAGATGGATGAAGGCACCTCTCAACAAACAATACAGTGCTTGGGGGATGGAGACAGTGTAATTCCCAGAGTACAGTACTGTATTCAAAATCTCCAGTTTTAGAGGGTTGGGATGAGGGGTGGTGAGAGGGAGGCTCGAGGCGAAGGGAATATATATATATATATATATATATATATATGTATATATACACACACACTTAAAACTGGTTTGCATTGTTCTATGGCAGAAACCAGCACAACATTGTAAAGCAATTATCTTCCAATTTCAAAAAATCCAGTTTTCAATGAAAATATGCAAATACAAAGAAATAAGAAAGTAAGGTCTGTTCATAGAGGGAAAAAAAGGGAACTTGATAGAAAACAACTTTGAGGATAATTAGAAAAGGCAGAGGAACCAGAGATCAAATTGCCAACATTTGCTCTGTCATAGAGAAAGCAAGGGAATTCCAGAAAAACATCTACTTTTGTTTCACTGACTATGCTAAAGCCTTTGACTGTGAGGAAAATTCTTCAAGAGATGGGAATACCAGACCATCTTACCTGCCTTCTGAGAAACCTGTGTGAGGGTCAAGAAGCAAGAGTTAGAACCTTACATGGAACAACTGACTGGTTCAAAATTGGAAAAAGAATATGACAAGGCTGTTTATTGTTACCTTGCTTATTTAACTTATATGCAGACTACATCACGTAAAATGCTGGACTGGATGAATCACAAGCTGGAATCAAGATTGCTGGAAGAAATATCAACAACCTCAGATAAGGAGATGATACCACCCTAATGGTAGAAAGTGATTAGGAACTTGAGAGCCTCCTGAAGAGGGTGAAGAAGCGAGTGAAAAAGGCAGCTTAAAACTCAATATTAAAAAAACTAAGATCCATGACATCCGGTCCCATTACTTCATGGAAAATAGAAGGGGAATAGGTGGAAGTAGTGACAGATTTCCCCTCCTTGGGTTCTAAAATCACTGTGGACTGCGGCCATGAAATAAGAAGATGATTGCTTCTTGGCAGGAAAACTATGACAAACCTAGACAGTATATTAAAAACCAAAGCCATCACCCTGCTGACAAAGGCCTGTATAGTCAAAGCGATGGTTTCTCCAGTAGTCATGTACAGATGTGAAAATCGGACCATTAAAAAGGCAGAGAGCTGAAGAATTGATGCTTCCAAACTGTGGTGCTAGAGAAGACTCTTTTGAGTCCCTTGGACAGCAAGGAAATCAAACCAGTCAATACTGAAGGAAATCAACCCTGAATATTCATTGGAAGAACTGATGCTAAAGCTGAAGCTCCAATACGTTGGCCACCTGATGCAAACAGCCTGATGAAAAGACCCTGATGCTGGGAAAGATTGAAAGCAGAAAGAGAAGAGAGTGACAGAGGATGAGATGGTGGAATAGCATTGGATTCAATGGACATGAACTTGGGCAAGCTCTGGGAGCTGATGAGGGAGAGGGAGGCCTGGCGTGCCATAGCCTGTGGGATCACAAACATTTGGACACAACTTGGCAACTGAACACACAAACACTGTTTATATCAGACAAAGATTTTAAATTAACTGTCTTAAAAATTCTCAAAGAAGAAAAAAAAATACTCAAAGAGCTGAAGGAACCATGAAAGGAACTAAAGCAAATCAGAACAATATATGAAAATATAGAGAATGTCTATCTGTTCAGTTCAGTTCAGTTGCTCAGTCGTGTCCGACTCTTTGCGACCCCATGAAACACAGTACGCCAGGCCTCCCTGTCCATCACCAACTCCCAGAGTTCACTCAGACTCACATCCATTGACTCAGTGATGCCATCCAGCCATCTCGTCCTCTGTTGTCCCCTTCTCCTCCTGCCCCCAATGCCTCCCAGCATCAGAGTCTTTTCCACTGAGTCAGCTCTTTGCATGAGGTGGCCAAAGTACTGGAGTTTCAGCTTTAGCATCATTCCCCTCCAAAGAAATCCCAGGCTGATCTCCTTCAGAATGGATTGGTTGGATCTCCTTGCAGTTCAATGGACTCTCAAGGGTCTTCTCCAACACCACAGTTCAAAAGCTGTCTATAAAGAGATACAAATTAAAAATCTGGAACTGAAAAGAACAATAAGAGACACAAAAATTTCAATAGAGAATTTCAACAGTAGATATGACTAGGCAGAGGAAAGAATCAGTGAACTTGGAGGGAAAATAAAATAATTCATTCTGAAGAGTGGAAAGGAAAAAAGAAGGAAGAAAAATGAACAGAATTTAAGGGACCTATGAGATACTATCAAATGTACTAACATATGCATTCAGGGAGTCACAAAAGGAGAAGAAAGAAGGGTCAGAAAAAAATACTTGAAGAAATAATGGCTAAAAAGATCCCAAATTTGATGAAATATAGGAATGTAAACAACAAAGAAGCCCAGCAAACTCCCAAATAATCTCAAAGAGATCCACACTGAGACACACTACAATCAAACTGTCAGAGCCAAAGACAAAATCTAGAAAGCAGCAAGACAGAAGTGATGACTTATGGACAAGTGATTTTTCAGTGAGACTAATGCCCAATTTCTCATCAGCAACCACAGAGGCAGTGGCATGACATATGTAAAGTGCTGAAAAAAAAAAGATCTGGCAACCACAGATTATATATCTGGTGAAAGTGCCCTCCAAAAATGAAGAAATAAAGATGCTCCCAGATAAACAAAAGCTAGGGGAATTAATCATTGTTACTGCCCTGTAGACCTGCCCTGGGCTTCCCTGGTGGCTCAGCAGTAGAGAATTCACCTGAAATGCGGAAGATATGGACTTGAATGTTTGATCTCTGCGTTGGGAAGATCCCCTGAAGGAGGGCATGGCAACCCACTCCAGTATTTCTTGCCTGGAAATTCCCATGGACAGAGGAGCCTGGGGGCTACAATCCACAGTGTCACAGAGTCAGACACAACTGAAGTGACTGGGCAAAGCCCAGCACCCAGCCCTGCCCTACTAGAAATGTGAAGGAGCATCCTTTAAGCTGAAACACAAAGACACCAGATGGCAACTTGAAGCCAAATGAAGAAAACAAAATCTCTGGTCAAAATAATCACATAGATAATTATAAAATCTAGTAGCATTTGTATTTTTGGCTTGTAATTTCTTTTTGTTTCTCATATTATTTAAAAGACAAATGCATAAAAAAATAATTATAAGCTATGTCAAAGGACACACATGGATAAAGGGGTAACGTGACAATAACAAGGTAGGCAATGGAGCTGGCTAGGAGCAGAGTCAATGTATAATGCTGAGGCTGCACTGATATGTATTCAAAGTATATTGTTATAAATTTAGGGCATTAACCATGGTAACCACTAAGAAAGTAACTTTAAAATATACAGAACAGGAAATGAAGAGGGATTCAAAATAGCACACTAGGGAAAAAAGTGATCAAATGCAATAGAAGACAAGTTTGAAGAAACAGAAAATACATAAAACATCTAAAAACCAAATAGCAAAATGGCAAAAGTAAGTCCCTCATTATCAGCAATCATTTCAATTGTAAGTGGATTAAAATAACCAAGTAAAAGACAGATTGGAAGAATGAATTTAAAAATATAATCTAACTCCATGTAGTTTGCAAGAGACTCCCTTTAGATCCAAAGATAAAAATGGTGGAAAATGAAACAATGGAAGAAGATATGCTATGTAAATAGTAATCAAGAGGAAATTGGAATGGTATACCAATACTAGATAAAATGGATTTTAAGTGAAAAATTGTTAAAAGAGACAAAGGACATTATATATTGATAAGAGATCAATTAAGAAGACATAACACACCAACATCAGAACTCTAAAATACATGAAGCAACATTGAGAGAATTGAGGAGAGAAATAGTTTTATAAAAGTAGTTGGAGACCTTACTTTCAGTAGTAAATAGTACCTCTATAAACCAATTAGATTATACATACTCCTCAAGGGTATATGAAGAATTCCCTAGGATAGACCATAGGTTAGGCCATAAAACATTTCTCAATACATTTTAAAAGACTGAAATAATACTTCAGCAATACGTGAGCCGTGAACTTCCAGATATTCAAGCTGGTTTTAGAAAAGGCAGAGGAACCAGAGATCAAATTGTCAATATTGGCTGGATCATCGAAAAAGCAAGAGACTTCAGGAAAAACATCTATTTCTGCTTTATTAACTATGCCAAAGCCTTTGACTGTGTGGATCACAATAAACTGTGAAAAATTCTGAAAGAGATGGGAATACCAGACCACCTGACCTGCCTCTTGAGAAACCTATATGCAGGTCAAGAAGCAACAGTTCGAACTGGACATGGAACAACAGACAGGTTCATAATAGGAAAAGGAGTACCTCAAGGCTGTATATTGTCACCCTGATTATGTAACTTCTATGCAGAGTACATCATGAGAAACGCTGGGCTGGAAGAAGCACAAACTGGAATCAAGATTGCCGGGAGAAATATCAATAACCTCAGATATGCATATGACACCACCCTTAAGGCAGAAAGTGAAGAGGAACTAAAAAGCCTCTTGATGAAAGTGAAAGAGGAGAGTGAAAACGTTGGCTTAAAGCTCAAGATTCAGAAAACGAAGATCATGGCATCCAGTCCCATCACTTCATGGGAAATAGATGGGGAAACAGTGGAAAGAGTGTCGGACTTCATTTTTGGAAGCTCCAAAATCACTGCAGATGGTGACTGCAGCCATGAAATTAAAAGACGCTTACTCCTTGGAAGAAAAGTTATGACCAACCTAGATAGCATATTCAAAAGCAGAGACATTACTTTGCCAACAACGGTCCGTCTAGTCAAGGCTATGGTTTTTCCAGTGGTCATGTCTGGATGTGAGAGTTGGACTGTGAAGAAGGCTGAGCGCCGAAGAATTGATGCTATTGAACTGTGGTGTTGGAGAAGACTCTTGAGTGTCCCTTGGACTGCAAGGAGATCCAACCAGTCCATTCTGAAGGAGATCAGCCCTGGGATTTCTTTGGAAGGAATGATGCTGAAGCTGAAGCTCCAGTACTTTGGCCACCTCATGCGAAGAGTAGACTCATTGGAAAAGACTGTTGCTGGGAGGGATTGGGGGCAGGAGGAGAAGGGGACGACCGAGGATGAAATGGCTGGATGGCATCACTGACTCGATGGACGTGACTTTGGGTGAACTCTGGGAGGTGGTGATGGACAGGGAGGCTGCAATTCATGGGCTCACAAAGAGTTGGACACGACTGAGTGACTGAACTCAACTGAATACAAATAATCTTTTTTAACCACAGTGGAAGGAAGCTAGAAATGAATAACAAAAGGAAAACTGGAAAATTCACAAACAGGGAAATATATGGAAATTAAACAACATACTCTTAGTAACCAGTGGGCCTAAGAAGAAATTATAAGACAAGTTAGAAAGTACTTTGAGACAAGTGAAAATGAAAATGCAACATACCAAACGTATAGGATGCTGTGAAAGTCATGTTCAGAGGAAAACACATAACTGTACGTGAGGACATTAAAGAAGAAACATTCCTAACCAGCAACACAACTGTAAGCCTAACAAAATAAAAACAGATCAAACCACTCAAGCCAGCAGATATAAGGAAACACTAACGATTAGAGCCAAACAATCAAAATAAAAAGAATCAACAAACCAAAAGTTGGTTCTTTGAAAAGATCAATAGAATTGATACACTTTTAGCTAGAACAACAAAAAAAGAGAGAGAGAAGATTCACATTAATAAAATCAGAAATTTAGAAAAGGGGACACTACTACCAACCTCAGAGAAATGAAAAGAATTGTTAGAGAATACTATCAATGTTTGCACACCAACAAATTAGATAAAATCAAGATGAAATGAACAGTTTCCTGGAAATACAGTAATAACCAAAGCTGATTCAAAAATAAATAGGAAATCTAATCAGACTTATGACAATAAAGAGATTGAATCAAAAATCAAAAACCTTCTAACAAAGAAAATCCTAGGCTACCCTGGTGAATTCTATAAAACATTTAAAGAAGAATTACACTAGTCTCACCGAGACTTGTTCCAAAAAATTAAAGAAGCGGAAATACTTCCTAATACTTCCTACTATCATCCCAAGTATTTTAAATGCACTGCCATGATAATAATCTATCTGTGAGACATAAGCAAATGAGTAATATTTATCCTTTCTACTTTCCAAATTTTCTTAATGAACATATATTACTCACAAATAACAAAGCTAATTTTATTTTTAAAATTTCTACTAGTGGGCAAACTAAGTTCAAAAGAGTAAAGGTTCGATAAATGTATTTGGTTTGATAAGGAGGATAGTTACCCTGAAATTATGTCTTTTGATGCATAATATTCCTCAGAAAGCTGTAAAGCACAGACTACGTCAAGATGGACACTTAAATCCCCAGACTCTAACCACTCAGAGATTCTCTGTTGTTCTTGAACAGGGCTGGGTTTGGACTATTTAGAAAGAACTGTCCTTTATTTCCATACAGCAAGGTCTTCAGCAGAGTTTGTTCAGCCAGTGTGAGCCTCTAATGTGCCTGGCCTGCTGAGTCTGAAGTGCGGCCCTCTGGACACAGCACAGACAGTACTCAAAGGACAATTATTGGTCTTCGCTCACCCAGCATGCTCTCCCGCTTCACATGGCATGGGCCACTTAGTCATCCAAACGTCCTTTGGCGAACCAGCCCTTTCCCGGTCTTAGTTCAGGTGGTTTAGGTGGAACCCACCCCAGCCTACTCAAAGGAGGAATGACCTAGGCTTACATCTATCTGTAGATTCAGTTTCTAGAGTCATAGTGATTCGTTAAATTAGACCAATAAATGTCAAGTGCAGTATGTTTGTTTGCAAAACATGGACAAGAAAAATGGACTGTATCACTCTGAGTATTTGTAAGTTTTTTAAATGGTGGAGTTCTTTGTTTTTTTAATTTATTTATTTTAATTGGAGGCTAATTACAACATTGTATTGGTTTTCCATATATTGACATGAATCAGCCACGGGTGTACATGTGTTAGAAAGGAAGTTAAGATGATGAGTGGATGGCTATATGGACTTAGTAGGGGGCAGTCAAGCTCTGTGCATCCCTGGACCACAGCCCTTCCCATGCTGCACTCAGGTCATGGATGTCTCTTTCTCCTCCAGCAGATGGTCAGCTCTCTAAGGGAAGGAGGTGCATCTCCAGTGTGTTTGGTCATAATAACATAGAGAAGAGCTTAAACCCACATCTGCTCAAGAAATTATCCTGTGGACTTAGCAGCATGGAAATGAGGCCCTGATGGTTCTGCCACTGGGGACTCTGGTTTCTGGGCTCTACTACCTCTGCTGGTCGATACCACGCCCTACAGTCCCCACCTTGTCCTCTTGGGTTCCTGCTCTGGGCTGGAACAAGTGGTCTGCTCTGAGTCATCATCTGTGGGTACTGGTGTGGTCACAGTATGTTTCTCACACAACCACCCAGAGAAGGTCATCAGGCTGATGGAGTGGGGGTGGGGCAAGCTTTCATAGAAAGCCTTTAGGATGAAGCATCGCAAACCTGGAGGGGAACACGAGATCACTGAGTCCACAGACACTGCGTTTCTCTCCAGGAGGCTGGGGGATCTGCAAGAGAGCCAGGAGGAAGCACCGGCATCTCCATCCTGGGCCGTCTTTCTCGGAAGATGCAGCCACTCCTGCTCCTGGTGGCCTTTCTCCTGACCCCCAGGGCAAAGGCAGGTGAGTGACCATCCCCATCCCAGGGGCCCAACCCCATCCTCCAGGTGGCACAGAGGTCCCGCCCATTCTGCATGTCCCTGATCCAGCTATCCACCAGGAAGGAACATTCAGAACTCCAGCTCCCATCCCACCTCATACCAGGGAGTATGATGCTGGATAAACCGCCAGCAGGAGCGACAGAGCAAAGCCTGCTCTCAAGAGGAGCCAGTGGGTACCAGCCCCTCCTCCAGCCCTCCCTTTGCCCTCTGGAAAGCAGAACTTTCCCAGAAGTGATGGCAGATGGTCGCAACCTGGAGAAAAGAAAATACTACATTGCCCCTGAAGAGGGCAGAGTGGGTCTGGCCTCTGCTTCTAGTTACCTCAGCATCTGCTTGGCAGACCCTGGAGTTGGTGCCTCTGTGTTTGCTCAATCCCTAAGACCCAAGGCCCTTTACCCAACTCGACTTCCCTGCCCAGGCCATCAGGGGCTCCTCTCTTTCAAGGATGAAGCCAGTGTTTGGTAGACCTGAACTGCTCTGCTTCCCAGAAGCACACCAGCACCGGCCATACCAACAGCTCCCATCCAGAGGCCCACTGTGAGCAGGGAGGGTGCAGGAGGGGGCATGGTGACTCCTTCATGCAGCCAACAAATACTCATGGGGCACTTACTACCAGTCAGGCCCTGGGAAAGAGGCTATGGCGACATCTAGGTCCCTACTCTGAATTCCTGTGCCCTGGAAAACAGGGCTATCCTGAATAAAATAGGGTAATGGGACCCTTAGAAATTCACCTGGAATGAAGCACAGGTCGGGGAGGAATTTTCAGAAGCCTCTAGGACTTTGCTATCCCTAGGACAGGAATGAAAAGTGAAAGTGTTAGTTGCCCAGTCCTGTCTGACTCTTTGCGACCCCAAGGACTGTAGCCCACCAGTCTCCTCTGTCCATGGAACTCTCCAGGCAAGAATACTGGAATGGGTTGCCATTGTCTTCTCCAGGGATCTTCCCAGCCCAGATATCAAACCTGAGTCTCCTGCATTGCAGGCAGAGTCTATGCTCACCTCTAATTATGTGTGGGAGACAGATTTGCAGACCCAGGCAGCTGCTCTGTTCTAGAGGAGGAAGTTGAGCCCCTTCCAGCCTCCTCCCGCCCCACCAACTCCAGGCCAGGCTGGGCTCCCCAGTGCCCAGCAGTTCTGAGCATGTAGCCAATGCCAACAAGGTACACTCAGTGGGGGCACACAAGCAGAACAGCCCTTTTCCTTCAGGGGAGATCATCGGGGGCCATGAAGCCAAGCCCCACTCCCGCCCCTACATGCTTTGTTTGTAATGATGCTTCCTAAGGCCCACTTGACTTCACACTCCAGGATATCCGGCTCTACGTGATTGATCACACCATCATGGTTATCTGGGTCATGAAGATCTTTTTTGTATAGTTCTGTGTATTCTTGCCACCTCTCCTTAATATCTTCTGCTTCTGTTAGGTTGATACCATTTCCGCCCTTGATTGTGTTCATCTTTGCCTGAAATGTTCCCTTGGTATTTCTAATTTTCTTGAAAAGATCTCTAGTCTTTCCCATTCTATTGTTTTCCTCTATTTTTTTGCATTGTGCATTATAAAAGGCTTTCTTTTTTCCCCCTCCTTTCTATTCTTTGGAACTCTTCATTTAGATGAGTATATCTTTCATTTTATCCTTTGCCTTTTGCTTCTCTTGTTTTTATTATCAGTTTTCTACATAATGATTATAATTTTTAATTAATTATTAATGCAAGTAAATCACATTAATAGAAATCAAATAATAATGCAATGTTCTTCAATCTCATCTTAGCAGCAGAGGCATTAAATTTTAGTAGATTAAATACTCCAAATAGCAGAGACTGTCAGTCTAGATCAAAAATGTAAGATCCAATTTTGTGTGATTTACAGAAGAAACATCTTGAATATAAAGACATGGATAGAAGATAAGCTTATGGGGAAACAAAAAAGATGTATCCTGTAACCCCATTTAAAAAAAAAACATTATCCATGGTATATGCTGTTTAACTATAGAATTTTTGGCCATCTGTGAGATAACATAGAGTAGAATAATTGTTTTCTTTTTTCCTTATTTCTATTTAGCTTAGCAACAGTGAAGTTGAGACTCTTCATTAGTTTTTATATATGTTTTACTGTGAACTTTCAGATTTTTTGCCCATTCTATCAGGTTTTTGGTCTATTTCTTCTGGATTACAGATCTCTGTACATTATAATAAATAGATTAACCTAATTGTGACATATGTTTTTCACAAGTTTGCTGCCTGTAAATCAAATATGCTTGTACTCATTTTTGATTTAGAAACACTAAAAATTATTTTTTCAAATCATAATTTATTTATGAGCCTTTCTTAGAATGTTTCTGGGTTTCCAGTCATTACAAGAAAGGCTTTCCCCACTCTCAATCTATAAAGGAATTTCCTTGGGCTTATTTCCAGTGCATGTTTGGTTTTATGCTGTACATTTGAATATACAAATATCTATTCAAACTTTATTCTGGTGGTTTCTATGAAGTGTTTCTCTAACTTAATCTCTTAACAAATGACTTGTTCAAAAATCTTTGTTAAAAGTCCATTTTTTCCCTCATGATTCGAAATGCTACCTTATTAGAAACCCTTTCCGTATATACTTGTGCACGTTTCAGCGTTCTTCCATTCTGTTTCACTAGTCTCTCTGTCTGTTCATCGCTCAGCTCCACACTGTCTTCCAGAAAGAACTTTAGTAGTTTTTAAACTCTAATAGGCTGTCTCCCATACTGTTCCTTTTTCTTTGTGGCATAATTTCCCTCATGATTCCTTCATACTGATTTTTCTCAGAAATTTCACAGATTGTCTAGGACTTGTATAACATCAAGAGAAAAAAATGGATTGATTTTTTAAACCACATTATGTTATTTTATATCATGCTTATGTATTATCTTTGGGAGAATCAGTACCTTTTTTGGTGTAGATTCATCCAGTCCAAGAACTAAGAACACCTTGATGTTTCTAGGTCTGTTTTTTTCAGAAGTACTTTAACTTTTGTTTTGTTTTTCAGAAGTGCTTTAACATCTTGCGCAAATATGTTTTTTACAATTCTGGTTAAATTTTTCCTAAGCATCGTGTCTTCCTCTGTTGCTACTGTACGGAGTTTCTTTTCAGTGATCTCCAAGCTGGTTATCATTTGTTTAGGCGAAAGGTACACGTTTCCAGTTTTTCGATTTTTTGATTTTTGGCTGTGATGGGTTCTGTCTCTGCGTATGGGCTCCCGCGACTTGCCGAGAGGGGGCGCTACTCTAGCTGGTGCGTGGCCTTCCCACTGAGGTGGCTTCTCCCTGCAGAGCACAGGGTGCGCAGCTTAGGCGGCTCTGCAGCATGCAGACTCTTCCTGGACCAGGGAGGCTGGCAGGTGGATTCTTATCCATTGGACCACCAGGGTAGTCTCTGTACAGATTTCAGCTCTGAACCACTCTCAAGCTTATAGAAAAGCTACAATTGCGATACAAAACCTTTTGTTTTCCAGAACCATTTGCAAGTAAAGTTACAGGCATGGTGCTTCATTGCTTTTCAAATACTTTAGAGTGTAATTCCTAAAACAAGGACACTCTTACGGAACCACATTCAAACCATCAAACCCAGGAAATTAACATCGGTGTCATCATCTAATCCTCAGACACAGAGAAATCTGGCTCATCACCTTTAATATGTTGACTTATCTGATTAGTCTACAAAGAGATTCATATAACATATCTCTCACCCCTATTCCACAAGTGCAAGACCCTGCTGCCCCCGCCTAGGCTCTGGTGATCCACACCAGCCAGCCCCTTGGTACCAACAGCCATTTCACCATATTTGTCCTGCTCTGACATATCCTACCAGACTGCCCTCAAACCCATGAAGGCCTATAAATTCCCCTTGATCAGAAACCAACTTGTAGCCCGTCCCTTGTGTGAACACCCTCTTCACCTCACTGGGGCATTCACTCTGCACCATACATGTATTCTGGTTACCTGATCCAGGCTGCCCACTGCAGAGTAGGGTGAGAGGTGTGTCCACTCAGGAGAGAGGCCTGGCAAGAGCACATTCTCACCCTGCAGAGGCTTGGCATGGACACCCTGCCCTGGTTTGCTGGGGCTCTCCTGCCAGAATCCCTGTTGGCAGTGGGCTTTGTTTCTTTAACATGTTGTTGCTTTTGAGGGGGGGCAGGGGGTGTGAATCAAGATGTTTAGGACCTACAATATTTTCAGCTCCATGACTCTCTTCACCTTTTCCGTTATGAAGACATGACCAAGATGATTTGGTTTGCAAATGGTACAGGAACATCAGAAAGCCATTCTCTGGGTAGCGGTGGGGGAATTCTGCTTTGCCTCCCTGGCATCCTTTCTCCCTTCATGTGGGATTCCCTTCCCACAGGCTCTTCTTCCCTGACTGCAACATTCCTGATGGGGGTAAGGTCTTCAGCTCAGTTCATTCGCTCAGTCGTGTCTGACTGTTTGCGACCCCATGAACTGCAGCACACCAGGCCTCCCTGTCCACCACCAACTCCCGGAATTCACTCAGACTCACGTCCATCAAGTCAGTGTTGCCATCCAGCCATCTCATCCTCGGTCGTCCCCTTCTCCTCCTGCCCCCAATCCCTCCCAGCATCAGAGTCTTTTCCAATGAGTCAACTCTTCGCATGAGGTGGACAAAGTACTGGAATTTCAGCTTTAGCATCATTCCTTCCAAAGAAATCCCAGGGCTGATCTCCTTCAGAATGGACTGGTTGGATCTCCTTGCAGTCCAAGGGACTCTCAAGAGTCTTCTCCAACACCACAGTTCAAAAGCATCAATTCTTCGGTGCTCAGCCTTCTTCACAGCGCAACTCTCACATCCATACATGACCACAGGAAAAACCATAGCCTTAACTAGACGGACCTTAGTTGGCAAAGTAATGTCTCTGCTTTTGAATATGCTATCTAGGTTGGTCATAACTTTTCTTCCAAGGAGTAAGCGTCTTTTAATTTCATGGCTGCAGTCACCATCTGCAGTGATTTTGGAGCCCCAAAAAATAAAGTCTGACACTGTTTCCACTGTTTCCCCATCTATTTCCCATGAAGTGATGGGACCAGATGCCATGATCTTAGTTTTCTGAATGTTTAGCTTTAAGCCAAGTTTTTCACTCTCCTCTTTCACTTTCATCAAGAGGCTTTTTAGTTCCTCTTCACTTTCTGCCTTAAGGGTGGTGTCATCTGCATATCTGAGGTTATTGATATTTCTCCCAGCAATCTTGATTCCAGCTTGTGCTTCTTCCAGTCCAGCATTTCTCATGATGTACTCTGCATATAAGTTAAATAAGCAGGGTGACAATATACAGCCTTGACGCACTCCTTTTCCTATTTGGAAACAGTCTGTTGTTCCATGTCCAGTTCTAACTGTTGCTTCCTGACCTGCATACAGGTTTCTCAAGAGGCAGGTCAGGTGGTCTGGTATTCCCATCTCTTTCAGAATTTTCCACAGTTTATTGTGATCCTCACAGTCAAAGGCTTTGGCATAGTCAATAAAGCAGAAATAGATGTTTTTCTGGAACTCTCTTGTTTTTTCCATGATCCAGCGGATGTTGGCAATTTGATCTCTGGTTCCTCTGCCTTTTCTAATACCAGCTTGAACATCAGGAATTTCACGGTTCATGTATTGCTGAAGCCTGGCTTGGAGAATTTTGAGCATTACTTTACTAGCGTGTGAGATGAGTGCAACTGTGCGGTAGTTTGAGCATTCTTTGGCATTGCCTTTCTTTGGGATTGGGTGAGGTCTAGGGCCCTTCTGTTTTTAACTGGTAGGAGCTCTTGATTGCTTCAAGGAGTGGAATATGGTAGAACAGATGCCTTATGACATCAAAGTATAGGTAATGAAAAGAACCCAGCTTGTGTCTGGCTCATTTCTTAGCAGATGCTCATCTGGGGGCAAAGCAACCCCATGTTGTGAGGGAGACTAGCAATCCCACAAATGAAGACTGCTTGAGGGACCTTCATGGCGAGAAGCCAGCATGCCCAGTGAGCACCCAGCACCATCCACTCAGCATACGTGAGCGAGCCTTCAAGAGATTCAGCCTCCAGGCTTCAAGCCTCCCTGATACCAAGGGAGCAGAGGGGTGCTATCCACACTGCACCCTGACCAAATGCAGATTCCTGGGTAAAAGTAACATTGCTGTTCTTTTTTAAACTACTCAGTTCTTTAGTAATGGGAATAAGCCCTCTTCAGCATCACTCTCACACCATTCTGTCCATCCCACACCATGAATCTCACCATCCTTGTCTGATCGTGATGGTTTTGTCTCCTTAGCCATAAGCAAGAAGTCTTATTTCCAATGCTTCCCACAGTCTCACACACAAAGGGACCTCAATCTACAATGACCTTGGTGTAAATTCTTTTGCACACTGAAGGAAACTACAAGCAAGGTGAAAAGATAGCCCTCAGAATGGAAGAAAATAATAGCAAATGAAACAACTGACAGAGGATTAATCTCCAATATATACAAGCAGCTCATGCAGCTCAATATCAGAAAAATAAACAATCCAATCAAAAAGAGGGTAGAAGAACTAAACAGACATCTCCCCAAAGAAGACATACAGATGGCTATTAAACACATGAAAAGATGCTCAGCACTGCTCATTATTAGAGAAATGCAAATCAAAACTGCAATGAGGTACCATCTCATCCCAGTCAGAATGGCCATCATCAAAAAGTCCACAAACAATAAATGCTGGAGAGGCTGTGGAGAAGAGAGAACCCTCCTGAACTGTGGGTAGGAATGCAAATTGATACAGTCACTATGGAGAACAGTATGCAGACTCCTTAAAGAACTAGGAACAAAATTATCATATGACGCAGCACCTCAGTACTGGGTGTATACCCTAAGAAAACCATAATTGAAATAGGTATATATACCCCAGTGTTCAGTGCAGCACTACTTGCAATTGATGGGACTTGGAAGCAACCTAGATGTCCATCAACAGATAAATGGATAAAGAAATTGTGGCACATATACACAATGGAATGTTATGCAGCTGTAAAAAGGAATGCATTTGAATCCATTCAAATGAGGTGGATGAACCTAGAACCTATTGTACAGAGTGAAATAAGTCAGAAAGAGAAAGATAAATATAGTATATTAATGCATATGTATGGACTCTTTCTATGTAATAGAAAGATGGTGCTGATGATCCTATTTGCAGGGCAGCAAAGGAGATACAGACATAAAGAGCAGACTTATGGTCACAGTGAGGGAGGGAGAATGCGGGATGACTTGAGGGTGTAGTGTTGAAACATATACATTACCTTATGTAAAGATAAGATAGATAGCCAGTGGGAATTCGCTGCATGATGCAGGTAACCCAAAGCCAGTGCTCTATGACAACCTATGGAGGTGGGATGGAGAGGGAGGTGGGAAGGCAGTTTAAGGGGGAGGGGACATTCATACCTATGGCTGATTCATTATGATGTATGGCAGAAACCATCACAATATTGTAAAGTTATTTCCCTCCACTTAAAAATGAAACAAAATTGTTAAATAAATAAATAATGACCCCAGTGATCTAAAGAGAACTACAGAAATGAAGACATTCTTGAATCTCTCATCATGAGCCCCAGGATGCTGGGGCTCAAAGATCTGGTATTTGCCCATACAGCCTCTCACTACTCCTATCTGTAGCGATTTTCTTGTTTTCTGCTGAGTAATGGCACCAAGCCAAGAGCTTATGGGTGCCTCTGTGGTGACCACTAAGTACATACTCCACTCAGACCCCAAGACCTGATCGGACAGAGGTGTGAGGCTTTCAGAAAAGTCTCAGATGGTAAAAACCACACCAGAGCAGACACTTAGGGTTAAAAGACCAGACAGAAGCAGCAGCTATTCAGAATCTGATCAGCCTTCCTGGAGAGATGGTCCTGTTCCTGCTCCTGGCGGCCCTTCCTCTGTTCCCCACTGGGGAGGCAGGTGAGTGATGGTCCCACCCTCAGAGGCCCAGACCCACCCCACATGGACAGACCTGCTCAGATGCTACACTCATGCACAGCCTGGGCCTGGTCCATGTAAGGAAATTTCTGAATTCAGGTCAAATTCCCTCAAAGACCAACAAATCTGGGCCCACCTCCCCTCTCCAGCCTTGGCTCCATGAGCACAGCTGGCAGGCTGTAATCTTTCTTTCAGGGAAAATCATCGCAGGCCAAGAGGCCAAGCCTCACTCCCATCCCTACATGGCGTTTCTTCGGTTCAAGATTTCAGGGGAACCTTACGTATGTGGGGGTTTCCTCGTGCGTGAGGACTTCGTGCTGACAGCAGCTCACTGCCGGGGAAGGTGAGGAGCAGTGCCCGGGCCCCCATCCCTCTGCTGAGCCCTCCCCGCGAACCCTCTTCTCAGGGGCTGCCAATCTTGGCTACCAGCAACACAGGAAGTTCTTTGGAGGACAGGTGAGCCTTCGGGAGAGATGGACAGGTCAACGCCAGTGATGCATGGAGAGAAGGGACTGATCAAACCTGAGACGGAAGGAAGCCAAAGTTGTACCCTGGAGTCCAGAGTGCAAATGTGAGAAGTTCACATTTTCCTTAGAGACAGCCAAGCCTGTGCAGGATTGAACACCCTCCGTGGACTCCAGGAACTACCACCCTGCCCAGGCTGCCAGAGGCAGGCAGCACAGAGAAGCCCAGACCCAGGGCCCATCGTCTAGAATTCGCTCCCCAGTCCTGCCCTGTTCCCGGCAGTGCTCTGTCTTTCAGGCTCCTGGTCTGTATCTCCTGTGACTCCCCCTCCCTTCTGCTATGTGTGCAGATCAATGAAGGTCACACTGGGGGCCCACAACATCGAGGAGAAGGAGAGGACCCAGCAGGTCATCCCGTCTAGACGTGCCATCCCCCACCCAGGCTATAATAGTGAGACGTATGCCAACGACCTCATGTTACTGCAGGTGGGACACGCGGCTGCACCGGTTCTGGGACACTTTCCTCCCAGGGTTCTGCATCCCCCATGACTCATTCCCAACGCTCCTCCTGTACGTCCCCTTCCACGGTCCCAGGGCCGCTGGAAGGCAACTCCACAAATGTCCTGCAGTTTCTGTGGGCCATCAGTAGGTGAGAATGCCTTTCCTCTGCCTTCAGCTGAAGAGAAAGGCCAAAGTGACCGCTGCTGTGAGCACCATCGGCCTGCCCACCGGCTCAGATACGGTGAACCCAGGGATGCTGTGCAGTGTGGCCGGCTGGGGACGCCTTCGTGTGAAAGGCTCCACCGCAAAGAAACTGCAGGAGGTAGAGCTTGAAGTCCAAAGGGATGAGGAATGCAAATCTCACTATGCAGTTTACAACACCAGCACCCAGATGTGCGTGGGGAACCCAAGGATGAGGAGTAATGCTATGAGTGTGAGTGACACAGCTTTATGCATGCAAAGCCCTGGGCACAGCCAAGCTGTGGGGACAGGGAGCAGTGGGAATGAGCCCTATCCCTGTGTCCCCGGCCTGTCCTCCTATCTGGTCTCTGTCCCGTGTCCCTGGGGGGTGAACACTGCCCCACAGTCACATATGGGTGGAGGCTTCCTGCAGGAGGAGGGGGATTGTCAGGGCCAGTCTGAAACCTCAGGACCAACAAGGCCCTGATATCAGCCAGGACCCCTAACTGAGCCTACCCACCCCAGGGTAGCAGGGAAACCAGACCTGAAGAAGGTGAGCTCAGCCCTTGCTCTCTCTGCCCACAGGGTGACTCCGGGGGCCCTCTCGTGTGTAATGGTGTGGCCCAGGGCATTGTGTCCTATGGAAAAGATACACCTCCAGATGTCTACACCAGAATCTCAAGGTTTCAGCAATGGATCAAAGAAACAATGAAAATGTACAAACTGCAGGGACCAGACTGAGGTCCCCCAGGATTGGTCTGTCCATCTTCCCCGGGGTAGAGGTGTTGGGCAAAGTGGGTGGAGGAGGGCTGCCTGGAACTTAATAAAGTTTTATCTTTTGAGCAGAAATCACTGATTCCTCCTTTACTCACATACTTGTTAGGCACCTACTCTGCCAGGGGAACATCTGTTCACATTTCTGATCTGTCAGCAGCTTCCCCCTCCAGCACATACACTGCCCCTCTCACCCCCACCTTCCATCTCTGGAATAAAACTTCTACTGTACCAGTAGCCAGCTCCCTCCAGTCACATGTCCCCAGTGCCAGCTCCCCCTGCAGGCTGCCCGTGAGCTCCATCAGAGAAGGGAGACCCCTCCTCAGGAGTATAGGTCCCACTTGATTCCCACACGCATGTGTTATCTATATACCCTCCCCCTTATCCACACCTACTCCCCTCCCCCACATCCCAGTGCCCAGGGGGCAACAGAAGAGAATCCAGATTTGGAAAGGGAACCACCTGAGAAACTCTGGGGTTGAGGGGGGCACTTTCCCACCCTAACAGATATGGGGGAGGTTTACAAAGGTGTGGCTCACCCCATGACTGTTCCTTCCCTGCATCAGTGCAGGCAGAGCTCAGAAGCCTGAGAAAGTTTCAGGAGGACTTCAGTATTCCTAGACCCAGCTTGAGTACCTGTCACAGCCTCTTGGAGTCCTGGGCCCAGGGCCCTGTGCAGCCTCTGGTGTCCTGAGGGTACATCCTCCTTCAGCCCCAAGGGACCGTGAGGGAGCTCTTCCACCTTGGGCTGAGCCAGCCGCTCCCCACCTTCATCATTCCCACGTGTGTTTATGTATGAATATATTTATCTCCAAAGGAAACTCACTCTAAAGAAAATCATTGGTTTCAAGGTATCCTAAAGTTTCAAAGAGTATCTATAGCCTATAGTTATTGGGTACATTTCTTCCTGTATTTTTTTTTTTTAATCAATGGCTGAAGTTTTGATGCAAGATTCAGAAGAGCAACCTCAGTTTTAAGACATGCAGTTTAGAGAGGGCTTAAGAGAATTGGTTTGCTGAACATTTGAATGGAGAGTGAGCTTCAACTATTGCAAAATGTGTTCTGGTAGAAAGTAACACATATTCATCAAAATATATTCCTCATAAATGGAATATACTCAACATGGTGCGTGCAAGTGTGGGAAGATACTGCAATTGTATCAGATTCTTTGTGACCCTATGACTGTCGCCCTCCAGGCT
Organism: Capricornis sumatraensis; assembly: GCF_032405125.1. NCBI lineage: Eukaryota > Metazoa > Chordata > Mammalia > Artiodactyla > Bovidae > Capricornis > Capricornis sumatraensis. The sequence continues at coordinate 42,095,142 of NC_091087.1, read as the reverse complement.
CCTCTGCCGATTCATTACAGAAAGACAACTAAATACAGTACATATGGATAAGAAAAGTAAACGAAGTGCAGTCCCTCCACCCCCAGATCACCATCAGTAATGCTGAAGCATATTTCCTTCCACTGTTTTTCTATTTATTCATAAGATGCTCTTGCTTCAACTCCCTTGGGGTTGGGTTGTTTAGAGCTCCTCATGCCGTCCTTTCCATTCCTCTTTCTTCTGTCCTCATACTGGTGAGAGTGTTGGGTCATCTGCACATGTTTAGGATGGCCAGACCCAGAGACATCTGAGACGTGGCTCTCTGGACTCTGGACAGAGAATACTTAGTGGGGAGTAAGGATTAGATGACGGGCATCTGTTTCCCCTTCCCCACTCACCAGTCACCAGCATTTCTGGAGAAGAAGCCCCTCCTGACTCACAAACACCCTGATTCAAGTGGGACAGCTCCCAGGTGAGCTTGAGGGGTGCTGGATACCTCAGCACAACCCAAGCCAGTCCCTCATTGCTGAAGGACCCAGTGATGGCATGTTTTGTTTTAATGAACATCAAGTCCAGGACTTTCGTTCAAAATTTTCGGATAAGAAAGGCTCTCTTTGTTACAGAATACTTATATTTTAACAAGAGATTCTAAATCCTCCAAAAATGTGAGGCTGGAACCCTGGCAAGACAGGAAGTGGGGCTGCTGTTTGGGCCACTGGATGAGTCCAGGTCTTGCTGCTCCTCGAGCAAGTGCGGTCTCTGCCTCACCCTGGGCCCCAAGCAGAGACCCGCGAGTAGTTCTCATGCACGTGTCCTCTGCTTGCAGATTCTAGGTCTCCTCCAGCCCCTGAGCCTCCCAAGTACAGGAGCCATGTCGCTGTATCCCTGACCCTCACCTATTGGGTAGTTTTTCCCAGATGCTTTCCCCAGAATCAAAGAAGACCCGAGAGGGGAGAAATGCAGACCCTCGTGATTCAGTCACTGAGGGCCTCTGGGGACACAGCTCCTCCCCTGGCTGCAACACAGCCTCCACTTTCTTGTTGTTCTTCTTGCTCTGTGACTCTGCAGAAGGAGTGCAAGTGTGGTGACAGTGTTGTTCTCACCTATCCCACAGCAGAGAACATGGGCCCACGTGGCATGCTCACACCCGGCTGGGGGAAGCACAGCTCTGAGGGGTCTGTGGGGGGACTGAGCCCCCTCTGCTTCCTTCCCCTGTGCTTTGTGTCGAAACCCCAGCAGCTCTGACTTGGGCAAATCTTCTGGAAGATGCAGCTACTCCTGCTCCTGATGGCCTTTCTTCTGCCTCCCTGGCTGGGACACGTGAGTGACCGTCCCCATTCCTGACAGGGTAGCCCATCTCACTAAACCTCCGCAGTCCTGGCCCTTCTACGCAGCTCCAATTACTGAACCAGCATCCATCCCAACTGAGACTACAAGTTCGATGCTGCATAGACATTCAGCAAGGATGGATGGTAGGAAGCAAGCCTTCACTGAAAGCTTTTGTAGCTCTTAGCCTCTCTCTCACCGCTGGTAAAGTGGGTTGTGCATTTGGTGGAGGATGTGAAGCTATAACACACAAGTAAACTTCCTCCCTCCAGCCAGGAAAAGGCACCTCAGACAAACCATCCACAGCACGGGAGTTGACAGTGGACCCAGATTAAGAACCAGAGAAACTTGTCAGTTTCCCCACCCTTCACTCCTGCCCAGGAGAGGAGCCCAGGGTGTGACTGGTCAGAAATGGCTAGATGGCAGCACCCAAAGCTCTCTGGGTGTCGTTACTCTTCCCCAGGCCCCAAGCTGTTCATTTTCTGCCCCATTGTCCTGGGCAGTGTCCTCCCCTATCCGTGTGGTCTTAAATCCCACCAGTACTATCCCCAACAAACCTCAGCCAAAAGCTAATTGGAGGCCATTCACGCGTCAACAGATGTTTACTGAGATCCTGGGATCCATTATGCTCTAGTACATGAGGATTTTAGAAAATCCAACTCCATAAACTCATAGGTGGATTATTAGCAAATGGCACCATCAGGACATTACCAGAGGCTCAGAGGGGACCAGGAGACTCCATGAGAATGAGGGCTCATCAGGGGGTCCCATCCATGATCTGGGCTCCACCCTCTGGAAGGCAATCTCGGGCCCCTCCATATGTGTGTGTAAATCAGGACATGGAGAATAATACTGAGGTTTGGGGTTCAGAAAAGGTTATCCCACTGCAGTGAAAACCTGGGGGACTCTCCCCTAGTGTCTGTTGGGCACTGTCAACCCACCTTGACTGCACCCTTCCCGAATCTCCCTTCTAACCATAGCCTCTCCCATCTGCCCATCTTTCAGCCTTTTCTTTCAGAGGAGATCATTGGGGGCCATGAGGCCAAGCCCCACTCCCGCCCCTACATGGTTTTGGTTCAGTTTCTGGGTGAGAACGGTTGGAAGAGGTGTGGCGGTGTTCTCATACAAAAGGACTTTGTTCTGACGGCTGCTCACTGCAGAGGAAGGTGAGGGGCAGTAGCCAGCCTACCCTACCTGAGGCCTGGACAGGGACCCGTCCTCTCCCCAGGAGCTGAGCCCAGGGGTACTCCTCCCTCACCCCAGGATCCTGGAAATCAGGACCACAAGAGCTCATCAAATAAGCATCTTACGAGCAGGACTAGGGTGATGAAAAGCTGAGAAACAGGACAAGTAAAGTTTTGAGGTCAGTGGGTCGGAGGTGAGAACAAGAGGCAGGGTTGAGAAGGGTCGATCCACAGTGGCCAAATAAAGCATCAGAGAAGGATGAGAATGTGCAGTGAGAGCCAAAACCCAGACTCAGAGTCACTTCACAATATCGCTGAGAAAGCTCCTGGGAGCCCTGCCCTCATGTCCCCGAGAAGCACAGGGCCCAGAGTCACTCAGCCCAGGACCGTCTGTCACCTCAATTCCCCCTCAGCTGCTGCCCTGCCCTGGAGTCAGCTGCCTGTCACAGCTCCTGGGGTGCATCTCCGGTGACCCCATGATCCCTACACCCCTGCTCTGCTCTCCATGCAGCTCAGTCAACGTCACCCTGGGGGCCCACAACATTAAACAACAGGAGAAGACCCAGCAGGCCTTCGGGGTGAGGAGGGCCATCCGCCACCCAGACTACAATCCTGAGAACTTCTCCAACGCCATCGTGTTACTGCAGGCAAGGAAAACTCCCCACTGGCCCTGCCCTCCTGGGATCAGATCATAGATCTCCCAGGATCTCCTGCCTCTTTCTTCCTTCCCATCCTGGCAGCCTGACCAGTCTCTGGGGGAGAGGTGAGAGATGGGGTCCATGCAGCCTCATCACGGCATCCAGGCCAGAGGACCACCGGCTGAGCCAGACTCTTGTCTCTTCCCATCAGCTGTAGAGAAATGCCAAGCAGACGTCAGCTGTGAAGCCCCTTAGTCTGCCCAAGGCCAAGGCCCGGGTGAAGCCAGGACAGGTGTGCAGTCTGGCCGGCTGGGGGCAGGTGGCCCCGGGCACTCCAGCCACCACCCTGCAGGAGGCAGAGCTGACGGTGCAGGAGGATCGCGTGTGCGAATCCCTCGACCCCAGGCACTGCAGCCGGGCCACCCAGAAATGTGTTGGGGACCCAAGGAAAGTGGAGACTGGCTTCAAGGTCAGTTTTCCTGCATCTAAGCACACAGACCCGGGAGGTATGGGTAGGGCAGAGGCAGTATCTTCATCCTCAGCTGAGAGCTTTGGCAGCCTGCTCCTTGAATCCAACGTTTTGCCTTTTTTTCCTGATTTGGTCAGGAAGCATCAGTCATCCCACAGCTTTCTTATCACCAGAGTTTCCAGGGGAAAATTTCACAGAGAGGTAGACTTGAGTCCAGCTGCTAAGAACAGTCAGAGTCAGGCTGGAGCCCCAGGACCAGGACGTGACCAGGCCTCCCTGGGCCTGGGTCTTCCCCACAGCCCCTGGCTGAGACCACCCAGCCTGGGCGGCAAGGAAGACAGAACCCCAAGGAGGCCTGCTCAGCCCTTATCTCTCTGCCCACAGGGTGACTCCGGTGGACCCCTCGTGTGTAAAAAAGTGGTCCATGGTATTTTCTCCTATGGAAAGGCGAATGGGAAACCTCCAGGAATCTTCACCCAGGTCTCACACTTCCTGCCCTGGATAAAGAGAACAATGAAGCAGCTCTAACAGCAGCTTGAGACTGACCTTTCTCTGCACTGACCACTGTCCTGGGGCAGCAGCAAGAATCCCATAGGGATTGGCAGTGGGATCACAGGGCCATAATAAATGGGATCTCTAAAGCAATGGTGACTGAATTCCTATTTATTCGTGGAACCACCTCAATACATAACCACGCTGCTCCAGGGCGCCCTCTGCTGTCAGTTCTGGGTTTTACTTCCTCCTTCCTCCCTAGCCCTCTGCTGCTGCTAAGTCGCTAAGTCGTGTCCCATTCTTTGCGACCCCATGGACTGTGGCCTGCCAGGCTCCTCTGTCCATGGGATTTTCCAGGCACAAACACTGGAGTGGGTTGCCATTTCCTTCTCCAGGGGATCTTCCCGACCCAGGGATCGAATCCGCGTCTCTTGCATCTCCTGCTTGGCAGGCAAATTCTTTACCACTAAGCCACCCTAGGCCTCACTCCTCCCCAAATCCCATGCCGTCTGTATAGAATCTCATTGATTCCTCAATGAGAAATCATTGAGAAAATGATCTGGTGCTTAGCCAAAGCAAGACAATCTCTATGGTGCTTAGCCTTCCGCCAGGGATGAATCTAAAGGGCAATTCCTTAAAAAGGACAAATTCTCCCCAGAATGGTCCTCTCTTCATGTTAGAAATTTCTTACCTCTCTAAGCCAAACACTGTCACCAACCCCTCAACAATTTAGCAAAGAACAGGTCAGAGGAAGGAGAATAATTCCAGGGACCGGGCAGGTCAGGGGGCCATGCCATGGGCACTCAGATTCCTGTTTCCAGAGCCTCTCTCTCTCCTATGAGGGCAGGCTGCTCCCATACTGGAACTGTCTGGAGCTTAGGAAGCTGAGATGTTCCCAAGATGGTCCTCAGCCTCACCCAGGTCCCATCTCCACACCCTGCCCCAGGCCCAACACGGGACTCAGTCAACCTTGCTCCCTGTGTACCGTCCCACACCAGCCCCTGTTTTCCACCTGAGTGCCCTAGCCACCAGCTCCTTTCCCTTCCAGCTCACCTGGTTTTGAGCCACTGTCCCTGCCATACCTAACCTCCCATCCAGTACCTTCTGCTTATCAGAGGAGCCAGGACCCACCTCCCACCTGGGAAGGGCCACCTCAGGCCCTGGGTCCAGCCCAAAATCCCCCAGGGGCTCAACCACCACCAAGGCCTGTAGAGGTACTGAGAGGCCTCAGCCCTTTCAGCCTGGCCTGGCATTGGGCCTCTGACTCCCCCTGCTGGCAACCGGGTTATGGCAGCCTTGTGAGCCACAGGGATCCAGGGCCATTGGGTGGGAAAGTATGATATTGCCATCCATCAGTATATCAAATATTGATCTTTCTCTTTGTGCCAGAACATAACAAGCTCTGTCTCTGCCATCAGGAAAAGTTTAGTGGTGAGAAGTGAAGTGAAGTAGCTCAGTCGTGTCCGACCCTTGGCAACCCCATGGACAGTATAGCCTTCCAGGCTCCTCCATCCATGGAGTTTTCCAGGCAAGAATATTGGAGTGGTTTGCCATTTCCTTCTCCAAGAGATCTTCCCCACCCAGGGATCAAACCTGGGTCTCGCACCTTACAAGCAGACAGACGCTTTACCATCTCAGCCATGCAGCAGACCTGCATGGTCTTAGCGGTGAGAAAGTTCCTTTAAATTTCCGTGGTGCCTGCCTTTCCACAGGGAAGTTCACACTGGCACAGATAGACCTGTATTTGGAATCTGGAAGAAATCTTGTCTTGAAAATAATTACTTTCTCTGTATTTTAGTTGGATTGTACATTAGAGTTTCACATGCATAATCTTGTTTGATTCCAGAAGGGCAATGTGAAATTGGAAGAGGCTTGGAGACCCACAGGTCCTGGGGTTTCTCATCTGTGCTCCATGGAGTCCATATCTGGAAGAGAGGGAGGGAAGAGTGTTATCTTACATATGGAAGCATAATCCTCAGTTTGCAAACCGACGAGATGCCATATTTAATCTGAAAGACAGTTCATTATGACCCCGATGTCTTGAATTCTTTAAAAAGCACCACCAGTGAATTGAGGATGATCAGTTCAGTTCAGTTCAGTGGCTCAGTCGTGTCCAACTCTTTGCGACCCCATGAATCGCAGCATGCCAGGCCTCCCTGTCCATCACCAACTCCCAGAGGTCACTCAGACTCACGTCCATCGAGTCAGTGATGCCATCCAGCCATCTCATCCTCTCTCATCCCCTTCTCCTCCTGCCCCCAATCCCTCCCAGCATCAGAGTCCTTTCCAATGAGTCAACTCTTCGCATGAGGTGACCAAAGTACTGGAGTTTCAGCTTTAGCATCATTCCTTCCAAAGAAATCCCAGGACTGATCTCCTTCAGAATGGACTGGTTGGATCTCCTTGCAGTCCAAGGGACTCTCAAGAGTCTTCTCCAACGCCACAGTTCAAAAGCATCAATTCTTCAGCGCTCAGCTTTCTTCACAGTCCAACTTTCACATCCATACATGACCACTGGAAAAACTATAACCTTGACTAGACAGACCTTAGTCGGCAAAGCAATGTCTCTGCTTTTGAATATGCTATCTAGGTTGGTCATAATTTTTCTTCCAAGGAGTAAGCATCTTTTAATTTCATGGCTGCAGTTACGATCTGCAGTGATTTTGGAGCCCTCAAAAATAAAGTCTGACACTGTTTCCCCTGTTTCCCCATCTATTTCCCATGAAGTGATGGGACTGGATGCCATGATCTTCGTTTTCTGAATGTTGAGCTTTAAGCCAACTTTTTCACTCTCCTCCTTCACTTTCAGCAAGAGGCTCTTTAGTTCCTCTTCACTTTCTGCCATAAGGGTGGTGTCATCTGCATATCTGAGGTGATTGATATTTCTACCGGCAATCTTGATTCCATCTTGTGTTTCTTCCAGTCCAGCGTTTCTCATGATGTACTCTGCATGTAAGTTAAATAAGCAGGGTGACAATATACAGCCTTGATGTACTCCTTTTCCTATTTGGAGCCAGTCTGTTGTTCCATGTCCAGTTTGAACTGTTGCTTCCTGACCTGATATAGGTTTCTCAAGAAGCAGGTCAGGAGGTCTGGTATTCCCATCTCTTGAAGAATTTTTCACAGTTGATTGTGATCCACACAGTCAAAGGCTTTTGCATAGTCAGTAAAGCAGAAATAGATGTTTTTCTGGAACTCTCTTGCATTTTCCATAATCCAGCAGATATTGGCAATTTGATCTCTGGTTCCTCGGGCTTTTCTAAAACCAGCTTGAACATCTGGAAGTTCACGGTTCAAATATTGCTGAAGCCTGGCTTGGAGAATTTTGAGCATTACTTTACTAGTGTGTGAGATGAGTGCAATTGTGTGGTAGTTTGAGAATTCTTTGCATTGCCTTTCTTTGGGATTGTAATGGAACTGACCTCTTCCAGTCCTGTGGCCACTGCCAAATTTTCCAAATTTGCTGGCATATTGAGTGCAGCACGTTCACAGCATCATCTTTCAGGATTTGAAATAACTCCACTGGAATTCCATCACCTCCACTAGCTTTGTTCATAGTGATGATTCCTAAGGCTCACTTGACTTCACATTCCAGGATCTGGCTCTAAGGTGAGTGATCACACTATGGTGATTATCTGGCTCATGAAGATCTTTTCTGAACAGTTCTTCTGTGTATTATTGCCACCTCTTCTTAATATCTTCTGCTTCTGTTAGATCCCTACCATTTCTGTACTTTATAGAGCACATCTTTGCATGAAATGTTCCCTTGGCATCTCTAATTTTCTGGAAGAGATCTCTAGTCTTTCCCATTCTATTGCTTTCCTCTATTTCTTTGCATTGATCACTGAGGAAGTCTTTCTTATCTCTCCTTGCTATTCTTTGGAAAGATTTTCAACATCACTAATTATGAGGTATTAGGTTGGTGAAAAAATTACTGCAACTTCAAACTGAATTTTAAATCATTATAACTAGGCTCAAACACTTCTTTATTAATCATAATAAGAACCATTACTATCAATACATTTTTCCCACCAAGAAATAAGTTTATTTATTTCTGTAAAGTAAAAATCCATGATTCTGGATTTGACCAACTACAGAAACTATTTTCTACCTCCTGCTGGTTGTGGAAGTGCTTTCCCTGAAAAAAGTTGTTGAGATGCTTGAAGAAGTGGTAGTCAGTTAGCAAGAGGTCAGGTGAAAATACTGGATGAGGCCAAACTTTGTAGCCCTAATCATACAACTTTTGAAGAGTCGGTTGTATGATGTGTGATCAGGCATTGTCGTGGAGACGAACTGAGCACATTCTGTTGACCACTGCTGGCTGTAGGCATCAGTTTTGGTGCAGCTCATCTATTTGCTGAGCATACTTCTCAGACATAACGGTTTCACTTGGATTCAGAAAGCTATAGTGGGTTAGATGGGCAGCAGACTACCAAGCAGTGACTTTGAGCCCTCTTTTGGTACACGTTTGGCTTTGGGACATGCTCTAGAGCTTCTTCTCAGCTCCACCACTGAGCTGGTGGTCGCCAGTGTCATATAAAACCCACGTTTCATCCCATGTCACAATCCTATGTAGAAATGGTTCGTTGTTGTTGCATAGACTAAGAGAAGATGACACTTCAAAATGATGATTTTTTTGATTTGCAATCAGCTCATGAGGCACCCACTCATCGAGCTTTTTCACCTTTCCAATTTGCTCCAACTGCCGAACAACCAAAGAATGGTTGACATTGAGTTCTTCGGCAGCTTCTCGTGTAGTTGTAAGAGGATCAGCTTTGATGATGCTCTCACTTGGTACTTGTCAACTTCCAATGGCCATCCACTGTGTCCCTCATCTTCAAGGCTCTCATCTCCTTTGCAAAGCTTCTTGAACCACTACTGCACTGTACGCTCATTAGCAGTCCTGGGACAAATGCGTGGTTCATATTGCCAGTTGTCTTTGCTGCTTTACAATTCATTTTGAACCGGAATAAGAAAACCGATCAAGGTGCTTTTTGTGTAACATCATTTTCCTAGTCTGAAATAAAAATAAATAAATAGCAAGTAACAAGTCATTAGCAAAAAAACATAAAGCAAGAAATGTGCATTCAAATGACATATGACATAACCATATTTAAGAATGTATTCCAATATCAAACAGCAAAATGCAAAAACTGCAATTTCTTTTGCACCAACCTAATAAATGCACATCAAAATCACAATATTACCACACACATCTTAGAATAACTACTGTCAAAAAGACAACAAATGATAAGTGTTAACAGGATGCGTTGAAAAGGCAAAGCCAGTATACTGTTGTTAGGAATATAAATTAGTCCAGCCTCCAAAGAAAACAGTACCAAAGTTCCTCAAGTACTTAAAAATAGAATTACCATAGGATTCAGCAATTCCACACCTGGGTATATATCCAAAGTAAAGAAAAGCACTAATTCAATAAGTCATTAATATATGCACCCCAATGTTCAAAGAAGCATTATTTATAAAAGCCAAGCTATGAAATCAAGCTCGGCATCCATTAACAGAGGAATGGATGGAGAAGGGGTGGCGTATATACATACACAACAGTGTATACTCAGCCGTGAAACAGTGAAATTTCTCCATTTGCAACAACATGCATGGACCTGGAAAGTATTAAGTTTAGTGAACTCAGACAGAGAAGGGTAACTACTACACATTTTCACTTATATGTGGAATCTAAACTATAAAACAGTTGAACCAATTTAACAAAATAGAAACAGACTCATAGCATTCTATCATGTATACTATCATGTAAGAATTGAATCGCCAGTCTATGTCTGACGCAGGATACAGCATGCTTGGGGCTGGTGCATGGGGATCACCCACAGAGATGTTATGGGGAGGGAGGTGGGAGGGGGTTTCATGTTTGGGAACACATGTAAGAATTAAAGATTTTAAAATTTAATAAAAAAAAAAGAGAACAAATGAGTGGTTACCAGAGGGGAGTGGGTGGTGACAGAGACAAGATAGTCGAAGGGGATTAAGAGGTACAAACCAGTAGGTATCAATTAACTAAGATGCATGGATATAATGGACAGCACTGGGAATGTAGTCAATACTATATAATAACTTTATATGGAGTATAAACTATAAAAATGTGGGATACTACATTGTACACCAGAAACTAATACTGTGAGTTACTATACTTTAATTTTTAAAAAGTGACTAAATGGAAAAGAATTTATATTAGTTTCTTACATCGATTATTGACTATTTAAGGCAAAATAGTATTTAAGGCATATAGTGGAGAAATGTATGCCAAAGATAACTCAAAGGGTGAGAAGGAAGACAAGTGAAATTATACCATTACGAGGTTCTCATATGAGTGAAAATGAAAGTGAAAGTATTAGTTGCTCAGCCCTGTCTGATTCTTTGCAGCCTCATAGACTATAGCTGCCAGGCTCCTCCATCCATGGGATTTCCCAGGCAAGAATACTGGAGTGGGTAGCCGTTCCCTTCTCCAGCGGATCTTCCCAAGCCAGGGGTCAAACCCAGATCTCCGGCATTACAGGCAGATTTTTTACCATCTGACCCACAGGGGAAGCTGAAGGCATATCCTTCAGTGTAACAACTAAAATAATATATGGATGTATAGTGGAGAGCCAATAAAGAAGCCAAAATGAGACATAACAAAATAGACCAGAAAAGCAGGGCAAAAGAACAGAGAATAAGTCACACTGAGTTCCAGAAAGACCATCCATAGCTTTTAGTCTGATAGGCTAACCTTCTCCCTTATTATACATTTTTCATTTGGACAAAATTTCCCTAGGTCTAATTGATCTAATGTATCATTTAAAGTTTGCGTTTCTTTGTTAATTTTCTGTTTAGTTGATCTGTCCATAGGTGTGAGTGGGGTATTAAAGTCCCCCACTATTATTGTGTTATTGTTGATTTCCCCTTTCATACTTGTTAGCATTTGTCTTACATATTGCGGTGCTCCTATATTGGGTGCATATATATTTATAATTGTTATATGTTCTTCTTGGATTGATCCTTTGATCATTATGTAGTGGCCTTCTTTGTCTCTTTTCACAGCCTTTGTTTTAAAGTCTATTTTATCAGATATGAGTATTGCCACTCCTGCTTTCTTTTGGTCTCTATTTGCGTGGTATATCTTATTCCAGCCCTTCACTTTCAGTCTATATGTGTCCCTTGTTTTGAGGTGGGTCTCTTGTAAGCAGCATATAGAGGGGTCTTGTTTTTGTATCCATTCGGCCAGTCTTTGCCTTTTGGTTGGGGCGTTCAACCCATTTACGTTTAAAAGACAGCCTTCTGAATGGGAGAAAATAATAGCAAATGAAGCAACTGACAAACAACTAATCTCAAAAATATACAAGCAACTTATGCAGCTCAATTCCAGAAAAATAAACGACCCAATCAAAAAATGGGCCAAAGAACTAAATAGACATTTCTCCAAAGAAGACATACGGATGGCTAACAAACACATGAAAAGATGCTCAACATCACTCATTATCAGAGAAATGCAAATCAAAACCACAACGAGGTACCACTTCACACCAGTCAGAATGGCTGCGATCCAAAAATCTGCAAGCAATAAATGCTGGAGAGGGTGTGGAGAAAAGGGAACCCTCCTACACTGTTGGTGGGAATGCAAACTAGTACAGCCACTATGGAGAACAGTGTGGAGATTCCTTAAAAAATTGCAAATAGAACTACCTTATGACCCAGCAATCCCACTGCTGGGTATACACACCGAGGAAACCAGAATTGAAAGAGACACATGTACCCCAATGTTCATCGCAGCACTGTTTATAATAGCCAGGACATGGAAACAACCTAGATGTCCATCAGCAGATGAATGGATAAGAAAGCTTTGGTACATGTACACAATGGAGTATTACTCAGCCGTTAAAAAGAATTCATTTGAATCAGTTCTGATGAGATGGATGAAACTGGAGCCGATTATACAGAGTGAAGTAAGCCAGAAAGAAAAACACCAATACAGTATACTAACACATATATATGGAATTTAGAAAGATGGCAATGACGACCCTGTATGCAAGACAGGAAAAAAGACACAGCTGTGTATAACGGACTTTTGGACTCGGAGAGAGAGGGAGAGGGTGGGATGATTTGGGAGAATGGCATTCTATCATGTATACTATCATGTAAGAATTGAATCGCCAGTCTATGTCTGACGCAGGATGCAGCATGCTTGGGGCTGGTGCATGGGGATCACCCACAGAGATGTTATGGGGAGGGAGGTGGGAGGGGGTTTCACGTTTGGGAACACATGTAAGAATTAAAGATTTTAAAATTTAATTAAAAAAAAAATAATAAAAAAATAAAATAAAATAATAGTGAAAAAAAAATAAAATAAAATAAAATAAAAAAAAAATAAAGAATAGAAGCTGAAACACATAGCTAGTGAAGCCAAAATTTGAACCTTGACAGTAAAAAAAAAAAAATTTCCCTAGTGATTCTTTCATGTTTATTTTCCACATAAATGTTAGAAATTGTCTAGAACTTGTGGAACACTAGGAGAAAAAATTCAATAGGTTTCTTTTAAAAATCCCATGATATACATTATTTGTATAACCATATTCATATATTAACTTGGGAGAATCAGTACATTTTGGTGTAGATCTATCGTATGTGACTTCCCTGGTGGCTCACATGGTAAAGCGTCTGCCTACAATGCGGGAGACCCGGGTTCGATCCCTGGGTTGGGAAGACCCTCTGGAGGAGGAAATGGCAACCCACTCCGGTATTCTTGCCTGGAGAATCCCATGAATGGAGGAGCCTGGTAGGCTACAGTCCACGGGGTGGCAAACAGTCGGACACGACTGAGTGACTTCACTTGCACTTTCACTCTTTGTATTCGAGAAGTAAGAATATCTTGCTGTGTCTAAAGACTTTTCTTGTGTTTTTCAGAAGCAGGTTAACATTTTGCATGAATCGGTTTTTCACAATTCTGCTTAAGTTTTTCCTCAGCCTCATACCTATATTTGGTACTACTGTAACAGATTTTCTTGTAAATTATATCTGAAAACAGGTTATTATTCTATATGTGAAAGGTACAGATTTCCTTTTAAATTGGAAACAATCTCAAGCTCATAGGTAAGTTGCAATCACGATTCAAAAAGTTTTCCTCTCCAGAACCGTTTGCTAGTGTCAGTTACTGAAACGGCATTCTATTGCTTCTCAAATACTATAGAATGTAATTCCTACAAACAAGGACATATATAGCCACCATCCAACCTTCAGACCCAGGAAGTTAACACTGATGCCACAATCATCATCTAATCCTCAATGAAAAACCTAGCTCAGTAGCCTTAATAAGTTGACTTAATCTGATCAGCATCTGCAGAGATGTATATAACCCATCTCTCACCCATCATCCCCAAGAGCATCCCCTGATTCCCATGCCCCAGAATCTGGTGATGCACATTAGGGAGCCCCCCCGCCAATGCCCACCTCACCCTATTTGTCCTGCTCTGATAAATCCCACCTGGTTGCCCCCACCCCCAAGAAGGCCCATAAACCCCCTTGCTCAGAAACCACCCATCCCTTGTGTGAACACCCTCCTTATCCCACGTGGGCATTGAATCTCTGCCTCACGTGTATTATGTTACCTGATCCGGGATGCCCAATGCAGGGTGCAGGGTGAGAAGTGTGTCCACACAGGAGAGACCCAGGCGTGGACACATGCTCACCCCACGTGGGCTTGGCTTGGACACCACGCCCTGGTTAACTGTGGCTCCCCTGCCAGAATCCGTATTGACAGTGGGCTTTGTTTCTTAATCAAAGGTTTCATTGCTTTAGAAGAGACTTGAGATCAAGGTGTTTAGGCCCCATGATGTTTTCAGTTCCATGACTCTCTCCACCTTTTCCTTTATTGGGACATGACCAGGATAATTTGGTTAGCAAATTGTACTGGGACATCAGAATGCCATTCTCTGGGTAGTGGTGGGGGAATTCTGCTTAGCCTCCCTGGCACCCATTCTCACTTCACAGGGAACTCCCATCCCACAGGCTCTTCTTCCTTGACTGCAACACTCCTGCTGGGAGATGAAATCTTGGGCCCTTCCTGTTTAATCTGCTGGGAGCTCTTGATTGCCTCAGACAGAGGGACATGGTAGAATAGATGCCATAGGACATCAAAAGTGAGGTAATTAGAAGAGCCCAGCTTGTGCCTGGCTTGTTTCTTAGCAGATGCTTATTCGGGAGAAAGCCAACAACATGTCATGTGTGAGGGAGACTGACAATCCCAGAGACAGAGGTGACTTGAGGTGCCTGATGGAGAGAAACCAACATGCCCAGTGAACAGCCAGCACCATCCACTGGGCATGAGTGAGCGAGACATCAGTAATTCAGCCTCAAGGCTTCAAACCTCCCTGATACCAAGAGGAGCAGAGGAGTGCTATCCACACTGTATCCTGACCAAAATGCAGATTCATGGGTAAAACAATGTTGCTGTTTAAAAAAAACAACACTCACTTCTTTTATCACACCATGGTTCTCACCATCCTGTTTGACCCTGGGGGTTTTGTCTCCTCCACCAGAAGTGAGAGACCTTATCTCCAAATTTCTCATACAAAGAGGCCTCAATACACAATCACCCTGGTGATCAAAAAGAACCACAGAAATGAAGACATTCTATGTCATGAATCTCTCATCATGGAACCCAGAATGATGGGGCTCAAAGATCTGGTATTTGTTGATGCAGCGTCTCACTGCTTCTACTTGTAGTGATTTTCTTGCTTTCTGCTGAGTGATGGCACTAAGCCAAGAGCTTATGGGTGCTTCTGCGGTGATCACTAAGTACACTCTCCACTCAGACCCCAGGACCTGATCAGACAGAAGTGTGAGGCTTCAGAGAAATCTCAAGGGATAAAAGCCACAACAAGGGAGGAGACACTGGTTAAAAGACCAGATGGAAGTAGCAGCTGCTCAGATCTGGGCAGCTTTCCTGCAGAGATGGTCCTGCTCCTGGTCCTGCTCCTGCTGGCCCTTCTTCTGTCCCCCACTGGGGAGGCAGGTGAGTAACGGTCCCACCATCAGAGGCCCAGTCTCTCCCGACATACACAGTCCTGCTCAGATGCTACACTCATACACAGCCTCGTTCTGGCCCATCTTCAGGAACTCTTCTAACTCAGGTCAAAGACAAGCAAATATGGACCCATCTCCCCTCTCTACCCTTGGCTGCATGAGCACAGTGGGTAGGCTGGTGTCTTTCTTTCAGCGAAGATTATCGGGGGCCATGAGGCCAAGCCTCACTCCAGTCCTTACATGGCGTATCTTCAAATACAGACTGCAGATAAAATTTTGATCTGTGGGGGTTTCCTCGTGCATGAGGACTTTGTCCTAACGGCAGCTCACTGCCAAGGAAGGTGAGGAGCAGTGCCCAGGTCCCCATCCCTCTGTTGACTCCTCCCAGGGAACAATCTCAGGGGCTGCAGACCTAGGCCACCAGGGAAGGTAAGAAGTTCTTCGGAGGACAGGTGAGCTTTGGCCAGAGAGGGACAGGTCAATGCCACTGATGCATGGAGAGAGGGTCTGATCTAACATAATATGGAAGGAAGCCAATGTTGCACCCTGGAGACCAGAGTGCACATGTGAAAAATTCACATTTTCCTAGACACAGTCAAACTTGTGCAGGATTGAACACCTTCCGTGGACTCCAGGAACTACTACCCTGCCCAGGCTGCATGGAAGCAGACAGCACAGAGATGCTCAGCTCCAAGGCCCATCCCCTAGAATTCTCCCCTCCCTAAGTCCTGCCCTGTCCCAAGCATTCCTTCAGGTTCCTGGCCTGTGTCTCCTGTGACTCATTTTCCTTCTCTGCAGTCTGTGCAGCTCAATCAACGTCACCCTAGGAGCACATAACATCATGGACCGAGAGAAGACCCAGCAGGTCATCCCAGTGAGAAAAGCCATCCCGCACCCACGCTATAATGATAAGACTTTGGCCAACGACATCATGTTACTGCAGGTGGGACACGTGGCTGCACTGACTCTGGGACACTTCCTTCCTGGGGTTCTGCATCCCCCATGACCTCATTCCAGACCCTGCAGGTCTGGAGACTGCAGGACAGTCGTGGGGTTGCCTTCTGTCCCAGGGCTGTGAAGAAGGCAACCCCATGACTGTCCTTCAGTCTCTGTGGGCCATCAGTAGGTAACAATGCCTTTCCTCTACTTTCAGCTGATGAGGAAGGCCAATGCGACCACTGCTGTGAGCCCCATCAGTCTGCCCAGGCACTGGGATACGGTGAATCCAGGGATGCTATGCAGTGTGGCTGGCTGGGGTCACCTTGGCATGGATATGCCCCACCCAGATAAACTACAGGAGGTAGAGAGCTTGAGGTCCAAAGGTCCGAGGAATGCATTTATCGCTGCACATATTACAGCACCACCACCCAGATATGTGCAGGGGACCCGAGAGAGAGAGCAAGAGTTTCTTTAAGGTGAGCTCCCCAGTGTCATCCATGCAAAGCCTTGGTCTCTGGATCTGGGGCAGTGGGAGCGAGTTCTGTCCTGTGTCCCCAGCCTGTCCTCCGATCTGGGGTCTGTCTGAGGTCCCTGGGGGATGGATATTGCCTCAAAGTCACATATGGGCAGAGGTTTCCTGTGGGAGGAGGCGGATTGTCTGGGCCAGATTGAAACCTCAGGACCAACAAAACCCTTTTATCAGCCAGGGCCCCTAACAGGGACCACCCACCCCCGGGTGGCAGGGAGACCAGACCTGAAGAAGGTGAGCTCAGCCCTTGCTCTCTCTGCCCACAGGGTGACTCCAGGGGCCCGCTCGTGTGTAATGGTGTGGCCCAGGGCATTGTGTCCTTTGGAAAAAAGGATGGTACAACTCCACATGTCTACACCAGAATCTCCAGCTTTCTATCCTGGATCCAGACAACAATGACAGAGTACAAATGGCAGGGATCAGACTGAGGAGCCCCTGGTATAGTCCCCTCCATCTTCCCTGGGATTGGAAGCCTTGGTCAAAGTGGGTGGAGGAGGGCTGTCTGGAACTTAATAAACTTTCATCTCTTGAGCAGAAATCACTGATTCCTCCTTTATTCACATATTCGTTAGGTACCTGCTATGTCAGGGAAACATCTGTTCACTGCTGCACTGACAGCCAGCTCCCTCCAGTCACACGTCCCCAGTGCCAGCTCCCGCTCCAGGCTGCCCATGAGCTCCATCAGAGAAGGGAGACCCCTCTCAGGAATACACAACCCCCTTCTTGACAACCCTTGTGTCTCACCCATACGCCTTCTTCCTCGTCCACACCTACTCCCCTCCCCCCCATCCCAGCGCCTTGGGGGGAAAAAAGAGAATCCAGATTTGGAAGGAGGGCCTCATGAGGCTGAGGGTTGAGGCAGAGGGGCACTTGTCCACCCTCACAGAACTGGGGGAGGTTTACAAAGGTGTAGCTCACCGCATGCAGTGTTCCCTCCCTGCATCAGAGCAGGCAGAGCTCAGAAGCCTGAGAAAGTTTCAGGAGGCCTTCAGTATTCCTAGGCCCAGCTTGAGTGCCTGTCACAGCCCTGTCTTGGAGTCCTGGGCCCAGGGCCCTGTGCAGCTTCTGGTGTCCTGAGGGCACATCCTCCTTCAGCGCCAAGGGACTAAGAGAAAGTTCTAAATTCTAAATCCTCCAAAAATATGAGGCTGGAACCATGGCAAAATAGGCAATGGGGCTGCTGTTTGGGCCACATGGGTGAGTCCAGGTCTCGCTGCTCCTCGAGCAAGTGGAGTCTCTGCCTCACCCTTGCCCCGAGCAGAGCCCCACGCCATGGTCCTCACGCACGTGTCCTCTGCCCGCAGATTCTAGGTCTCCTCCAGCCCCTGAGCTTCCCAAGTACAGGAGCCATGTCGCTGTATCCCTGACCCTCGCCTATTGGGTAGTTCTTCATGCTTTCCCCAGAATCTAAGAAGACCCGAGAAGGGAGAAATGCAGACCCTCGTGATTGAGTCACTGAGGGCCTCTGGGGACACAGCTCCTCCCCTGGTTGCAACACAGCCTCCACTTTCTTATTGTTCTTCTTGCTCTGTGACTCTGCAGTGGGGGTGTAAGTGTGGTGACAGTGTCGTTCTCACCTGTCCCACAGCAGAGAACATGGGCTCACGCGGCATGCTCACACCCGGCTGGGGGAAGCACAGCTCTGGGGGCTCTGTGGGGGCACTGAGCCTCCCCTGCTTCCTTCCCCTGTGCTTTGTGTCTGGAAGGAAGAAACCCCAGCAGCTATGACCTGGGCAAATCTTCTGGGAGATGCAGCTACCCCTGCTCCTGATGGCCTTTCTTCTGCCTCCCGAGCTGGGATATGTGAGTGACCATCCCCATTCCCGACAGGGTAGCCCATCTCACTAAACCTCTGCAGTCCTGGGCCTTCTGCTCAGCTCCAAATTCTGAACCAGCTCCCATCCCAACTGAGACTACAAGTTCGATGCTGCATAGACATTCAGCAAGGATGGATGGTAGGAAGCAAGCCTTCACTAAAAGCTTAGGTAGCTCTTAGCCTCTCTCTCAAAATCGGGAAAGTGGGTTGTGCATTTGGTGGAGGATGTGAAGCTATAACACACAAGTAAGAAACTTCCTCCCTCCAGCCAGGAAAAGGCACCTCAGACAAACCATTCAAGCGCGGGAGGTGTCAGTGGACCTAGCTTAAGAACCAGAGAAACTTGTCAGTTTCCCCACCCTTCACTCCTGCCCAGAAGAGGAGCCCAGGGTGTGACTGGTCAGAAATGGCTAGATGGCAGCACCCAAAGATCTCTGGGTGTCGTTACTCTTCCCCAGGCCCCAAGCTGTTCATTTTCTGCCCCATTGTCCTGGGCAGTGTCCTCCCCTATCCCTGTGGTCTTAAATCCCACCAGTACTATCCCCAACAAACCTCAGCCAAAAGCTAATTGGAGGCCATTCACGCGTCAACAGATGTTTACTGAGATCCTGGGATCCATTATGCTCTAGTACATGAGGATTTTAGAAAATCCAACTCCATAAACTCATAGGTGGATTATTAGCAAATGGCACCATCAGGACATTAGCAGAGGCTCAGAGGGGTCCAGGAGACTCCATGAGAATGAGGGCTCATCAGGGGGTCCCATCCATGATCTTCTGGGCTCCACCCTCTGGAAGGCAGTCTCTGGCCCCTCCATATGTTTGTGAATCAGGATGTGGAGAATAATACTGAGGTTTGGAGTTCAGAAAAGTTTATCCCACTGCATTGAGAACCGGGAGGACTCTCCCCTAGTGTCTGTTGAGCACTGTTGACCCACCTTGACTGCAACCTTCCCGAATCTCCCTTCCAACCATAGCCTCCCCCATCTCCCCATCTTTCAGCCTTTACTTTCAGAGGAGATCACTGGGGGCCATGAGGCCAAGCCCCACTCCCGCCCCTACATGGTTTTGGTTCAGTTTCTGGGTGAGATGAGTAGGAAGAGGTGTGGTGGTGTTCTCATACAAAAGGACTTTGTTCTGACGGCTGCTCACTGCAGAGGAAGGTGAGGGGCAGTAGCCAGCCTACCCTATCTGAGGCCTGGACAGGGACCCGTCCTCTCCCCAGGAGCTGAGCCCAGGGGTACCCCGCCTTCACCCCAGGATCCTGGAAATCAGGACCACAAGAGCTCATCAAACAAGCCATCTTACGAGCAGGACTAGGGTGATGAAAAGCTGAGAAACAGGACAAGTAAAGTTTTGAGGTCAGTGGGTCGGAGGTGAGAACAAGAGGCAGGGTTGAGAAGGGTCGATCCACAATGGCCAAATAAAGCATCAGAGAAGGATGAGAGTGTGCAGTGAGAGCCAAAACCCAGACTCAGAGTCACTTCACAATATCGCTGAGAAAGCTCCCGGAGCCCTGCCCTCATGTCCCCGAGAAGCACAGGGCCCAGAGTCACTCAGCCCAGGACCGTCTGTCACCTCAATTCCCCCTCAGCTGCTGCCCTGTCCTGGTGTCACCTGCCTGTCACAGCTCCTGGGGTGCATCTCCGGTGACCCCATGATCCCCACACACATGCTCTGCTCTCCGTGCAGCTCAAGCATCATCATCACCCTGGGGGCCACACATCAAACAGCAGGAGAGGACCCAGCAGGCCTTCGGGGTGAGGAGGGCCATCCGCCACCCAGACTACAATCCTGAGAACTTCTCCAACGACATCATGTTACTGCAGGCAAGGAAAACTCCCCACTGGCCCTGCCCTCCTGGGATCAGATCATTGCCCTCCCAGGATCTCCTGCCCTTTCCTCCCTCCCATCCTGGCTGCCTGACCAGTTCCTGTGGCTCAGGAGAGAGGGGAGACACATCAACATCACTGCCCTGTCCAGGCTTGGGGACCACTGGCTGAGCCAGACTCTTGCCTCTTCCCATAGCTGGAGAGAAAGGCCAAACAGACTGCAGCTGTGAGGCAGCTCCGCCTGCCCAGGGCCATGGCCTGCACGAAGCCAGGACAGACATGCAGTGGGGCTGGCTGGGGGAAGGACTCCATAGGCACCTGCCCTAACTCACTGCAGGAGGTAAAGCTGACCATGCAGGAGGATCAAATGTGTGAGTCCCACTTACACTACTATTACACCAACACCATCCAGCTATGTACGGGGGACCCAAAGACAAAGAAAGCTTCCTTTAAGGTGAGAAGGACAGTCCACTTTGCTTGGATCTGGGGAGAAGTGTGTTTGCTGAAGATCTGGGTTCTGGGGAACGCCTCACCCTCTAGACACCAGGACACATCCTGGGGCTTGTGTGTGAGTATGCTAGTGTATGAGATGAGTGCAATTGTGTGGCAGTTGCAACATTCTTTGGCATTGCCTTTCTTTGGGATTGGAATGAAAACTGATTTTTTCCAGTCCTGTGGCCACTGGTGAGTTTTCCAAATTTGCTGACATATTGAGTGCAGCACTTTCACAGCATCATCTTTTAGGATTTGAAAGAGCTCAACTGGAATTCTATCACCTCCACTAGCTTTGTTCATTGTGATGCGTCCCACTTAAGAATGGGAAAACTTAGCAATGGAAACAGTGACAGACTTTTTTGTGGGGGGGCTCCAAAATCACTGCAGATGGTGATTGTAGCCATGAAATTAAAAGACGCTTGCTCCTTGGAAGAAAAGTTACGACCAACGTAGATAGTATATTCAAAAGCAGAGACATTACTTTGCCAACAAAGGTCTCTCTAGTCAAAGCTATGGTTTTTCCAGTAGTCATGTATGGATGTGAGAGTTGGATTATAAAGAAAGCTGAGTGCCAAAGAACTGATGCTTTTGAACTGTGGTGTTGGAGAAGACTCAGGACAGTTCCTTGGACTGAAAGGAGATCCAAGCAGTCCTTCTGAAAGGAAATCAGTCCTAAATATTCATTGGAAGGACTGATGTTGAAGCTGAAACTCCGATACTTTGGCCACCTGATGTGAAGAATTGACTCATTGGAAAAGACCTTGATGCTGGGAAAGATTGAAGGCAGGAGGGGAAGGGGTCAACAGAGGATGAGATGGTTGGATGGCCTCACCGACTCAATATACATAAGTTTGAGTAAACTCCAGGAGTTGGTGATGGACAGGAAGGCCTGGTGTGCTGCAGTCCATGGGGTCACAGACTTGGACACGACTGAGCAACTGAAATGAACTGAAGGCCCACTTGTCTTTGTACTCCAGGATGTCTGTCTCTAGATGAGTGATCAAACCATCATGGTTTTCTGGGTCATTAAGGTCTTTGTTGTAATGTTCTTCTGTGTATTCCTGCCACTTCTTCTTAATATCTTCTGCTTCTGTTAGGCCCTTTCTGTTCTTTATTGCTCCCATCTTTGCATGAAATGTTCCCTTGGTATCTCTAATTTTCTTGAAGAGATCTGTAGTCTTCCCATTCTACTGTTTTCCTCTATTTCTTTGCATTGATCACTTTGGAAGGCTTTATCTCTCCTTGCTATTCTTTGGAACTCTGCATTCAGATGGATGTATCTTTCATTTTCTCCTTTGCCTTTTGCTTCTCTTCTTTCCTCAGCTGTTTGTAAGGCCTCTTCAGACAACCATTTTGCCTTTTTGCCTTTCTTCTTCTTGGGATTGGTTTTGATCACCACTTCCTGTACAATGTTATGAACCTCCATCCATAGTTCTTTAGGCATTCTATCTATCAAATCTAATCCCTTGAGTCTACTTGCCACTTCCACTGTAAAATCTTAAGAGATTTGATGTAGGTCATACCTGAATGACCTACATGTTTTCCCTACTTTCTTCAACTTAAGCCTAAATTTTGCAATATGGAGTTCATGATTTGAGCCACAGTCAGCTCCTGGTCTTGTTTTTGTTGACTGTATAGAGCTTCTCCATTTTCAGCTATAAAGAATATAATCAATCTGATTTCAGCATTGACCATAGAGTGATATCCAGGTGTAGTCATCTCTTATGTTGTTGGAAGAGGATGCTTGCTAGGACCACTGCATTCTCTTGACAAAATTCTGTTAGCTTTTGCCTTGTTTCATTTTGTACTCCAAGGTCAAACTTACTTGTTACTCCAAGTGTCTCTTGACTTTTTACTTTTGCATTCCTGTCCCCATGATAAAAAGGACATCTTTATTAGTGTATAGAAATGCAAGGTTGAGGGTTGAGGCAGGGGGGCACTTGTCCACCCTAACAGAAATGAGGGAGGTTTACAAAGGTGTAGCTCACCCCATGCAGTGTTCCCTCCCTGCATCAGAGTATGCAGAGCTCAGAAGCCTGAGAAAGTTTCAGGAGGCCTTCAGTATTCCTAAGCCTAGCTTGAGTGCCTGTCACACTGGGCCCAGGGCCCTGTGCAGCCTCTGGTTTCCTGAGGGCATATCCTCCTTCAGCCCCAAGACACCTAGAGGGAGCTCTTCCAGCTTGGGCTGAGATAGCTGCTTCCAACTCCATTGCTCGCACATCTGTGTGTGTGTGTGTGTGTGTGTGAGTGTGTAAATATATTTTTCCCCAAAGGAAAGTCTCTGTAAAGCAATTATTGGTTTCACTGAATCCTAAAGTTTCGAAGGTATCTATAGCCATAGGTTATCGGGTATATTTTTTCTTCTATTTTTCATCGATCTTGAGGTTTTCCTATAGGTACATATTGAGAAAACCAACTTCACTTTTAAAACATGCGCCTTAGAGAGCACTGAGAGGAAGTGGTTTGCTGAACATTAGAATGGAGAGTGAGCGCCAACCGTCACAAAATGTCTTTTGGGTAGAAAGTAACACATATTCATCAAAACATATTCCTCATAAATGGAACATATTCATCACAGAAAGACAACTAAAACAGAACATATATATCTTAGAAAATAAAAAATACCAAAAATTTCACAATCTTGGATCACCATCATTAATGCTTAAGCATATTTCCTTCCACTGTTTTTCTATTTATTCATAAGATGCTCGCTTCAACTCCCTGGGATTGGGCTGTTTAGAGCTCCTCATGCCATCCTTTCCATTCCTCTTTCTTCTGTCCTCATAGTGGTGAGAGTGTTGGGGTCATCTGCACATGTTTAGGATGGCCTGGCCCAGAGACATCAGATATATGGCTCTCTGGACTCTGGACAGAGAATACTTAGTGGGGAGTAAGTATTAGATGACCGGTATCTGTTTTCCCTTCCCCACTCACCAGTCACCAGCATTTCTGGAAAGGAAGCCCCTCTGACTCACAAACACCCTGATTCAAGTGGGACAGCCCCCTAGGTGAGCTTGAGGGGTGCTGGATACCTCAGCACAACCCAATCATGTCGTCATTGCTGAAGGACCCAGTGATGGTTTGTTCTGTTTCAATGAATATCAAGTCCAGGACTTTCACTCTAAACTGTAGGATAAGAAAAAATCCCTTTGTTGCAGAATAGTTACATTTAAAGAGGTAATTCTAAACTTGCCAAAAATGTGAGGCTGGAACCTTGGCAAGACAGGAAATGGGGTTGCTGTTTGGGCCACGTGGGTGAGCCCAGGTCTCGCTGCTCCTAGAGCAAGTGCGGTCTCTCCCTTACCCTTGGCCCCAAGGTGAGCCCCACGCCATGGTCCTCACACACGTGTCCTCTGCCCGCAGATTCTAGGTCTCCTCCAGCCTCTGGCCCTCTCAAGCACAGGGGCCATGTCACTGTATCCCTGACCCTCACCTACTGCATAATTCTTCATGCTTTCCCCAGAATCAAAGACCCAAGAGGGGAGAAATAGAGACCCTTGTGATTCAGTCACTGAGGGCCTCTGGGGACACAGCTCCTCCCCTGGCTGCAACACAGCCTCCACTTTCTTGTTGTTCTTCTTGCTTTGTGACTCTGCAGTGGGAGTGCAAGTGTGGTGACAGTGTCGTTCTCACCTATCCCACAGCAGAGAACATGGGCACACGTGGCATGCTCACACCCGCCTGCGGGGAGCACAGCTCTGGGAGGTCGGTGGGGGGCACCGAGCCTCCCCTGCTTCCTTCCCCTGTGCTTTGTGTCTGGAAGGAAGAAACCCCAGCAGTCCTGACTGGGCAGACCTTCTGGAAGATGCAGCCACTCCTGCCACTGATGGCTTTTCTTCTGCCTCCCAGGTGGGACATATGAGTGACCGTCCCCGTTCCTGAGGGTGGAACTCATCTCACGACACCTCCCGCAGTCCTGACCCTTCTTCTCAGCTCCAATTTCTGAACCAGCTCCTTCCCCAAGCAAGATTACAAGTCTGATGCTGCATAGACACTCAGCAAGGAGGGGTGGCAGGCAGGCAGGAAGGTTTTCACTAAGAGCTTTCATGGATCGCAGTCATTCTCACCACCAGGAAAGTGGGTTGTGCATTTGTTGGAGGATGTGAAGCTACAAAACACAAGTAAGTAAAATTCCTCTCTCCAGCCAGGAAAGGACAACTCAGATAAACCACCCACAGTACAGGAGTTGTCAGTGGACCCAGATTAAGAACACATGAAATTTCTCAGCATCTGCCACCCCTCACTCCTACTCAGGAGAGGAGCCCAGGGTGTGTGCTTCCTCCAGCCCAGTACATCATTTCTCATCATGTTCTAAGCAGATAAGTGAAATAAGCAGGTGACAATATGCAGCCTTAACATGCTCCTTTTCCTATTTGGAACCAGTCTGTTGTTCTATGACCAGTTCTAACTGTTGCTTCCTGACCTGCATACAGGTTTCTCAAGAGGCAGGTCAGGTGGTCTGGTATTCCCATCTCTTTCAGAATTTTCAGTTTGTTGTGATCCACACAGTCAAGGGCTTTGGCGTAGTCAATAAAGCAGAAATAGATGTTTTTCTGGAACTCTGTTTTTTCCATGATCCGGTGGATGATGGCAATTTGATCTCTGGTTCCTCTGCCTTTTCTAAAACCAGCTTGAACATCTGGAATTTCATGGGTCACATATTGCTGAAGCCTGGCTTGGAGAATTTTGAGCATTACTTTACTAGCATGTGAGATGAGTGCAATTGTGCGGTAGTTTGAGAATTCTTTGCATTGCCTTTCTTTGGGATTGGAATGAAAACTGACCTTTTCCAGTCCTGTGGCCACTGCTGAGTTTTCCAAATTCGCTGGCATATTGAATGCAGCTGTCAGGAGCCGCATTAGGCATTACTGACAAAATGGGGGCACGGCCCCCAACCCCCTCTCCTTTTCCCGCAAGCACAGACCCAGGATGAAGGAGTTAGGCCTTGTGATTCTGACTTGTTCTTTCCTTTCTTCAGTTGAGTTGGCTGGAAAAAATGTTAAGGTGCTTATTGTTCTTGAGAGAAGCAAGAGGAAGCACAGAGCGTTCTGCAGTTGTGCCCAGAAAATAATCTATACAGTAACCATTGACATTTGTTCAAGGATCTTTACAAAGAATGTTACAGGATAAGCATGTAGGCCGCCACTTGAGGCCATGGGAAGGATTGTTATCTGAGACCTGTTTGTGAGGCAATGTTTATGGCAAAGGAAGTTTGCTGAGTTTAAGGTTTAGGAATAGGTAAGAATAGCTAGAAGCCTTTTTAAGAGATAGTGAGCTTAGGATATTAGGGCAAAGCAGGATTTAGAAAGATGTGAAATAAACTGAGGAACGTGACATAAGCATGAATTACAATGTAAACAGGACTCCAAGAGAATCGCTAGAGCAGGAACTCTGTTTGAAGGGCAACAGTGAGATTATAAATCTGGGTCAGGGGGAACTGAAAAGGTCAAACCTCTGACTAATGCTTTTGTCAAAGTATAAAAGAAGACCTGATGCTTAAAATAAACATGTAGTCCCGTACCTCCCGTCAGAGGCTACATCATTCCCCGCCAACACCGCTCACCCTTCAGGCTGACTCCCTGGCTGCTGGAGCTGGACTCCAGCATGCAGCGCTTTCACAGCGTCATCTTCCAGGATTTGAAATAGCTCAACTGGAATTCCATCACCTCCACTAGCTTTGTTCATAGTGATGCTTCCTAAGGCCCACTTGACTTCACATTCCAGGATGTCTGGCTCTAGGTGAGTCATCACACCATGGGGATGATCTGGCTCATGAAGATCTTTTTTGTACAGTTCTTCTGTGTATTCTTGCTACCTTTTCTTAATTTCTTTTGCTTCTGTTAGGTCCCTACCATTTCTGTACTTTATTGAGCACATCTTTGCATGAAATGTTCCCTTGGTATCTCTAATTTTCTGGAAGAGATCTCTAGTCTTTCCCATTCTATTGTTTTCCTCTATTTCTTTGCATTGATCACTGAGGAAGGCTTTCTTATCTCTCCTTGCTATTCTTTGGAAAGATGTTCAACATCACTAATTATGGGGTATTAGGTTGGTGAAAAAATAATTGCAACTTCAAACTGAATTTTAAATCATTATAACTAGGCTCAAACACTTCTTAATTAATCAAAATAGGAACCATTACTATCAACACATTTTTGCACACAAGACATAAGTTTATTTATTTCTGTAAAGTAAAAATCCATGATTCTGGATTTGACCAACTCTCAGAAAGTATTTTCTACCTCCTGCTGGTTGTGGAAGTGCTTTCCCTGAAAAAAGTTGTCGAGATGCTTGAAGAAATGGAAGTCAGTTAGCAAGAGGTCAGGTGAAAATACTGGATGAGGCCAAACTTTGTAGCCCTAATCATACAATTTTTGAAGAGTCAGTTGTATGATGTGTGATCAGGCATTGTCGTGGAGACAAACTGAGCACATTCTGTTGACCACTGCTGGCTGTAGGCATCAGTTTTGGTGCAGCTCATCTATTTGCTGAGCATACTTCTGAGACATAATGGTTTCACTTGGATTCAGAAAGCTATAGTGGGTTAGATGGGCAGCAGACTACCAAACAGTGACCACGACCCCTTTTTCGGTACACATTTGGCTTTGGGACGTGCTCTAGAGCTTCTTCTCGGCTCCACCACTGAGCTGGTGGTTGCCAGAGTCATATAAAACCCACGTTTCATCCCATGTCACAATCCTATGTAGAAATGGTTCGTTGTTGTTGCATAGACTAAGAGAAGATGACACTTCAAAATGATGATTTTTTTGATTTGCAATCAGCTCATGAGGCACCCACTCATCGAGCTTTTTCACCTTTCCGATTTTCTCCAACTGCTGAACAACCAAAGAATGGTTGACATTGAGTTCTTTGGCAGCTTCTCGTGTAGTTGTAAGAGGATCAGCTTTGATGATGCTCTCACTTGGTACTTGTCAACTTCCAATGGCCATCCACTGTGTCCCTCATCTTCAAGGCTCTCATCTCCTCTGCAAAGCTTCTTGAATCACTACTGCACTGTATGCTCATTAGCAGTCCTGGGACAAATGCGTGATTCATATTGTGAGTTGTCTTTGCTGTTTTACGATCCATTTTGAACCGGAATAAGAAAACCGATCAAGGTGCTTTTTGTGTAACATCATTTTCCTAGTCTGAAATAAAAATAAATAAATAGCAAGTACCAAGTCATTAGCAAAAAAACATAAAGCAAGAAATGTGCATTAAAATGACATATGACATAACCATATTTAAGAATGTATTCCAATATCAAACAGCAAAATGCAAAAACTGCAATTCCTTTTGCACCAACCTAATAAATGCACATCAAAATCACAATATTACCACACACATCTTAGAATAACTACTGTCAAAAAGACAACAAATGATAAGTGTTAACAGGATGCGTTGAAAAGACAAAGCCAGTATACTGTTGTTAGGAATATAAATTAGTCCAGCCTCCAAAGAAAACAGTACCAAAGTTCCTCAAGTACTTAAAAATAGAATTACCATAGGATTCAGCAATTCCACACCTGGGTATATATCCAAAGTAAAGAAAAGCACTAATTCAATAAGTCATTAATATATGCACCCCAATGTTCAAAGAAGCATTATTTATAAAAGCCAAGCTATGAAATCAAGCTCGGCATCCATTAACAGAGGAATGGATGGAGAAGGGGTGGTGTATATATACACACGACAGTGTATACTCAGCCATGAAACAGTGAAATTTCTCCATTTGCAACAACATGCATGGACCTGGAAAGTATTAAGTTTAGTGAACTCAGACAGAGAAGGGTAACTACTACACATTTTCACTTATATGTGGAATCTAAACTATAAAACAGTTGAACCAATTTAACAAAATAGAAACAGACTCATAGATAGAGAACAAATGAGTGGTTACCAGAGGGGAGTGGGTGGTGACAGAGACAAGATAGTCGAAGGGGATTAAGAGGTACAAACCAGTAGGTATCAAATAACTAAGATGCAGGGATATAATAGACAGCACTGGGAATGTAGTCAATACTATATAATAACTTTATATGGAGTATAAACTATAAAAATGTGGGATACTACATTGTACACCAGAAACTAATACTGTGAGTTACTATGCTTTAATTTTTAAAAAGTGACTAAATGGAAAAGAATTTATATCAGTTTCTTACATCGATTATTGACTATTTAAGGCAAAATAGTATTTAAGGCATATAGTGGAGAAATGTATGCCAAAGATAACTCAAAGGGTGAGAAGGAAGACAAGTGAAATTATACCATTACGAGGTTCTCATATGAGTGAAAATGAAAGTGAAAGTATTAGTTGCTCAGCCCTGTCTGATTCTTTGCAGCCTCATAGACTATAGCTGCCAGGCTCCTCCATCCATGGGATTTCCCAGGCAAGAATACTGGAGTGGGTAGCCGTTCCCTTCTCCAGCGGATCTTCCCAAGCCAGGGGTCAAACCCAGATCTCCGGCATTACAGGCAGATTTTTTACCATCTGACCCACAGGGGAAGCTGAAGGCATATCCTTCAGTGTAACCACTAAAATAATATATAGATGTATAGTGGAGAGCCAATAAAGAAGCCAAAATGAGACATAACAAAATAGAGCAGAAAAGCAGGGCAAAAGAACAGAGAATAAATCACACTGAGTTCAGAAAGACCTTCCATAGCTTTTAGTCTGATAGGCTAACCTTCTCCCTTATTATACATTTTTCATTTGGACAAAATTTCCCTAGTGATTCTTTCATGTTTATTTTCCACATAAATGTTAGAAATTGTCTAGAACTTGTGGAACACTAGGAGAAAAAATTCAATAGGTTTCTTTTAAAAATCCCATGATATACATTATTTGTATAACCATATTCATATATTAACTTGGGAGAATCAGTACATTTTGGTGTAGATCTATTGTATGCGACTTCCCTGGTGGCTCACATGGTAAAGCGTCTGCCTACAATGCGGGAGACCCGGGTTCGATCCCTGGGTTGGGAAGACCCTCTGGAGGAGGAAATGGCAACCCACTCCGGTATTCTTGCCTGGAGAATCCCATGAATGGAGGAGCCTGGTAGGCTACAGTCCACGGGGCGGCAAAGAGTCGGACACGACTGAGCGACTTCACTTGCACTTTCACTCTTTGTATTCGAGAAGTAAGAATATCTTGCTGTGTCTAAAGACTTTTCTTGTGTCTTTCAGAAGCAGGTTAACATTTTGCATGAATCGGTTTTTCACAATTCTGCTTAAGTTTTTCCTCAGCCTCATACCTATATTTGGTACTACTGTAACAGATTTTCTTGTAAATTATATCTGAAAACAGGTTATTATTCTATATATGAAAGGTACAGATTTCCTTTTAAATTGGAAACAATCTCAAGCTCATAGGTAAGTTGCAATCACGATTCAAAAAGTTTTCCTCTCCAGAACCGTTTGCTAGTGTCAGTTACTGAAATGGCATTCTATTCCTTCTCAAATACTATAGAATGTAATTCCTACAAACAAGGACATATATAGCCACCATCCAACCTTCAGACCCAGGAAGTTAACACTGATGCCACAATCATCATCTAATCCTCAATGGAAAACCTAGCTCAGTAGCCTTAATAAGTTGACTTAATCTGATCAGCATCTGCAGAGATGTATATAACCCATCTCTCACCCATCATCCCCAAGAGCATCCCCTGATTCCCACGCCCCAGAATCTAGTGATGCACATTAGGGAGCCCCCCCGCCAATGCCCACCTCACCCTATTTGTCCTGCTCTGATAAATCCCACCTGGTTGCCCCCACCCCCAAGAAGGCCCCTAAACCCCCTTGCTCAGAAACCACCCATCCCTTGTGTGAACACCCTCCTTATCCCACGTGGGCATTGAATCTCTGCCTCACGTGTATTCTGTTACCTGATCCGGGATGCCCAATGCAGGGTGCAGGGTGAGAAGTGTGTCCACACAGGAGAGACCCAGGCGTGGACACATGCTCACCCCACGTGGGCTTGGCTTGGACACCACGCCCTGGTTAACTGTGGCTCCCCTGCCAGAATCCGTATTGACAGTGGGCTTTGTTTCTTAATCAAAGGTTTCATTGCTTTAGAAGAGACTTGAGATCAAGGTATTTAGGCCCCATGATGTTTTCAGTTCCATGACTCTCTCCACCTTTTCCTTTATTGGG
Source organism: Capricornis sumatraensis (assembly GCF_032405125.1). NCBI lineage: Eukaryota > Metazoa > Chordata > Mammalia > Artiodactyla > Bovidae > Capricornis > Capricornis sumatraensis. The sequence goes on along the minus strand of NC_091087.1, from coordinate 42,064,255 downwards.
ACATGACCAGGACAATTTGGTTAGCAAATTGTACTGGGACATCAGAATGCCATTCTGTGGGTAGTGGTGGGGGAATTCTGCTTAGCCTCCCTGGCACCCATTCTCACTTCACGGGGAACTCCCATCCCACAGGCTCTTCTTCCTTGACTGCAACACTCCTGCTGGGAGATGAAATCTCGGGCCCTTCCTGTTTAATCTGCTGGGAGCTCTTGATTGCCTCAGACAGAGGGACATGGTAGAATAGATGCCATAGGACATCAAAAGTGAGGTAATTAGAAGAGCCCAGCTTGTGCCTGGCTTGTTTCTTAGCAGATGCTTATTCGGGAGAAAGCCAACAACATGTCATGTGTGAGGGAGACTGACAATCCCAGAGACAGAGGTGACTTGAGGTGCCTGATGGAGAGAAACCAACATGCCCAGTGAACAGCCAGCACCATCCACTGGGCATGTGTGAGCGAGACATCAAGTAATTCAGGCTTCAAACCTCCTTGAAACCAAGAGGAGCAGAGAAGTGCTATCCACACTGTATCCTGACCAAAATGCAGATTCATGGGTAAAACAATGTTGCTGTTTTGAAAAAAAAACACTCACTTCTTTTATCACACCATGGTTCTCACCATCCTGTTTGACCCTGGGGGTTTTGTCTCCTCCACCAGAAGTGAGAGATCTTGTCTCCAAATTTCTCATACAAAGAGGCCTCAATACACAATCACCCTGGTGATCAAAGAGAACCACAGAAATGAAGCCATTCTATGTCATGAATCTCTCATCGTGGGACCCAGAATGATGGGGCTCAAAGATCTGGTATTTGTTGATGCAGCGTCTCACTACTTCTACTTGTAGTGATTTTCTTGCTTTCTGCTGAGTGATGGCACTAAGCCAAGAGCTTATGGGTGCTTCTGCGGTGATCACTAAGTACACTCTCCACTCAGACCCCAGGACCTGATCAGACAGAAGTGTGAGGCTTCAGAGAAATCTCAAGGGATAAAAGCCACAACATGGGAGGAGACACTGGTTAAAAGACGGAAGTAGCAGCTGCTCAGATCTGGGCAGCTTTCCTGCAGAGATGGTCCTGCTCCTGGTCCTGCTCCTGCTGGCCCTTCTTCTGTCCCCCACTGGGGAGGCAGGTGAGTAATGGTCCCACCCTCAGAGGCCCAGTCTCTCCCGACATACACAGACCTGCTCAGATGCTACACTCATACACAGCCTCGTTCTGGCCCATCTTCAGGAACTCTTCTAACTCAGGTCAAAGACAAGCAAATATGGACCCATCTCCCCTCTCTACCCTTGGCTGCATGAGCACAGTGGGTAGGCTGGTGTCTTTCTTTCAGCGAAGATTATCGGGGGCCATGAGGCCAAGCCTCACTCCAGTCCCTACATGGCGTATCTTCAAATACAGACTGCAGATAAAACTTTGATCTGTGGGGATTTCCTCATGTGTGAGGACTTTGTACTAACCGCAGCTTGCTGCCAGGGAAGGTGAGGAGCAGTACCCAGGTCCCCATCCCTCTGTTGACTCCTGCCAGGGAACAATCTTCTCAGGGGCTGCAGACCTAGGCCACCAGGGAAGGTAAGAAGTTCTTCGGAGGACAGGTGAGATTTGGCCAGAGAGGGACAGGTCAATGCCACTGATGCATGGAGAGAGGGTCTGATCTAACATAATATGGAAGGAAGCCAATGTTGCACCCTGGAGACCAGAGTGCACATGTGAAAAATTCACATTTTCCTAGACACAGTCAAACTTGTGCAGGATTGAACACCTTCCGTGGACTCCAGGAACTACTACCCTGCCCAGGCTGCATGGAAGCAGACAGCACAGAGATGCTCAGCTCCAAGGCCCACCCCCTAGAATTCTCCCCTCCCTAAGTCCTGCCCTATCCCAAGCATTCCTTCAGGTTCCTGGCCTGTGTCTCCTGTGACTCCCTTTCCCTCTCTGCAGTCTTTGCAGGTCAATAAACGTCACCCTAGGGGCACATAACATCATGGACCGAGAGAGGACCCAGCAGGTCATCCAAGTGAGAAGAGCCATCCCCCACCCTGAGTATGATGATGAGACTGGGGCCAATGACATCATGTTACTGCAGGTGGGACACGTGGCTGCACTGACTCTGGGACACTTCCTTCCTGGGGTTCTGCATCCTCCATGACCTCATTCCAGACCCTGCAGGTCTGGAGACTGCAGGACAGTCGTGGGGTTGCCTTCTGTCCCAGGGCTGTGAAGAAGGCAACCCCTCGACTGTCCTGCAGTCTCTGTGGGCCATCAGTAGGTAACAATGTCTTTCTTCTGCTTTCAGCTGATGAGGAAGGCGAATGTGACCACTGCTGTGAGCCCCATCAGTCTGCCCAGGCACTGGGATACGGTGAATCCAGGGATGCTATGCAGTGTAGTTGGCTGGGGTCATCTTGGTGTGGATATGTCCCGCCCAGATAAACTACAAGAGGTAGAGGTTGAAGTCCAAAGGGCAGAGAAATGAACCTCTCGCCACCCATATTACAGAACCACCACCCAGATATGTGCAGGGGACCCGAGAGAGAGCAAGAGTTCCTTTAAGGTGAGCTCCCCAGTGTCATCCATGCAAAGCCTTGGTCTCTGGATTGGGGCAAAGGGAGCAAGCTCTTTCCTGTGTCCCCAGCCTGTTCTCCGATCTGGTGTCTTTCTGAGGTCCCTGGGGGATGGATATTGCCTCAAAGTTACATATGGGCAGAAGTTTCCTGTGGGAGGAGGCGGATTGTCAGGGCCAGATTGAAACCTCAGGACCAACAAAACCCTTTTATCAGCCAGGGCCCCTAACAGGGACCACCCATCCCAGGGTGGCAGGGAGACCAGACCTGAAGAAGGTGAGCCCAGCCCTTGCCCTCTCTGCCCACAGGGTGACTCCAGGGGCCCGCTCGTGTGTAATGGTGTGGCCCAGGGCATTGTGTCCTTTGGAAAAAAGGATGGTACGACTCCACATGTCTACACCAGAATCTCCAGCTTTCTATCCTGGATCCAGACAACAATGACAGAGGACAAATGGCAGGGATCAGACTGAGGTGGCCCAGGATGGACCCCTCCATCTTCCCTGGGATTGGAAGCCTTGGTCAAAGTGGGTGGAGGAGGGCTGTCTGGAACTTAATAAACTTTCATCTCTTGAGCAGAAATCACTGATTCCTCCTTTATTCACATATTCGTTAGGTACCTGCTATGTCAGGGAAACATCTGTTCACTGCTGCACTGACAGCCAGCTCCCTCCAGTCACACGTCCCCAGTGCCAGCTCCCGCTCCAGGCTGCCCATGAGCTCCATCAGAGAAGGGAGACCCCTCTCAGGAATACACAACCCCCTTCTTGACAACCCTTGTGTCTCATCCATGCGCCTTCTTCCTCGTCCACACCTACTCCCCTCCCCCCCATCCCAGCGCCTTGGGGGGAAAAAAGAGAATCCAGATTTGGAAGGAGGGCCTCATGAGGCTGAGGGTTGAGGTGGGGGGCACTTGTCCACCCTCACAGAACTGGGGGAGGTTTGCAAAGGTATAGCTCACCCCATGAGTATTCCCTCCCTGCATCAGAGCAGGCAGAGGTCAGAAGCCTGAGAAAGCTTCAGGAGGCCTTCAGTATTCCTAGGCCCAGCTTGAGTGCCTGTCACAGCCCTGTCTTGGAGTCCTGGGCCCAGGGCCCTGTGCAGCCTCTGGTGTCCTGAGGGCATATCCTCCTTCAGCCCCAAGGGACCGTGAGGGAGCTCTTCCACCTTGGGCTGAGCCAGCCGCTCCCCACCTTCATCATTCCCACGTGTGTTTATGTATGAATATATTTATCTCCAAAGGAAACTCACTCTAAAGAAAATCATTGGTTTCAAGGTATCCTAAAGTTTCAGAGAGTATCTATAGCCTATAGTTATTGGGTACATTTCTTCCTGCATTTTTTTTTTCAATTGCTGAAGTTTTGATGCAAGGTTCAGAAGAGCAACCTCAATTTTAAGACATGCAGTTTAGAGAGGGCTTAAGAGAAGTGGTTTGCTGAACATTTGAATGGAGAGTGAGCTTCAACTATTGAAGAACGTGTTCTGGTAGAAAGTAATACATATTCATCAAAATATATTCCTCATAAATGGAACATACTCAACATGGTGCGTGCAAGTGTGCAAAGTTACTGCAATCGTGTCAGATTCTTTGTGACCCTATGGACTGTCCCCCTCCAGGCTCCTCTGCCCATTCATCACAGAAAGACAACTAATTACAGCACATATGGATAAGAAAAGTAAACGAAGTGCAGTCCCTCCACCCCCAGATCACCATCAGTAATGCTGAAGCATATTTCCTTCCACTATTTTTCTATTTATTCATAAGATGCTCTTGCTTCAACTCCCTTGGGGTTGGGTTGTTTAGAGCTCCTCATGCCGTCCTTTCCATTCCTCTTTCTTCTGTCCTCATACTGGTGAGAGTGTTGGGTCATCTGCACATGTTTAGGATGGCCAGACCCAGAGACATCTGAGACGTGGCTCTCTGGACTCTGGACAGAGAATACTTAGTGGGGAGTAAGGATTAGATGACGGGCATCTGTTTCCCCTTTCCCACTCGCCAGTCACCAGCATTGCTGGAGAGGACACCCCTCCTGACTCACAAACACCCTGATTCGGGTGGGACAGCCCCCAGGTGAGCTTGAGGGGCTCTGGATACCTCAGCACAACCCAGTCCTGTCCCTCATTGCCGAAGGACCCAGTGATGGTTTGTTGTTTCAATGAATATCAAGTCTAGGACTTTCATTCAAAATTTCCAGACAAGAAAGTCTCCTTTGTTACAGAATATTTATATTTAAACAAGAAATTCTAAATTCTCCAAAAATGTGAGGCTGGAACCCTGCAAGACAGGAAGTGGGGCTGCTGTTTGGGCCACTGGGTGAGTCCAGGTCTCGCTGCTCCTCGAGCAAGTGCGGTCTCTCCCTCACCCTGGGCCCCAAGCAGAGCCCCGCACCGTAGTCCTCATGCACGTGTCCTCTGCTTGCAGATTCTAGGTCTCCTCCAGCCCCTGAGCTTCCCAAGTACAGGAGCCATGTCGCTGTATCCCTGACCCGCACCTATTGGGTAGTTTTTCATGCTTTCCCCAGGATCAAAGAAGACCCGAGAGGGGAGAAATGCAGACCCTCGTGATTGAGTCACTGAGGGCCTCTGGGGACACAGCTCCTCCCCTGGCTGCAACACAGCCTCCAATTTGTTGTTGTTCTTCTTGCTCTGTGACTCTGCAGTGGGAGTGCAAGTGTGGTGACAGTGTCGTTCTCACCTATCCCACAGCAGAGAACACGGGCCCACGTGGCATGCTCACACCCGGCTGGGGGAAGCACAGCTCTGCAGCTCTGGGGGGTCTGTGGGGGCACTGAGCCTCCCCTGCTTCCTTCCCCTGTGCTTTGTGTCTGGAAGGAAGAAACCCCAGCAGCTCTGACCTGGGCAAATCTTCTGGAAGATGCAGCTACCCCTGCTCCTGATGGCCTTTCTTCTGCCTCCCGGGCTGGGACACGTGAGTGACCGTCCCCATTCCTGACAGGGTAGCCCATCTCACTAAACCTCTGCAGTCCTGGGCCTTCTGCTCAGCTCCAAATTCTTGAACTAGCATCCATCCCAACTGAGACTACAAGTTCAATGCTGCATAGACATTCAGCCAGGATGGATGGTAGGAAGCAAGCCTTCACCGAAAGCTTCTGTAGCTCTTAGCCTCTCTCAGCACCGGGAAAGCGGGCTGTGCATTTGGTGGAGGATGTGAAGCTACAACACACAAGTAAGAAACTTCTTCCATCCAGCAAGGAAAGGGCACCTCAGACAACTATCCATGGCGCGGGAGGTATCAGTGGACCCAGCTTAAGAACCAGAGAAACTTGTCAGTTTCCCCACCCTTCACTCCTGCCCAGGAGAGGAGCCCAGGGTGTGACTGGTCAGAAATGGCTAGATGGCAGCACCCAAAGCTCTCTGGGTGTCATTACTCTTCCCCAGGCCCCAAGCTGTTCATTATCTGCCCCCCACTGTCTTGGGCAGTGTCCTCCCCTATCCCTTTGGTCTTAAATCCCACCAGTACTATCCCCACCAAGTCCCAGCCAAAAGCTAATTGGAAGCCATTCACGTGTCCAGTCAACAGATATTTACTGAGATCCTGGAATGCATTATGCCCTAGGACATGAGGATTTTAGAAAATCCAACTCCATAAACCCATAGGTGGATTATTAGAAAACGGTACCATCCAGACATTAGCATAGGCTCAGAGGGGTCCAGGAGACTCCATGAGAATGAGGGCTCATCAGGGGTCCCATCCATGATCTTCTGGGCTCCACCCTCTGGAAGGCAGTCTCGGGCCCCTCCATATATGTGTGTGAATCAGGACGTGGAGAATAATACTGAGGTTTGGGGTACAGAAAATGTTATCCCACTGCAGTGAGAACCCGGAGGACTCTCCCCTAGTGTCTGTTGAGCACTGTCGACCCACCTTGACTGCACCCTTCCCGAATCTCCCTTCTAACCATAGCCTCTCCTATCTCCCCATCTTTCAGCCTTTTCTTTCAGAGGAGATCATTGGGGGCCATGAGGCCAAGCCCCACTCCCGCCCCTACATGGCTTTTGTTCAGTATCTGGGTGAGAACGGTTGGAAGAGGTGTGGCGGTGTTCTCATACAAAAGGACTTTGTTCTGACGGCTGCTCACTGCAGAGGAAGGTGAGGGGCAGTAGCCAGCCTACCCTACCTGAGGCCTGGACAGGGACCCGTCCTCTCCCCAGGAGCTGAGCCCAGGGGTACTCCTCCCTCACCCCAGGATCCTGGAAATCAGGACCACAAGAGCTCATCAAATAAGCATCTTACGAGCAGGACTAGGGTGATGAAAAGCTGAGAAACAGGACAAGTAAAGTTTTGAGGTCAGTGGGTCGGAGGTGAGAACAAGAGGCAGGGTTGAGAAGGGTCAATCCACAACGGCCAAATAAAGCATCAGAGAAGGATGAGAGTGTGCAGTGAGAGCCAAAACCCAGACTCAGAGTCACTTCACAATATCGCTGAGAAAGATCCCGGGAGCCCTGCCCTCATGTCCCCGAGAAGCACAGGGCCATCACTCAGCCCAGGACCGTCTGTCACCTCAATTCCCCCTCAGCTGCTGCCCTGCCCTGGAGTCAGCTGCCTGTCACAGCTCCTGGGCTGTATCTCCGGTGACCCCATGATCCCCACACCTCTGCTCTGCTCTCCATGCAGCTCAATCAACGTCACCCTGGGGGCCCACAACATTAAACAACAGGAGAAGACCCAGCAGGCCTTCGGGGTGAGGAGGGCCATCCGCCACCCAGACTATAATCCTGAGAACTTCTCCAACGACATCATGTTACTGCAGGCAAGGAAAACTCCCCACTGGCCCTGCCCTCCTGGGATCAGATCATAGATCTCCCAGGATCTCCTGCCTCTTTCTTCCTTCCCATCCTGGCCGCCTGACCAGTCTCAGGGGGAGAAGTGAGAGGTGGGGTCCATGCAGCCTCATCATGGCATCCAGGCCAGAGGACCACCGGCTGAGCCAGACTGTTGTCTCTTCCCATCAGCTGGAAAGAAAGGCCAAGCAGACGTCAGCTGTGAAGCCCCTTAGTCTGCCCAAGGCCAAGGCCCGGGTGAAGCCAGGACAGGTGTGCAGTCTGGCCGGCTGGGGGCAGGTGGCCCCGGGCACTCCAGCCACCACCCTGCAGGAGGCAGAGCTGACGGTGCAGGAGGATCGCGTGTGCGAATCCCTCGACCGCAGTCCTTACAGCCGGGCCACCCAGATTTGTGTCGGGGACCCGAGGAAGGTGAAGACCGGCTTCAAGGTCAGTTTTCCTGCATCTAAGCACACAGACCCGGGAGGTATGGGTAGGGCTGAGGCCGTATCTTCATCCTCAGCTGAGAGCTTTGGCAGCCTGCTCCTTGAATCCAATGTTTTGCCTTTTTTTTCTTGAGTGGGTCAGGAAGCATCAGTTATCCCACAGCTTTCTTATCACCAGAGTTTCCAGGGGAAAATTTCACAGAAAGGTAGACGTGAGTCCAGCTGCTAAGAACAGTCAGAGTCAGGCTGGAGCCCCAGGACCAGGACATGACCAGGCCTCCCTGGGCCTGGGTTTTCCCCACAGCCCCTGGCTGAGACCACCCAGCCTGGGCGGCAGGGAAGACAGAGCAAGGAGGCCTGCTCAGCCCTTATCTCTCTGCCCACAGGGTGACTCCGGTGGACCCCTCGTGTGTAAAAAAGTGGTCCATGGTATTTTCTCCTATGGAAAGGCGAATGGGAAACCTCCAGGAATCTTCACCCAGGTCTCACACTTCCTGCCCTGGATAAAGAGAACAATGAAGCAGCTCTAACAGCAGCTTGAGACTGACCTTTCTCTGCACTGACCACTGTCCTGGGGCAGCAACAAGAATCCCATAGGGATTGGCAGTGGGATCACAGGGCCACAATAAATGGGATCTCTAAAGCAATGGTGACTGAATTCCTATTTATTCGTGGAACCACCTCAATACATAACCACGCTGCTCCAGGGCGCCCTCTGCTGTCAGTTCTGGGTTTTACTTCCTCCTTCCTCCCTAGCCCTCTGCTGCTGCTAAGTCGCTAAGTCGTGTCCCATTCTTTGCGACCCCATGGACTGTGGCCTGCCAGGCTCCTCTGTCCATGGGATTTTCCAGGCACAAACACTGGAGTGGGTTGCCATTTCCTTCTCCAGGGGATCTTCCCAACCCAGGGATCGAATCCGCGTCTCTTGCATCTCCTGCTTGGCAGGCAAATTCTTTACCACTAAGCCACCCTAGGCCTCACTCCTCCCTAAATCCCATGCCATCTGTATAGAATCTCATTGATTCCTCAATGAGAAATCATTGAGAAAATGATCTGGTGCTTAGCCAAAGGAAGAAAATCTCTTTGGTGCTTAGCCTTCCGCCAGGGATGAATCTAAAGGGCAATTCTCCCCAGAATGGTTCTCTCTTCATGTTAGAAATTTCTTACCTCTCTAAGCCAAACACTGTCACCAACCCCTCAACAATTTAGCAAAGAACAGGTCAGAGGAAGGAGAATAATTCCAGGGACCGAGCAGGTCAGGGGGCCATGCCATGGGCACTCAGATTCCTGTTTCCTGAGCCTCTCTCTCTCCTATGAGGGCAGGCTGCTCCCATACTGGAATTGTCTAGAGCTTAGGAAGCTGAGATGTTCCCATGATGGTCTTCAGCCTCACTCAGGTCCCATCTCCACACCCTGTCCCAGGCCCAACACGGGACTCAGTCAACCTTGCTCCCTGTGTACCGTCCCACACCAGCCCCTGTTTTCCACCTGAGTGCCCTAGCCACCAGCTCCTTTCCCTTCCAGCTCACCTGGTTTTGAGCCACTGTCCCTGCCATACCTAACCTCCCATCCACTACCTTCTGCTTATCAGAGGAGCCAGGACCCACCTCCCACCTGGGAAGGGCCACCTCAGGCCCTGGGTCCAGCCCAAAATCCCCCAGGGGCTCAACCACCACCAAGGCCTGTAGAGGTACTGAGGCGCCTCAGCCCTTTCAGCCTGGCCTGGCATTGGGCCTCTGACTCCCCCTGCTGGCAACCGGGTTATGGCAGCTTTGTGAGCCACAGGGATCCAGGGCTGCTGGTGGGAAAGTATGATACTGCCATCCATCAGTAGATCAAATATTGATATTTCTCTTTGTGCCAGAACATAACAAGCTCTGTCTCTGCCATCAGGAAACTTTTAGTGGTGAGAAATTTCCTTTAAATTTCCGTGGTTCCTCTCCTTCCACAAGGAAGTTCAGTTTGGCACAGATAGACCTGTATTTGGAATCTGGAAGAAATCTTGTCTTGAAAATAATTACTTTCTCTGTATTTTAGCTGGATTGTGCTTTAGAGTTTCACATGCATAATCTTGTTTGATTCCAGAAGGGCAATGTGAAATTGGAAGAGGCTTGGAGACCCACAGGTCCTGGGGTTTCCAGTCTGTGCTCCATGGAATCCATGTCTGGAGCGGAGGGAGGGAAAAGACTCCTGGAATAGCCTCTTTTGTTATCTTACATGTGGAAGCATGAACCTCAGTTTGCAAATCGACGAGATGCCACATTTAATTGGTAAGACAGTTCATTGTGACCCAGATGTCTTGAATCCTTTAAACAGCACCACCAGTGAATTGAGGATGATAGAACACATCAAATTCATGGTAACTGGGCAAACAGTGAATCGAGTGAGATCAACATTGAGAAGAGAAGAAACTTCACAACAACAAAAAGAAACAGAAAGAACTTCACTAAAAAGAATAATAAATCACATGAATATGAAAAGTAAAATCCAGCATATTGAAAACTAAGGTGAAAAGCAAATGAACACTTATTTTTCACACAAGACCATCCCTACATCCATCTGCCACATCTAATCCTGGAGCTCACAGTACCAGCAAGGGCACAGGTGAGCAAAGAGCTGAACGTATGCATGAAGGTGAACAAGAAAGGGGTAAGGTGTGCATCAGCCAGGGGACAACTTTGGGTCCCCCAGTAGATGATGACACTCTTAGGAGATATCTTCACACAAAAGGAATGTAGAGAGCCCAGAAAGCCAGTCCTGAAGAGCTCCACAGAAGCCCAGGGAGTTAGGCAGAGTGGTCAAGGACATCCACCACCCCAGGCAAGGATGTGTGCCCTCAAGAGACAGTGCCTGATGAGTTAGTCTTCCCCCTTACACCTGACGGAATCATTTAACATAGTATGAGATATATTAGGAAGAAAAACTATTACCTTACGATGCTATAGCATCATGATCACGGAACTGCTTGAGGCTATATATTTCCTAAAAATGATTTCCAAATATTTTTACATTATTTCTTTCTTTGATCTAGTGATTTTTATTTCTAGAACTTTAACCTACATAAGATCTAAAATGTGCGTGTGTATAGGGGGGTTACTCACCTAAATGTTCATCACACCATTATTTAATAATAGACCTCAAATTAGAATCAGTATTAATGTCCAAAATAGAAAGATGGTAAAATATGGCACGCTTGCATTATATATTATGCTGTCATTATTATCTGCTTTATCCACTACTTTAGAAAACCAGGCTTAGAAAACAAAAGAACAAAAACTAGGTAGAGAAAACAAAAGAAAGTAAACTAGGCTAGGAATATTAATAGGAAATTCATTTTTAAAAACTGAATAGACATTTGGGGGAAGTGAAAGCTCACTAATTAATGCAAATTGAAATATTAATAATCTTTACTTCTATGATTGGAAAAGATCGACACAAACGATACTAGTGAGATTAGAATAGACACTGAGAAAATGCAGGTTAACACCTTGTACACAAATATCCTTAAAGAAAAAGAACAGAAAAGAAGAATCTGATGTAGCCATCAACTATACCAGGAAAAGTACAGAAGGTAATGCCCCCAAAAGTTACACAAGTCAAATCTTAAGAAATACTAATTAACCCAGAATTAAATGGGGATTTGCTTTTTAAATTTTTTCATCGCTTTGAACACAGTGGAAATTTTAAAGTCATGATACAGAATTACAATTGCTACATGAAAGAATGGTTACTAGATTTAAGTCAAAAGCAGATTAAAAGCTGTACATACTACAGTCAATTTTTGCTTATACAGACATTTTCCATTTAGGCTTTTTTCCTTCCTACACAACCATTTACCTAATTTTTCTGCAACAGTTATGTATGACTTAGATAAGTGAAGTGAAGTTGCTCAGTCGTGTCTAACTCTTTGCGACCCCATGGACTGTAGCCTACCAGGCTCCTCGGTCCATGCGATTTTCCAGGCAATAGTACTGGAGTGGATTGCCATTTCCTTCTCCAGGGGATCTTCCCAACCCAGGAATCGAACCCAGGTCTCCCACATTGTAGACAGACGCTTTAACCTCTGGGCCACCAGGGAAGTCCTTAGATAACTTAAGTGTCTTTTTAAAAATATGAATGAGATTCTAAAATGATCTTCACTAACAATTTCTTTAATAAAATGAGGAAAATGTTTGTTGAATGAACTATAGGATTCAAAACTGAATGTATTGTAACCACACCTATAAAAAATAAACATGTAAAAAACCTGGATGGGAATAGATGTGTTAACAGTAGTCAGTTAAATGGTGCAATTAAGGCTGACATTTTTCTTTTTTCTGCTTTTAACTTATTCACTATTTTAAAATGTATCATTCATAAAATAACTGTATTTTTTAAAATTCCATGTTAGAAAAAGGCAGGGTTAAGTAAGCTGGCAGATGTGTTAGTTAAGATAACTGACTATTCCAACAGATCAATGTTGGCATTTCATGGCTGGCACAATAGAATTCTCTCTCTTGCTCAGGGACAATCCCAAGTGAATATTCCTGGTGAGCAGTACCCACTTTCACTCTCAAGTGTCCTGGTCTGGGCAATAAATTACATGGTCAGCCCAAAGCTAAGGGATCCAGACTCAGTCCTCTAAAGATGCTTTCAAGTTCCCCATGTTCATCTGTGCCAGACCCTGGGAAGGGAAGAAGCTGGATGGTCAAGCATGGGAGTTGCTTCAGCTCGGCACGGGGCTCATGGCATTTCATTCACCTCCCGTTTACTGTGACCGTGGCAGAGGCACGCCTGGGCTCAAGGGGGACGGACAGTACAGTTCACTCTGTTCCCCAGATCATAGGGACATACGATCTGGTTCTGCTAAACTGCCAGATCTTCTCTACCACAGTACTTAATACTGTGTGCTGTTTAGAAGGATCATGGCCCTCAATTTTTTTCTGCTTATTTTTATAGAAAAATCAGATTTAAGTAGATGAATTTTCATTTATTTGTTTTTGCTTTTAGATTTTTATGTCTTTTTATTGAAGTGCAGTTGATTTACATTATTTGTTTGGGTGTATAGCATAATGACTCAGTATTTTGCAAATTACACCCCATTTAAAGTTATTATAAGATAGTGGCTATAATTTCCTGTGCTGTACAATATATCCTCATTGCATATCTATTTTGTACATAGTGGTTTGTGGCTCTTTGTCATATACCCCGAAATGCCTCTCCCCTTCCCTCTCTCCTTTGGTAACGACTAGTTTGGTTTTCATATCTGTGAGTCTGTTTCAACATTGCATATACATGCACTTGTAATATTTTTTAGATTCCTCATATAAGTGATATATAGAATTTTTCTTCTAAATTATTTCACTAATCTTAATATTCTCTAGATTCATCCACCTTGCTGCAAATGGTGGAATTTCATTCTTTTTATGGCCAAGTAATATTCCATTGTATAGGTATACCACATTTTCTTTATCCATTCATTTGTTAATCAGCACTTGGGGTTCTTCCAAATATCGGCTATTGTAAGTTATGCAGGGGTACATGTCCCTTTTCAATTAGTGTTTTGTTTTTTCTGGATATATACCCAAGATTAGAATTGTTGGATCATATGGAAGTTCTGTTTTCATCTTTTTGAGGAACTCTAATATTGCTTTCCATAGTGGCTGTACCAGCTTACACCCCACTTACAGTGTAAGAGGGTTCCCTTTTCTCCATGTCCTCTCCAACGTGTTATTTGTGTACTTTTCTATGATAGCCATTTTTGCAGGTTTAAGGTGATGTTATTGCTGTTTCAATTTTCATTTCTGTAATAATTCATTGCTTTTGAACTGTGGTGTTGGAGAAGACTCGAGAGTCCCTTGGACTGCAAGGAGATTCAACCAGTCCATTCTGAAGATCAGTCCTGGATGTTCTTTGGAAGGAATGATGCTGAAGCTGAAACTCCAATACTTTGGCCACCTGATGTGAAGAGTTGACTCATTGGAAAAGACTCTGATGCTGGGAGGGATTGGGGACAGGAAGAGAAGGGGACAACAAAGGATGAGATGGTTGGATGGCATCACTGACTCAATGGAGGTGAGTTTGAGTGAACTCCGGGAGTTGGTGATGGACAGGGAGGCTTGGCGTGCTGTGATTCATGGGGTCGCAAAGAGTCGGACACAATTGAGCGACTGAACTGAACTGAACTGATTGCTGTTTTGATTTGCGTGTTGAATATCTTTTCATGTGATAGCTATTCATTTGTATGTCGTCTTTAGGGGAAAAAAAATGTCTATTCAGGTTTTCTGCCCATTTCTTGATTTGGTTAGTTGTTTTTTCTATATGAGTTGTTGGTATATTTTGGATATTAATCTCATGTCAATTATATCATTGGCAAATATTTTTTCCCGTTTCATAGGTTGCCTTTTCTTTTGTTTACTTTGTTTTGTTTGCTATGCAGAAGTTTTCATGTTTAATTAGGTCCCATTTGTTTATTTTTGCTTATATTTCTTTTGCTTTAGAAGATAAATCCAAAAACATATTGTTACAATAGGCAGTGTTCTGCCTATGTTCTCTTCTACGAGTTTTATGGTTTCAGTTCTTACATTTGGATCTGCAAACCATTTGGGGTTTATTTCTACATATGATGTGAGGAAGTATCTCATCTCACCTTTTTACATGGAGCTGTCTAGTTTTCCCAGAAATACTTGTTGAAAAGGTTTGTCTTTCTCCATTATAGAGTCTTGCCTCTCTTGTCATAGATTAATGGACCATAGTTGTGTGGGCTCTATGTCCTGTTTCATTGATATATATGTCTGTTTTTATGCCAGTAGCATGCTTCCCCGGAGAAGGCAATGGCACCCCACTCCAGCACTCTTGCCTGGAAAATCCCATGGACAGAGGAGCCTGGTGGGCCGCAGTCCATGGAGTTGCTAAGAGTCGGACATGACTGAGCGACTTCACTTTCATGCATTGGAGAAGGAAATGGCAACCCACTCCAGTGTTCTTGCCTGGAGAATCCCTGGGACGGGGGAGCCTCATTGGCTGCCGTCTATGGGGTCACACAGAGTCGGACACGACTGAAGCGACTTAGCAGCAGCAGCAGCATGCTTCCCAGATGGTGCAGTGGTAAAGAATCCACCTGCCAATTCAAGAGATGCAGGAGACCTGTGTTCAATCCCTGGGTCAGGAAGATTCCCTGGAGGAGGAAATGGCAACCCACTCCAGTATTCTTGCCTGGGAAATCCCATGGACAGAGGAGCCTGGTGGCCCACCATCCATAGAGTCACAAAGAATCAGACACGACTGAATGACTAAGCATTCAATACCGTGCTATTTGGATTACTGTAGTTTTGTAAAGCATTCTGAAGTCAGGGAGGATGGTAACTCCAAACTCTGCTATTTTTTCCTCAAGATTGCTTGGCAATTTGGGGTCTTTTGTGGTTCCATGTAAATTTTAAGGTTATTTTTTCTGGTGCTGTGGAAAATCTCATGAGTGTTTTGATAAGGATTGCATTAAGTCTGTAGATTGCTTTGGGTAGTAAGGTTATTTTAACAATATTAATTCTTCTGCTCTAAGGACACCAGATATTTCTCCATTTCTTTTTATCATCTCCAATTTCCTTCATCAATGTTTTATAGTTTTCTTTACTTCCTTGGATAAGTTTATTCCTTAATTTTATTCTTTATGATGCAATTGAATTGCATCTATTCTAAATAGATTTAAATTGCTTCCTATTTTAAATAGGATTGTTTTATTTTCTCTTTATGATGGTTAATTGCTGGTGTGTAGAAAAGCAACAGATTTCTGTGTATTAATCTTTTTTATTTTATTATTATTTTTTTAAATTTTAAAATCTTTAATTCTTACATGTGTTCCCAAACATGAACCCCCCTCCCACCTCCCTCCCCATAACATCTCTGTGGGTCATCCCCATGCACCAGCCCCAAACATGCTGTATCCTGTGTCAGACATAGACTGGCGATTCAATTCTTACATGATAGTATACATGATAGAATGCCATTCTCCAAAATCATCCCACCCTCTCCCTCTCCCTCTGAGTCCAAAAGTCCGTTATACACAGCTGTGTCTTTTTTCCTGTCTTGCATACAGGGTCGTCATTGCCATCTTTCTAAATTCCATATATATGTGTTAGTATACTGTATTGGTGTTTTTCTTTCTGGCTTACTTCACTCTGTATAATCGGCTCCAGTTTCATCCATCTCATCAGAACTGATTCAAATGAATTCTTTTTAATGGCTGAGTAATACTCCATTGTGTATATGTACCACCGCTTTCTTATCCATTCATCTGCTGATGGACATCTAGGTTGTTTCCATGTCCTGGCTATTATAAACAGTGCTGCGATGAACATTGGGGTACATGTGTCTCTTTCAATTCTGGTTTCCTCGGTGTGTATGCCCAGCAGTGGGATTGCTGGGTCATAAGGTAGTTCTATTTGCAGTTTTTTAAGGAATCTCCACACTGTTCTCCATAGTGGCTGAACTAGTTTGCATTCCCACCAACAGTGTAAGAGGGTTCCCTTTTCTCCACACCCTCTCCAGCATTTATTGCTTGCAGATTTTTGGATCGCAGCCATTCTGACTGGTGTGAAGTGGTACCTTATTGTGGTTTTGATTTGCATTTCTCTGATAATGAGTGATGTTGAGCATCTTTTCATGTGTTTGTTAGCCATCCGTATGTCTTCTTTGGAGAAATGTCTATTTAGTTCTTTGGCCCATTTTTTGATTGGGTCGTTTATTTTTCTGGAATTGAGCTGCATAAGTTGCTTGTATATTTTTGAGATGAGTTGTTTGTCAGTTGCTTCATTTGCTATTATTTTCTCCCATTCAGAAGGCTGTCTTTTCACCTTGCTTATATTTTCCTTTGTTGTGCAGAAGCTTTTAATTTTAATTAGATACCATTTGTTTATTTTTGCTTTTATTTCCAGAATTCTGGGAGGTGGATCATAGAGGATCCTGCTGTGATTTATGTCGGAGAGTGTTTTGCCTATGTTCTCCTCTAGGAGTTTTATAGTTTCTGGTCTTACATTTAGATCTTTAATCCATTTTGAGTTTATTTTTGTGTGCGGTGTTAGAAAGTGATCTAGTTTCATTCTTCTACAAGTGGTTGACCAGTTTTCCCAGCACCACTTGTTAAAGAGATTGTCTTTACTCCATTGTATATTCTTGCCTCCTTTGTCAAAGATAAGGTGTCCATATGTGTGTGGATTTATCTCTGGGCTTTCTATTTTGTTCCATTGATCTATATGTCTGTCTTTGTGCCAGTACCATACTGTTTTGATGACTGTGGCTTTGTAGTAGAGCCTGAAGTCAGGCAAGTTGATTCCTCCAGTTCCATTCTTCTTTCTCAAGATTGCTTTGGCAATTCGAGGTTTTTTGTATTTCCATACAAATCTTGAAATTATTTGTTCTAGTTCTGTGAAAAATATGGCTGGTAGCTTGATAGGGATTGCATTGAATTTGTAAATTGCTTTGGGTAGTATACTCATTTTCACTATATTGATTCTTCTGATCCATGAACATGGTATATTTCTCCATCTATTAGTGTCCTCTTTGATTTCTTTCATCAGTGTTTTATAGTTTTCTATATATAGGTCTTTAGTTTCTTTGGGTAGATATATTCCTAAGTATTTTATTCTTTTCGTTGCAATGGTGAATGGAATTGTTTCCTTAATTTCTTTTTCTACTTTCTCATTATTAGTGTATAGGAATGCAAGGGATTTCTGTGTGTTGATTTTATATCCTGCAACTTTACTATATTCATTGATGAGCTCTAGTAATTTTCTGGTGGAGTCTTTAGGGTTTTCCGTGTAGAGGATCATGTCATCTGCAAACAGTGAGAGGTTTACTTCTTCTTTTCCAATTTGGATTCCTTTTATTTCTTTTTCTGCTCTGATTGCTGTGGCCAAAACTTCCAGAACTATGTTGAATAGTAGCGGTGAAAGTGGGCACCCTTGTCTTGTTCCTGACTTTAGGGGAAATGCTCTCCATTTTTCACCATTGAGGATAATGTTTGCTGTGGGTTTGTCATATATAGCTTTTATTATGTTGAGGTATGTTCCTTCTATTCCTGCTTTCTGGAGAGTTTTTATCATAAATAGATGTTGAATTTTGTCAAAGGCCTTCTCTGCATCTATTGAGATAATCATATGGTTTTTATTTTTCAATTTGTTAATGTGGTGAATTTCATTGATTGATTTGTGGATATTGAAGAATCCTTGCATCCCTGGGATAAAGCCCACTTGGTCATGGTGTATGATCTTTTTAATGTGTTGTTGGATTCTGATTGCTAGAATTTTGTGGAGGATTTTTGCATCAATGTTCATCAGTGATATTGGCCTGTAGTTTTCTTTTTTTGTGACATCTTTGTCAGGTTTTGGTATTAGGGTGATGGTGGCCTCATAGAATGAGTTTGGAAGTTTACCTTCCTCTGCAATTTTCTGGAAGAGTTTGAGGAGGATAGGTGTTAGCTCTTCTCAAAATTTTTGGTAGAATTCAGCTGTGAAGCCGTCTGGACCTGGGCTTTTGTTTGCTGGAAGGTTTCTGATTACAGTTTCAATTTCCGTGCTTGTGATGGGTCTGTTAAGAGTTTCTATTTCTTCCTGGTTCAGTTTTGGAAAATTGTACTTTTCTAAGAATTTGTCCATTTCTTCCACGTTGTCCATTTTATTGGCATACAACTGCTGATAGTAGTCTCTTATGAGCCTTTGTATTTCTGTGTTGTCTGTTGTTATCTCTCCATTTTCATTTCTAATTTTATTGATTTGATTTTTCTCTCTTTGCTTCTTGATGAGTCTGGCTAGTGGTTTGTCAATTTTATTTATCCTTTCAAAGAACCAGCTTTTGGCTTTGTTGATTTTTGCTATGGTCTCTTTTGTTTCTTTAGCATTTATTTCTGCCATAATTTTTAAGATTTCTTTCCTTCTACTAACTCTGGGGTTCTCCAATTCTTCCTTTTCTAGTTGCTTTAGTTGTAGAGTTAGGTTATTTAATTGACTTTTTTCTTGTTTCTTGAGGTATGCCTGTATTGCTATGAACTTTCCTCTTAGCACTGCTTTTATAGTGTCCCACAGGTTTTGTGTTTTTTTTTTTTTCTTTTTTTTTTTTTTAATTTTAAAATCTTTAATTTTTACATGTGTTCCCAAACTATAGTGTCCCACAGGTTTTGAGTTGTTGTGTTTTCATTTTCATTCATTTCTATGCATATTTTGATTTCTTTTTTGATTTCTTCTGTGATTTGTTGGTTATTCAGAAGTGTGTTGTTCAACCTCCATATGTTGGAATTTTTAGTAGTTTTTCTCCTGTAATTGAGATCTAATCTTAATGCATTATGGTCAGAAAAGTTGCTTGGAATGATTTCGATTTTTTTGAATTTATCAAGTTTAGATTTATGGCCCAGGATGTGATCTATCCTGGAGAAGGTTCCATGAGCACTTGAAAAAAAGGTGAAATTCATTGTTTTGGGGTGAAATGTCCTATAGATATCAATTAGGTCTAATTGATCTAATGTATCATTTAAAGTTTGCGTTTCTTTGTTAATTTTCTGTTTAGTTGATCTGTCCATAGGTGTGAGTGGGGTATTAAAGTCTCCCACTATTATCGTGTTATTGTTGATTTCCCCTTTCATACTTGTTAGCATTTGTCTTACATATTGCAGTGCTCCTATGTTGGGTGCATATATATTTATAATTGTTATATCTTCTTCTTGGATTGATCCTTTGATCATTATGTAGTGGCCTTCTTTGTCTCTTTTCACAGCCTTTGTTTTAAAGTCTATTTTATCGGATATGAGTATTGCCACTCCTGCTTTATTTTGGTCTCTATTTGCATGGTATATCTTTTTCCAGCCCTTCACTTTCAGTCTGTATGTGTCCCTTGTTTTGAGGTGGGTCTCTTGTAAGCAGCATATAGAGGGGTCTTGTTTTTGTATCTATTCAGCCAGTCTTTGCTTTTTGGTTGGGGCGTTCAACCCATTTACATTTAAGGTAATTATTGATAAGTATGATCCCGTTACCATTTACTTTATTGTTTTGGGTTCGGGTTTATACACCCTTTTCGTGTTTCCTGTCTAGAGAATATCCTTTAGAATTTGTTGGAGAGCTGGTTTGGTGGTGCTGAATTCTCTCAGCTTTTGCTTGTCTGTAAAGCTTTTGATTTCTCCTTTGTATTTGAATGAGATCCTTGCTGGGTACAGTAATCTGGGCTGTATCTTGTATCATGCAACTATGCCAAATTCATTTATTAATTCTAATAGTTTAGGGATGGAGACTTTAGGGTTTCCATATGAAGTATCTTGTCATCTGCAGTTTTACTTCTTCACTTCCAATTTACATGCTTTTTTTTCCCCTTGTCTTATGCTGTGGCTGATACTTCTAATACTATGTGAAATAGAAATGGACATTCTCAACTGAGTTTGTCATAAATGACTTTTATTGTGTTGAGATATTTCCCTGTATACCCACTTTGCTAAGAGTTTTTAATCAGTGGATGGTGAATTTTGTCAAGTGATTCTTCCTCATCTATTGAGATGATCATGTGATTTTTATGTACTTTGATAACACAGTGTATCACATCCATTGGTTTGTGAATGATGAATTGTCCTTCTGTCCCTGGAATAAAACAACTTGATCACATTATATGATCCTTCTTATATGTTGTTGGATATGGCTTGTTAATATTTTGTTAAGGATTTTCAAATCTATATTCATCAAAGCTGCTGCTAAGTCGCTTCAGTCATGTCCAACTCTGTGTGACCCCATAGACGGCAGCCCACCAGGCTCCTTCGTCCCTGGGATTCTCCAGGCAAGAACACTGGAGTGGGTTGCCATGTCCTTCTCCAAAGCATGAAAGTGAAGAGTGAAAGTGAAGTCGCTCAGTTGTGTCCGACTCTTAGCAACCCCATGGACTGCAGCCTACCAGGCTCCTCTGCCCATGGGATTTTCCAGGCAAGAGTACTGGGTTCGCCATTGCCTCCTCCTTCATCAAAGCTAATGGCCTATAATTTTTTTCTTTTTGGTAGCACCTTTGTCTGGTTTTGGTAATACAGTAATGGTGCTCTCAGGCTTCCCTTGTGGCTCATACAGTAAAGAATCTGCCTGCAATGCAGCAGACCCAGGTTCGATCCTGGGTATGGAAGATCCTCTGGAAAAGGAAATGGCAACCCATTCCAGTATTCTTACCTGGAGAATTCCATGGACAAAGGAGCCTGGCGAGCTACAGTCTATGGGGTCACAAAGAGTTGGACATGACTGAGCAACTAACACTTTCACCTCACTTTCTTTTTTTTTTTTCCTCCTTTTTTTTTTTCACCTCACTTTCAATGATGTCCTCATGCAGTGAATTTGAGAGTGTATCTTCCTCTTTAAACTTTTGGAATAGTTTGAGAAGGATAGGTATTAACTCTTATATGTTTGGTATAATACTCTTGTGACATTGTCTGGCGTTGGACTTTTGATTGCTAGGAGTGCTTTTATTTAGAAATTTGATGTTACTACTGGTAATCAGTCAGTTCCAATTATCCATCTCTTCTTGATTCAGTCTTGGCAAGTTGTATCTTTCTAGAAATTTGTCTGTTTCTTCTAGGTTGACCAATTTGCTGGCATATAGCTGTCTGTAGTATTTGCTTATGATTTTTTGTATCTCCATGATGTCAGTTATTATTTCTCCTCTTTCATTTCTTATTTTGTTTACTTGGGTCCTCTCTCTTTTATTCTTCGTGACTCTGGCTGAAAGTTTATTAATTGTCCCTTCAAAAAAATCAGCTTTTGGTTATATTGATTTTATTTCCATTGTTTGCTTTATTTCCTCTCCGGTCTTTATTACTTCCTTCCTTCTCCTGACTTTGGACTTTGCTCGTCTTTTACAAATGCCTTTTGATGATAAGTAGCTTTACTTATTCGAGATGTCTCTTGTCTCTGGAGGAAAGCCTGTGCTGCACTAAAATCCCCTCTTAGAGTTGCTTTTGCCGCATCTCATAGCTTTTGGAGTGTTGTGTGTCTATTTCATTTGTCTTTCATTTCACATGTGGTGGGAAGACAGTCATGGGGGCAACACAAGCTGATCAGTAAAAGTATCCCCAAGGAGCTTCCAAAACATCTTTCCAAGAGTGATTTTAAGGCAGCCCTGAGGATTTCCAGAATGCTTCAGGAATACACTGGTCTCCTACAAAGTCAAGACTAACTATGTTGGTTTCTGACCAAAGTAGCAGCAAAAAGAGGGAAGGGGAAGTGACCCAGCACCACCTGACAACTGCCTGCCCAGAAGACTTGGACTGTTGGTGGCGTTTGGAGCCAGGAAGGAGATGGGAAACACCCTGCTAGTGTCCCAACATCCCAGAGAAGAAAAATACATTGTAACTGACGGAAATGTAATAAAACAGCCCGAAGTAGATGTAACTAACTATGGATATTGTGAAACATATCACCATCCTATTTGTTCAAATATCACTTTCAGTCCAGTTCAGTCACATTTCATTAAAATACAAAATAAAAGCATACATACCTCTCTCTACCATCATATATCCCCTCTTTACCCAAATGGACTCTCTAATCCCTAAACTCTGGCTTTTGTTTCTCTCTACTTTGATGTCTAAGTCATCATTCCATTTATTAATGATTAATACTTCTGTATACAGCATTGAAAATATTCACCTATCATAAAGTTATTACATTTCCAAATACATATTCACAATTGGATCCATAATCCACATAAGACAGATTATTGGACATGGTGTGAAATATGTGTTCTTATAGGACATCATGGAGGCATTTATTGTCCTAGAACCACTTACTGAGCAGTAAAAAGACAAAAAATCTTTTCCCCACTCTCTGCCATAAATCCTCCATCATAAACCAAGCATTCAATGTGTGTGTGTGCTGCTGCTAAGTTGCTTCAGTCATGTCCAACTCTGTGCAACCCCATAGACGGCAGCCCACCAGGCTTCCCCCGTCCCTGAGATTCTCCAGGCAAGAACACTGGAGTGGGTTGCCATTTCCTTCTCCAATGCATGGAAGTCAAAAGTGAAAGTGAAGTCAACCAGTCGTGTCCGACTCTTAGCAACCCCATGGACTGCAGCCTACCAAGCTCCTCCGCCCATGGGATTTTCCAGGCAAGAGTACTGGAGTGGGTTGCCATTTCCTTCTCCCAATATGTGTGTACCAGTGTCTAAATGTGTGTGGAATCTCTATTTCTTGTCCATTAGTCTATGTGTCTATGCTGCTATCAGTACCACACTACCTTCATTACTGTGACTTCATTTGCTAGAATAAGACCTCCCATCTTATTCTCATTCTTCAAGACTGTCTTGGCTAATGTTGGCCATTGGTTTCTCCATATCTGTTTAGAATCAATCAAGTTCTATGAAATATCTCTCAGGTGCAACGAATTGTATAGAACACTTTCTGGAGAATTGACTTAAAAAAAATTTTTTTTTCTCTTTCAAACACCACTGTGGAATATCCCTATGCTTAGGTCCTATTAAGTGTCTCTTCTTATAATTTTATACATATATTCACCAAAGAGGTCTCGCACAACTTCTTTTAGATATTTAGTTATTTGATAATTTTCATGATTTAAATGTTAACTTCCTCAAAATTTCCAACAGTATTATAGTATATATCAAAATATAATTAATGTTTAAGTTGGTTTTATGGCCCAGCAAATTTGTCAAACTGCCTTATTAACTGTAATAGTTAAGCTGCAAGTTCTTGGGCATTTTCTACATACATAATAGCATTTCAAATATTCAGTTTTATTTCTGCTTTTTATGACCTTATGCCTTTCACTTCTATTTCCTGCTTACGTGCACTGTGTAAAATCTCTAGTATAATACTAAAGAGAAATGGTGATTATGGCTATCCACATGTCCTTATATTGTTTTGCTCTCAAGCAAAAACACTGTGTGTTTCAACATTAGTATAATGATTGCTGGAGGTTTTTATGGAGACATTTTATCAGGTTAAAAACATTATTTTTTATTTATACTTTGCTAGAATTTTAATTAATGAACTTCAGCAAATGCTTGTTTATTTCAACTGAATAATCAAATGGCATTTCTCCTTTTATCAATCAATGTGTTCTTTAGCAGCAATTGGGTTTGAATAAAAAGTCACCCACTCCTAGGATAAACCCAAATTCATCCTGATATATTACTTTTCCTTGTTGAATTATTTGACATACCTAAATATTCAAGTGATATTAGCCTGTAATATTCCATTCCCATATTGTCTTTATTGGGTTTGGCTTTGAGGCTTTGCTAGTCTCATAAAGGAGATAGGTAGCATCTCCTCTCCAGAAGATATCGTGTAGTGTTCTTTGAATATTTTGTTGAGATGTTTAGTGAAGCTTTATGAGCATGGGGATGTCCTTGATAGAATGTTTTTGAAAACAGAATCAATTTATTTAATGCTTAGAGGAAAATGATTTGTCAATTTCATGTAGATTTTCAAAATCATTGGCTTCCCAATGACATTTAAGATAACATAGACATGACATACACACACACACACACACACACACCCCTCCCACATACAAACCCTTTCTCAGTTAATGCAAGTATCTTCTCCCACCCTGTGGCTTTACTTTTCACTGTCTTAATCATATTTTGGATAATCAGAATTTCACTTTTATTCATGCTGTGCTTAGTCACTCACTCATGCCCAACTCTTTGTGACCCAATAGACTGTAGCCTGCCAGACTCCTCTGTCCATAGGGATTCCCCAGGCAAGAATACTGGAGTGGGTTGCCATGCCCTTCTCCAGGGGATCTTCCTAACCCAGAGATTGAACCGAGGTCTCCCACATTGCAGGAGGATTCTTTACCATATGAGCCACCAGGGAAGCCCAAGAATACTGGAGTGGGTAGCCTATCCCTTCTCCAGGGGATCTTCCTGACCCAGGAATACAGGTAGATTGTTTACCAGCTGAGCTATCAGGGGAGCCCCACCTCTATTCAAATATACCCAATAAATTTTTATGTAGATCATTTATCCATTTTTACTTTGTAATTATTATTGGTTAGGACTTTTTATATCTTAAAAAACTTCCCCTTGTTAAGTTTATAAAGAAGTTCTTTTAAAAGTGTTTCCTTTATTTTAAATAATCAAGTTTTATATTTATTCATACTCAATAAATTTTACTATAAATTATTTTTGCCATTATTAATCATTTTAAACTCAGTTTTTGTCTCCATTCTTCTAAAATTTTGACTGTTTATTTACAGTGGATCTTTGAACAGTGCAGGGGTTAAGGTCATTGACCCTCCACCCAGTGGAATATCTAAACTTATAGTTGGCCCTCCCATTATGCGGTTTCACATTCACTTATATAATCAACCATGGATAATGTAGTATGGTAGCATTTACAACTGAAAAAAAAACTTGTATAGAATGAAAAATGAGATGGTGGAGTAGAAGGACTTGAGCATACCTCCGCTAATGAAAACACCAAAATTACAACTAACTGCTGAACAACCATTTATGAAAAAAGACTTTGACATACTAGAAAAGATATTCTACACACAAAGACAAAGAAGCTACAATGAGATGTCAACAGAGGCTCTTTCACAATAAAATCAAACCCCATACCACCAAGTGAGCAACCAACAGCCTGGAAAATAATTATTTCTCAGAAATTTTCTCACAAGAGTGAGACTCCCTAGCCCCACATCAGGCTTCCCAGCCTGTTGATCTGGCACTGGGGGAAAGAGCCCCAAGAGCATTTGCTTTTGGAGGCCAGCAGGACTTGAATGCAGGAGCTCCACAGGACTGGGGAAAATGGAGACTCCACTCTTGGGGTGCATATTCAAAGCTTCATGTGCACTGGGACACAGAGCAAAGCAATGACTCCATAAGAGCCTGGGCCAGACCTACCTGGGGGGCCTGGAGGGTCTACTAGGCAGGTGGGATATCCTATCCTAGGAAGGTGTGTCTCACTGTGAGGGCAAGGACACCGGTGGCAGACACCCCAGGGAATACTCATCAGTGTGAGATCTCCTGGAGGTTGCCATTTGGGCACCAAGACCTGGCCTTACTCAACAGCCTGTAGGCTCCAGTACTAGAATGTCTGTTTCACAATAAAATCAAATAACCCCATACCCACAAGATGGGCAACAAACAAACTGGAAAATAATTAGAAAAAGTCCCACTCATCAGCAAACATGTTGCCTAAAGTCATCCTGAGCCAACAACTGCCTATAAACACATCCCTTGACATGGCCCTGCCCACCAGCAGGACAAAACACAGCCCCACCCACCAGTAGCAAGTACTAGTCCTTCCCACCAGGAAGCCTGCACAAGCCCCTGAACCAAGTTCACCCACCAGGGGACTGACACCAGAAACAAGAAAAATTACAATTCTGCAACCTGAGGAACAGAGACCACGGACATAGAAAGTTAGACAAAATGAGATGGCAGGAAAATATGGTCCAGATGAAGGAACAAGATAAAACCCCAGAAGAACAACTAAGCAAAGTAAATATAGGCAATCAGCCTTGAAGAGAATTCAAGGCAATGATGGTAAAGATGATCCACAGTCTCAGAAAATGAATGGAGGCACAGACTGAGAGGATACAAGAAACGTTTAATAAAGATCTAGAAGATTTAAAGAACAGAGATGAACAATACAGTACAATATAATTATTGAACAATACAATACAGTGACTGAAATGAAAAACACACTAGAAGAAATCAATAGAATAAATGAGGCAGGAGAGTGAATACATGAACTGAAAGACAGATTGGTGGAAATCACTGTTGCAGAACAGAAGAAAGAAAGAAGGATGAAAAGAAATGAGGACAGCCTAAGAGACCAAACTTCACATTATGAGGAGGAGGAGAGAGAGAGAGAGAAGGACCTAAGAAAATATTTGAAGAGGTAAGAGCTGAAAAATTCCCTAATATGGGAAGGGAAGCACTCACTCAACTACAGGAAGCACAGAGAGTTCCATGCAAGATAAGCCAAAGGAGGAACAGAGAGACACATATTGATCAAATTGACAACAATTAAAGACAAAGAGAAAATATTAAAAGCAACAAATCACACACAAAGAAACCCCATACCATGATCAGCTGATTTTTCAGTAGAAACTCTGCAGGCCAGAAGGGAGTGGCGCAGTATATTTAAAGTGATGAACGGGGGAAACCTGTAACCAAGAATACTCTACTCAGCAAGGCTCTCATTCAGATTTGATGGAGAAATCAAACGCTTTACAGACAAGGAAAAGCTGCGAGAATCCAACGCCACCAAATCCTCTTTACAACAAATGCTAAAGGAACTTCTCTCGGTGGAATAAAAGGCCACAACTAGAGACAAGAGAATTATGAATGGGAAAGCTCACCGGTTAAGACAAACATACAGCAAAGACAGGAAATCATCCACACACAAATATGACATCCAAACCAGCAATAATGAAAAGAGGAGAGTACACTAATGCAGGATATTGGAAATGCATTTGAAATTAAGAGATCCGCAACTTAAAACAATATTGTACATCAAAACCTCATGGGAACCAAACCTACAGTAGATACCCACACACACACACAAATCCACACACAAATCCAAACATGATACTAAACACAATCATCAAATCACAGGAAGAGAGAGCCAAAGAGGGAGGGAAGGAAAAAGATCTACCAAAACAAATCCAAAACAATTAACAAGATGGCAATAACACACATATCAATAATTACCTTAACTATAAAAGCTTTAAATGCTCCAACAAAGACACAGACTTGCTGAATGGATACGCAAATAAGGCCCATATATATGTTGGCTGCAGAAGACCCACATCAGATATAGGCACACATAAAGACTGAAAGTGAGGGGATAGAAAAAGGTGTTTCATGCAAATGGAGATCAAAAGAAAGGTGGAGTAGCAATACTCATATCAAACAAAATAACTTTAAAATAAAGACTGTTACAAGAGACAAAGGAGGACACTGCATAATGATCAAGAGATCAATCTAAGAAGAAAATATAACAATTGTAAATATATATCCACCCAACATAGGAGGACCTCAATATATGAGGGAAATGCTAATAGCTGTAAAAGGAGACATCTATATTTTATTATACTGATAGTATTATCTTAAAAACTAAAGGGTTTTTTCCTCTTTTGTTATTTACTATTTCTTAGTCATGATGTCTTGTATCTTATGTGTTTGCTGAGCTGTTTGTATTTGGCTATATGCTTGTCACTATACTTGAAAAATAACTTTTTAGGTGTAATTCGAATTTTGAAGATAAGTGAATTTCTTCTAGATTTGCCATAGATTCTGCCAGGTACTTTGGAACACAATCCATAAGTACAATAACAAATTCAAGGCTTGAAAGTCCATTAAGAAGTCCAGGTAATTATAAACTTTCAAGAAATTATTTGCAGTTACTAACTCAATACCTCTTTTTTGTTAATTTGAGCATGTAGACTTTTAAGTTCACAGCTTATTGTGGGGAGGGTTTGACTAGACTTGTCTGTCTAGACTAGACCTCATGATCTTTGATTTCTACACCATCATTTTAGGTGCTCTTCAAACAGAAGCTCAAATTCTGTGGATTTAGCAAATTCTCTCAGAGAAATAGAGCTACCTGTCTTGATTTCCATTATTCCTTCTGTTTTAACCTAATAATAACTCTTGCATTGGGAGTTCTTCAAGGCTTTTAAGGTTTCCATACATTTTAAACAAGTGTGTTTGGGGTTGGTTTTGGTGGGAAGATTGGCATGAAATCCTAGTCACTGCTAATGAAATCCCCTAAACATCTCTCTACCCAGATCATTAGGAGCATATATTTTACTTCTCTTTTTGCACATGGACTCTCTGTTCTTTATGCTTTCCCCTTAGTTTAAATTAGAGTAACATTTTAAAGACAAAATAAAGTTAAAAAGCTTACATAACAATAAATTAAAATTACCCAAAGGCACTAAGTAAAGTGGTTATACTATTTTGCTTTTTTTCCTGTTTTCTGCCTAAATCTTTTTGAGATGCAAAAGGAAATTTCATGAGGTTGCAATCACTTACATTGTAATAGGGAAGGAATTAAGTTCTTTGCAGCTTTGAGAAAAAGCGCCAAGCTGTGTATATTTGTATATGGGGAGAGGATCCTTAAGTTTCATAAGATTTTTCAAGTGGGCTTATCACAATCCATAACAGGTTGAGAACTGTATTGGTTTTCAATTCTGACATTTTTGCAAACGTTTACTGTATTGTAGGTCTTTCTGTGCCAACACAGAGTCTCCCAAGTATTTTTAAGAGTGTCTCGCAGCCTCCTGCGGAGAAGGAAATGGCAACCCACTCCAGTGTTCTTGCCTGGAGAATCCCAAGGACAGCAGAGCCTGGTGGGCTGCTGTCTATGGGGTTGCACAGAGTTGGACACGACTGAAGCAACTTAGCAGCAGCAGCCCCCTGTGTTACTCTACAGAACTCTCCCATCCTTTGCTCTCAGTGATGAATGCCTACTTCTTCATGTGTCACAGGTAGCACAGCAGTGAGCTACCTCCTTCTTAGGAGCTAGCAGACACAGAGCAGTGATGGGTTTAGGTTGATGGGTCTATCACGGATAAATAGGATCTGATGGCTGTCAACAAAATCAAGTCACTGGGCTTTTTCTGCAGGCAGAGAAGCTTCTGGGACACAAAAACATTCACCTCAGTAGGAAGCAGAAAAACAGAAGCCATCCCCAGTGTCGTGATGCGCTGAGAGTTTGTTCGGGACTCAAGTGACCTGAGAGAGAAATGGTCAGTGGCAGAGCCTCATTCTTCCCTTTCCTTTCCCTGGCAGGGCTCTCCACTCACCCAAGAACAGAGCTACTCAGTATGCTTGACAACTTCTAGAAAAATGTGGGAGCAGCCAGGGTCTGGGTGGGGCTCAGGACCAAGGGGTGAAGACATGCAGGTTCCATTCCCTGAGGGAGAAGGAGGAGGTAGACAGGTCCCAGCCTTGATGCTTGTGAGGACGTTATTGAATTTGGTGGGTTTGGGGTTCTGAGACACAGTGCCCATCCCCCACCTGGCGCCCTGGGTTCCCTTTTCTGTGGCCGGCACTGACTCAGCAGCTGTGTGGGCTATTGCACTGAAGGCTTCAGTTACTACCTTCCCCCAGGTCCCTGGCAGTTGGTGGGCAAGCCTCTTGGGAAGCTCTGGGTAATGAAACTTATCACAGCAGCAGGAGAATGGGACTGTGAATTCTCGAGCCCCCACCTCCATCCCCCACCTCCCACCTTCACCTTTCCTTCCTCTCCCAGGGGCTCAAAGTCTGGCAGGAGGAAGTAGGGGCAACAACTGACTGGGCAGCCTTGCTG
Source organism: Capricornis sumatraensis (assembly GCF_032405125.1). Taxonomy (NCBI): domain Eukaryota; kingdom Metazoa; phylum Chordata; class Mammalia; order Artiodactyla; family Bovidae; genus Capricornis; species Capricornis sumatraensis. The sequence goes on along the minus strand of NC_091087.1, from coordinate 42,034,197 downwards.
GAAAGATGCGGCCACTCCTGCTCCTCGTGGCCTTTCTCCTGTCCCCAAGGGCTCGGGCAGGTGAGTGACCATTTCCACCCTCAGGGGCCCAACTCCACCCGATAGACTCTGAAGGAAGACCGCCCAGATACTTGCTAGCCCTGTATCACTGGGCAGCTTGCATGAGTCCACAGTTTCCAGCTTCAGATTCTGAGGGCAGGAATTATATCAGGCCTACCTGGAGAGTCGTCATGAGAGTTAAGTGACGTAGTGTACATAAAGCTCTCAGAACCACCCTGGTTATACCACCTGCTATATAAATGTGCTCTCTGAACTCAGTTGCAGCCCCTGTGTCAGAGCCTAGGGGATCAAGATACAGCGATAACAGGCCCACCAGTTCATCTCTAGATCCTTAAATTCATGAGCCAGACTTCATAGGGATCTGGAAAGTTCCCTGAGGAAGAAAGTGCTGCAGAACTTCAGGGAGAGGCGGCACCAAAGGGCTCTGGGTGCGCCATCCCCACAGTAGAGAAACCCTCCTGTGAGGGAGGCCACAGCTGGCTCCACCCCCCGGGCAGGTGGGAGGGTGCTGAGGCTGGATGGAGAGCCAGCGGCACTTCCTGCAGGATCCTGGCGCCTCCCCCAGTTCTGTGCCCTGCAGACCCCATTCTCACCAGCCACCAGCTCACCCTGCCCCTGCTCATCTCTCCTGCTCCCCAACTTCCCGTCTTTCTGGAGCCGCCAAGCTGATGTCCACACACCTGCCAGTGCAGAGATAACCCTAGTGCCTCCTTCCAGGGCAGATCATCGGAGGCCGAGAGGCCAGGCCCCATTCCCACCCCTACATGGCATATATTCAGACCCTGACACCAGCGGGTCTGACCATATGTGGGGGGTTCCTGGTGCGAGAAGACTTCGTGATGACAGCAGCTCGCTGCTTGGGAAGGTGAGAAATTAAAGAGCCTCTAGGCACCTGCAAAGCAGGTCCAGAAGAGTTCATGAGAGGAGCCATCGAAGGCAGGTTTCTAGCAATGAATAGGGGACCAAGAGACCAGGAGAAGGCCTGTGTGAATGGACAGAAAGGAGGGTCTGGTCAGAAAGAATAAGAGGGGGAGATGGAAGGCACACCATGGGACTCAAATTGTGAATTCAAGCTCTTTTTCACCTTCTTGTAGGGGAGGCAAAATTTAAGGTCATTGAATTTCCCCCCACCCCCAATCTCAAGGCTGAGCGGTCTCCCCCATCTCAAGGGGAGGCCTAAGGCACAGAGTTCAGCCCCAGAGCCCTCCTGTCTCTTGGTTCCCTTGGCTGAGGTCTCGCTAACCCTAGGCAGTCACTTGACCTGTATCGGGGACCGCAGTTCCTGCAGCTCAAACCTAGCTCTAGGCTCCCTTTCCTTTGCAGCCAAATAAATGTCATCTTAGGGATCCACAGTGTCACCGCTTCTGAATGGACGCAGCAGCGCATCCCTGTTCTCAGACCCATCCCCCACCCCAGATACAATCAGCGGAACAACTGAAATGACATCATGTTACTGCAGGTACTGACCCTCTGGTTCTTCAACTGGGTGGCTCTCTCCCAGCTTGGGGGGCTTCATGTGTCCTGGGACCATGGAGGGGGAATCAGGGCTGACTCCCAGGGTGGTGGTGGGCATGGGGTGAGCATACAGTCCCTGAGGGCCTGCACACTTCCTGCCAGCTGGCATACAGAGTCAGACAGAATGAAGCTGTGAGGCTGGTAGCTCTACCTCAGACAGAGGAAATGCTGAGCCCTGGGACCCAGTGCACCGTGGCCAGCTGGGGCCTCATGGGACAGAACAGGAGAGCAATCACACTCCAGGAGGTGCAGCTGACAATTCAGAGGGATGGAGAGTGTCACAGTCGCTTCGATTTCTACACTGGCCAAAAGCAGATCTGTGTAGGGGACCCAAGAGAGAGGAAGTCCACTTTCCTGGTAAGACAATGTAGGGTCTGCTGACAGTGCCCAAGACAGGAGGCCCTGGGCACAATGGGCAGAGGGGACAGATTCCATCTCTGTGGCTGCAGCCTGGGGTCCACACCAAAGTGACATGGGGGGGCTTCTCCCCATCCATCTGGTGTCTGGGGGAATAGGAGAAGTACCAGACACGCAGGATGTTCATGTGCAGTGTTTTCCTGGCGCCGGTGAGATATCTTGACCTGGGTTGGGCTAGAGAAGTAACTACAGTCAGGGCTGAAGCCCAGAAATGGGAAAATTCAGAAGCTTTTCTTCTGCAACCCACCACCCTCCCATCTCACACACAGCCAGCCCTGGAAAGAGCTCCTCTCAAGCCCCGTCTTCTCTGAGGGTTGGGAGAGGGCAACAGGAGTGGGGAGGCCTGGAAAACAGTGTCCCTTCCCTCCTCTGCCTGTAGGGGGACTCCGGTGGCCCCCTCGTGTGTAGCAACGTGGCCCAGGGCATTGTCTCCTACGGAGACAGGGTGGGGACCCCTCCAGCAGTCTTCACCAGAATTTCCAGCTTCCTGCCCTGGATAAGGAGAACAATGAGACGCTTCCAAGAGTGGAGACCAGAGTGACATCCCACGAGACTGACTCTCCTTCTCTGGGGCAGAGCCCAGCTCCAGGGCAGTTCCCAGAGCCTTAATAAATATCCTCGTCTAGAGTGGCAATAACTGATTTCTAACATGTTCATTAAACATTATTTGTGCACAACAAAGTGTGCCAGGAGTGAGGGTGAGCTTTGTCGAGGAAGATGGGGTCTCTTTCCCAGGACAAGTGAATCCCTATTCCTACCATCCTGGGGTCAGCAGGAGCTTCTTCCCTCCTCCAAGCCACCCATTCCTCCGTGTCCCCTCTATCCACAGCCTGGGGAGGTATGGAGGGGCCTACCTCTCCCCAGAGTACGGCTTTCTATTCTCTACCCACTAGAGTATTAAAAAGGACTCCACACTAGGTATTAAAGTGTACCCCAAAACCACGTACCATTGGTGTGAGAAGGATGAGTTGGACAGGCAAACCAAAGGGACAACTGAAATTCTAAACGAGGCCCAATTTAATATATGGTGAACAATTTTCAGACCACTGGGAAACAAACTTTTAATAGGTGTCATTGAAACAAAACAGAATCACTGGATAAAAAAAGATACAGTTGGGTCCATACTTCCTATCATAAACCAAGATAAGACTCAAATGGGATCAAAGATCTAAATGTTTAGAAATCAAGCCATGCAAGTACTAGAAGAAAGAAAAAAGAAGATTTACTCTCTTTAAAATATCTAACAAACACCCATATCAAAGTTGCGCTTTACACGATGGCCAAGAGATGGGAGCAACCCCAGTGTCTATGGACAGCCAGAGTCTTTCTCCTAAACCCTTTCCCACACCAACCCTCACTGTGCTCTAGACTGGTGTTCTCATTTTCACTGTGATGAGAATCTCCTTCTGGGTTTGTTACTCTAAAATTAAACAAACCTCCACACAATATGTTGACTAAAATAAAATGCCTTTCACCCTGAAGATTAACCCATGACTAATACATCAATATTATATTGAAATAAAGGATTTCTGAAGTGACATAATTTAAACCCAAGCTGTTAGCACCTTAAGGTAACTGTAGCGAATCAGCTCAGAGGCTCTGCATCCATCAAAATGTTAACTACTCCTTGCAGCGTTACATTTCCCACCTGAATTCTTGCAGCTTCCATAATCTGAAATGGAATGATCCATAGGCACATATCAAATCCAGCTGGCTCTACACAGATATGCCCTGGCAAACTTGTCCATTATGTTTATGGGTTCAGGTCAGTTCAGTCACCCAGTGGTGTCCGACTCTTTGCAACCACATGAATCACAGCACGCTAGGCCTCCCTGTCCATCACCAACTCCCGGAGTTTACTCAAACTCCTGTCCATCGAGTCGGTGATGCCATCCAGCCATCTCATCCTCTGTCGTCCCCTTCTCCTCCTGCCCTCAATCCCTCCCAGCATCAGAGTCCTTTCCAATGAGTCAACTCTTCACATGAGGTGGCCAAAGTATTGGAGTTTTAGCTTTAGCATCAGTCCTTCCAATGAACACCCAGGACTGATTTCCTTTAGGATGGACTGGTTGGATCTCCTTGCAGTCCAAGGGACTCTCAAGAGTCTTCTCTAACACCACAGTTCAAAGGCATCATTTCTTTGGCTCTCAGCTTTCTTCACAGTCCAACTCTCACATCCATACATGACCACAGGAAAAACCATAGCCTTGACTAGGCCGACCTTTGTTGGCACAGTAATGTCTCTGGTTTTGAACATGCTATCTAGGTTGGTCATAACTTTCCTTCCAAGGAGTAAGCGTCTTTTAATTTCATGGCTGCAATCATCATCTGCAGTGATTTTGGAGCCCCTCAAAATAAAGTCTGACACTATTTCCACTGTTTCCCCATCTATTTGCCATGAAGTGATGGGACCAGATGCCATGATCTTAGTTTTCTGAATGTTGAGCTTTAAGCCAACTTTTTCACTCTCCTCTTTCACTTTCATCAAGAGGCTTTTTAGTTCCTCTTCACTTTCTGCCATAAGGGTGTGTCATCTGCATATCTGAGGTTATTGATATTTCCCCCCGCAATCTTGATACCCATGTTTATGGGTACTTCTTGTCAAAAATTCATTTGCCTAAAGTTCAGTGTATGCCATTTTCCACAAAATGTTAACAATACATCTTTGACAACATTCAGTCATTTCCTCTAAATTTGATATCACCTACCCATAGGAATTATCTCTTACTTATATGTTCTCAGGGATAACAGTCTCATTATTAAATGTCTGCATTGCCCGATGGAAAGAATACTTGATGGTGAGGGGCAGGAGGAGAGGAGAGAGCAGTGGAAGAGCCCTCGTGAAGCCCTTCCTCTCTGTGACATTTACTTTGAGCCCCAGAGCTGAAGCTCTAATACTTTGGCCATCTGATGCAAGAGTTGACTCATTGGAAAACACCCTGATGCTGGGAAAGATAGAAGGCTTGGGGAGAAGGGAATAAGAGAGGATGAGAAGGTTGGATGGCATCACCGACTCAATGGACATGAGTCTGAGCAAGCTCCAGGAGGTGGTGAAGGACAGGGAAGCGTGGCGTGCTACAGTCCATGGGGTCACAAAGAGTTGGACACAACTGAGCAAGTAAACAACAACCACCAGAGCACCACCCAGGTCAGGAATGCCCAGGAAACTCCCAGGACGGACCCGTCTCTCCTCCAAGCCTCTCCCTGCCAGTCAGCTCTCCAAGGCAGCTGTCTGCCTCCAGCCGCCCTGCTGGAACGATTTCTACAGACCTCACCATGCCCATGTCCATAGGACAATTCCCTTCATGACCATTTCAGAAGCCAGTTCCACCACTCCTCACAGCTCAGCACACTTCCTTATTAAGCAAACCTCAGCAGCAGAGCTTCGGCAAGAAAACATTTGGCACACCAAAAACTAGTGCAAAAGAACACTGTTCCTCTCGCTCTTTCTCTGCTTTCAACCTCTGTGCTTTGGAAGACCTACTGACTTGTCTGGAAAGTCACAAAACCATGACAAGCTCTAGGATGGAAACCCCACCAGGAACTTCACTCCTGACCTGATAGCTCAGGCAGACTTCCGGTCCATAGAAACCTGGTGCCTGTGCCCTGGGGCAGGGCATCAGAGTCAGGAGAAGCCAGACACTGGTGATACATCAGAACTAGCAGCATCACAGAAGTGAGGGCTGGTGACCTTGATCATGGTTGTCTGAGTTTGTCTAGGAAAAGTGGGGACCCCAGGAGCAAGCCACCTTTCTCCAACTCATCCATCAACCTCGAGTTGGAGATAAGACGGCAGCCCAGGACCAGTCCCAATAGCTCATTTCTTGTGGAAATGTTAACAAGAAAAAGAAAAACTCTCAGTATACAAAATCTGCCTCATACATCATGAATCATTTCAAGATTTTAGGTGGCATGACCCCCAGAACAACTACAAACTTCACTAGACTGATACCTGTCGAGACTGCTTTATCACCAGCAATCCGCTCCTGGACACATATACAGACAAAACTCTAATCCAAAAAAATATATGCAAACTATGTTCATAGCAGCACTATTCACAATAGCTAAGACATGGAAGCAACCTAAATGTTCATTAACAGATGAATGGATAGAGAAGATGTGGTGCACACATACAGTGGAGTACCATTCAGCCATAAAAAATAATGAAATAGCGCCATTGCAACAACATACATGCAACTGGAGATGATCATACTAAGTGAAGTCAGAAAGTAAAAGACAAATACCACATGAAATCACTTAATGTGAAATCGAAAATACGGCACAAATGAACCTATATTCAAAGTGGAAACAGACTCATGGACATAGAGAAGAGACTTACGGTTGCCCCTGGGGAGGGGGTGAGGGGAAGCTTGCAGTTTGCAGATGTAAGCTATTACGTATAGAATGGATCAACAGTAAGGTCCTGCTGTGTGGTGCAGATAACTATATTCATAGTTAATCATAATGGAAAAGAATGTTTTAAAAAAGAATTATATATGTATATGTGTCACTGAATCATTTTGCTGTATGAAAAGAACTAACACAGCATTGTAAATCAACTATACTTCAATTTTAAGAAAAGGTTGCTTTTTCAAGTTTCCACTGAATTTCCAGAAGTATAATTTTCACAGGCTACATTATGATTCACTGTTTTGTTGTGCAAAAAATTACGAAACCATTTTCACATCCAGAAATTTAAGAAGCCTCTCTCCAAACACTTCCCCCCAGTACCCCACATTTGGTTTGCCCTGGCCCTAGAGAATCAGGTGGTTCCATTGATTAGCATCAGCTCTGCATGCTCTGGGGCTTTCCTGAGTTACGAGGCCTAGGATGGTACTAGGGGTTCCCAGAAAGACAAGACTCTTTTGTGCTCCTTACCTTCTGCCCCAGCGAGCCACAGTTAACGTGAAGTTTTCTCATGCCAGGAACCCCCAACATCTGCTCCAGCCTTGTTTGTTGTCATAAAAATCTACAGGTACCATGTACGGTGGGGAGCACCATCTGAACTTTCTGCCCCATTTGATCTCCCCTGAAAGAGAAAATTTTCCTGGAGTTCCGTCTTCATAGGAAACAGGACAGGAACTGCCAGGTGGCCTAAAACCATGAGACGTTCAGAGGATGATAGTCCTCAATGGTCTTTAGGGACCCAGCTCAATGAGATGGGGGGCCCAGGCTCCCCTGCGCAGCACAGCAGGCTTGCAATGTGACCTGTTTCCCTGGTTAGTTCTTATCTCCCCATAGAGAGGAGAGGTTCAGCCCTTGTTATGGAGCACTTCAAATACATGTGAGGGGGTGGGGATCTGTCTTCAAGATAAACCACCTGGAAGCTACTCTCTCTGACCTACTCTGGCTCTTTGTCCCTGAGCTTCTCAGACGCCCTGTGTCCTGCTTACTTCCAGATGAGGCTGGTTTCAAAAACTCAAAACTTTTGAGCTCGTGGAGCAGAATACCCTGGCTTCTTTCTCCCCCATCATGAGCCAGGCACATTGTAAATGTCCCACAAATGCTGTTGGATATGTGAATGAACAGTCTCCAAAACTGCTTTGGGTCCTAATGTGATCTGAATTTCAGCACATATTTATCTTTTTAAGCAATTTAACTTTCAAGCCAAAGAGGAACATGTGCAAGGATTAGAAACCAGAGTGAGGCGGGGAAATGGGAGGAGGGGGCCTGGGTGGAAGCCAGCCCCCATGAGGGCCATGGAATCGGTGGTGAGTTGACACCGTGAGGCTCGCCTGGGTTCTAGATACCTGCTCTGGTGGAGCAGAGTGGCTCAGGAGAGCGGGGTCAACGAGAGGGTGACATCTAGGAAACTGTGAGATGGCTCCTTCATTCTTGTTCTAGACGATAGCTCCTGGGACAAAGCAACTCACCCTTAGCTTTGGAGAATGGGAAGTTACGACACGCATTCTCAGCTTTCCCTCCCCACCAGGATCCTGTGCCACCCTAATTATAAATAACTTTCCACATGCCAGGGTGTGACCTGTGAAAGGGAGAAGACCGACCAGGTCTCCATGGGAGTAGTTTTCTGTAATCTGCATGTCCAGCGGCAGATCTGGAATCTAGCAAATTTCTGGGAATGGACTAAGGTGAGGAACATCATAGTGATAGTGTCGCAGGCGCTGGGGAAGTGGTGCTGCTGAAATAAGCCAGGCCTCTGAGGACAGAGGGCCTTCCCTTGTGGCTCGGCTGGTAAAGAATCTGCCTACAATTCGGGAGACCTGGGTTCGATCCCTGGGTTGGGAAGGTCCCCTTTAGAAGGGAAAAGCTACCTACTCCAGTATTCTGGCCTGGAGAATTCCATGGGCTGTATAATCCATGGGGTTGCAAAGAGTCGGACATGACTGCATGACTTTCACCGAAGACCGGCACAGTCACTTACCTCCTTTAGCCCCAGGGGTTCAGCCAGTAAGAACAGGAGCAACGGCATCTTCTCTGAAAAGCTAAGCAGGTCTGAAGCGGCATGCACGTTCTCCTTCCAGGTGTTTTCAATCCTGAGTTTGAAAGGGCAGGCTCAGATACCACCAATTTACTCCTGGTTCTATTGATTCTCAAGACATGAGCTTTCACCAGAAAAGTCTGTGTGGTAAGGGTGTTGCAGGAGCTGCATTCTTAGGCCCTGGATAGCACAACCAAATTCATCTAGAGAAAGTCCTAGATGGACTTTCTGAACAGAGAAAGGAGAGGGGGGGGGCTGGTGGCATTAATCAGAAATGGTGTCCCCTTCCTCTAATTTTGATCCTCCAAGACCATAAATCTGACCCCACCATGCCTTGAATTTGTCATTAGGTATCAAAAAGCATACAACTATCCAATTATACTCTGTAGAACTTCACTTTTTTTGGATAGCTGAAGATGTTTATTGTTGTTATCTTTATAAATGCAAAATTACCAAGCAAAAGTCTTTCCTAGAACACATTAGGAAAGAGCCTAGCCGTCCATCAGCTTCTTGGTAGTTTTAGGTAACTGCAAACTGTTGGGGATGGGGGTGAGGGCCAGTGACGGCAGGTGAAGTGGAGGTGGGGTGTCAATGAGAGTGCCAGGAAGATAAAGTAGTGAGAGGATAGAAGAGTCTGAGAAGATGGGTTTGACAGACAAATGCACCTGAATTTATTTTATGGTCCAGTCCCAGGTAGCCCTTCTAAAGCCAGTATTGTTCTCAACTTGTTGATATTTCAAAGATTTAAAAGATCCCAATATTAAAGTAGTTGGGAAGCATGCAGGTAGTAACAGCAAGAGGATAAACAAAGTTTTATCATTCATTCTAACTTTTCTGGGTCACTCCTGTCCCTCCTGGCCCAGGTAATGTGGGTTCCAGGAAAGACCATGATGTGGGCAAAGATTCTGCCCACCAAGGCTCCTTGCTCCTGGTGAGGTACCAGGCATATTTGCTCATGCCATTCTCTGCACATGGGTATTTAAGCACTGTCAGCCTTAAGGGCAAGTTCCAAGCTATGATTCTACTTAGAATACATGCAGTCAGACAAACAGTTTAAATTACTTTTATTTGTTCTTTTATAATTTAATATAGATATGAGAAGACTTCTGGAATCTTATCTCAAACTGGACATAATGTTTAAGATACTTTGCATGTATTGGCTCAGGCCTTACCCGCAAGAAGGAACATATATCTTCTCATTTTCACTCTCTGCCCCAGACGTGGCTGTTAAAGGGGATACGTGGCTTCTTAGCTTTGATGGTTTATCGCTCCTCCCCACCACCAATTTGCAAACCACAAGTATGCTCAGCAATGTTGTAGTAATTTATTAAACCACTGTGTTGACACATTGGGGTTTAATGTACCTATAAAATATTATTTATGATGTTTGGGGAAGTATAGAAAATCAAAGAGGATAAACTATAATTTTAGGCCAAAGCAGGTGTTTATCATTTCAATGCATCTTGTCACATAGAACCTTGAGCGTTTTTCACAATTTCTGTAGCTGGTTTCCTGTGCATTTGGCAGCGCTATCACATTTTTCTGACAGACAGCTTTCCTCTGAGCTATTTGGACTCCACCTTGGACTACACTTGTACCCTACATGTGGCTCAAGCTTCCCTTCTCCAGGGCTCCCTGTGGATCCACATAATGTTGATCAGCAATTGTCTCTCTGTGCCCCTTCTCCCTGCCTCCTCCTGTCTCACCTGGCCCACATCTAGCTCTGCTGCTTGGACCAAGGGCAGAAGGCACCTGTGTCGAGCTTGGCTATTATTCCAGGAGAGTAGCTGGCTGCCCCTGTGAAGTCTCTCACTAACAAATCTGGAATTGCTTTAGGACTTTTCAGTGAACAGAAGTTAAAAAAAAAAAAAAAAGAATAAAAATGAATAGGATATCAGATGTGTGGAACACCTCATGCAACTTACAAGTAGGGAGTCCCAGAAGGAGAAAAGACAGAGAAAGAAGCAGAAAAAAAAAATTAAAGAGGGAGTTTGAGAGAGAATGGAAACATGTATAGGTATGGCTGAGTCACTCTGCTGTGGACCTGAAAAAATCACATTATTAATTGGCTATACCTCAATATAGGGTTTCCCTGGTGGCTCAGTGGTAAAGAGTCCTTGCCTGCCAATGAAGGAGATACAGGTTCGATCCCTGGGTTAGGAATATCCCCTGGAGGAGGAAATGCAACCCATTCCAGTATTCTTGCCTTAAAACTGGACAGAGGAGCCTGGCAAGCTGGGTCCATGGGGTTGCGAAAGAGACACAACTAAGCGTGCCCATGCACGCATACTCCAATAGAAAAGAAAAAGTTGAAAATTTTTGAATAAATAATGGTTGAAAATTTCACAATATTGATGAAAAACTGTGAAGTATCAACGTTCAAAACCAAGAAACTCAGTGAACTACAAGTAGGAGAGAGTATCAATATCATAGAAGAATGGGCGAGATTTCCCCCACTCCTTTCTTTCTATCCTAGATCTTATCATTTTATTTCCAGCCCAGCCCTCTCTTCAGATAGCACCTCTGGCTCATTCTCTCCTACAGTGTCTCCTTCTGTGTTCTGCTCACACATGAAAAATGCTGGGGTGGAGCTATTTCTGGGGTCTATGACATTATTCAGACACACGGCCTCTTCTCCTTGATCTAGAAACCAGAGTTCTCTTATGGGAAAAGTAACTCCAACAATGCTATCTGTGTGCAGAAGTGGTAGCTGCCCACTTTCTCCAAATAACATCTTCTACTATTAGAACTTTTTAAGAAGAGTTGCAAGAAATTATTTCTTTAAATTACTTTTTAAATTGTAGTAAAAATATACGTAGTAGAAAGTTCACCTATTAACCAGTTTTAAGTGTGCAGTTCAGTGGCATTAAGTACATGAACATCATTGTGCAACCTCCACTATTATCCATCTTAAAAGAATTTTCACCTTCCCAAATTGAAACTCTTAACCCATTAAGTAGTAATCCGCCATTACCCCTTCCCCCCAGCCCCTGGGGATCACCATTCTACTTTGTATCTCATGAATTTGCAAGAGATTCTTAGATAAATGCAAGAGCCTTGAGCATGATCACGTTGTCAGTCTTGTATCTCATTTATCACTTACACCTTAATAGGTAGCAGGCAAAACCTGTGCCAACAGACTGTAAGAGAAAAGGGAGGAAGAGCGAGCTGGGGAGGGAACAAGTCATCACAAACAAGCCTGCTTGACGCCATCCTGCCCCTGACAGCCAGGTTGAAGCCAAGGTTCCTCCTGTCTTTCCCTGCATGTGTACAGGTAGGCTAGAGAGGCCTCGCTCTCCAAACTCTGGGCCATTTCGTAAGCTAAAGAAAGAGGTGAGAAGCAAATATCCTCGCTCATCTGGGACAACTGAAAGCTATCCGAAGCCTGATGAGGGCATCTGTTCTTGTTTTCAAGCGAATAGCCCCAGTTCAAAGTGACTGCTCCCACCTGGGCATTCCTTCTCTAGTCTTTCTACAAACCTCACAGATTGAGATGGAGAAGGCAATGGCACCCCACTCCAATACTCTTGCCTGGCAAATCCCATGGACAGAGGAGCCTGGTAGGCTGCAGTCCATGGGGTCACTAGCAGTTGGACACGACTGAGTGACTTCACTTTCACTTTTCACTTTCATGCATTGGAGAAGGAAATGGCAACCCACTCTAGCATTCTTGCCTTGAGAATCCCAGAGACAGAGGAGCCTGGTGGGCTGCCATCTATGGGATTGCACAGAGTCAGACACGACTGAAGTGACTTAGCAGCAGCAGCACGTATTGAGAAGAATGGGGGACTCAGTGGAAATATTTGTGGAATTGCTTCCAGAAACCACAGCCCTAGTCCTGATCCTGAGGTTTGAGAAAACTCAATTTTTGACTTGGTCTAGGAGGTACCAGTCTTGGAGTTGGAGAAGAACTTCCACAAGAGAGGATCCTCAGAGGTTAATGGACTCCAGAATATCTTTAGGAGAATAGATGACGAGCTGGAGGTGTTATTTTTTTCAGGAGAAGAGAGTTACACTGACAGGACGCTAGACATGATAGCTCCCCTAGATTAAGGACTGCAGACTGCCTGAGGTGAAGTTCTTCCTGTGGCTCCAGAGCTGGGACATAAGAAATAAAAAAAAAGAAAAGAAAGAGAAGTGATGCTTAATATTTATTGAAATCTTTTTACACACCAGGTACTTTGGAAGGAATTTGTAACATACTGCGTCATTTTATCCTCAGAATTCTTTGGGAATCCCTTAATCCAGAGATGAAAAAGGAACTCTCACAGGGTTTAAATAACTTGATACGTCACAGTAACACAGAGATTCCAACTAAACTCAAGTTCGTCAAACACTGACTTATATCAAACACTGACATATATCACTGAGATGTATGGAGGACTAGAAAGCCCCAGAGAGACAGACTTCATTTCAGAGAAAAAGATGGGATGACCTAGACCAAGCCACGGGATCCAGATAGATCTGAGAGCAGCAGGCTGAATGGTCCTGTGGCCAGCGGGACCAGGAGAAAATAAAAGAACAATACCTTCTGATTGAGAGAGGGCTGGCTAGTACTTGGGAGATCAGAGTCCAGTGCCAGTGGAGAACACAACAAGGAATATTTTCCTTAAGTAAACTCTGGACCCCTGCCAAACCTCTGCTGCTGAGATTTACTTAATGGAGGAGGGTGCTAAGCTGTGAGAGGTAGTGGATTTGACTTTTGGGACGGTCAAGAAGAGAACTGTCCTCTGGAGGTGAGCATGGTGAGGTCTGTAGAAACCTTTCCAGCAGGGCTGCTAAAGGCAGGCAGCTGCCTTGAAGGGGCTCGATAGCTGGAAGGTCCTTAGGTAGGGAGATGAGTCTGCACTAGAAGTTTCCTGGGAACTGAGTCTTGACTGGGGTGGTGCTCTGGGGCTCAAAACAAATGTCACAGAGCTTAGGAAGGGCGTATAGGGGTTCTTCCACCGCTCTCTCCTCCCGCTTCCGCTGTCAAGTATTCTTTCCACCTGGCAATGCAAATATTTAATAATGAGATTGTTTTCCTCTAGAACATACAAGCAAGACATAATTCCTATGGGTGGGTGGTAGCAAATAAAGGGAAAAAATGACTGATTATTTTCAAAGCTGTATCACTGATTAAAACTTTGTTGATAAATGACTCACACTGAATATTAGGCAAATGACCTTCTGGCAAGATATATCTATAAAAAGATGATCGAATTTACCAAAGCATTTTTGTATATATCAGCTGGATTTGATGTGTGTTCAGTGATTACTCAAGATTATGGAAAGTGCAAAAATAAGGTGGGAAATGTCACATGGTAAGGAGTAATTAACATTTTTTAAAGATTTATTTGTTTATTTTTGGCTGCACTGGCTCTCTTGTCATGCGCGGGCTTTCTCTAGTTGTGGCGAGTGGGGGCTACTCTTTGTTGCAGTGCACAGGCATCTCATTGTGGTGGCCTCTCTTGTAGAGCATGGATTCTAAGTATGTCGGCTTCAGCAGCTGAGGTGCACAGACTTAGTTGCTCCGCGCCATGTGGGATCTTCCCAGACCAGGGATCGAACCATTGTTCCCTGCATTGGCAGGCAGACTCTTAACCACTAGAGCATCAGGGAAACCCAGTTAACATTTTGATGAATATAGAAGAACCTCCAGCTGATTCTTTATAGTTACCCTAAAGTGTTAAAACATGATTTTAAACTATGTGACTTCAGAAATCTATTATTTGAATATAATATTGATGTATTCAGTTCAGTTCAGTCGCTCAGTCGTGTCCAACTCTTTGCAACCCCATTAATCACAGCACGCCAGGCCTCCCTGTCCATCACCAACTCCCGGAGTTCACTCAGACTCACGTCCATTCAGTCAGTGATGCCATCCAGCCATCTCATCCTCTGTCATCCCCTTCTCCTCCTGCCCCCAATCCCTCCCAGCATCAGAGTCTTTTCCAATGAGTCAACTCTCTGCATCAGGTGGCCAAAGTACTGGAGTTTCAGCTTTAGCATCATTCCTGCCAAAGAAATCCCAGGGCTGATCTCCTTCAGAATGGACTGGTTGGATCTCCTTGCAGTCCAAGGGACTCTCAAGAGTCTTCTCCAACACCACAGTTCAAAAGCATCAATTCTTTGGTGCTCAGCTTTCTTCACAGTCCAACTCTCACATCCATACCCGACTACTGGAAAAACCATAGCCTTGACTACACGGACCTTAGTTGGCAAAGTAATGTCTCTGCTTTTGAATATGCTATCTAGGTTGGTCATAACTTTTCTTCCAAGGAGTAAGCATCTTTTAATTTCATGGCTGCAGTCACCATCCGCAGAGATTTTGGAACCCAAAAAAATAAAGTCTGACACTGTTTCTACTGTTTCCCCATCTATTTTCCATGAAGTGATGGGACCAGATGCCATGATTGATGTATTAATCACAGGCTAATCTTTACAGTAAAAGTCATGTTATTTTAGCCAACATATTATGTAGAGTTTTGTATAATTGTGGAGTAAAAACCCAGAAGGAGACCCTCATCACATGGAAAATGAGAACATTAGTCCACAGCACAGTGGGTTGGTGTGGAAAAGGGTTTCAGAGAAAGACTGTCCGTAGACACTTGGGTTGCTCCCATCTCTTGGCCATTGTGAATAGCACAGCTTTGATATGGGTGCTTGTTAGATATTTTTAAGAAAGCAATTTTTTTTCTTCTATTTTTCCTATGGTTGATATTTTCATTTAGATCTTTGATCCCATTTGAGTGTTATTTATGTTTATGATGAGATGCGGACCTGATTTTATCTTTTTTCCCCAAATGATTATCTATTTGTTTCATTGCAATCTATTAAAAATTCATTATTTTCCAGTGATTTACACTGCCACATTTATTCTTAAATTGAGCCTCTTATGGAATTTCAATTGTTCCTTTGTTTTTTATGTCCTACCCAGGCCAATGGCATGTGGTTCTCAGGTACCTAAGGGGGCATCTCTGGTAGGGTGGAGAGCAAGGAACCTTACTCTGGGAAGAGGTAGGTCCCTGCATCCCTCTTCTGGCTGTGGGTAGAGGGAACACAGAGAAATGGATGGCTTGGAGGAGGGAAGAGGCTCCTGCTGACCCCAGGACAGTGGGAATAGGGATTCACTTGTCCTGGGAAAGAGACCCCATCTTCCTCGACAAAGCTCACCCTCACTCCTGGCACACTTTGTTGTGCACAAATAATGTTTAATGAACACATTAGAAATCAGTTATTGCCACTCTAGACGAGGATGTTTATTAAGGCTCTGGGAACTGCCCTGGAGCTGGGCTCTGCCCCAGAGAAGGAGAGTCAGTCTCGTGGGATGTCACTCTGGTCTCCACTCTTGGAAGCGTCTCATTGTTCTCCTTATCCAGGGCAGGAAGCTGGAAATTCTGGTGAAGACTGCTGGAGGGGTCCCCACCCTGTCTCCGTAGGAGACAATGCCCTGGGCCACGTTGCTACACACGAGGGGGCCACCGGAGTCCCCCTACAGGCAGAGGAGGGAAGGGACACTGTTTTCCAGGCCTCCGCACCCCTGTTGCCCTCTCCCAACCCTCAGAGAAGACGGGGGTTGAGGGGAGCTCTTTCCAGGTCTGGCTGTGTGTGAGATGGGAGGGTGGTGGGTTGCAGAAGAAAAGCTTCTGAATTTTCCCATCGCTGGGCTTCAGCCCTGACTGTGGTTACTTCTCCAGCCCAACCCAGGTCACGATACCTTACCGGCCCCAGGAAAACACTGCACGTAAACATTCTATGTGTCTGGTACTTCTCCTAGTGCCCCAGAGACTGGATGGATGGGGAAAAGCCCCCCCTCACATCCCTCTGATCTAGGCCCCGGATTGTAGCCATGGGAATGTGGTCCGTCCCACTGCCCAGTCTGCCCAGGGTCCCCCGTCAGTGTTGGCAGATGCTGTGATCTTACCTGAAAGGCAGACTTCCTCTGTCTCGGGTCCCCCACACAAATCTGTGTCCGGCCATTGTATAACATGAAGCGTCTGCTGCACACCCTATCCCTCTGCACCCTCAGCTGCACACACTGGAGCGTGTCAGTTCTCGTGTTCAGGCCAGTCAGGCCCCAGCCGGCCACGGTGCACTGGGTCCCAGGTCTCAGCCTGTTTTGAGTCTGAGGCAGAGGCACCGGCCTCACAAATCGATTACGCTGGACTCTGTTGGCCAGCTGACAAGAAGTGTGCAGGCACTCAGGGACTGTCTATTCTATGCTCACCCCGTGCCCCCCACTGCCCTGGGATTATGCCCAGCTTCCCCGCCTCCCTGATTCCAGGACACAGGAAGCCCCCCAGGCTGGGAACAAGCTGCCCAGCTGAAGAACCAGAGGGTGGGTACCTGCAGTAACATGATGTCATTCCTCTTGTTCTGCTGAGTGTGTCCGGGGTGGGGGATGGATCTGAGCACAGGGATGTGCTGCTGGGTGCTTTCCAAAGTCCTGATGTTATGAGCCCCCAGGATGACATTTATTTGGCTGCAAAGGAAAGAGAGCCTAGAGGTAAGGTTTGAACCATAGGAACTGTGGTCCACAATACAAGTCAAGTGACTACCCAGGGTTGCCAGACCTCAACCAAGGGAACTGAGAGACAGGAGGGCTCTGGGACCGAACTTTGTGCCCTAGGTCACCCCAGCCTTGAGCTGGAGGTGGTGGAGGACATAGTGATTTTGAATTTTGCCTCCACAACAAGAGGTTGCAAAGATACCTTGAAGTCATAATTTGAGCCCCAGTGCATACATTTCATCACCCCGTCTTATTCTTTTTGATCAGGTCCTCCCCCATTCACACTGGCCTGCTTCTTGTCCCCCAGGCTCTACATGGTCTTTTTTTTTCTCCACCCATTCAATCTAGAACCCTGCTTTCAGTGACTTCTCTCATGAACTCTTCTGGACCTGCTTTGCTGGCGCCCAGAAGTCCCTTAAGTCCTCACCTTCCCAAGCAGTGAGCTGCTGTCATCACGAAGTCTTCACGCACCAGGAACCCCCCACAAGCTTTCCGACCTACTGGAGTTTGGATCTGAAGAAATGCCATGTAGGGGTGGGAATGGGGCCTGGCCTCTCGGCCTCCGACGATCTGCCCTGGAAGGAGGCACTAGGGTTATCTCTGCACTGGCAGGTGTGTGGACATCAGCTTGGCGGCTCCAGAAAGACGGGAAGTTGGGGAGCAGGAGAGATGAGCAGGGGCAGGGTGAGCTGGTGGCTGGTGAGAATGGGGTCTGCAGGGCACAGAACTGGGGGAGGCGCCAGGATCCTGCAGGAAGTGCCGCTGGCTCTCCATCCAGCCTCAGCACCCTCCCACCTGCCCGGGGGGTGGAGCCAGCTGTGGCCTCCCTCACAGGAGGGTTTCTCTACTGTGGGGATGGCGCACCCAGAGCCCTTTGGTGCCGCCTCTCCCTGAAGTTCTGCGGCACTTTCTTCCTCGGGGAACTTTCCAGATCCCTATGAAGTCCAGCTCATGAATTTAAGGATCTAGAGATGAACTAGTGGGCCTGTTATCGCTGTATCTTGATCCCCTAGGCTCTGACACAGGGGCTGCAACTGAGTTCAGAGAGCACATTTATATGGCAGGTGGTATAACCAGGGTGGTTCTGAGAGCTTTATGTACACTACATCACTTAACTCTCATGACGACTCTCCAGGTAGGCCTGATATAATTTCTGCCTTCAGAATCTGAAGCTGGAAACTGTGGACTCATGCAAGCTGCCCAGTGATACAGGGCTAGCAAGTGTCTGGGCGGTCTTCCTTCAGAGTCTATCGGGTGGAGTTGGGCCCCTGAGGGTGGGAATGGTCACTCACCTGCCTGAGCCCTTGGGGACAGGAGAAAGGCCATGAGGAGCAGGAGCGGCCGCATCTTCCAGGCGAGGATGCCCAGTCAGTTGTTGCCCCTACTTCCTCCTGCCAGACTTTGAGCCCCTGGGAGAGGAAGGAAAGGTGAAGGTGGGAGGTGGGGGCTCGAGAATTCACAGTTCCATTGTCCTGCTGCCGTGACAAGTTTCATCACCCAGAGCTTCCCAAGAGGCTTGCCCACCAACTGCCAGGGACCTGGGGGAAGGCAGTAACTGAAGCCTTCAGTGCAATAGCCCACACAGCTGCTGAGTCAGTGCCGGCCACAGAAAAGGGAACCCAGGGCGCCAGGGGTGGGGGCTGGGTGTGCCAGAACCCCAAACCCACCAAATTCAATAATGTCCTCACAAGCATCAAGGCTGGGACCTGTCTACTTCCTCCTTCTCCCTCAGGGAATGGAACCTGCATGTCTTCACCCCCTGGTCCTGAGCCCCACCCAGACCCTGGCTGCTCCCACATCTTTCTAGAAGTTGTCAAACATACTGAGTAGCTCTGTTCTTGGGTGAGTGGAGAGCCCTGCCAGGGAAAGGAAAGGGAAGAATGAGGCTCTGCCACTGACCATTTCTCTCTCAGGTCACTTGAGTCCCGAACAAACTCTCAGCGCATCACGACACTGGGGATGGCTTCTGTTTTTCTGCTTCCTACTGAGGTGAATGTTTTTGTGTCCCAGAAGCTTCTCTGCCTGCAGAAAAAGCCCAGTGACTTGATTTTGTTGACAGCCATCAGACCCTGTGGAGAAACACCTCAGATCCTATTCATCCATGATAGACCCACCAACCTAAACCCATCTCTGCTCCACAGGTGCTGGCACCTAAGAAGGAGGCAGCTCACTGCTATGCTCCCTGCGACCCACGAAGAAGTGGACATTCATCACTGAGAGAAAAGGATGGGAGAGTTCTGTAGAGTAACAGGGGCTGCCAGACACCCTTAAAATACTTGGGAGACTGTGTTGCCTCAGAAAGCACTACAGAATGATTAAAGTTTTGCAAAAATGTCAGAATTGAATTCTAATACAATTCTCAACCTTTTGTGGGTTGTTTTGAGACCACTTGAAAATCTTATGAAAGTTAAAGTTCTTCTCTGCATATATAAATACCTGTAGGTTATCACTTATTCTCAAAGCTGCAAAGAATTTAATCCTTTCTCTAATGCTTGGTTTATGCTTGCAACCTCTTGAAGTTTCTTTATGCATCTAAAAAGTAATATGCAGAAAACAGGAGGGAAAAAGTAAAAATTAGAATAACAGGTTTATTAGTGCCTTAGCATTTGGGTAATTGAAAATCATTGTTACTTACATTTTTTCAGCACTTCATTTTATTTTAGAAACTTTAATGTAAATTTTTTTTTTAAAAAGGAAAGATAAAGAATAGCATGAAAAGAAATAGGAGTCAAATATATATAATCATCTGAATGAAGATGTACATAGAGGATTTCATTCACAATGACTAGCGTTTTATGGCAATCTTTCCTTCAAAAACTACCAAAACAAACCTGTTTAAAATGTCTAAAATGGATAAGAAAGCTGTGGTACATATACACAATGGAGTATTACTCAGCCGTTAAAAAGAATTCATTTGTATCAGTTCTGATGAGATGGATGAAACTGGAGCCGATTATACAGAGTGAAGTAAGCCAGAAAGAAAAACACCAATACAGTATACTAACACATATATATGGAATTTAGAAAGATGGCAATGACGACCCTGTATGCAAGACAGGAAAAAAGCCACAGCTGTGTATAATGGACTTTTGGACTCAGAGGGAGAGGGAGAGGGTGGGATGATTTTGGAGAATGGCATTCTATCATGTATACTATCATGTAAGAATTGAATCGCCAGTCTATGTCTGATGCAGGATACAGCATGCTTGGGGTTGGTGCATGGGGATGACCCACTGAGATGTTATGGGGAGGGAGGTGGGAGAGGGGTTCATGTTTGGGAACACATGTGAGAATTAAAGATTTTAAAATTTAAAAAAAATTTTAAATAAATAAATAAATAAAAAATAAAATAAAATAAAAATAAATAAAATGTCTAAAAACCTGAAAAGCCTTGAAGAACTGCCAATGCAGATGTGACTCAGGCCACAACTGAAGGAATAGCAAGCATCCAGTTAGATAATTATTATCATTCTGGGGAAATTTTCTGAACCCACAAAATTTGAACTTCTGTTTTTGTTTTGCGAACTTCTGTGTTAATGAGCATATAATGTGAGGGGTGTAGAATTAAAGACCAAGACCCTCACAAGCAGTCTAATCAGGACCCCCACCATGACAAGCTGGGAATTAAAAGTCTATACACTCAAAGTAACAAAAAAAGAGTTAATGGGCTATTCCTTGCATGTAATAGCATGAAAGATGGTATTATCTAGATTTTCACAGCCTCTGCTACCTTGAACTTCCTTCCATTAATGTGGTTACAGACTGTTTCCCAAAGTACCTGGCAAAATCAAATACAAATGTAGAGGAAATTCACTTAATTTCAGTGTTTGAATTACACCTAAATATTGTGTTTCAAATGTAATAAGTATATAGTCAACTATGAAAAGATGAACAAGCAAACAAATACAGGATACCATGACTAAGAAACAATAGAGAATAATAGAGAAAAAAACTTTAATTATTGGGATAATGTTATTAGCAAAATAAAATACAGATTGCAAAACAATTGGCTGAAATAAAAGCTAGCTTTAAACACACTCCAATGAACATCAATCTTAAAAAATTACACAACATCTGAAAAAGAGCTAAATACAACTTCTAAAAGCAAAAAATATGAAAAAGACAAAGTCAAAGTCACAGTGAATAAAGTTAATGACATATTAGACAAAGATGGGAAGAGAATAACTAACCTGAAAGAGCTCAGAAAGAATTGTCCAGAATGGAGCACAGACAGGCATAAAGATAAAAATATAGAAAATAGAATTAGGAGGTTGAACATATGTTGAATTAGGAGAAAATCAAGAAAGCAAAGGGAAAAAAGTAATATATAATGACATATTAGCTGAGATTATTTTTTAAGCTGATGACAAAAATGCAGTTAGAGGTTAGAAAAAGATAAATAACTCTTAACCCGAATACAAAAAAAGAAATTGATACTTAGAAATCAATATTATAAAGAATTGGCAGAAAATTTAAGGGCAAGTAGATTAAGATACGGAGAAGAAAATGGCACCCTACTCCAGTACTCTTGCCTGGAAAATGCCATGGACAGAGGAGCCTGGTAGGCTGCAGTCCATGGGGTCGTGAAGAGTCCGACAGGACTGAACGACTTCACTTTCACTTTTCACTTTCATGCATTGGAGAAGGAAATGGCAACCCATTCCAGTGTTCTTGCTGGAGAATTCCAGGGACGGAGGAGCCTGGTGGGCTGCCGTCTATGGGGTCGCACAGAGTCGGGCATGACGGAAGGGACACAGCAGCAGCAGCAGATTAAGATAGGGAGAAGGCAATGGCACCCCTCTCCAGTACTCTTGCCTGGAAAATCCCATGGACAGAGGAGCCTGGTAGGCTGCAGTCCATGGGGTTGCAAAGAGTCGGACATGACTGAGCAACTTCACTTTCACTTTTCCCTTTCATGCGTTGGAGAAGGAAATGGCAACCCACTCCAGTATTCTTGCCTAGAGAATCCCAGGGATAGGGGAGCCTGGTGGGCTGCCGTCTATGGGGTCACACAGAGTTGGACACGGCTGAAGTGACTTAGCAGCAGCAGCAGCAGCAGATTAAGATAAACAGATCAAATACTTTCAAATGAATGGCAGGTCAAAGGCTGAATTTTCAACAGCAGCAGTGAGTGGATGCTCCCCAGGAAGAAACATCTTCATATCATTTGCGAAGATTTTAAAACTTATCCTATAATTTGATTAGTAATGATATAGATTAGTAATGGGCTTCCCTTGTGGTTCAGCTGGAAAAGATCTGCTTGCAGTGAGGGAGAGCTGGGTTGACTCTCTGGGTTGGGAGCCCCTTGAGGAGGGAAAGGCTATCCACTTCAGTATTCTGGCCTGGAGAATTCCATGGACTGTATAGTCCATGGTGTCACAAAGAGTCAGACACGACTGAGTAACTGTCACTTTCATTTCACTTCAATGATATAGAAGTTATGAATAGCTAATGAAAAAATGAATACATAGTGAACATCTTACCCAACAAAAGCAGATTACACACTTGAAAAGTACATACAGATGTTGACCATAGATTAAGCCATAGATTAGGTCTCAAAAGTGTTTAAAGAATTTAAATGATATATCATATTTAATATGCCACAATGAGTTTAAACTAGAATTTCATAACAGGAATATGAGCAGGAAATCCTTATATCTTAAAAAGTAAAGGAATAGGCTGCTAAGTACAGTGGTTCCTTGAACAACAGGGGTTTGAACTGAACAGGTCTACTTATACACTGATTTTTTTCAATAGTACATAATAGACTACTGAGCTATCCATGATTGGTTGCAAAACCACAGAACATGAGGGCCAACTATAGGTTAGTTATACCTGGATTTTCTACCAGGTGAAGCATCAGTGCCCCTTATCTCCTATGCTGTTTGAGGGTCAACTGGAAACCATGAGTAAAATCATAATGAAAACAAAAAATATCAAAATGATTAATAATGATGAAATTAATTTATAGTAAAATTTGTTAGGTATACAGAATAAAGATGAAACTTGACCATTCAAGACTATGCCTCAAATTAATTAATTACAAGGTAAAAAATTAAACCTTTGAATATAGGAGAATTTCTTTATACACTCATCACTGTAAAAACAATTTTATACAGATATAAGAAGCACTAACTCACAAAGAGTCGGACACGACTGAGCGACTGAAATGAACTGAACTGAACCATCAAAAATAATGGATGAGTTGATCTACATTAAAAATTTTGGGGGTGTACATGAATAAAGATGAAATTCTGATTACCAAAGACACTATTGAGATAGTGAAAAGTACAGCCACATGGTGGAAGAACTAAGAAAGAATTTTTATCTGGGAGATATATATATATATATTAACTTCTAGGTCACTGGGAAGCCAGTAATTTTGTAAGTAAATGGTAAAGTATCTGCCTTCCAATGCAGGAGACACAAGAGACATAGGTTCAAATAAAAAAGAGAGAGACATGGGTTCAATCCCTGGGTAAAGAAGATCCCCTGGAGAAAGAAATGGCAAACCACTCCAGTATTCTTGTATGGAAAATTCCACAGGCAGAGGAGCCTGGTGGGTGGCAGTCCATAGGATTACAAGTCAGACACGGCTGATCGACTGAACAGCAACACATGAAACTGACAAATCCTTAGTAACTTAATGAAACATACTCAAGAAGTTTGAATTTTCCCATAAATGTTAAATAATTTGTTTCAGTTTTCAAAAATAGTCCATCAAGAACAGCCCCAGGCTCACAGGGATTCACTGGAAATCTGTGAATAAAAGTTCCAAGGATGATACGCAATTTCTGCTGGCAAGGAGATGCTAAACATCTCCTTTATGAGACTAGCAAAACCTAGATGCCAAACCCAGTGATGACAATATAGGAGAGGAACATTATGGGCTAATGTTATTCCAGTATTGATGTAAGTCAAATTGATCAATAAGCAAAAATATTAGATCATTCCTAATTTGGGTTTTTCTGAGGATGAGTGATTGCAGCCATGAAATTAAAAGACGCTTACTCCTTGGAAGAAAAATTATGACCAACCTAGATACTATATTCAAAAGCAGAGACATTACTTTGCCAACAAAGGTTGGCCTAGTCCAGGCTATGGTTTTTCCAGTGGTCATGTATGGATGCGAGAGTTGGACTGTAACGAAAGCTGAGCGCCAAAGAACTGATGCTTTTGAACTGCGGTGTTGGAGAAGACTCTTGAGAGTCCCTTAGACTGCAAGGAGATCCAACCAGTCCATCCTAAAGGAGATCAGTGCTGGGTGTTCATTGGAAGGACTGATGCTAAAGCTGAAACTCCAATACTTAGGCCACCTCACGCGAAGAGCTGACTCATTGGAAAAGACTGATGCTGGGAGGGATTGGGGGCAGGAGGAAAAGGGGACGGCAGAGGATGAGATGGCTGGATGGCATCACCAACACAATGGACATGAGTTTAAGTGAACTCCGGGAGTTGGTGATGAACAGGGAGGCCTGGGGTGCTGCGATTCAGGGGTTGCAGAGAGTCGGACACGACTGAGCGACTGAACTGACTGCCTGAACTGAGGATGAGTTGCTTTTCATTCAATACACAATTACTGTATATGTTTCCTCCCTTCCCACACCTGTTGCTGTTTCTTGATTATCATTTTGGTGTGTGTCTGATTAATAAAGTTGTAGATGAAGTCTTTACACACACACACACACACACACACACACACACACACACTTGCTATAACAACATGTTGATTGATGAAAGAAGAAACACCATATGATAATTCAACTGAAGGGGGAAAAGGCATGTGCTAAAATTCATCATTAATTATTTTAAAAGATTCTTAGCAAAATAAAAACACTAAAGAGACTCTTTATTCTGATAAAAGGTCTCTGCAAAAATCCCATACCAATCATTATATTTAATGATGAAGTGTTGAATGTTTTTTCATTTGAGAGCCAACAAGTTCACACAGATAGCCAAAACATCATTTCTCTTCAACATTATACTGGAGATTTTAGCCAGTACAGTTAAGCAGGAAATAGAAGGAAAGCTTCTATTTATAGAAATATGGACAGGAAAAGAGGAAATAAAACTGAATATTTGAGATATAGTATACATTGAGAATACCCAAGAATCTGCTGATCAATTACTATGATTAATAAGAGAGTTTGACAAATTTTCTAGGCACAGAATTAATTTAAATTTTAGTCATATTAGATATACACAATAGTACTGTCAGAAACTGAAATATGAAAAAAAGTTTTAAAGCATGAAAATTGTCAGATAAGTAAATATAAACCTAAAGAAAAGATATGGTGAAAATTATAAAACTTTATTAAGAGACACTTAGAAGATTTAAACAGAAAGATATTCCATGTTCATGTTTGGAAGAGAAAATATTTTTTAAATGTCATTTCTCCAAAAAGTGGTCTATAGATTCACTGCACCCAAGAGGTATTTCATAGAACTTACTTGGCTCTAAATAGACATGGAAAATAGATGTGGAAAAACCCATGACCAAAAATAGCCAAGTCGTCCTAAAGAATGAGAACAAGATGGCAGGTCTTGCTTTAGCAAATGAAGTCATAGTACTGAGGATGGTGTGGCACTGATGGAGCACAGGGATATGGACTAATGGACAAGAAAAAGAGACCCCACACATATTGGCACAATGATACACACATATCAAGGGCTACCCAGGTGCCTCAACAGTAAGGAATCCACCAAATAATGCAGAACACCCAGGTTCAATCCCTGGGTGGGAAGATCCCATGGAGAAGGAAATGGCAACCCACTCCAGTATTCTTGCCTGGGAAATTCCATGAAGAGAGAAGCCCAGTGGGCTACAGCCCATGGGATCTCAAAAGTCAGACATGACTTAGTGATTAAGGAATGACATGTATATCAAACATGGTTTATGATGGAGGTTTCATGGCAGAGAATGAGGAAAAGACTACTTTTTTCCCCTCCTCAATAAGTGGTGCTAGGACAATAAATGTCACTCTGGTGTCTTATAAGGCACGTCTTTCTACTTGGAAAGAAAAAGCACTTGACCCTGCTGCACCCTCCCCTGCTTCTTGATGCTCTGGGCCCCCAGGGTGACGCTGATTGAGCTGCACAGAGAACAGAGTAGAGGTATGAGGCGCGTGGAGTCACAGGAGATATAGCCCAGGAGCTGTGACGGGCTGGCGACTTCAGGGCAGGGCTGCAGCTGAGGGGAAATTGAGGTGACAGACAGCCCTGGGGGAGTAACACTGTGTCTTGTTCTTAAATGACATGAGTGCAGGGCTTCTGGGAGCTTTCTAAGGAATATTATGAAATTAATGTGAGCTTGCACTAGGAGCTTATAGAGGTGGATTTTGTAAAATCCTCATGTCCTTGAGCCTAATGCATCCCAGGATCTCAGTAATTTTTTTTTTCTTTTTTTTGGCTGTACGAGTGAATGGCTAGCTTTTGGCCAAGATTGATAGGGACAGTACTGGTGGGATTCAAGACTACAGGAATGGGGGTGGGCACTGCTAAAGACACTGGGGCAGCTGAGCGCCTGAGAGGCAGGGAGGTGGGGCAGAAAATGGACTTCTTGGGGTCTGGGGAAGAGTCAAGGCACCTAGAGAGCTTTGGGTAATGTCACCTAGCCACTTCTGATCAATCACACCCTGGACTTCTCTCCTAGCAAGAGTGAAGGGTGAGAAGCACTGAGAAGTTTTCTCTGGTTCTTAAGCTGGGTCACCAAAACTCCCATACTGTGGATGGTTTGTCTGAGTTGTCCTATCCTGGCTGGACTGAGGGATTTTACTTACTTGTGCTTTGTAGCTTCACATCCTCCACCAAATGCACAACCCACTTTCCTGGTGGTGAGAGAGAGTCTGAGACCCATGAAAGATCTTAGTGAAAATCTTTCTTCCAGCCCACCATCCCTCCTTGCTGAGTGTCTATGTGGCATCAAACTTGTAGTCTTGCTAGGGGTAGGAGCTGGTTCAGAAATTGGAGCTGAGCAGAGGGTCAGGACTGCAGGAGGTTTAGTGAGATGTGTTCTTCCCTCAGGAAAGGGGACAGTCACTCACCTGTTCCAGCCCAGGAAGCAAAAGAAAGGCCATCAAGAGCAGGAGTGGCTGCATCTTCCAGAAGGTCTGCCCATGTCACAGGTGCTGGGGTTTCTTCCTTCCAGACACAAAGCATAGAGGAAGGAAGGAGGGGAGGCTCAGTGCCCCCACAGACCTCCCAGAACTGTGCATCCCCCTGCCAGGTGTCAGCATGCCACGTGTGTCCATGTTCTCTGCTGTGTAGAGGTGAGAACAACAGTCACCACACTTGCACTCCCACTGCAGAGACACAGAGCAAGAACAACAACAAAGTGAAGGCTGTGGCGCAGTCAGTGTTACCAAGTCCAAGCTCATTGCTGTACAGTAAGTCAATAAACACAGAGATGAGTTGTTTGGGCAAGGAATAGTGACTTTATTTGGAAAGCCAGCAGGCCTAGAAGATGGTGGACTTGTGTCCCAAGGAACCGTCTTGCTTGAGTTCAAATTCAGGCTTCTGTTATACTATGATAAAAGAGGAGGGAGTGGCATCAAACATTGCTTGGTTCCAGTCAGCCTCCTGAGAGGCTGTGTCGGTTTCTTCTGTCCTGCAGTCTTTCATTGGTGGGCCTGGCCAGGATGTTTCCTGTATCGTAAACAAAGGCATTTTAGCTTAATGCACATTACTTGGGAGGCAGGATTCCACAGATGGACCATCATGTATAATTAAAATTTCTAGTCAACACCCCGTTAGTAACTAATCTAACAGACTGCAAGGATTCTTCCATAATATAGCAGTGGAGGGGCTGGACTCCAGGAGCACCTCAGTGACTGAATCAAGAACATCTCCATTTCCCCACTGTTGGTTCTTTTATGATTCTGATGAGATCATGAATAATTACTCAATAGCAAGGTCCAGGGATATGAGAGACAGTTCCTGCCCTTGAGAAGCTGACAGTAGGCAGAGGTAGACTTAGAATCTGCGGGTAGAGAGAAAGATGGTGAGGACCAAGACAAGGGGGTCTGCTTGGTGCCACATGAGAAGGCAGAGACTGGACTTGCCTTACGAGCAGGTAGCCTGGACACACCCAAGTGCCCCAAACAGCAATCTCATTCCTATCTTGTTACCATTCTAGACTCACATTTTTGGAGTGTTTAGAATCGCCTCTTTAAATGTAAATATTTCACAACATAGGGAGCTTTTCTTATCCCACAGTTCTGAACAAAAGTCCTGGACTTGATACTGACTGGGCCAAAATAAACCGTCCCTGGGACCATTGGCACTGAGCGTCCCTCAAGCTGAGATGGGGGCTCTTCCACCCAAATCAGTGTGCTCATGAGTGGGAAGGGGGGCTTCCTCTCCAAACATGCTGGTGACTGGTGAGCAATGAAAGAGATACGGATGCTACTCATCCTAATAATTACTCCCCACAAAATATTCTCTGTCCAGTGTCCAGAAAACCATGCATCAGATAACCCTGGGCCAGGCCATCCTAAACATATGCAGATGACCCCAACCCTCTCACCAGTATGAGGACAGAAGAAACAGGAATGGAAGGGACGGCATGAGAAGTCCTATACAACCCAATCCCAGGTGAACTGAAGGAACAACATCTTATGAACCAATAGAAAATGAGCAAAAGGAAATATGCTTAAGCATTCAGGATGATCTGAGGATGATGGAATTCTGCACCTCTGTTAACCCTCTTATTTGTATGTCCTGTATTTAACTATGATGTCTGTTGCTTTTCCATCCAAAATGCATTGGGCCACAGTCAAAACTCACTCACCACGCAAATGTTCAGCAAACCACTCCCCTTCAGCCTAGCCTTCCCTAAGCAGCATGTTTTAAAAATTAGCAACTTTCCCAAATACATCCATAGATATAAAATTCAGAGATTATTGATAAATAGGAGGAAAAATTGAGTCAATAACCTACAGGTTATAAGAAACCTTTGAAACATTAGGATACCCCTGAATCCAAAACTTTTTATTGCAATGACTTTCCTTTAGAGATAAATATATTTATATAAACACCTATGTGGGAATAACGGAGGTGGGGAGAGGCTGGCTCAGCCCATGATGGAAGAGCTCCCTCAAGCTCACTTGGGGCTGAAGGAAGATGTGCTGTCAAGACACCAGAGGCTTCACAGGGCCCTAGTGCTCAGGGCTGTGACAGGAACATGAGCTGGGCCTGGGAATACTGAAGCCCTCCTGAAACTTTCTCAGACTTCTCACCTCTGTCTGTTCTGACTCGGGGAGGGACTGCATTCAGTGAGCCACACCTTTGTAAACCTCCCCCATTTCTGTTAATATGGACAAGGGCCGCCCACAACCTCAGAGCTTCTTGGGTGACCCTCTTACCAAATCTGGATTCTCTTCTGTTGCCCTCTGGGCACTGGGATGGGGGGTAGGAGAGTAGGTGTGGACGAGGAGGGGGCATGAGGATGAGACACAAGGATCATTGACAAGAGGGTCGTGTGTTCCTGAGGAGGGGTCTCCCTTCTCTGATGGAGCTCAAGGGCAGCCTGCAGGTGGAGCTGGCGCTGGCAGCATGTGACTGGAGGGAGCTGGCTGTCAGTGCAGCAGGAGTTTTTATTTCAGAGTTGGAAGGTGTGGGTGGGGTGCAGTGTATGTGCTGAAGGAGGAAGATCAGATGTGAATAGATGGTTGCCAGGCAGACTAGGTGCCTAACAAACGTGTTTAGGTAAATAAAAGAGGAATCAGTGATTTCTGCCTAAGAGATGAAAGTTTATTAAATTCCAGGAAGCTTTCCTTCACCCACTTTGCCCAGTGCACCCATTCCAGGGAAGATGGAGAGTTCCATCCCTGGGGCACCTCAGGCTGATCCCTGCCATTTGTACTGGCTCATTGTTGTTTGGACCCAGGACAGAAACCTGGTGATTCTCGTGTAGACATATGGAGTCCTCCCATATTCTTCTCCACAGAACACAATGCCCTGGGCCATACCATTACACATCAGCAGGCCCCTGGAGTCACCCTGTGGGCAGAGAGAGCAAGGGCTGAGCTCACCTTTTTCAGTTATTCTCCCCGCTGATGCCCAGGATGGTCTCTGTGAGGGGCCTGGGCTGACATCAGGGCCTTTGCTGGTCCTGAGGTTTCATCCTGGCATTGACAATCCTGCTGCTCCTCCCACACAAAGCCTCTGCCCATTACTTTGGGGCAGTGTTCACCCCCAGGAACACAGGACAGAAACCAGAGAGGAGGAAAGGCCAGGGACACAGGCACGGGGTTCATTCCCACTGCCCCCATCCTCCCAGCTCAGCTGACCCAATGCCAAAGTCCAGCCCCAGCAGCCAGGGAATCAGCCTGAAGGGGTGAGTGGTGTTGGTGGGGAATGATGTAGCCTCTGACTCAAGGTATGGAACTACATGTTTATTTCAAGCATCACGTCTTCTTTATACTTTTTGAAAAACATTAGGTCAGAGGTTTTTCATTTTCAGCTCCCCTTCACCCAGATTTATTATCTCCTTGTTGCCCTTCAAACAGAGTTCCTGTTTCAGCGATTCTCTCAGAATCGTGTTTACTTGTGATAACACTGTAACTCATGCTTATGTCTGAGCTGCCTACCACATTCCTCAGTTTATCTCTTATCTTTCTATCCTGCTTGCCCCTAGTATCCTAAGCTCACTATCTCCTAAAAAGCCTTCTAGCTATTCTTAATTATTCCTAAACCCTAAACTCAGCAATCTTCCTTTGTCATAAACATCTCCCTCACAAACAGGTCTCAGATAACAATCCTTCCCATGGCCTCAAGCTGCAGCCTACGTGCTCATCCTGGGACATTCTTTGTAAAAATGTCAATGGTTGCTTTATAGATTATTTTCTGGGCACCATTGCAGAAGGCTTTGTGCTTTCTCATGCTTCTCTCAAGAACAATAAGCACCTTAACATTCTTTCCAGCCAACTCAACCGAAGAGAGGAAGGAACAAGTCAGAATCACAAGAGCTAACTCCTTCATCCCGGGTCTGTGCCTGCGGGACAAGGAGAGGGGGTTGGGAGCCATGCCTCCATTTTGTCAATAATGCCTAACGCGGCTCCTGATAACCCAAGGTGTTGCATGGACAACACTGAGGATCTCACCAAGAAAGAATTCTTCCTCTTGTTTGGATCTCCAGCATAGCAAGTGATGCATTTCTCCTCCCTTTGGACTTTAAGATCCACATCCTATAGTGTGTCTGCACAGGGCATATCTACCCCGAGTTGCCCCCAGCCAGCCACACTGCATATTATACCTGGCTTCACCTTCTGCCAGCTTCTGGGCAGATTGATGGGGCTCACTGCATCTGTCAAATCAGCCTTAATCAGCTGAAGAAGAGGAAAGGCACTCTCATCTACTGATGGCCCACAGAGACTGCAGGACAGTCATGGGGTTGCCTTCTTCTCAGTGCTCGAACCACAGAAGGGGTCATACAGGAGGAAGGGCAGGAATGAGGTCATGGGGGATGCAGAGCCCTGGGAGGGAAGTGTCCCAGAACCAGTGCAGCCATGCATCCCTTCTGCAGTAACATGATATCGTTGACCCAAGTCTTACCATTACAGTCTGGGTGGTGGATGGCTCTTCTCATGGGGCTAACCTGCGGGATCTTCTCTGTTCCGTGATGTTGTGGGCCCCCAGGTGACATTGATCAAGCTGCACAGAGAGCAGAGAGGGAGCAGATGTCTCAGGAGATACAGTCCAGAGGCTGGGAGAAAAGAACACAGCTTGGGACAGGGTGGGACTGGAGGGGAGAGAATTCTAGGCAATGGGCCCTGGAGCTGAGCATCTCTGAGCTGTCTGTTTCTAGCAGCACAGTCAGGGAGGACCTCCTGGAGTTCACGAGGGTGTTCAGTCATGCAGCATCTTGACAGTCACAGAAGGAAATGTGAATTTCTCACATGTGTATCCTAGGGTCCAGGGCATAACCTTGGCTTCCTCCCATTCCAGGTATGATCAGTTGCTTCTTTTAATGTGCCACTGGCATTCACTTCTCCCTCTCTCCCCAAAGCTCACCTGGACTTTGAAGAGCTTCCTATGTACCCTGCAAGCAGTCAACAGAGGGTAGGGGCTCGGGCACTGCTCTTCACCTTCCCAAGTAGTGAGCTGCTGTCAGCAAAATGTCCTCACACACGAGGAAACCCACACAGCTGAAAATGTCCTCTGAAACCTGATATTCAACAAATACCATATAGGGAATGGGAGTGTGGCTTGGCCTCATGCCCCCAATGATTTTCCCTGAAAGAAAGATAACAGACTGCCTGCTGTGCTCACGGAGGCAAAGGCTGAAGAGGGGAGATGGGACCAAGGTTGGTGGTCTTTGAGAAAATTCGACCTGAGTTCAGAAATTTCCTTACATGAACCAGGGCCAGAGTGTGCATGAGTGTAACATCTAAGCAGGTCTGTGCCATGTGGGGTGGGTCTGGGCCTCTGAGGATGGGACCATCACTCACCTGCCTCCCCAGTGGGGAACAGAGAAAGGGCTGCCAGGAGCAAAAACAGGACCATCTCTCCAGGAAGGCTGATAAGATCTGAACAGCTGCTGCTTCCGTCTGATCTTTTAACCCTGAGTGTCTCCTCTGTTGTGGCCGTTCTTACAGCAGGCTTCTCAGAAAGTGTCACATCACTGTTTGATCTGGGCCTCAGGATGATAGATCAAAGAATGTCTTCATTTCTGTGGTTCTCTTTAGATCATCACAGAGATTCTGACTTGGACCTCTTTGGGTGAGACTGTGGGAAACACTGAAGATAAGCTCTATTGCTTCTGGTGGAGGAGAGCTTACCATCATGATCAGATAAGAACAGTGAGATTAAGGGTGTGGGCTGGCCAGAATGGTGTGAAAGTGATGCTGAAGAGGGCTTATTCCAGTCACCAATGGACTGAGTGGTTTAAAATAACACCAAAATTGCTTGACCCATGAATCTGTAATTTGCTCATGGTACAATGTGGACAGCACCCATGTGCTCCCACTGGTGTCAGGGAAGCTTGAAGCCCAGAAGCTGAATCACTTGAAGGCTCCCTCACACATGCCCAGTGGTTGCTGCTGGCTGTCCTTTGGGCACATTGGTTTCTTGTCACGAGGGTCCCTTATGTCGTTGCTCCTGGCAGCCCTTTCTCTGTTCCCCACTGGGGAGGCAGGTGAGTGATGGTCCCATCCTCATGAGGGCCCCTTATGAGACTACCAAAACCTAGATGACAAACCCAGTGATGACAATATGGGAGGAGAATATTTCGGGTTAATGTTATTGCGGTATTGATGTAATCCAATCAGTCCATAAGCAAAAGTATTAGATCATTTCTAATTTGGGTTTTTCTGAGGATGAGTGGCTTTCATTCAAAACACAATTGCTGTAACACAGCACATTGATGAAAGAAGAAACACCAATGATAATTCAACTGAATGGGGGAAAAGCATCGACTAGAACTCACTATCCGTCTTTTAAAAAATTTCTTTAAAAAATAGGAGCAGAAACAAGGGTCTTCATTCTGATAGATGATCCCTGCAAAAATCCCACACCAATCAATATACTTACTGATGAAATGTTCTATGTTTTTCATTCAAGAGCAAAACAATACAAGGACACACAGACAGCCATAATCATCATTTCTCTTCAATAATATATTAGAGATTTTAGTCACTACAGTTAAGCAGGCAGTAGAAGTAAAAGGTATAAGACAGGGAAAGAAGAAATAAAACTGTGGATATTCAAGATATAATGTACAACAAGAATAGCCAGGAACCTGCAGATCAATTATTATAATTAGTAATTGTCAAATTTTCTGGGCACAAAGTCAACTCAAACATTAATCATCTCTCTATCTATACAATAATAGTTAGAAAATGAAATTTGAAAAAAAAACATTAAAATCATGGAAATGGTCAAATAACTAAGTATAAATCATAAAGATATTTCACATTCATGTTTGGAAGAGAAAATACTTTTAAGGTATTCATTCTCCAAAAAGTGATCTACAGACTCATTGCACTCAGGAAGTATTTCACAGAACTTTATTGGTTCTAAATAGATGTGGAAAACCAGTAGCCAACATTGGAGAAGACAGCCTTAAAGAATGAGAATAAGACAGGAGCTCTTGCTTTAGCAAATGAAGACATACTAATGAGATAGTGTGGTACTGATGGTGCCATAGAGACATAGATGACAAGAAAGAGAGCCCGCAGACATTGAGACATTCTACACAAATATAGAACCCTTGGTGTATGATGGAGTTTTATGGCAGAGAGTGGTGAGAAACTGTTTTTTCCACTCCTAAATAAGTGGTGCTCAGGAAAATAAATGTTTCTGTGGTGTCTTTAAGGACACATCTTTCTACATGGAAAAAAGCACTTGACCCGGCTGCACCCTCTCCTGCTTCTTGATGCTGTGGGCCCCCAGGGTGACGCTGATTGACCTGCACAGAGAACAGAGTAGAGGTATGAGGAGCGTGGAGTCACAGGAGATACAGCCCAGGAGCTGTGACGGACCAGTGACTTCAGGGCAGGGCTGCTGAGGGGAAATTGAGGTGACAGACAGCCCTGGGGGAGTGCCACTGTGTCTTGTGCTTTTCAATGACATGAGTGAAGGGCTTCTGGGAGCTTTCTCAGGAATATTGTGAAATTAAGTGCTGCACTCAATATGCCAGCAAATTTGGAAAACTCAGCAGTGGCCACAGGACTGGAAAAGGTCAGTTTTCATTCCAATCACAAAGAAAGGCAATGCCAAAGAATGCTCAAACTACCACACAATTGCACTCATCTCACATGCTAGTAAAGTAATGCTCAAAATTCTCCAAGCCAGGCTTCAGCAATACGTGAACCGTGAACTCCCTGATGTTCAAGCTGGTTTTAGAAAAGGCAGAGGAACCAGAGATCAAATTGCAAACATCCGCTGGATCATGGAAAAAGCAAGAGAGTTCCAGAAAAACAGCTATTTCTGCTTTATTGACTACGCCAAAGCCTTTGACTGTGTGGATCACAAGAAACTGTGGAAAATTCTGAAAGAGATGGGAATACCAGACCACCTAGCCTGCCTCTTGAGAAATCTGTATGCAGGTCAGGAAGCAACAGTTAGAACTGGACTTGGAACAACAGGCGGGTTCCAAATAGGAAAAGGAGGATGTCAAGGCTGTATATTATCACCCTGCTTATTTTACTTCTATGCAGAGTACATCATGAGAAACGCTGGACTGGAAGAAACATAAGCTGAAATCAAGATTGGTGGGAGAAATATCAATAACCTCAGATATGCAGATGACACCACCCTTATGGCAGAAAGTGAAGAGGAACTAAAAAGCCCCTTGATGAAAGTGAAAGAGGAGAGTGAAAAAGTTGGCTTAAAGCTCAACATTCAGAAAATGAAGATCATGGCATCCAGTCCCATCACTTCATGGGAAATAGATGGAAAAACAGTGGAAACAGTGTCAGACTTTATTTTTTTGGGCTCCAAAATCACTGCAGATGGTGACTGCAGCCATGAAATTAAAAGACGCTTACTCCTTGGAAGGAAAGTTATGATCAACCTAGATAGCATATTCAAAAGCAGAGACATTACTTTGCTGACTAAGGTCCGTCTAGTCAAGGCTATGGTTTTTCCTGTGGTCATGTATGGATGTGAGAGTTGGACTGTGAAAAAGGCTGAGCGCTGAAGAATTGATCCTTATGGACTGTGGTGTTGGAGAAGACTCTTGAGAGTCCCTTGGACTGCAAGAAGATCCAACCAGTCCATTCTGAAGGAGATCAGCCCTGGGATTTCTTTGGAGGGAATGATGCCAAAGCTGAAACTCCAGTACTTTGGCCACCTCATGCGAAGAGTTGACTCATTGGAAAAGACTCTGATGTTGGGAGGGATTGGGGGCAGGAGAAGGGGACGACCAAGGATGAGATGGCTGGATGGCATCACGGACTCGATGGTCATTAGTCTGAGTAAACTCCCGGAGATGGTGATGAACACGGAGGCCCGGCGTGCTGATTCATGGGGTCGCAAAGAGTCAGACACGACTGAGCGACTGAACTGAACTGAACTGAATGTGAGTTTGCATGAGGAACTTATAGAGGTGAGTTTTCTAAAATCCTCATGTCCTAGGGCATAGCACATCCCAGGATCTCAGATAATGTTCTTTGGCTGCACAAGTGGCTTCCCATTAGCTTTTGACTGAGGTTGTTGGGGTTTCAGGTCACAGGGGTGGGTGGAGGGCACTGCCATAGTGGAGTAGCTAAGGGCCTGAGAGGCAGGGGAGGTGGGCAGAAAAAGAGCTGCTTGGGGCCTGGGAAAGAGCCAAGACACATGGAGAGCTTTGGGTGCTGTCATCTAGCACCTTCAATCAGTCTCACACCTGGCTCCTAAACTGGACAGGAGTGAGGGGTGGAAGGCACTGGTTCATAAGCTGGGTCTGCTGACAACTCCTGTACTGTGGATGGTTTGTCTGAGTTGTCTTTTTCTGGCTGGTGTGAGGGATTTTACTTACTTGTGTTTTGTAGCTTCACATCCTCTAACAAATGCACAACTCATTCCTCTGGTGGTGAGAGACAGCCTGAGACCCACGGAAGATCTTAGTGAAAATCTCCCTGCTTCCCTGCCACATCTCCTTGCTGAGTGTCTATGTGGCATCAAACTTGTGTTCTTGGTTGGGATGGGACCTGGTTCAGAAATTAGAGCTGTGCAGAAGGGTCAGGACTGCAGGAGGCTTGGTGAGATGGGCTACACCCTCAGGAATGGGTGGTCACTCACCAGTCCCAGTGCAAGAGGCAGAAAAAAGGCCATCAGGAGTAGGAGTGGCAGCATCTTCCTGAAGGTCTGTCCAGGTCACAGCTGCTGGGGTTTCTTCCTTCCAGACACAAAGCACAGGGGAAGGAAGAAAGGGAGGCTCAGTGTCCCCACAGACCTCCCAGCGGTGCACTCCCCCCTAGCCAGGTGTCAGCATTCTACAGATGACCACCTTCTCTGCCCTGGATTGGGAGAGAATGACACCATCACCACACTCGCACACAAAGACTCACCAGAAGGAATACCAAAGTGAAGCCTGTGGTGCAGCCAGTGTTATCTAGTCCAACCCTGTACTACTTGCCAAGCAACAGTACAATAAATCATGAGATGAGTTGTTGAAACAAGGAATAGCAACTTTATTCAGAAAGCTAGCAGACCAAGAAGATGGTGGACTCGTGTTTCAAAGAATCACCTAACCTGAGTTAGAATTCAGACTACTTTTATACTAGAAGGGAATGGAGTAAAGTCAAACATTTCCTGGTTCCACTAGCCTCAGGATGGTTGTGTTAATTTCTTCTATCCTGCAGTCTTTCATCAGTTGGCTTGTTTCCTGTGAGCTAAACAAAGGTATTTTAGTTTAAAGCTCATTACCCGGGAGCCAGCATTCCCAGAGATGTGTCATCATGTATAATTAATGTTATAGGCAATATACCATTAGTGATTAACTAACAGAATACCAAAGTTCTTCCCTATCACACCAAGAGGAGCTGGATCCCCAGGAGCCTCTCAGTAATTGAATCTCCACTTCTCCACTCTTGGTCTTTTATGATTGATAATATCATGAATAATTACTCAATAGGGGAGGTTCAGGGATATGAGAGATTCAGCTCCTGCCCCTGTGAAGCTGACAGGACACAGTGGTAGACCCAGAATAGGTGGGTAGAGGACAAGCCGGTGAGTACTATGATGAGGGGTCTGCTCGTTGCCAAGTGTGAGGAAGTGGCTGAACGTGGTTTGGGAGCAGATAGACCTGAACTCACCGAAGTGAACCAAACAGCAACGCCATTTCCTATCTTGCCAAGGTTCCAGCCTCACATTTCTGTTGGGCTTACAATCAGCTCTTCAAATGTAAATATTCTGTGACAGAAATTTTCTTATCCCACAGTGTTGAACAGAAGTCTTGGACTTGATGCTCATTGGACCAAAACCAACCATCACTGGGTCCTTCAGCATTCAGTGACCTGACTGGCTTGGCTTGTGCTGAGGTATCCAGCATCCCTTGAGCTGAGACTGGGGCTGTCCCATCCAAATCAGGGTTCCTGTGAGGGGAAGAGACTTCCTCTCCAAAAATGCTGGTTACTGGTGGGAGGTGATGAGATAAGTGATGGTGATCACCCTAATAATTACTCTCCACTAATATTCCCTGTCCAGAGACGAGAGAACCACGTCTCTGATGTCTCTGGGCCAGGCCATCCTGAACATGTGCAGATGATTCCAACACTGTCACCAGTATGAGACCAAAGAAAGAGGAATGGAAAAGATCACAGGAGTTCTAAACAAGCCAAGTCCCAGTGAGTTGTAGCAAGAGCATCTTATGAATAAACAGACCGGAAGGACACAAGCTTAACCATTGATGATGATGATCTGCGGGTGGTGAAATTGTAGGCAATTTTAAATTTCTTACTTATATGTTCTGTATTTAGCTATCTTTATATGATTATATGTGTTGCTTTTACATGTTTTAAAAATGAGATTCATTTCCTCTATAGATTCTTACATGAAAATTCAGAGATTATTGAAAGATAGAACAGAAAAAATTATTCAATGAGCTATTGGGTATGGGACACTTTTGAAATATTAGGATACTTTGCATCTAAAAATATTTGTTACTATTGCTTTCCTATATAGAAACATAAATACGTGTGGGAATGATGGAGATGGGAGAGGCTGGCTCAGCCCAAGGTGGAGGAGCCCCTTGAAGGTCACTTGGGGCTGAAGGAGGATGTGACCTTAGGACACCAGAGGCTGCACAGAGCCCTGGGCCCAGGACTCCAAGACAGGGCTGTGACAGGAACTCAAGCGGGCCCTAGGCATACTGAAGGCCTTCTGAAACTTTCTCAGGCTTCTGACCTGTCTCCTCTGATGCAGGGAGGAACACTCATGGGGTGAGCCACACCTCTGTAAACCTCCCCATTTCTGTTAGGGTGGACAAGTGCCCCCTCGACCCCAGACATTCTCAGGTGGTCCCCTTTCGAAATCTGGATTCTCTTCTGTTGCCCCCCTGGACACTGGGATGTGGGGGAGGGAAGTAAGTGTTGACGAGGAGGAGGGTATATGGATGAGACACAAGGGTCGTGGACAAGAGGGTCCTGTGTTCCTGAGGAGGGGTCTCCCTTCCCTGATGGAGCTCACGGGCAGCCTGAGGGGGAGCTGGCTGTAGGTACAGCAGAAGATTTTATTCCAGAGAACGGAAGGTGGGGGTGGGAGGAGCAGTGTATGTGCTGGAGGGGGAAGCCGCTAACAGATCAGAAATGTGAACAGATGTTTCCCTGACAAAGTAGGTACCTAATGAATTTGTAAATAACAGAGCAATCAGTGATTACTTTTCAAGACATGAATGTTTATTAAGTTCCAGGCAACCTTCCTCCACACACTTTGACCAATGCTTCCAATCCCAGGGAAGATGGAGGGGTCCATCTCGAGGACACGTCATGCTGATCCCTGGTGTTTGTACCGTCTCATGTTTCTCAGGATCCAGGACAGAAAGCTGGAGATTCTGGTGTAGACATTTGGAGTTGTCCCATCATCTTTTCCATAGGACACAATGCCCTGGGCCACACCATTACACACAAGTGGGCCCCCAGAGTCACCCTGTGGGCAGAGAGAGCAAGGGCTGAGCTCACCTTCTTCAGGT
Organism: Capricornis sumatraensis; assembly: GCF_032405125.1. NCBI lineage: Eukaryota > Metazoa > Chordata > Mammalia > Artiodactyla > Bovidae > Capricornis > Capricornis sumatraensis. The sequence continues at coordinate 41,994,663 of NC_091087.1, read as the reverse complement.
CCGAACTCACCTTCTTCAGGTCTGGTCTCCTTGCCACCCTGGGGTGGGTGGGCTCAGTTAGGGGTCCTGGCTAATATCAGGGCCTTGTTGGTCCTGAGGTTCCACCCTTGCATTGACAGTCCTGCTGCTCCTCCTGCAGGAAGCCTCACCCATTTGTGACTGTGAGGCAGTGTTCACCCCCCAGGGACACAGGACAGACTGGGGACAAAGGGGCGAGCTTTGTTCCCACGGCCACCCATCATCCCAGCTCAGTTGGGCCCACGGTTTTGCACAGATAACATGGGGATCTCACCAAGAAAGAATCCTTCCTCTTGCTTGGATCTCCAGCACATATCTGCGTGATGGGGATGTAGTCTTTGAAGCGAGCAATACATTTCTCCTCACTTTGGACTTCAAGATCCACCTCCTGTAGTTTGTCTGCAGAGGGCATATTTACCCCCAGTTGCCCCCAGCCGGCCACACTGCACATCATCCCTGGCTTCACCTTCTCCAAGCTCCTGGGCAGATTGATGAGGCTCACTGCATCCGTCATCTTAGCCTTCCTAGTCAGCTGAATGTAAAGGAAAAGGATTCTCACCTACTGTTGGCCCACAGAGGCTGCAGGACAGTAATAGGGTTGCCTTCTTCTCAGCATTGGGACCCCGGAGGCGTTGTACAGGAGGAGGGTCTAGAATGAGGTCATGGGGGATGCAGAACCCTGGAAGGAAGTGTCCCAGAGTCAGTGCAGCCACGTGTCCCACCTGCAGTAACATGATGTCGTTGGCCAAAGTTTTATCATTATAGTGTGGGTGCGAGATGGCTCTTCTCACTTGGATGACCTGCTGGGTCCTCTCTCCGTCCATGATGTTGTGGGCCCCCAGAGTGACATTAATTGAGCTGCACATAGAGCAGAAAGGGAGGGGGTGTCACAGGAGAAATGGTCCAGGAGCCAGGAGGAAAGAGCACAGCTTGGGACAGGGCAGGGGAAGGGTGTGGCAAAATTCTAGGCAGTGGGCTCTGGGGCTGAGCATCTCTAAACTGTCTGTTCCCTGGCAGCCTGGGCAGGGTGGCAGTTTCTGTAGTCCACGAGGGTGTTCAGTCCTGCTCAAGCTTGACTGTCTCTAAGGAAAACATGAATTTCTCACATTAGCACAGTGGGCTCCAGGCCACAACCTTGGCTTCCTTATGTTCCAGGTTTGATCAGTCCCTTCCCTCCATGTGCGACTGGCATTCACCTGTCCCTCTCTCCCCAGTGCTCACCTGTCCTCTCAATAGCTTCCTATGTTACCTGGTGGCACAGGCCTGCAGCTCCTAAGAGGGTTCGCTGGGAGGGCTCAGCAGAGGGATGGGGGCCCGGGCACTGCTCCTCACCTTCCCAGGCAGTGAGCTGCTGTCAGCACGAAGTCCTCACGCACAAGGAAGCCCCCACATATGTAAGATTTCCCTGAAATCTTGAACTGAAGAAGCGCCATGTAGGGACGAGAGTGAGGCTTGACCTCATGGCCCCCAATGATTTTCCCTGAAAGAAAGATTCCAGCCTGCCCGCTGTGCTCATGGAGCCAAAGTTTGAATAGGGGAGATGGGACCAGGGTTTCCCTGAGTTCAGAAATTTTCTTAGATGGACCAGGCCCAGGCTGTGCATGAGTGTAGCATCTGGGCAGGTCAGTCCATGTGCAGTGGGACTGGGCCTCTGAGGGTGGGACCGTCACTCACCTGCCTCCCCAGTAGGGCACAGAAGGGCCACCAGGAGCAAGAACAGGACCATCTCTCCAGGAAGACTGCCCAGATCTGAGTGGCTGCTGCTTCCTTCTGGTCTTTTAAGCCTGAGTCGTCCCCTTCCGTGTTCTGGCCTTTGTCATGTGAGCCTTATCTGAAAGCCCCAAACCACTTTTCTGTAGTCAGAGTGGACTGTTCTTTTAATTTAATTAAAGCCTCTGGTAAGTTTTCATCCATTGGGTGGGGTGGGGGTCGGGGGTGGTTGCATCAGCCAGTTTTTAAGCCCTCAGCTGCCTGAATCCCAGAAACCAGGGCCTCATGATGATATATCAAAGAAAGTCTTTGCATGGTTCATTTTCGATCACCAGGTGGTTGTGTATTGAGACCCCTTCTTCATCAAGAATGTGAGAAATATTGGACATGAGATTCCTTGCTTCATGTAGAAGAGATAAACCATCATGATCAGACTATAAAGGCAAGATCCACAGTGTGGAATAGACATAATGGTGTGGAAGTGATGCTGAAGAGGGCTTATTCCACTTCCTAAAGGATCAGTGGTTTAAAAAAAAAAGCAACATTGCTTTCATCTGCATTTTGGTCCAGGTACAGTGTGGATGGCATCCCTTTACTCACCTTGGGATCAAGGCTGCTCGAAGCCTAGAGGCTGAATCACTTGAAAGATGCTCACACATGCCCAGTGGTTGATGCTGGCTATCCACTTGGCACATTGGTTTTTCTCCACAAGAGCCCCTCAGGTTGTCTCACTTCATGGGATTCTTTGGCTCCCTCATGACACAGTGGTTGGTTTCCCCAGAGTGACCATCTCCTAAAAAGTGAGCCATCTAGAAGCTGTGTTTTTTCATTACCTAGATTTTGATGTCATATGGCACCTATTCTACCATATTCCAGTGCTTAAAGCAATCAAGAGCTCCCCTCACCCAGATTATAAAAGGAGGGCCCTAGACCTCCTTGGTTGCAGTCATGTAAGAAGAGCCTGTGGGATGGAGATATGCAGCGGCAGTCATGTCCCCATCATGAAAATGGGGGAAGCCATGGAATCAAAATAACTGTTGTTTCTAAACATCTTGATCCCAAGCCTCTTAAAAAGCAACAACACCTTAGTTAAAGAAACAAAGCCCATGGTCAACAGTGATTCTGGCAAGAGAGTCACAGTGAACCTAGCGGTGTCCTCATCCTGCATGGGTTGGACACCCTGCACTGGATGACCTGGATGAGATAGCAGAATGCAAGTGAAGTGAGGAATGTTGCCTTCCATAGGGAATGCAGGAGGGCATGGCAACCCACTCCCGTATTCTTGCCTGGAGAATCCCATAGACAGGGGAGCCTGGCGGGCTACAGTCCACAGGGTCACAGAGTCATACATGACTGAGCGACGTTTAGTACTACTACTATGAAGGGAGTGAACATCCAAGGGCTGTGAGGAGGGTGCTTACACAAGGGTTGACCAGTCGGTGGTAAAGGAGCTCAAGGAGGATTCAGGGACTCCAACAGAAAGGGCAGTCTGGTGGGATGTGTCAGAGCAGGACAAATAGGGTGAGGCGGGCGTTGCTTTGAAGCGGCTGCCTGACGTGGATCACCAGACCCTGGGCAGGGAGAGCAGGGGGTGCACTTGGAGAAGATGAGGAAGAGATCTGTTTTATAAGTCTCTGTGGGGACTAATCAAATAATTAAACATATTAAGGCAAGTGACCCGGTTTATTACTGTCTGAAGATTAGATGGTATTGGTGGCATCAATGTTAATTTCCCGGATTTGATGGTTGAATTGTGGTCACATAAGCGTTTCCTTGTTTGTAGAAATTGTCCTCTACGGTTTTTGAGGACTGATGGAACACCGTGTCAGTAACTACTCTCAAATGGTTCAGGAAAATTAAAGTTTTTGTATTATAATTGCTACTTTTCCATAAGCCTGACATTATTTCCAAAGTAAAAGGAGATCCATAGCCTTCACATATATGAACAACAACCAGTTTGAAGAAACATTTGAAAAGATAATCTGTCACATCAGCAACAAAAAACACAAAGAGCTTGGGAAAAACATAACCAGAATTGTGAAACACTATTTGAGCAAAATGTTACAGGATTCTTGAAAAATATAAAAACAGACTTTAGAAATAGAAAGATAGTCAGTTCTCTGATAGGGTAGAACCACACCAAAAAGGCACTCATTCTCCCAAAGTTAATATAAAAATGTGATTCCAATTAAAAAACATTTTCTTTCTCCTATTGTTAGGAAGTTCTAGCTAATGTCTAAATTTTATTTGGAAAATAGCATGAAGGAATAACTAGTTAGATATTTAAAAACATCCCGTAAGATGTATTTTCTGAAAACAGTGTGTTGCCCACTCATGATCAGACAGACAGACCAAAGAAAAAGAATAGAAAATCCAGAAACATTCCCAAGCACATATGAAAATGTAGTTTACACTGAGGTGACATTAAAAAAAAAATCACTGAGTGAAAGTAGTATTTTTAATAAATGATATCAGGGCAATAAGTTAGTCATACATCATGTAAAACACCTGAGTAAGTGCAAAATACAAGATACAAATGTATGAAATAAAACCATAGTAATAAAAAAATGTGGATGAACCCCTTAATGAAATTAGAGTTCTTCTAGCAATGACTCTAAATACAGAAACATTAAAAGAAGAGTTTGATAAATAAATTGTGATATGTAAAATACAGTTTTTTAAAGTTTGTATCTCAAAAATCAAGCATAAGCAGAACCAAAATACAGACAATAACTCAGAAAAAAATTATTGCAACATATATCACAAAGAGTTGATCTATATAAAAACAAAGAGTTAGAAAATCTAAAGAAGAACCAAGCAGAACTGAAGAATCAGTCAGTTCAGTTATACAATAACTGAAATTTCAAATACACTAGAAGGAATCAATAGTAGATTAGATGATACAATGGAGTGGATCAGCAAAATAGAAGAGAGAGCAGCAGAAATCACTCAGCCTGAACAGAAAATAAAGAGAGAGAGTGAGAGAGAAACAATGTTTTTAATGGGGACAGTTCAATAGAACTCTGAGATAATATCAAGGATACTGATATTTACAGTATAGGAGTCCCAGAAGGAGAAGAGAGAAGAAAAGGGTTAGACACCATATTTGAAGACATAATAGCTGAAAACTTCCCTAACATAGGAAAAGAAAGAAATATCCAGGTCCAGGAAACACAGACAGTCCCAAACAGGATAAACACAAAGATGACCACATTGAGACACTGTAATTGAAATGGCAAAAATTAAATATTAATTTTAAATTAATATGAACATTAAAATCAGTAAAGGAAAGGCAAAAAGTTATGTATAGAAGAACTATCAGCTACCAGCAGACTTTTCAACAAAAAATTTGCAAGCCAGAAGGGAGTGGCATGATATATTTCCAGTGATGAAAAGAAAAAATGTCTTATGACCAAGAGTACTCCACTGGGCAGGCTGTATTTGAAGGAGAAAGCTAAAGTTTTCCAACAAGCAAAAGCTAGGAGTTCAGCAACACAAAGACAGCATTATAAGAAATGTTATATGGTTTTCCCTAAATGAAAAAGAAAAGACCACACTAGAAGTATGAAAATATCAAAGAAAAAGTCTCATTGGTAAAGGGAAATGAAGGTATATTTGTCTGGGAGAGAGTGAAGGACAGGGAAGCCTGGCATGCTGCAGTCCATGAGGCCGCAGAGTTGGACATGACTGAGCAACTGAACAGCAACAACCTGCAGGGTAGCTATCAACCACTTATAGAGCTAGTAAGAAAGTTAAAAGATGAAAGTAGTAAAATCATCTATATCCACAATAGGTACTTAAGGAACCCTTGAAATAAAACGCCGTAAAGTACAATGTCAAAAAAATGAACAATGAGAGGGATAACAATGCAGAGTCGTAAGGATGTGTTAAACTTAAGAGCCCAACAATTGAAAATAATTACAGTTATAGAATACTGATGTATATATATTGATACATATATATAAGCCTGATGGTAATCACACACCAAAAATCTACAGTAGATACACACAAAGAAAAAAGAGAAAAGAATCCAAATGTAACACTAAGGATAATCATCAAATCACAAGGGAAGAGAGTGAAAGAAGAAACAAAAAAAGAAGCACGGAAACAACTGAAAACAATGAACAAAAAGGCAAAAAGTACATACCCATCAATAACTACTTTAAATATAAATGGACTAAATGAGCCAATTAAAGGGCATGCAATACCTAAACGGGTGCAAAAACAAGATTCATACATATGCTGCCTACAAGAGACTCACTTCACATCTGAAGATACACACAGACTGAAAATAAGGGGATAGAAAACGTACTCCAAGCAAATGGAAACAAAATTAAAGCCAGGGTAGCAATACTTGTATCAGACTAAATAGTTGTAAAACAAAGACTGTGACAAGAGACAAATAAGAACATTACATAACAATCAAGGGATTGATCCAAGTAGAAGACATATCAATTTTAGATATACACACAGCCAACATAGGAGCACCTAAAAACATAAATATTAACAAGCATAAAGGGAGAAATTGATGGTAATGTAGAAAAATATGGGACTTTAACACCCCAATTACTTCAATCGACAGATCATTCAGATAAAAAATAAAAAAAAGAAAACAAATGTTTAAATAACACATTAGACCAGATGGATACACACACACACACACACACACACACACATCTCCTTCTCCATGAAATTTGAAAGGATCCTTGACCAAGGAGACTGGGTGGTCATTATAAGGACAGGAATTTTATCATCTGAGAAGCATACAGAGGGATCTTATCTCAAGTGTCTAGGCTAGTGGGATTCTTTATTCTTCAAGGATTTTACTGGTCTTATGTTTATTGGGCTAAAGTAGCCTTTCACTGATCATCACTAATAGGAAAGGAAATACCAAGTTACCAAGATGTAACACAGGGAATCTCATCTTCCCTCGGCAATTAGGATCACCCACCTAACTTGCATAGTAAGTTTTTCTCTCTGTCGATTGCTTTCCTACAAATTAACGCCTCTAAAAATCAGAAGAGTCCAAGGTCATACAGACAGAAGGAAACCTTCCGAGACGGAGTTAATAGGTGTAAGAGTAGGAATGAGAGCCACCCCATGTGGTCACTTCGTTGTCTCAGGAACCATGTATTCTGGCTAGGAGAGAAACAACACCCTATACTCACTGCTGGCTTAAAGCACATACCACATCCTGGAAGACAGCATCCCAGTCTTGAAGGTGGTTGTCTTTCCACCATCTACATTACTAAGTCTTACACAATTCTCGGGCCAGCTGTTTCTGGGTGATATGGGACATGAACTCATGGCTTCAACGTTCTTTCACAGTAAAACATTTGTTGGCCAAAAGTCGTGTTGTGTGGGATACAGAGACAGGAAATAAACCCTGCAAGACCACTGTGGTACCAACAGCAGCACGGTCATGGGCAGGGAAGGCAGAGCCATTCCTGTTCCAAAGCACATTCCCGAAACAGACTTGCAAGGGCTTGACCTTTCAGGTCCATCATCCCCAGAGCTGGCCTGGCGGTTCTCTCTCCAGGTATATTGGGAACTGAATCTTTTTGTGGGTCTGGGGGGACAAAGTGGTGGGAGAGGCCTTGGTCAGTAGAGGCGTTTCACTGGAGGTCATTACAGATATTCTAACAATTGTATTCATTTATGTATTTATTTCTGGCTGTGCAGGGTTTCCATTGCTCCACGTGGGCGTTCTCTAGAGTGGCTATTCTTCGCTCAGGTGTGCAGGCCTCTCACTGTGGTGGCTATGCTTGCTGCAGAGCATAGGCTCCAGGCACACAGGCTTCGGTAGTTACAGCACGCGGGCTCGGTAGGTTTCCTGCATAGGTTATTTGTTCTGAATCATGCGGAATCTTCCCACATCAACGATCAAGCTCATGCCCCCTGTATTAGCAGGCAGATTCTTATTCTCTGAGCCACCAGGGAAGTCCAGGGATGTTTTCATTTTGTTTTGTTTCTTATTTCCGTTGCAAAGATCTTTAAAGAAGTTAAGGACTGTTTCCTGAAAAGTGGGGGATGGAGGACATTTCCACAGACCAGAAGATTTGAAGAAATCAGCATGTTTTAGGTGCTCACGCACCTTCATCTGATTGTGCCCATGAGCAGACAGAACAGCTCACCAGGAAGCTGTCTGAGTACTTGTCAGAGAACGGCTGCCATGGGAGCCCGGGGACTCACTCTGTGTGGAGGGAGGTATCTGAGCAGAGGCTCCTGGTCTTGTCCAGGGATGGCAGGAAGTCATCAGTGGGCAGGGTTAGAAAACATGGAAGTCCTCTTGCTGGCCTGGCTCTTAGGGGACCTGGCTGAGCCCAGGCTCCATCCTAACTCTGTGGGGCCTCCAGGTGCTCATTGTCCCTCCTGGGACTGTCTCCCTCATCTCTCAAAGGAGGACAAGTCGGCAACAAATATTCTTAAACTTTTTTAAACCACAGAACCATTTCCTCAAAGTAAATGTTATACTTGAGCTGAATATGTGTGTGGCTAAGCTCATGTTTTAAACAGTACGTTTTTGTTTCTTTGTTTTCCTTTTGTGCGATTTTCAATCAAGGAGCTGGGTCCCTAGTGAATCTTGGGATTTTTTCAGGTCCAAATCAGAAGCTGTGTCATCACCGCTCTTCCTTTGTAAACGTGCCCCAGGTCCCTAGGAGATTGTGTTGCTGCGTGATTTGTGCACAGCCAGAGGGGAAAGGGCCTGCGTTTAGGGTAACCGTATCCCAGAGTGTTGACACATCCCCCAGAGAAGCACAGTGCTGTGTGTAGGGGTAGGGCGGCACCAGCCAAGGGCTGGAACTCAGGCTCAGCTCCCAGGCAGCTCAGCACCACAGTCAAGAACCTGGAGGGATGGCATGTAGAAGCGTCTGGCGAGGGGAGACCAGGACAGGGAGATCTTGCCCAGCAAAACTCACATGCTCTCCAAACCAAGACCTTCCCCAGGATGAAAGGCTAGGTTGTCTCGGACCCTATGGAGCAGCAGCCACCGTGACGGCCTAAGAGCAGAGGCGCTTCTCCCGTTGTCCAGACCTCGTGGGCCTCCCTGACTGCAGTTTGGTTTGCACAGGCAGGAGCTTGCAGCCTGACAGGGAGCCGGTTTCTGGCCCATCCAATCGATGAATGTTTAGAGTCAGATTCTAATTGCCTTTCAAATGGGTGTTCCTACCATTTGAGCATGTGCAGTGACATTTCTACCTACTGTATTAAGAGTGCGCTTCCCTGGTAGCTCCGCTGGTATAGAATCTACCTGCAATGTGGTGAGACTTGGGTTCGTTCCCTGGGTTGGGAAGATCCCCTGGAGAAGGGAAAGCTACCCACTCCAATATTCTTGCCTGGAGAATTCCGTGGATGGAGGAGCCTGGCAGGCTACAGTTTATGGGTCCACAAAGAGTCGGACACGACTAAGCGACTGAGTGACTAAGCACAGCACAGCACATTAAGAGTAAAAAAATAAGGCTGCCCTGTTCCTTCTCTTCCCTCCCTGCTGCCCCCTCCCCCAGGGGCCGAGTATGCTCCAGTGAGCAGAGCAGAGGTTTGCTTCATGGCTGGAACCAAAACAACTGATGTTCTAGAGTTCCATGTAATAACACTCCTACTCAGGCTGGATGAGAACGAGGGGCTTCTCGGAGACCCAGCCCTGCTCTGGGCCAGCTCCCCTGGCTGTGGGGGTTAAAGGTCAGCTCAGGTAGCCCCCCTCCCCAGTAGGAGGGTCTTTGTCCTGGAGCTGCAGCCCCAGGCTGTGCTCTTGGTGTCGGGGACCCATGGTGTGACCCACTCCTCCCTGCCATGTACCCAGAGCAAGGAGCTAAGGAGTGCACCCTGAGCCCCAGGACCAGACAGGATCATGTTTTCCCCTGATGGTGCTCAGCTTCAGCCCTGGCAGGAGGGCCGGCCCTGGGAGACAGGTGTGGGGAAGCAGACCTGGGTGACAGCTTTGCATGGGGTTCAGGGGAAGAGATGGTGGGAGGGGGGAGAGGAGGAGCAGAAAACAGCAGAATCCCATCATTGCCTTTCTAAACACACAGTGAGCATTTGAGAATAGGAGTCAGTGAATAAATAAGCAACCAGCCCTTGAGCCCAGCTGAGACACAGTTACTGAGCTGCAGGCACCCCAATCCTGCAGTGTGATTCTGGATCAGCCCCAGGGAGGATGGTCTGCTTCCTGCAGTCAGAAGCCTTTCATGGTTTTCTTCATCCAGGGCAGGAGACTTGAGACTTTGGTGCAGGACCCTGGAGGTGACACATTATTTTGTTCATTGAAGACAATGCCCTGGGGCTACATGGTCACACCCCAGAGTCCCCCTGGGGACATGAAAGGGGAAAGACTGAGCCAGCTCGACTCCTGGTCCTGCCCCCGCCATCGTAAGGCTCCTCTAGGTGGTGGCAGCCTTACAGGGCCTCCATCGGAGCACAGGGCAGGACACTGTCAGTGCTTCACTGCACCCAGGTGGCAGCTCCATCTCCTCTCCCAGGTCCCTGATCTGCTCCACAGGGAGATGCTCCAGGACTGTTGACTCTGGGCTGGTCTCCAAGAACACAGAAGCAGGGGTTCAGGGTGACACTCAGCATGAAGGACGAGCCTATTACCCAGTTCAGCTGTGCTCCACAATGCAGGTCATTACACAGAACCCAGGGGGCAGGCTCCATCCTGCACATCAAGGCTGTTCCACTCCTGGGCGAGATTATAGAGTTAGTGCCCCCCTGTCCTCATGGGACTGACCCTCTCCCTCTGTGTTGCTCACAGTGCTGGGCGTTCTGGAGGCCACACAGACTAGAGTGGTTGGGAGCAGTCGTTTGTGGCTGTGGTTCGTGCAGGACTTGTGATGCTGTCCCTCCTCTTATCAGCTCCACGTATTCCTTTTGCAGAAGTCAGTGACACAAGATCTCTGCATCGCACATCAAAGCTGCACAGATGGTAGATCTCTTATCGAGGTGGACAGTGAGGAGGGCCCAGTGTGAACCAAATGCTGAAGGTGATTCCTGCTCAGCTCCTTCACAAAGCCCTGCCTAACCCCTCCCCACCCCACTCCCACCCCTGCCAACATGACATATTCCTTGGGGGACATTTAGAAAAGCCCAGAGACAACTTTGATTCAGAACTTGGAGGAGAAGGGAATGTTGATACTGGTACCTAATGGGGAGAGGCCAGGGTGCTGTAAACACCCTGCAACTCAGCATGTTCCTAGTGATTCTGAAGAGCCCTAAAGGTGGCTCAGAGTTAATGATGACGGCAGGGGAGGATCTGCTCTACTTTCTTCTTTAAGGTGGACATAGGGGTCCTGCCACTCCAGGGAACCCCTTTCTCTTCTCTCTCTCCCTATTGTTCTTCACTGTATCCTCTCTGTCTCTCACACACACACACCACACTCCCCCCTTTCAAGGCTTCTGGAATGCCTGATGCCGGGAGAAGAGAGAGGAGACACACACTCAGGTCTGGAAGCTGGGATTTATTGGGGATTCTATGACCTGAAGGGGCCTTCCTGAGGATTAGGGACGTGACGGGGCTTTAAGAGGAAAGCCAGAGGCAGATCCAGGGTGAGTGGCACTGAGAACCTGCCGGAGTCCTGCTCTGGTTTCCCCTCGTGCTGGCCCAGGTTCCAGGTTAACCCTCTTTCAGGACCTCATCGATCCAGGGCCGGTAAGGGGAGATCCGGGTGAAGGCGGCGGGGGGCTTTGCCCTGGACAGGCCATAGGAGACGAGGCCCTGGGCCACCCCAGCACACAGAAGAGGGCCCCCTGAGTCTCCCTGTGGACAGAGAAGGAAAGGGAGAGAGAGAAGGTGAGCCGGGAAACCACCTCCTCCTCCCTGTGGTCCAAACTCTGAGTTGGTTGGACCTGTCATCAGGCTCAGGAACACGGGCTCCTCATGAGGTGATACGTCTCTGATGCTGTTCTCTTTCCTTCTTGGCACGCCCTGACCCTGGGAGGCACTCCTTGACCCTAGCAGACCCTGGTCAGAGACCCCAAGGGGCCAAGGGAGGAGGATCTGAAGAGGGACAGTCCCAGCTCCTCAGACCTGAGGTCTCACACTTTATCACTGGCTGACACTCCTAACTCCATCTCCTTCCAAAGGTGTCTGCACCCTGGACAGTGATTTGTGGGGAAGACCATAGTCTGAGAATCACCTTAAATACAGATTTTGTGCTCTGGGGATTGTCCACACACAGCTGGAGATTGTGGTCAAAAGCAGGGAAGTGGCTGCAGGCCCGGGGCTCCATGAGTCTCAGCTTCACCTCTTGCAGAGTGCTGGAGGCTGGTTCCTTCACACCTGTTCTTCCCCAGCCAGCCACCCGGCACATTCTCCCGGGACGGATGAAGGTGACATGGGGTAGAAGGGGGAGTGTCCCCACGGCCAGGGTCAGGTTGGCTTTCTCCTTCAACTGTCAAGGAAATGAGGGCTGTCAGTGATGGAAATGGGCTTGGGGAAGGGTGGAGGTAACGAGGGAGGGACAGGGCAGCTGCTACACATGAGAGCCTCTTCCAGAGGCTGAGCTGAGGGGTGCTGGTGAGAAGCAGGTTGGGAAAGTGTGAGGGTAATGGGACCTGAAGGAGAAGCCCTGGAGAACAGAGAGCGGGGAAGGAAGCCTGGAGAACAGCGAGCGGGGAAGGAAGCCTGGAGAACACAGAGCAGGGAAGGAAGCCTGGAGAACAGGGAGTGGGGAAGAGGAAGAAGAATTTGCACCTTCAGTAACATGATGTCGTGGAGACCAACAGGCTCATATTTTGGGTAAGGAAACTGTTTTATGACCTCAAGCCTCTGCCATGTGTCTTCTTTCTTTTGTAAGTTATGGGCTCCGAGGGTGACTGTTACAGACCTATGTGAGGGAGAAGGCCAAGGTGAAACGCTGATGGCGGGGCGTCTGCTGAGATATGCCCACTCTGAGAAAGGGTGTGCAATCTTCCCAGGGTCAGCGATCTCTTCCCACCTCGCTCTTTTGAACTATTCATGTATGGGAGGAGCTCAGGCTTTATTCACGGAAGAGCTTTCTCAGGGACAGAGATAATTTCCAGGATCTTCCGGACGCCAGGGAGTGAGTAGGCTCTGAAGGACCCAGGGCACAGGGTAGGTACTTCCTAATCAAGGTGCCCTAAGGAGGGCCACCTCTCTGAGGGCAGAGGTGTCCGAGGAAAGAGGGGAGTGGTGGGGTCTCAGGTGGACCCTGTTCTCTGTCTCCCATGGAAAGGGTGGGTTCAGTTCCCCAGGAACTAAAGGCCAGTTCTTGAAAAGGGCATGGAGGAAGTGGTCGAGAACTGGGTGGGCCCCTGAAGGATGACTCCACATCCTTTGTGTTGGGGTTGGGGAGGGGGAGCTGGTTTTAGAAGAGGGCCACTGGGATGAGGTCCCCTCTCCTCTGAGGGGAGCTGAGCTCACAGTGACTGAGGGTCAGGACAGCCGTTCCACTCTGAGAATGATTTCCTTAAGGCCAAGTATTGTCTCTCCCTAAAGAGACCCAGGCCTAGGAGCTCCCCTCAGGCCCCGAGGAGCTGTTCCTGGTTGCTCCCCTGGATGCTCACCTCCCACTTGGAGATAAACAGGACCCACTGTCTCACCTTCCTGCACAGTGTGCAGCCGTCAGCACAAAGTCCCTTCTTATCAGGAAACCACCACAAGCCACCTGCTTTTCCTGAGAGGTGACAATTTCCAGGTAAGCCATGTAGGGGCAGGAGTGTGGCCTGCTCTCTGTGCCCCCGATGATCTCCACTGGAACACAGAACCCCAGGGCCTGAACACAGAGGGTGCACCGGCTGGCTTCAAGTCGGAACAGGCATCTCTGGAATCCGCACTCGCCCCGAGTTCTGCCCTCTCCCTCTCGGGTGGCTCTGGTGTCTCCTGCCTCTGCTCCAGGCACAGTAGCCAAGCTGGCCTAGGACGCCTCGCAGTCACGCTCACTTGAGGGTTCCCCCCACTCCCATTCTGCCCTCACTCAGCCCTCCTCTGTCCCCGTGCATGACCAGCTCTCCAGGTTCCTGTCTCCACCATCTCCATATCCCAGTTTGCTCAGAGATCAGCCAAGTTACAAGGCCAGAAGGTGAAGGGAACACAGGACTTTCAGCTCAGTGTCACACATTCCATACAGAGAAGACCACCCCTGGGGCCCCCTGCTCTGGGCTTTCCCTCAATCAAGGTGGGCTCCTTGTTCCTGGGAACGACCATGGGCTGCAGAGAGAGGGTGTGCACAGCCCAAGGGGAAACTTCACTCTGGGGTGTTGGGGAGAAAGCCTGGGGTTCTGTTTAAGGGTCAGCAATCTTCCGAGTGAATCTTGTTTTAGGGGTTGACCCTGCAGTTTCCAGAAGGAGTGGCCGGGCGACTCAGCAGCCTGGGCCCTGCAGCAGAGGAGGAGGAGCACCAGCGGCAGAGGAGGACGCTGCATCTTCTCAGGGAGGCTGCCCAGGGCACGTGCTGCCCCTGTTTCCTAGTCTTGGGTTTTTCACTCCCAGCAAGTGAGGGCAGGGCCAGGCTGGCAACCACAGGAAGTGACTGGTCATGTTCTCTTCTCTCATACTGTGCCTGCGTCTTTCTAATCAGAATTTCCCCTAGAGATGCCCTCTGTTTTGTGTGAGGTGAAGATGAGGCCTGAACCTCCAAGTTTTGGCCTCAGGGATGAGCTCTCCAGTGTGGTCCCTCATTGGTGTGGATGTGGAGGGCTCATGTCCTTCCCAGGCACGGCAGCTGATTAAGGCCCATCAGAGACATGGGTGGGGGAGAGTCTTTACACTGAGAATTCAGAAGCATATGCACGTTTAAGACAGTGACCACAGTAGGAAATACATTTGCAAAAAGACCCAACACATATGCCATAGGTATGTGTGAGTACAAAGGCACAAACCTACAAACATACAAATGAATCCAAAGTTACAGGAAACAATACTCATCCTTAATCACGTGCAATGCAGTCTAAGCTGCCACTCCTTTGCATCCCATCTTATTCCACTCAGATTAAACTGCAAGCTGCACCTCACTTCAAGCATGGTTACCTGCAATTTGAAAAACATTAATCTGCATCTCTCTCTCCCTCCTAACCAAGGGTTCATAGGCAGAAGACAGTAATCAAAGAATATTAGGTAGGGGAAGAGACCATACTCTACTGTTGGGCTTTACATACATTATCATAAGAGCAAATGGGATTGGAATTAGGACTTTAAAGAGCTCATGAATATCAATTATTGTCACCCTCTTAGAAGAATTGTTACTTTTATAACAATCCTATGAAGTAGGTAGAGTTATCTCTATTTTATGAATCTTGCTATCAAAGCTTATGCCTCAGAATTAGACTTCCCTCATTTCATACAAAGGGCCCTTCTGCTGTACCATCAAAGGCCAGGAAATCTAGTCCCGCTAATGGGAATGTCAATGTTGTTCCAGGGGTGCTGGGGTTCCTAATCTTACATGAGGAATCAAGCTCATTTGATTGAAATAGAATATATACAGATGTCAGGATCTGAGGTTTGCCTCTGTTTTCCCATCACAACCTTGGGAATTACCATAAGCATTGTTTTCAGTTCGGTTCAGTTCAGTTCAGTCGCTCAGTCATGTCAGAGTCTTTGCGACCCCATGAATCACAGCACGCCAGGCCTCCCTGTCCATCACCATCTCCCGAAGTTCACTCAGACTCATGTCCATCGAGTCCGTGATGCCATCCAGACATCTCATCCTTGGTCGTCCCCTTCTCCTACTGCCCTCAATCCCTCCCAGCGTCAGAGTCTTTTCCAATGAGTCAACTCTTCTCATGAGGTGGCCAAAGTACTGGAGCTTCAGCTTTAGCATCATTCCTTCCAAAGAAATCCCAGGGCTGATCTCCTTCAGAATGGACTGGTTGGAGATCCTTGCAGTCCAAGGGACTCTCAAGAGTCTTCTCCAATACCACAGTTCAAAAGCATCAGTTCTTCGGCGCTCAGCCTTCTTCACAGTCCAACTCTCACACCCATACATGACCACAGGAAAAACCATAGCCTTGACTAGACGGACCTTAGTTGGCCAAGTAATGTCTCTGCTTTTGAATATGCTGTCTAGGTTGGTCATAACCTTTCTTCCAAGGAGTAAGCGTCTTTTAATTTCATGGCTGCAGTCACCATCTGCAGTGATTTTGGAGCCCAAAAAAATAAAGTCTGACACTGTTTCTACTGTTTCCCCATCTATTTCCCAGGACTAACACAGAATTTAGACTCAGACGCATTAATGTGATTCAAATAACAAAACTCATAACTATTATAGAATATAACTGAGTTTTCAAGCACATCTGCTATGTTCCCCAGACTTCAGAGTTCTAAAAACCAAACCTACGTCTATTCCTGTGATGGCTTCCAATACATTTTGAATTCCCAGCCTGGTAGGTCTCTTATGTAAAGTAAGGCATTGTTTGGGATTCTGAAAATCGGGAGAAGAGTGTATCTGGGCAGAATCTGATGAAGCTGGAATCTAGAACTTGAGAATCCTTCTAATGCTCCTTTGCAGTAACAGCAGTCCATCCTCTCCAGTCTCAGAGGTTAGTGTTTTCTTGCCTGAAGGATCTGTAATGGATTCCCTGAGGTAGTTATTCTGCAGGTTGTTGATAGGTTGCTTAAGAGAATAATAAATTAGTCAATAGTGATCATGTTTGAGAAGAGTTTGAATGAACTCTGGGTTCTTTAGTGGGGACTAATGAGTGGAAATATGGAAAAGGTCAATGAGGCTTGATCTGGAAGGTTCCATTCATGTTGGAGTTTTCCATGATGGTAAATCTTTCTTAGCGGTTATAGGACGCAATGAATATTCCCTTTCCTGAACTCACTGGTTTTGTATATATAATTCATTTTGCCACTTAGATGAATACCAGACACCTACGCCTGCTTCATGTCCAATGAGACAGAAGAGACTAAGGCATAGATAATTTGTTCCTTCTGTACTTTAGCTGGAACCCATTTGTGGTTTTCTGATGTTTAGCTTAACTTGAAAGTTTCCCTTTGCTTGTGACCTTCATTGTGCTATGCATGCATGCTAGGTCGCTCCAGTCGTGGCCTTTTCTTTGCAACCTTATGGACTGCAGCCTGCCAGGCTCCTCTGTCCATGGGATTCTCCAGGCAACAATACTGGAGTGGGTTGCCAAGCCCTCCTCCAGTGGGTTGCCATGATCTTCCCGACCCAGGGATTGAACCCATGTCTCTTACGTCTAACCTGCATTGGCAGGTGGGTTCTTTACCACTGGCTCCACCTGGGAAGCCCCGTTGTGTTATAGTCCTTAGTTACAGGACTCCTAGGCGCTCTCCCTTAGGCCTAAGGATGCTTTCTTTCTTTCTTTCTCTCCTCGCTTTCTGTAGTTATGTACATATGTATGTATGTATGTATTACTGTGCTGGTGCTTGAAGGCATTGGTGAACAAAGTAGCTAGCAAAGCAAAAGGTTGAGAGGAGGTGGAACTCAGTGTCTCCATGGGAGAACTCCCTCTGGGGTGAATGATGGCAGAAGAATTTCTTGTTTCACTTCCTCACTTCACTGGTAGGCTCACTGCACAGCTGAGCAGAGTTGGCTTTGTGTCAGTCCCCACCCTGTCTCATCTCCTCTCATCAGCCTCTCTGTGTATCCACAGCAGTCATGTGAAACTGTCTCAAACCATCCCTTTCCCATGGGTTTGGGTAAAGTCCTTTAAGTCTGGCATGCTTCTCTAGTAAACCTTGCAATGCTATCAGTCTATCAGCAATCAGCATCAGCCAGGGCAACAAAAGAAAATTCTGTGTACCTTTTTCATACTGTTCATACTGTTCACTACGAACAAAGCTAGTGGAGGTGATGGAATTCCAGTTGAGCTGTTTCAAATCCTGAAAGATGATGCTATGAAAGTGCTGCACTCAATATGCCAGCAAATTTGGAAAACTCAGCAGTGCCCACAGGACTGGAAAAGTCTGTTTTCATTCCAATCCCAAAGAAAGGCAATGCAAAAGAATGCTCAAACTACCACACAATTGTACTCATCCCACATGCTAGTAAAATCACACAATTGTACTCATCCCACATGCTAGTAATGTTCAAAATTCTCCAAGCCAGGCTTCAGCAATATGTGAACTGTGAACTCCCTGATGTTCAAGCTGGTTTTAGAAAAGGCAGAGGAACCAGAGATCAAATTGCCAACATCCGCTGGATCATGGAAAAAGCAAGAGAGTTCCAGAAAACAGCTATTTCTGCTTTATTGACTATGCCAAAGCCTTTGACTGTGTGGATCACAAAAAACTGTGGAAAATTCTGAAAGAGATGGGAATTCCAGACCACCTAACCTGCCTCTTGAGAAATCTGTATGCAGGTCAGGAAGCAACAGTTAGAACTGGACATGGAACAACAGACTGGTTCCAAATAGGAAAAGGAGTACGTCAAGGCTGCATATTGTCACCCTGCTTATTTAACTTCTATGCAGAGTACCTCATGAGAAACACTGGACTGGAAGAAACACAAGCTGGAATCAAGATTGCCGGGAGAAGTATCAATAATCTCAGATATGCAGATGACACCACCCTTATGGCAGAAAGTGAGGAGGAACTAAAAAGCCTCTTGATGAAAGTGAAAGAGGAAAGCGAAAAAGTTGGCTTAAAGCTCAACATTCAGAAAACAAAGATCATGGCATCCGGTCCCATCACTTCATGGGAAATAGATGGGGAAACAGTGTCAGACTTTATTTTGGGGGGCTCCAAAATCACTGCAGATGGTGATTGCAGCCATGAAATTAAAAGACGCTTACTCTTTGGAAGGAAAGTTATGACCAACCTAGATAGCATATTCAAAAGCAGAGACATTACTTTGCTGACTAAGGTCCGTCTAGTCAAGGCTATGGTTTTTCCTGTTGTCATGTATGGGTGTGAGAGTTGGACTGTAAAGAAGGCTGAGCACCGAAGAATTGATGCTTTTGAACTGTGGTATTGGAGAAGACTCTTGAGAGTCCCTTGGACCGCAAGGAGATCCAACCAGTCCATTCTGAAGGAGATCAGCCCTGGGATTTCTTTGGAAGGAATGATGCTAAAGCTGAAGCTCCAGTACTTTGGCCACCTCATGCGAAGAGTTGACTCATTGGAAAAGACTCTGATGCTGGGAGGGATTGGGGGCAGGAGGAGAAGTGGACGACAGAGGATGCGATGTCCGGATGGCATCACGGACTCGATGGACATGAGTCTGAGTGAACTCTGGGAGATGGTGATGGACAGGGAGGCCTGGCGTGCTGTGATTCATGGGGTCACAAAGTCTGACACGACTGAGCGACTGAACTGAACTGAACTGTGTACCTTAGAATCAAATCTGTACATGAGGATCTTCTCTTACCTGTTGGAGTAAGGCTCTATGGCATCAACTGTTGTTTGTTTGTCAGCATGCTCCCATGAAGCTTGTTGGATAATGGTTGCTGCCAGAAATGGAGTCAGGACGTTGCTCTGAGACAGCATGGCCAGAGTCTGAGGGCCTGCCTTCATGGGTTTCTTTTATGCTCTCCAAGCTGTTGTTTCAATTAATTAAGGGGACACTACTCAGGACTCTTCCCATAGACCTCCAGGATGTGAATCAATGTTTTCTCAGATAATGATTCTTCCTTTTAGTTGCTCCTTATTCCTGCATTTCCTTATCTCTTACAACCAAGCAGAAAGAACCTTCTCTTTCCCCTACATGCCACATATGTCTGATGTAATTTTGAACATTTGGCTGGTCTGTTGATACTGCCATGATGGAGGAATATAAGCACCAAGAGCTCTTGGGAAGGGTTGATTTTTTCAGTGCTTATAAGAAGAATGTTATAAAAGGATGAGAGGAGTGGATCTCCTAAGACAAGTATGTGTGCTTAGTCACTCAGTCATGTCCAGCTCTTTGCAATCCCATGGACTGTAGCCCACTAGGCTCCTCTGCCCGTGGAATTCTCCAGGCAAGAATGCTGGAGTGGGTTGCAATGACCTCCTCCAGGGGATCTTCCCAACAAAGCAATCGAACCCAAGTCTCTTGCATTGCAGGCGGATTCTTTACCGTCTGAGCCACCAGGGAAGCCCAAGACAAGTATCTCTGAGTTAAATGCAAAATGACATTGTCAAGGCTTGGGAAAGAATTACCTTTTCCTGGTAGGATCCCTTACCAACTTTGTATTTTGGGCAAATTTCTTCATCTTTCTTAGGCTCGCCCTTCCCAGTCATCTGTAAAATGGGCATAAGAATGATGAGGATTAAATAAGAGATGAGGAGTTACAGTATCAGGTATAGTAAGCATTACAGATACTGATTACTGTATTAGCATCATTAGCCCCCAAGATTGAGTACCCCGCCCAGCAGTTTGTGCACCTCTGCATTTTAATTGGTACATTTAAACCAGTAGTATTCAAAACAAGTATTGATATAATATCTACCATACTTGTTACCATTTTCTATTTGTTGCCCTTGTTCTTTGTTTCTAGCCTGCCTCTAACCCTTCTCTGCCTTTTCTGTTTTTATTTTTGTTAACTTACGGTTTATTCCTCTAAGAATGGAAATTAAGCTGCATTTCTGAAATAAAGCAAAAAGGAATTCTCTTCCAGCTTCTGGAAGATGTGATGGCTCCCACCAGTTACAGGGGGGTGTCAAGTATGGCACTGACTTATTCCAAATGTTTATAGTGTTGTTCAGACTGTGTCAGGTCAGACCCATGAAATCCTTTGATCACTGTATTATTTTAATATAGTCACTGTAATAAAATATTGCCAACTTACAGGGTTAAAGAGGCTTCCCAGGTGGCGCTAATGGTAAAGAACTCACCTGCTGATTCAGGAGATGTAAGAGATGTGGGTTCAATCCCTGGGTCGGAAAGATCCCCTGGAGGAGGGCATGGCAACCCACTCCAGTATTCTTGCCGGCAGAATCCCAAAGACAGAGGAGCCTGGTAGGCTCCTCTGGGGTCGCAAAGAGTTGAACACGCCTGAAGTGTCTCAGCATGCATGCACAGTGGGTTAAAACAGTACTCATTTTTCCTCTTACCTTTCTGGAGGTCAGAAGTCTGAAATTACTTTCACTTGCCCCAAACCGAGGTGTTGGCAAGGCTGCACTCCTTCCAGAGGCTGATAACTTTTTCAACTTCTATAGTGGCACAGCTCACATTCCTTGGCTCACGGTCCTTTCCTCTGTCTTCAAAGCCCACAGAGTAGTGACTTTGCATCTCTCTGCCTTTCTCTCTCTCTCTGCTGAGGTTGTCACATGGCCTTCTCTCACAGTAGAATTTCCCTCTGCCTGTCTCTTGTAAGGATGCATGTAATTACATTTAGGGCCCACCTGGATAACATGGGCAATCTCCCCATCTCAAGATTCTTCTTAATCACATCTGCAAAGTTCCTGTTACCATATAAGGTAACATTCATAGGTTCAAAGGATTAGGACCTGGGTATTTCTGGGTGCCATTATTCAGCCTGCCTCTTCTTCCTTCTCCTTCTCCTGCTCCTCCCTCCCCCTCCGCTCACTTCTCCTCTTCCCACAAACCTTGTGCCTCAGCCACTACAATTCAGGGCGTAGATGCACTGTAGCAAACTCCCTGTCACCCTTTCTGGAGATGGTCCCAGGCTTGGGCTGTTGCTACCTTGCATCCTTACACCTACTTCTGCCCCATCCTCACCATCCCCCTCAATAATGGGTCTGGGGCCAGAGAAGTATCTGCCAAGTGAGAAGGAGGAAAATTTCCCAAGTATGAGAACTCAGGATGCTGGGGAGGGCTGAGCCTGGAAGTCCTCAGGATGGCTTTGTCAACCACAACTGTCACAAGAAAGCAGGGCCATGCGAGTCCAAAAGAAAGTTCCCCTAGAATGTCAGGGTGAGTCTGGCCCCTGAACTACATCAGAGTCACCCAATTCAACTGTCATCTTCCTTTAGAAATGACAGTGTCTCCATGTCTTCCAAAAGACAAATCTGAGTTAGGTCAAGTTCTCCAAAATTTCCTCCTCCAAGTGACCCTCAGTGCTCTGAATCCCATACCCACCAGCATCTGAGTTGGATGCCTGCACTCACAGCCATACACATCTGAACAAGGGAAACGGAGCATGAACTCTAGCTAGCTCTCAGGAGCCTGCCATTGAAGGGCCCTCATGCAGGTTTCACCACGTTCCCTAAGAGGCCTAGAAGACAGGCCCAGCCCCATGCAAGAAAGAGCTGCTACTGCTGGCCCCAGACCAGGGACCCAGAGAATCCATTTTTCCCATTGTCTGTCAGCCCACAGAAGAAGGCAATGGCAACCCACTCCAGTACTCTTGCCTGGAAAATCCAGGTCTGGGCTTCCAGTTCTGCCACTGATCAATGTAGACATAAGAAACCCTGAAACACATATCTGATTATAAACTATAACTCTATATGAAAAACAGACACATGTACACACCTTATTTGTTTGTTTTGGGCTGTCCTGGGTCTTTGTTGCTGCAGGGGGTTTTCTCTAGTTGTAACAAGAGGGGCCTACTGTCTAGTCGTGATGCACAGCTTCTCATTGTGATAGCTTCTCTCGCTGCAGAGCACGAGCTCTAGATGAGCAGGCTTCAGGAGTTGGGGTACATGGGCTCAGCTGCCGTGGCTTCTGGGCTAGAGCACTGGATCAATAGTTGTGGCACATGGACTTAGTTGCTCTGCAGCACACGAGATCTTCTTGAATCAGAGATCGAACCCATGTCTCCTGCAGGCAGATTCTTTACCATTAAGCCACCAGAGAAGCACTTTCCAATTTTTAAAAAAAACGGAGAAATGTGACAGGTTCTCAAAAATAAAAGAACTTACATGGAATGATAACAAACCATGTTTATGATTTTTGCCAAAAGAGAAATCTGAGTTAACTCTCCTTTTATATTTGTATAATTGAGTAAGAGTTTTAAAACATGAAATATAAGGAGCAGAGGCTCTATGTGTGATGTTTGCTTGGGAGACCAGCACACACGCTGAGTTGAAGCTCAGGCCCCATCCACTGTTGACGCCCAGATCCCAAGGATAGTACATCCACACCTCCACAGGGCAGACCGCCTTTCCAAGGAGCTGGACACTGGAGACCTGGGGAGAGCGGTCAGCTTACCCTGACAGCCTGGCCCTCAGGAAGTGGTGGGGTCAGTGGACACTGCGGGGAACTGGGCGTAGCCCACAGGATGAATCGGACCCGAAGGGGCTGACAGACACTGACTGCAGCTTCACCTTCTGGACCCTTCTTCTAAGCCAGTGAACGATCGGTTTGCAGGAAGAGAGAGATCCATACCATGCTTTCCAGGTTTCAGGTAATCATCTTTAAGTGGCATGCAGCTTGCATTCTACTGTGGATTGGAATACAAAGGAATGACAAGAAGGAGAAAATGATGGCAAGCACTGCACATCATAAGGATAAACCCTATTTCCTGAAACTTTGATTCATCTGCACAGGTACAAGTTTGTGCTCAGCACTCACATACATGTAGTGCGTGCACAGGGGCTTTTTGCAGAATGTGCATCATGGCCTTCAAAGTGCATGTGCTTCTGAATTCTCAGTGTAAAGACTCTCCCCCACCCATGTCTCTGATGGGCCTTAACCAGCTGCCCTGCCTGGGAAGGACATGAGCCCTCCACCTCCACATCAATGAGGAACCACCTCATCCCTGAAGCCAAGACTTGGAAGTTCAGGCCTCAGCTTCATCCAAACAAAACGGAGGGCATCTCTAGGGGAAATTCTGATTAGGAAGACAGCAGGCACAGTATGAGAGAAGAGAACGTGACCAGTCAGTTCCTGCGGTTACCAGTCTGGCCCTGCCCTCACTTGTTGGTGCCGGGGTCCAGCCCCGGTGGATCCAGGGAATTCGAAGGGTGGACGGCGTTGGCGTGAGAAAAACTTATTTGTTTATTAATATAAGATTGGATTAGGAAGAAATAGTGTAGTAGGAAGATTAAGTGGAGGAAGAGGGCTGAATAGCTTGGATTACGTGGAAGACCAATAAAATTCCAGACAAGGAATTTGCACCATCTACGCTGGGCCACCGGCGCTCGCTTGAATATCTAAGGGTGCCTCGCCTTAGGCTCCCTTTCGCGCGGGTCTTAACAGCCAGGGCAAGTAAGTAGACCTGGCGAGCCTCCGCGCCCCAGGTGGAGATTCAGCCTGAAATTAAAGTAAAGAGCAGAGGGAGGGAAAGAGAGAAGAGAGCGAGAAACACGGGGGGAGCCAGATTCCCAAGAAACCAGGCCGAGAGACTAGTCCGAGAAACTGGTCCAATCCTTTATTGTTCAGACGGCCTTTTATACTTTTGTTAAAACATGGAGATCAATGGGTAACACAAAATTATGTAGCGTTCACAACCCAGACTCTTTCTGTATATCATTTTGTATGCAAAAGGTCTCAGGTGATTTACATTATCTTCTGGCCAAGAGGCTTGTTAACACTTTTTGACTCTCTTCCTTAATGAATGTTAATTTTGTTTCCCCTGAAGTGTTTTTCTTTAATCTACATCTCCTTAAAGCGCTAAAGTTACATCTCTATAGAACAAAGGCGCAGTGGGTTATAACAAAGAAGGTACTTAACACAAAGATCTAATGTTGCTAATACCAGGTCTACTACTTGTTTTTCTATATACCAACTGTATCTAAAAATAAAGGATATGAAAATTCAGCAGCAAGCATTGACTCAACAAATGAAACTTTTAATCAGTCCTATTCTAAAGATTTTGACTCTTCGGAAGCCCCTAAATTCCTAGGATATTTTAAGCTTCCTGTGCCTCCTGCGGTCAGGAGGCCTCAAACAATCACACGCGCAGCTGTACGAGTCCTGCAGGCAGGCTAGAAAGCCATCAGAGGGGTTTTTGGATTGAAACACTCTTTCAAATGCAGAAAACTAAAGCACTGAATTGACTTTTTCCAGAGAATGTCAGAAGAGTGGAAAAGCAGAGCACAAATTGTTGGGGTACATGCTTAGGAATTTCCAGAGGGGCCCCTGAAGTCTGAGCATGCCTAGCGTATGTCAGCTTCCTTCTTCATGACCTTGTCATGGGCAGGATTCCTCACACTGGCTTCCGCATGTTGGGAGTGAAAAACCCAAGACTAGGAAACAGGGGCAGCGGGTGCCCTGGGCAGCCTCCCTGAGAAGATGCAGCGTCCTCCTCTGCCGCTGGTGCTCCTCCTCCTCTGCTGCAGGGCCCAGGCTGCTGAGTCGCCCGGCCACTCCTTCTGGAAACTGCAGGGTCAACCCCTAAAACAAGATTCACTCGGAAGATTGCTGACCCTTAAACAGAACCCCAGGCTTTCTCCCCAACACCCCAGAGTAAAGTTTCCCCTTGGGCTGTGCACACCCTCTCTCTGCAGCCCATGGTCATTCCCAGAAACAAGGAGCCCACCTTGATTGAGGGAAAGCCCAGAGCAGGGGGACCCAGGGGTGGTCTTCTCTGTATGGAATGTGTGACACTGAGCTGAAAGTCCTGTGTTCCCTTCACTTTGTGGCCTTGTAACTTGGCTGATCTCTGAGCAACCTGGGATATGGAGATGGTGGAGACAGGAACCTGGAGAGCTGGTCATGCGCGGGGACAGAGGAGGGCTGAGTGAGGGCAGAATGGGAGTGGGGGGAACCCTTAGGTGAGCGTGACTGCGAGGCGTCCGAGGCCAGCTTGGCTGCTGTGCCTGGAGCAGAGGCAGGAGACACCAGAGCCACCCGAGAGGAAGAGGGCAGAACTCGGGGCGAGTGCGGATTCCAGAGACGCCTGTTCCGACGTGAAGCCAGCCGGTGCACCCTCTGTGATCAGGCTCTGGGGTTCTGTGTTCCAGTGGAGATCATCGGGGGCACAGAGAGCAAGCCACACTCCCGCCCCTACATGGCCTACCTGGAAATTGTCACCTCGCAGGAAAAGCAGGTGGCTTGTGGTGGTTTCCTGATAAGAAGGGACTTTGTGCTGACGGCTGCACACTGTGCAGGAAGGTGAGACAGTGGGTCCTGTTTATCTCCAAGTGGGAGGTGAGCATCCAGGGGAGCAACCAGGAACAGCTCCTCGGGGCCTGAGGGGAGCTCCTAGGCCTGGGTCTCTTTAAGGAGAGACAATACTTGGCCTTAAGGAAATCATTCTCAGAGTGGAACGGCTGTCCTGACCCTCACTCACTGTGAGCTCAGCTCCCCTCAGAGGTGAGAGGACCTCATCCCAGTGCCCCTCTTCTAAAAGCAGCTCCCCGTCCCCAACCCCAACACAAAGGATGTGGAGTCATCCTTCAGGGGCCCACCCAGTTCTCGACCACTTCCTCCATGCCCTTTTCAAGAACTGGCCTTTAGCTCCTGGGGACCTGAACCCACCCTTTCCATGGGAGACAGAGAACAGGGTCCACCTGAGACCCCACCACTCCCCTCTTTCCTCAGACACCTCTGCCCTCAGAGAGGTGGCCCTCATTAGGGCACCTTGATTAGGAAGTACCCACCCTGTCCCCTGGGTCCTCCACAGCCCGCTCACTCCCTGGCGTCCCAAAGGCCCTGGAGATTATCTCTGTCCCTGAGAAAGCTCTTCCTTGAATAAAGCCTGAGCCCCTCCCATACCACGATTGGCTCAAAAGAGGGATGTGGGAAGAGATCGCTGACCCTGGGAGAGACTACACGCCCTTTCTCAGAGTGGGCATATCTCAGCAGACGCCCCACCATCAGCGTTTCACCTTGGCCTTCTTCTCCCTCACATAGGTCTGTAACAGTCACTCTCAGAGCCCATAACATACAAAAGAAAGAAGACACATGGCAGAGGCTTGAGGTCATAAAACAGTTTCCTTACCCAAAATATGACCCTGTTGGTCTCCACGACATCATGTTACTGAAGGTGCAAATTCTTCTTCCTCTTCCCCACTCCCTGTTCTCCAGGCTTCCTTCCCTGCTCTGTGTTCTCCAGGCTTCCTTCCCCGCTCGCTGTTCTCCAGGCTTCCTTCCCCGCTCTCTGTTCTCCAGGGCTTCTCCTTCAGGTCCCATTACCCTCACACTTTCCCAACCTGCCTCTCACCAGCACCCCTCAGCTCAGCCTCTGGAAGGGGCTCTCATGTGGAGCAGCTGCCCTGTCCCTCCCTGGCTGCCTCCACCCCTCCCCAAGCCCATTTCCATCACTGACAGCCCTCATTTCCTTCACAGTTGAAGGAGAAAGCCAATCTGACCCTGGCCATGGGGATACTCCCCCTTCCACCCGTCACCTTCATCCATCCTGGGAGAATGTGCCGGGTGGCTGGCTGGGGAAAAACAGGTGTGAAGGAACCAGCCTCCAACACTCTGCAAGAGGTGAAGCTGAGACTCATGGAGCCCCGGGCCTGCTGCCACTTCCCTGCTTTTGACCACTATCTCCAGCTGTGTGTGGGCAATCCCCAGAGCACAAAATCTGCATTTAAGGTGATTCTCAGACTACAGTCTTCCCCACAAATCACTGTCCAGGGTGCAGACACCTTTGGAAGGAGACAGAGTTAGGAGTGTCAGCCAGTGACAAAGTGTGAGACCTCAGGTCTGAGGAGCTGGGACTGTCCCTCTTCAGATCCTCCTCCCTCGGCTCCATGGGGTCTCTGACCAGGGTCTGCTCAGGGTCAGGGGTTGTAAGGAAGGAAAGGAAGATACCCCATCAGACAGAGACATATCACCTCATGAGAAGCCCGTGTTCCTGAGCCTGATGACAGGTCCAACCAACTCAGAGTTGGGACCACAGGGAGGAGGGGGTGGTTTCCCGGCTCACCTTCTCTCTCTCCCTTTCCTTCTCTTTCCACAGGGAGACTCAGGGGGGCCTCTTCTGTGTGCTGGGGTGGCCCAGGGCCTCGTCTCCTATGGCCTGTCCAGTGCAAAGCCCCCCGCCGCCTTCACCCGGATCTCCCCTTACCGGCCCTGGATCGATGAGGTCCTGAAAGAGGGTTAACCTGGAACCTGAGCCAGCACGAGGGGAAACAGGAGCAGGACTCCGGCAGGTTCTCAGTGCCACTCACCCTGGATCTGCCTCTGGTTTTCCTCTTAAAGCCCCGACACGTCCCTAATCCTCAGGAAGGCTGCTTCAGGTCATAGAATTCCCAGTAAATCTCAGTGAACACCCGTCTTCCAGACCTGAGTGTGTGTCTCCTCTCTCTTCTCCCAGCATCAGGCATTCCAGAAGCCTTGAAAGCGGGAAGTGTGTGGTGTGTGTGTGTGAGAGACAGAGAGGATACAGTGAAGAACAATAGGGAGAGAGAGAAGAGAAAGGGGTTCCCTGGAGTGGCAGGACCCCTATGTCCACCTTAAAGAAGAAAGTAGAGCAGATCCTCCCCTGCCGTCATCATTAACTCTGAGCCACCTTTAGGGCTCTTCAGAATCACTAGGAACATGCTGAGGTGCAGGGTGTTTACACCATCCCTGGCCTCTCTCGATTAGATACCAGTATCAACATTCCCTTCTCCTCCAAGTTCTGACTCAAAGATGTCTCTGGGCTTTTCTAAACGTCCCCCAAGGAATATGTCATGTTGGCGGAGGTGGGGGTGGGGTGGGGAGGGGTTAGGCAGGGCTTTGTGAAGGAGCTGAGCAGGAATCACCTTCAGCATTTGGTTCACACTGGGCCCTCCTCACTGTCCACCTCGATAAGAGATCTACCATCTGTGCAGCTTTGATGTGCGATGCAGAGATCTTGTGTCACTGACTTCTGCAAAAGGAATACGTGGAGCTGATAAGAGGAGGGACAGCATCACAAGTCCTGCACGAACCACAGCCACAAACAACTGCTCCCAACCACTCTAGTCTGTGTGGCCTCCAGAACGCCCAGCACTGTGAGCAACACAGAGGGAGAGGGTCAGTCCCGTGAGGACAGGGGGGCACTAACTCTATAATCTCGCCCAGGAGTGGAACAGCCTTGATGTGCAGGATGGAGCCTGCTCCCTGGGTTCTGTGTAATGACCTGCATTGTGGAGCACTCCTGAACTGGGTTATAGGCTTGTCCTTCATGCTGAGTGTCAGCCTGGACCCCTGCTTCTGTGTCCTTGGAGACCAGCCCGACGTCAACAGTCCTGCAATGTCTCCCTGTGGAGCAGATCAGGGACCTGGGAGAGGAGATGGAGCTGCCACCTGGGTGCAGTGAAGCACTGACAGTGTCCTGCCCTGTGCTCCGATGGAGGCCCTGTAAGGCTACCATCACCTAGAGGAGCCTTACGATGGCGGGGGCAGGACCAGGAGTCGAGCTGGCTCAGTCTTTCCCCTTTCGTGTCCCCAGGGGGACTCTGGGGTGTGACAACGTAGCCCCCTGGCATTGTCTTCAATGAACAAAATAATGTGTCACCTCCAGGGTCCTGCACCAAAGTCTCAAGTCTCCTGCCCTGGATGAAGAAAACCATGAAAAGCCTCTGACTGCAGGAAACAGATCATCCTCCCTGGGGCTGATCCAGAATCGCACTGCAGGATTGGGGTGCCTGTAGCTCAGTAACTGTGTCTCAGCTGGGCTCGAAGGGCTGGTTGCTTCTTTATTCACTGACTCCTATTCACAAATGCTCACTGTGTGTTTAGAAAGGCAATGACGGGATTCTGCTGTTTTCTGCTCCTCCTCTCCCCCCTCCCACCATCTCTTCCCCTGAACCCCATGCAAAGCTGTCACCCAGGTCTGCTTCCCCACACCTGTCTCCCAGGGCCGGCCCTCCCGCCAGGGCAGAAGCTGAGCACCATCAGGGGAAGACATGAACCTCTCTGGTCCTGGGGCTCAGGGTGCGCTCCTTAGCTCCTCGCTCTGGGTACATGGCAGGGAGGAGTGGGTCACACCATGGGTCCCCGACACCAAGAGCACAGCCTGGGGCTGCAGCTCCAGGACAAAGACCCTCCTACTGGGGAGGGGGGCTACCTGAGCTGACCTTTAACCCCCACAGCCAGGGGAGCTGGCCCAGAGCAGGGCTGGGTCTCCCGAGAAGCCCCTCGTTCTCATCCAGCCCCTTGTTCTCATCCAGCCTGAGTAGGAGTGTTATTACATGGAACTCTAGAACATCAGTCGTTTTGGTTCCAGCCATGAAGCAAACCTCTGCTCTGCTCACTGGAGCATACTCGGCCCCTGGGGGAGGGGGCAGCAGGGAGGGAAGAGAAGGAACAGGGCAGCCTTATTTTTTTACTCTTAATGTGCTGTGCTGTGCTTAGTCACTCAGTCGCTCAGTCGTGTCCGACTCTTTGCGGACCCATAAACTGTAGCCTGCCAGGCTCCTCCGTCCACGGAATTCTCCAGGCAAGAATATTGGAGTGGGTAGCCTTCCCTTCTCCAGGGGATCTTCCCAACCCAGGGATCGAACCCAAGTCTCATCACATTGCAGGTGGATTCTATACTAGCTGAGCTATCAGGGAAGTGCACTCTTAATACAGTAAGTAGAAATGTCACTGCACACGCTCAAATGGTAGGAACACCCATTTGAAAGGCAATTAGAATCTGACTCTAAACACTCATCCATTGGATGGGCCAGAAACCGGCTCCCTGTCAGGCTGCAAGCTCCTGCCTGTGCAAACCAAACTGCAGTCAGGGAGGCCCACAAGGTCTGGACAAATGGAGAAGCGCCTCTGCTCTTAGGCCGTCACGGTGGCTGCTGCTCCATAGGGTCCGAGACAACCTAGCCTTTCATCCTGAGGAAGGTCTTGGTTTGGAGAGCATGTGATTTTTGCTGGGCAAGATCTCCCTGTCCTGGTCTCCCCTCGCCAGACGCTTCCATCTGCCATCCCTCCAGTGTCTTGTCTGTGGTCCTGAGCTGTTGAGTTCCAGCCCTTGGCTGGTGCCGCCCTACCCCTACACACAGCACTGTGCTTCTTTGGGGGATGTGTCAACACTCTGGGATACGGTTACCCTAAACGCAGGCCCTTTCCCCTCTGGCTGTGCACAAATCACACAGCAACACAATCTCCTAGGGACCTGGGGCACGTTTACAAAGGAAGAGCGGTGATGACACAGCTTCTGATTTGGACCTGAAAAAATCCCAAGATTCACTAGGGACCCAGCTCCTTGATTGAAAATCGCACAAAAGGAAAACAAAGAAACAAAAACGTACTGTTTAAAACATGAGCTTAGCCACACACATATTCAGCTCAAGTATAACATTTACTTTGAGGAGATGGTTCTGTGGTTTGGAAAAGTTTAAGAATATTTGTTGCCGACTTGTCCTCCTTTGAGAGATGAGGGAGACAGTCCCAGGAGGGACAGTGAGCGCCTGGAGGCCCCACAGAGTTAGGATGGAGCCTAGGCTCAGCCAGATTCCCTAAGAGCCAGGCCAGCAAGACGACTTCCATGTTTTCTAACCCTGCCCACTGATGACTTCCTGCCATCCCTGGACAAGACCAGGAGCCTCTGCTCAGATACCTCCCTCCACACAGAGTGAGTCCCCGGGCTCCCATGGCAGCCGTTCTCTGACAAGTACTCAGACAGCTTCCTGGTGAGCTGTTCTGTCTGCTCATGGGCACAATCAGATGAAGGTGCGTGAGCACCTAAAACATGCTGATTTCTTCAAATCTTCTGGTCTGTGGAAATGTCCTCCATCCCCCACTTTTCAGGAAACAGTCCTTAACTTCTTTAAAGATTTTTGCAATGGAAATAAGAAACAAAACAAAATAAAAACATCCCTGGACTTTCCTCGTGGCTCAGTGGATAAGAATCTGCCTGCTAATGCAGGGGGCATGAGTTTGATCCTTGATGTGGGAAGATTCCGCATGATTCAGAACAAGTAACCTATGCAGGAAACCTACCGAGCCCGCGTGCTGTAACTACCGAAGCCTGTGTGCCTGGAGCCTATGCTCTGCAGCAAGCATAGCCACCACAGTGAGAGGCCTGCACACCTGAGCGAAGAATAGCCACTCTAGAGAACGCCCACGTGGAGCAATGGAGACCCTGCACAGCCAGAAATAAATACATAAATGAATACAATTGTTAAAATATCTGTAATGACCTCCAGTGAAACGCCTCTACTGACCAAGGCCTCTCCCACCACTTTTTCCCCCCAGACCCACAAGAAGATTCAGTTCTCAATATACCTGGAGAGAGAACCGCCAGGCCAGCTCTGGGGATGATGGACCTGAAAGGTCAAGCCCTTGCAAGTCTGTTTCGGGAATGTGCTTTGGAACAGGAATGGCTCTGCCTTCCCTGCCCATGACCGTGCTGCTGTTGGTACCACAGTGGTCTTGCAGGGTTTATTTCCTGTCTCTGTATCCCACACAACACGACTTTTGGCCAACAAATGCTTTACTGTGAAAGAACATTGAAGCCATGAGTTCATGTCCCATATCACCCAGAAACAGCTGGCCCGAGAATTGTGTAAGATTTAGTAATGTAGATGGTGGAAAGACAACCACCTTCAAGACTGGGATGCTGTCTTCCAGGATGTGGTATGTGCTTTAAGCCAGCAGTGAGTATAGGGTGCTGTTTCTCTCCTAGCCAGAATACATGGTTCCTGAGACAACGAAGTGACCACATGGGGTGGCTCTCATTCCTACTCTTACACCTATTAACTCCGTCTCAGAAGGTTTCCTTCTGTCTCTATGACCTTGGACTCTTCTGATTTTTAGAGGCCTTAATTTGTAGGAAAGCAATCGACAGAGAGAAAAACTTACTATGCAAGTTAGGTGGGTGATCCTAATTGCCGAGGGAAGATGAGATTCCCTGTGTTACATCTTGGTAACTTGGTATTTCCATTCCTATTAGTGATGGTCAGTGAAAGGCTACTTTAGCCCAATAAACATAAGACCAGTAAAATCCTTGAAGAATAAAGAATCCCACTAGCTGAGACACTTGAGATAAGATTCCTCTGCATTCTTCTCAGATGATAAAATTCCTGTCCTTGTAATGACCTCCCAGTCTCCCGGTCAAGGACCCTTTCAAATTTCCTGGAGAAAGAGATGTGTGTGTGTGTCTGTCTCTGTGTGTGTGTGCATCCATCTGGTCTAATGTGTTATTTAAGACATTTGTTTTCTTTTTTATTTTTTATCTGAATGATCTGTCCATTGAAGTAATTGGGGTGTTAAAGTCCCATATTTTTACTGCATTACCATCAATTTCTCCCTTTATGCTTGTTAATATTTATGTTTTTAGGTGCTCCTATGTTGGCTGTGTGTATATCTAAAATTGATATGTCTTCTACTTGGATCAATCCCTTGATCGTTATGTAATGTTCTTATTTGTCTCTTGTCACAGTCTTTGTTTTACAACTATTTAGTCTGATACAAGTATTGCTACCCTGGCTTTAATTTTGTTTCCATTTGCTTGGAGTACATTTTCTATCCCCTTATTTTCAGTCTGTGTGTATCTTCAGATCTGAAGTGAGTCTCTTATAGGCAGCATATGTATGAATCTTGTTTCTGCACCCATTTAGGTATTCCACACCTTTTAATTGGCTCATTTAGTCCATTTATATTTAAAGTAGTTATTGATAGGTATGTACTTTTTGCCTTTTTGTTCATTGTTTTTCAGTTGTTTCCGTGCTTCTTTTTTTGTTTCTTCTTTCACTCTCTTCCCTTGTGATTTGATGATTATCCTTAGTGTTACATTCGGATTCTTTTCTCTTTTTTCTTTGTGTGTATCTAGTATAGATTTTTGGTGTGTGATTACCATCAGGCTTATATATATGTATCAATATATATACATCAGTATTCTATAACTGTAATTATTTTCAATTGTTGGGCTCTTAAGTTTAACACATCCTTACGACTCTGCATTGTTATCCCTCTCATTGTTCATTTTTTTGACATTGTATTTTACGGCGTTTTATTTCAAGGGTTCCTTAAGTACCTATTGTGGATATAGATGATTTTACTACTTTCATCTTTTAACTTTCTTACTAGCTCTATAAGTGGTTGATAGCTACCCTGCAGGTTGTTGCTGTTCAGTTGCTCAGTCATGTCCAACTCTGCGGCCTCATGGACTGCAGCATGCCAGGCTTCCCTGTCCTTCACTCTCTCCCAGACAAATATACCTTCATTTTCCTTTACCAATGAGACTTTTTCTTTGATAATTTTCATACTTCTAGTGTGGTCTTTTCTTTTTCATTTAGGGAAAACCATATAACATTTCTTATAATGCTGTGTTTGTGTTGCGGAACTCCTAGCTTTTGCTTGTTGGAAAACTTTAGCTTTCTCCTTCAAATACAGCCTGCCCAGTGGAGTATTCTTGGTCATAAGACATTTCTTCTTTTCATCACTGGAAATATATCATGCCACTCCCTTCTGGCTTGCAAATTTTTTGTTGAAAAGTCTGCTGGTAGCTGATAGTTCCCCTATACATAACTTTTTGCTTTTCCTTTACTGATTTTAATGTTCATATTAATTTAAAATTAATATTTAATTTTTGCCATTTCAATTACAGTGTCTCAATGTGGTCATCTTTGTGTTTATCCTGTTTGGGACTGTCTGTGTTTCCTGGACCTGGATATTTCTTTCTTTTCCTATGTTAGGGAAGTTTTCAGCTATTATGTCTTCAAATATGGTGTCTAACCCTTTTCTTCTCTCTTCTCCTTCTGGGACTCCTATACTGTGACTATCAGTATCCTTGATATTATCTCAGAGTTCTCTTAAACTGTCCTCATTAAAAACATTCTTTCTCTCTCACTCTCTCTCTCTCTTTTTTTTCTGTTCAGGTTGAGTGATTTCTGCTGCTCTCTCTTCTATTTTGCTGATCCACTCCACTGTATCATCTAATCTACTATTGATTCCTTCTAGTGTATTTGAAATTTCAGTTATTGTATAACTGAACTGACTGATTCTTCAGTTCTGCTTGGTTCTTCTTTAGATTTTCTAACTCTTTGTTTTTATATAGACCAACTCTTTGTGATATATGTTGCAATAATTTTTTCTGAGTTATTGTCTGTATTTTGGTTCTGCTTATGCTTAATTTTTGAGATACATACTTTAAAAAACTGTATTTTACATATCACAATTTATTTATCAATCTCTTTTTTTAATGTTTCTGATTTAGAGTCATTGCTAGAAGACCTCTAATTTCATTAAGGGATTTATCCACATTTTTTTATTCCTATGGTTTTATTTCATACATTTATGTCTCGTATTTTGCACTTACTCAGGTGGTTTATGTGATGTATGACTAACTTATTGCTCTGATATCATTTATTAAAAAGTACTACTTTCACCCAGTGATTGTTTTTTTAATGTCACCTCAGTGTAAACTACATTTTCATATGTGCTTGGGAATGTTTCTGGATTTTCTATTCTTTTTCTTTGGTCTGTCTGTCTGTCTGATCATGAGTGGGCAACACACTGTTTTCAGAAAATACATCTTATGGGATGTTTTTTAATATCTGACTAGTTATTCCTTCATGCTATTTTCCAAATAAAATTTAGACATTTGCTAGAACTTCCTAACAATAGGAGAAAAAAACATTTTTTAAATTGGAATCACATTTTTATATTAACTTTGGGAGAATCAGTGCCTTTTTGGTGTGGTTCTACCCTATCAGAGAACTGACTATCTTTCTATTTCTAAAGTCTGTTTTTATATTTTTCAAGAATCCTGTAACATTTTGCTCAAATAGTGTTTCACAATTCTGGTTATGTTTTTCCCAAGCTCTTTGTGTTTTTTGTTGCTGATGTGACAGATTATCTTTTCAAATGTTTCTTCAAAATGGTTGTTGTTCATATATGTGAAGGCTATGGATCTCCTTTTACTTTGGAAATAATGTCAGGCTTATGAAAAAGTAGCAATTATAACACAAAAAACTTTAATTTTCCTGAACCATTTGAGAGTAAAGTTACTGACACAGTGTTCCATCAGTCCTCAAAAACCGTAGAGGGCTATTTCTACAAACAAGGAAATGCTTATGTGACCACAATTCAACCATCAATCCGAGAAATTAACATTGATGCCACCAAAACCATCTAATCTTCAGACAGTAATAAACCGGGTCACTAGCCTTAATATGTTTAATTATTTGATTAGTCCCCACAGAGACTTATAAAACAGATCTCTTCCTCATCTTCTCCAAGTGCACCCCCTGCTCTCCCTGCCCAGGGTCTGGTGATCCACGTCAGGCAGCCGCTTCAAAGCAACGCCCGCCTCGCCCTATTTGTCCTGCTCTGACACATCCCACCAGACTGCCCTTTCTGTTGGAGTCCCTGAATCCTCCTTGAACTCCTTTACCACCAACTGGTCAACCCTTGTGTGAGCACCCTCCTCACAGCCCTTGGATGTTCACTCCCTTCATAGTAGTAGTACTAAAAGTCGCTCAGTCATGTCTGACTCTGTGACCCCGTGGACTGTAGCCCGCCAGGCTCCCCTGTCCATGGGATTCTCCAGGCAAGAATATTGCAGTGGGTTGCCATGCCCTCCTGCATTCCCTATGGAAGGCAACATTCCTCACTTCACTTGCATTCTGCTATCTCATCCAGGTCATCCAGTGCAGGGTGTCCAGCCCATGCAGGATGAGGACACCGCTTGGTTCACTGTGACTCTCTTGCCAGAATCACTGTTGACCATGGGCTTTGTTTCTTTAACTAAGGTGTTGCTTTTTAAGAGGCTGGGATCAAGATGTTTAGAAACAACAGTTGTTTTGATTCCATGGCTTCCCCCATTTTCATGATGGGGACATGACTGCCGCTGCATATCTCCATCCCACAGGCTCTTCTTACGTGACTGCAACCAAGGAGGTCTAGGGCCCTCCTTTTATAATCTGGGTGAGGGGAGCTCTTGATTGCTTTAAGCACTGGAATATGGTAGAATAGGTGCCATATGATATCAAAATCTAGGTAATGAAAAAACACAGCTTCTAGATGGCTCACTTTTTAGGAGATGGTCACTCTGGGGAAACCAACCACTGTGTCATGAGGGAGCCAAAGAATCCCATGAAGTGAGACAACCTGAGGGGCTCTTGTGGAGAAAAACCAATGTGCCAAGTGGATAGCCAGCACCAACCACTGGGCATGTGTGAGCATCCTTCAAGTGATTCAGCCTCTAGGCTTCGAGCAGCCCTGATGCCAAGGTGAGTAGAGGGATGCCATCCACACTGTACCTGGACCAAAATGCAGATGGCTAAAGCAATGTTGCTGTTGTTTTAAACCACTGAGTCCTTTAGGAAGTGGAATAAGCCCTCTTCAGCATCACTTCCACACCATTATGTCTATTCCACACTGGATCTTGCCTTTATAGTCTGATCATGATGGTTTATCTCCTCTACATGAAGCAAGGAATCTCATGTCCAATATTTCTCACATTCTTGGTGAAGAAGGGGTCACAATACATAACGACCCTGGTGATCTAAAATGAACCACGCAAAGACTTTCTTTGATCTATCATCATGAGGCCCTGGTTTCTGGGATTCAGGCACCTGAGGGCTTAAGCACTGGCTAATGCAACCACCCCCCGCCCCCGCCCCCTCCACCCCGACCCGCACACCACCCAATGGATGAAAACTTACCAGAGGCTTTAATTATATTCAAATAAATAGTCCACTCTGACTACAAAAAGGTGGTTTGGGGCTTTCAGATAAGGCTCACGTGACAAAGGCCAGAACACGGAAGGGGACGACTCAGGCTTAAAAGACCAGAAGGAAGCAGCAGCCACTCAGATCTGGGCAGTCTTCCTGAAGAGATGGTCCTGTTCTTGCTCCTGGTGGCCCTTCTGTGCCCTACTGGGGAGGCAGGTGAGTGACGGTCCCACCCTCAGAGGCCCAGTCCCACCGCACATGGACTGACCTGCCCAGATGCTACACTCATGCACAGCCTGGGCCTGGTCCATCTAAGAAAATTTCTGAACTCAGGGAAACCCTGGTCCCATCTCCCCTATTCAAACTTTGGCTCCATGAGCACAGTGGGCAGGCTGGAATCTTTCTTTCAGGGAAAATCATCGGGGGCCATGAGGTCAAGCCTCACTCCCGTCCCTACATGGCGCTTCTTCAGTTCAAGATTTCAGGGAAAGCTTACATATGTGGGGGCTTCCTTGTGCGTGAGGACTTCGTGCTGACAGCAGCTCACTGCCTGGGAAGGTGAGGAGCAGTGCCCGGGCCCCCATCCCTCTGCTGAGCCCTCCCCGCGAACCCTCTTAGGAGCTGCAGGCCTGTGCCACCAGGTAACATAGGAAGCTATTGAGAGGACAGGTGAGCCCTGGGGAGAGAGGGACAGGTCAATGCCAGTCGCGCATGGAGAGAAAGGACTGATCAAACCTGGAACATAAGGAAGCCAAGGTTGTGGCCTGGAGCCCACTGTGCTAATGTGAGAAATTCATGTTTTCCTTAGAGATAGTCAAGCTCGAGCAGGACTGAACACCCTCTGTGGACTACAGGAATTGCCATCCGCCCAGGCTGCCAGGGAGCAGACAGTTTAGAGATGCTCAGCCCTATGGCCCACTGCCTGGAATTTCGCCACACCTTGCCCTGTCCCAAGCTGTGCTCTTTCCTCCTGGCTCCTGGACCATTTCTCCTGTGACACCCCCTCCCTTTCTGCTCTCTGTGCAGCTCAATCAGCGTCACCCTTGGGGCCCACAACATCATGGACCGAGAGAGGACCCAGCAGGTCATCCAAGTGAGAAGAGCCATCCTGCACCCACACTATAATGATAAAACTTTGGCCAACGACATCATGTTACTGCAGGTGGGACACATGGCTGCACTGAGTCTGGGACACGTCCTTCCAGGGTTCTGCATCCCCCATGACCTCATTCCAGACCCTCCTCCTGTATAACCCCTCCATGGTCCCAATGCTGAGAAGAAGGCAACCCCATTACTGTCCTGCAGCCTCTGTGGGCCAACAGTAGGTGAGAATGCTTTTCTTCTACATTCAGCTGTCTAGGAAGGCTGACATGACAGATGAAGTGAGCCCCATCAATCTGCCCAGGAGCTTGGAGAAGGTGAAGCCAGGGATGATGTGCAGTGTGGCCGGCTGGGGGCAACTGGGGGTAAATATGCCCTCTGCAGACAAACTACAGGAGGTGGATCTTGAAGTCCAAAGCGAGGAGAAATGTATTGCTCGCTTCAAAGACTACATCCCCATCACGCAGATATGTGCTGGAGATCCAAGCAAGAGGAAGAATTCTTTCTCGGTGAGATCCCCAGTGTTATCCGTGCAAAACTGTGGGCCCAACTGAGCTGGGAGGATGGGTGGCTGTGGGAACAAAGCCCGTCCCTGTGTCCCCGGCCTGTCCTCCTATCTGGTCGCTGCCCTGTGTCCCTGCGGGGTGAACACTGCCTCACAGTCACAAATGGGTGGACGCTTCATGCAGGAGGAGCAGCAGGATTGTCAATTCCAGGATGAAACCTCAGGACCAACAAGGCCCTGATATCAGCCAGGACCCCTAACTGAGCCCACCCACCCCAGGGTAGCAGGGAGACCAGACCTGAAGAAGGTGAGCTCAGCCCTTGCTCTCTCTGCCCACAGGGTGACTCTGGGGGCCCACTTGTGTGTAATGGTGTGGCCCAGGGCATTGTGTCCTATGGAAAAGATGATGGGACAACTCCAGATGTCTACACCAGAATCTCCAGCTTTCTGTCCTGGATCCAGAGAACAATGAGACGATACAAACGCCAGGGATCAGCATGACGTGTCCTTGAGATGGACCCCTCCATCTTCCCTGGGATTGGAAGCATTGGTCAAAGTGTGTGGAGGAAGGTTGCCTGGAACTTAATAAACATTCATCTCTTGGAAAGTAATCACTGATTGCTCTGTTATTTACAAATTCATTAGGTACCTACTTTGTCAGGGAAACATCTGTTCACATTTCTGATCTGTTAGCGGCTTCCCTCTCCAGCACATACACTGCTCCTCCCACCTCCACCTTCCATTCTCTGGAATAAAATCTTCTGCTGTACCTACAGCCAGCTCCCTCCAGTCACATGTCCCCAGTGCCAGCTCCCCCTCAGGCTGCCCGTGAGCTCCATCAGAGAAGGGAGACCCCTCCTCAGGAACACAGGACCCTCTTGTCCACGACCCTTGTGTCTCATCCATATGCCCTTCTCCTCGTCAACACCTACTTCCCTCCCCCACATCCCAGTGTCCAGGGGGGCAACAGAAGAGAATCCAGATTTGGAAAGGGGACCACCTGAGAAACTCTAGGGTCGAGGGGGGCACTTGTCCACCCTAACAGAAATGGGGGAGGTTTACAAAGGTGTGGCTCACCCCATGAGTGTTCCCTCCCTGCATCAGAGGAGACAGAGGTCAGAAGCCTAAGAAAGTTTAAGAAGGCCTTCAGTATGCCTAGGGCCAGCTTGGGTTCCTGTCACAGCCCTGTCTTGGAGTCCTG
Organism: Capricornis sumatraensis; assembly: GCF_032405125.1. NCBI lineage: Eukaryota > Metazoa > Chordata > Mammalia > Artiodactyla > Bovidae > Capricornis > Capricornis sumatraensis. The sequence goes on along the minus strand of NC_091087.1, from coordinate 41,954,853 downwards.
GGCCCAGGGCTCTGTGCAGCCTCTGGTGTTTTGAGGGCACATCCTCCTTCAGCCCCAAGTGACCTTCAAGGAGCTCCTCCACCTTGGGCTGAGCCAGCCTCTCCCATCTCCATCATTCCCACATGTATGTATGTTTCTATAAAGGAAAGTCATAGTAATAAAAATTTTTAGATGCAAAGTATCCTAATATTTCAAAGGTGTCCCATACCCAATAGCTTATTGAATAATTTTTTCTGTTCTTTCAATAATCTCTGAATTTTCATGTAAGAATCTACAGAGGAAACGAATCTCATTTTTAAAACATGCAGCTTAGAGAAACGAATCTCATTTTTAAAACATGCAGCTTAGAGAAGGCTGGGCTAAACAGAAGTGATTTGCTGGACGTTTGCATGGTGAGTGAACTTCCACCATGGCAAAATGTATTTTGCGTGTAAAAGCAACACATATAATCATATAAAGATAGCTAAATACAGAACATATAAGTAAGAAATTTAAAATTGCCTACAATTTCACCACCCGCAGATCATCATCATCAATGGTTAAGCTTGTGTCCTTCCGGTCTGTTTATTCATAAGATGCTCTTGCTACAACTCACTGGGACTTGGCTTGTTTAGAACTCCTGTGATCTTTTCCATTCCTCTTTCTTCAGTCTCATACTGGTGACAGTGTTGGAATCATCTGCACATGTTCAGGATGGCCTGGCCCAGAGACATCAGAGACGTGGTTCTCTCGTCTCTGGAGAGGGAATATTAGTGGAGAGTAATTATTAGGGTGATCACCATCACTTATCTCATCACCTCACACCAGTAACCAGCATTTTTGGAGAGGAAGTCTCTTCCCCTCACAGGAACCCTGATTTGGATGGGACAGCCCCAGTCTCAGCTCAAGGGATGCTGGATACCTCAGCACAAGCCAAGCCAGTCAGGTCACTGAATGCTGAAGGACCCAGTGACGGTTGGTTTTGGTCCAATGAGCATCAAGTCCAAGACTTCTGTTCAACACTGTGGGATAAGAAAATTTCTGTCACAGAATATTTACATTTGAAGAGCTGATTGTAAGCCCAACAGAAATGTGAGGCTGGAACCCTGGCAAGATAGGAAATGAGGTTGTTATTTGGTTCACTTCGGTGAGTTCAGGTCTATCTGCTCCCAAACCAAGTTCAGCCACTTCCTCACACTTGGCAACGAGCAGACCCCTCATCATAGTACTCACCGGCTTGTCCTCTACCCACCTATTCTGGGTCTACCACTGTGTCCTGTCAGCTTCACAGGGGCAGGAGCTGAATCTCTCATATCCCTGAACCTCCCCTATTGAGTAATTATTCATGATATTATCAGAATCATAAAAGTACCAAGAGTGGAGAAGTGGAGATTCAATTACTGAGAGGCTCCTGAGGATCCAGCTCCTCTTGGTGTGATAGGGAAGAACTTTGGTATTCTGTTAGTTAATTACTAGTGGTATATTGCCTATAATATTAATTATACATGATGACACATTTGTGGGAACGCTGGCTCCCAGGTAATGAGCTTTAAGCTAAAATACCTTTGTTTAGCTCACAGGAAACAAGCCAACTGATGAAAGACTGCAGGACAGAAGAAATTAACACAACCATCCTGAGGCTAGTGGAACCAGGAAATGTTTGACTTTACTCTGTTCCCTTCTAGTATAAAAGTAGCCTGAATTCTAACTCAGGTTAGGTGGTTCTTTGAAACACGAGTCCACCATCTTCTTGGTCTGCTAGCTTTCTGAATAAAGTTGCTATTCCTTGTTTCAACAACTCATCCCATGATTTATTGTACTGTTGCTTGGCAAGAAGTACAAGTTTGGACTAGATAACACTGGCTGCACCACAGGCTTCACTTTGGTATTCCTTCTGGTGAGTCTTTGTGTGCGAGTGTGGTGATGGTGTCATTCTCTCCCAATCCAGGGCAGAGAAGGTGGTCATCTGTAGAATGCTGACACCTGGCTAGGGGGGAGTGCACCTCTGGGAGGTCTGTGGGGACACTGAGCCTCCCTTCCTTCCTTCCCCTGTGCTTTGTGTCTGGAAGGAAGAAACCCCAGCAGCTGTGACCTGGACAGACCTTCAGGAAGATGCTGCCACTCCTACTCCTGATGGCCTTTTTTCTGCCTCATGCGCTGGGACTGGTGAGTGACCACCCATTCCTGAGGGTGTAGCCCATCTCACCAAGCCTCCTGCAGTCCTGACCCTTCTGCACAGCTCTAATTTCTGAACCAGGTCCCATCCCAACCAAGAACACAAGTTTGATGCCACATAGACACTCAGCAAGGAGATGTGGCAGGCAAGCAGGGAGATTTTCACTAAGATCTTCCGTGGGTCTCAGGCTGTCTCTCACCACCAGAGGAATGAGTTATGCATTTGTTAGAGGATGTGAAGCTACAAAACACAAGTAAGTAAAATCCCTCACACCAGCCAGGAAAAGACAACTCAGACAAACCATCCACAGTACAGGAGTTGTCAGCGGACCCGGCTTATGAACCAGTGCCTTCCACCCCTCACTCCTGTCCAGGATAGGAGCCAGGTGTGAGACTGATCAAAGGTGCTAGATGACAGCACCCAAAGCTCTCCATGTGTCTTGGCTCTTTCCCAGGCCCCAAGCAGCTCATTTTCTGCCCACCTCCCCTGCCTCTCAGGCCCTTAGCTACTCCACTGTGGCAGTGCCCTCCACCCACCCCTGTGACCTGAAACCCCAACAACCTCAGCCAAAAGCTAATGGGAGGCCACTTGTGCAGCCAAAGAACATTATCTGAGATCCTGGGATGTGTTGTGCCCTAGGATATGAGGATTTTAGAAAACTCACCTCTATAAGTTCCTCATGCAAACCTACATTCAGTTCAGTTCAGTTCAGTCGCTCAGTCGTGTCTGACACTTTGCGACCCCATGAATCAGCACGCCAGGCCTCTGTGTTCATACCATCTCCTGGAGTTCACTCAGACTCATGACCATCAAGTCCGTGATGCCATCCAGCCATCTCATCCTCGGTGTCCCCTTCTCCTCCTGCCCCCAATCCCTCCCAGCATCAGAGTCTTTTCGAATGAGTCAACTCTTCGCATGAGGTGGCCAAAGTACTGGAGTTTAAGCTTTGGCATTATTCCCTCCAAAGAAATCCCAGGGCTGATCTCCTTCAGAATGGACTGGTTGGATCTCCTTGCAGTCCAAGGGACTCTCAAGAGTCTTCTCCAACACTACAGTTCAAAAGCATCAATTTTTCAGTGCTCAACCTTTTTCACAGTCCAACTATCACATCCATACATGACCACAGGAAAAACCATAGCCTTGACTAGACAGACCTTAGTCAGCAAAGTAATGTCTCTGCTTTTGAATATGCTATCTAGGTTGGTCATAACTTTCCTTCCAAGGAGTAAGCATCTTTTAATTTCATGGCTGCAATCACCATCTGCAGTGATTTTGGAGCCCCCCAAAAATAAAGTCTGACACTGTTTCCACTGTTTCCCCATCTATTTCCATGAAGTGATGGGACCAGATGCCATGATCTTCGTTTTCTGAATGTTGAGCTTTAAGCCAACTTTTTCACTCTCCTCTTTCACTTTCATCAAGGGGCTTTTTAGTTCCTCTTCACTTTCTGCCATAAGGGTGGTGTCATCTGCATATCTGAGGTTATTGATATTTCTCCCGGCAATCTTGATTCCAGCTTATGTTTCTTCCAGTCCAGCATTTCTCATGATGTACTCTGCATATAAGTTAAATAAGCAGGGTGACACTATACAGCCTTGACATCCTCCTTTTCCTATTTGGAACCCATCTGATGTTCCAAGTCCAGTTCTAACTGTTGCTTCCTGACCTGCATACAGATTTCTCAAGAGGCAGGTGGTTCTTTGAAACACGAGTCTGGTATTCCCATCTCTTTCAGAATTTTCCACAGTTTCTTGTGATCCACACAGTCAAAGGCTTTGGCGTAGTCAGTAAAGCAGAAATAGCTGTTTTTCTGGAACTCTCTTGCTTTTTCCATGATCCAGCAGATGTTGGCAATTTGATCTCTGGTTCCTCTGCCTTTTCTAAAACCAGCTTGAACATCAGGGAGTTCACGGTTCACGTATTGCTGAAGCCTGGCTTGGGGAATTTTGAGCATTACTTTACTAGCATGTGAGATGAGTGCAATTGTGCGGTAGTTTGAGCATTCTTTGGCATTGCCTTTCTTTGGGTTTGGAGTGAAAACTGACCTTTCCCAGTCCTGTGGCCACTGCTGAGTTTTCCAAATTTGCTGGCATATTGAGTGCAACAATTAATTTCACAATATTCTTGAGAAAGCTCCCAGAAGCCCTTCACTCATGTCATTGAAAAGCACAAGACACAGTGGCACTCCCCCAGGGCTGTCTGTCACCTCAGTTTCCCCTCAGCAGCCCTGCCCTGAAGTCACTGGTCCGTCACAGCTCCTGGGCTGTATCTCCTGTGACTCCACGCTCCTCATATCTCTACTCTGTTCTCTGTGCAGGTCAATCAGCGTCACCCTGGGGGCCCACAGCATCAAGAAGCAGGAGAGGGTGCAGCAGGGTCAAGTGCTTTTTTCCATGTAGAAAGATGTGTCCTTAAAGACACCATAGACACATTTATTTTCCTGAGCACCACTTATTTAGGAGCGGAAAAAACAGTTTCTCACCACTCTCTGCCATAAAACTCCATCATACACCAAGGGTTCTATATATGTGTAGAATGTCTCAATGTCTGTGGGGTCTCTATCTTGTCATCTATGTCTCTATGGCACCATCAGTACACACTATCTTCATTAGTATGTCTTCATTTGCTAAAGCAAGAGCTCCTGTCTTATTCTCATTCTTTAAGGCTGTCTTCTCCAATGTTGGCTACTGGTTTTCCACATCTATTTAGAACCAATAAAGTTCTGTGAAATACTTCCTGAGTGCAATGAGTCTGTAGATCACTTTTTGGAGAATGAATACCTTAAAAGTCTTTTCTCTTCCAAACATGAATGTGAAATATCTTTATGATTTATACTTAGTTATTTGACCATTTCCATGATTTTAATGTTTTTTTTCAAATTTCATTTTCAAACTATTATTGTATAGATAGAGAGATGATTAATGTTTGAGTTGACTTTGTGCCCAGAAAATTTGACAATTACTAATTATAATAATTGATCTGCAGGTTCCTGGCTATTGTTGTTGTACATTATATCTTGAATATCCACAGTTTTATTTCCTCTTTCCCTGTCTTATACCTTTTACTTCTACTGCCTGCTTAACTGTAGTGACTAAAATCTCTAGTATATTATTGAAGAGAAATGATGATTATGGCTGTCTGTGTGTCCTTGTATTGTTTTGCTCTTGAATGAAAAACATAGAACATTTCATCAGTAAGTATATTGACTGGTGTGGGATATTTGCAGGGATCATCTATCAGAATGAAGACCCTTGTTTCTGCTCCTATTTTTTAAAGAAATTTTTTAAAAGAAGGATAGTGAGTTCTAGTCGATGCTTTTTCCCCATTCAGTTGAATTATCATTGGTGTTTCTTCTTTCATCAATGTGCTGTGTTACAGCAATTGTGTTTTGAATGAAAGCCACTCATCCTCAGAAAAACCCAAATTAGAAATGATCTAATACTTTTGCTTATGGACTGATTGGATTACATCAATACCGCAATAACATTAACCCGAAATATTCTCCTCCCATATTGTCATCACTGGGTTTGTCATCTAGGTTTTGCTAGTCTCATAAGGGGCCCTCGTGAGGATGGGACCATCACTCACCTGCCTCCCCAGTGGGGAACAGAGAAAGGGCTGCCAGGAGCAACGACATAAGGGACCCTCGTGACAAGAAACCAATGTGCCCAAAGGACAGCCAGCAGCAACCACTGGGCATGTGTGAGGGAGCCTTCAAGTGATTCAGCTTCTGGGCTTCAAGCTTCCCTGACACCAGTGGGAGCACATGGGTGCTGTCCACATTGTACCATGAGCAAATTACAGATTCATGGGTCAAGCAATTTTGGTGTTATTTTAAACCACTCAGTCCTTTGGTGACTGGAATAAGCCCTCTTCAGCATCACTTTCACACCATTCTGGCCAGCCCACACCCTTAATCTCACTGTTCTTATCTGATCATGATGGTAAGCTCTCCTCCACCAGAAACAATAGAGCTTATCTTCAGTGTTTCCCACAGTCTCACCCAAAGAGGTCCAAGTCAGAATCTCTGTGATGATCTAAAGAGAACCACAGAAATGAAGACATTCTTTGATCTATCATCCTGAGGCCCAGATCAAACAGTGATGTGACACTTTCTGAGAAGCCTGCTGTAAGAACGGCCACAACAGAGGAGACACTCAGGGTTAAAAGATCAGACGGAAGCAGCAGCTGTTCAGATCTTATCAGCCTTCCTGGAGAGATGGTCCTGTTTTTGCTCCTGGCAGCCCTTTCTCTGTTCCCCACTGGGGAGGCAGGTGAGTGATGGTCCCATCCTCAGAGGCCCAGACCCACCCCACATGGCACAGACCTGCTTAGATGTTACACTCATGCACACTCTGGCCCTGGTTCATGTAAGGAAATTTCTGAACTCAGGTCGAATTTTCTCAAAGACCACCAACATTGGTCCCATCTCCCCTCTTCAGCCTTTGCCTCCGTGAGCACAGCAGGCAGTCTGTTATCTTTCTTTCAGGGAAAATCATTGGGGGCATGAGGTCAAGCCACACTCTCATTCCTTATATGGCATTTGTTGAATATCAGGTTTCAGAGGACATTTTCAGCTGTGTGGGTTTCCTCGTGTGTGAGGACATTTTGCTGACAGCAGCTCACTACTTGGGAAGGTGAGGAGCAGTGCCCGAGCCCCCACCCTCTGTTGACTGCTTGCAGGGGACATAGGAAGCTCTTGAAAGTCCAGGTGAGCTTTGGGGAGAGAGGGAGAAGTGAATGCCAGTGGCACATTAAACGAAGCAACTGATCATACCTGGAATGGGAGGAAGCCAAGGTTATGCCCTGGACCCTAGGATACACATGTGAGAAATTCACATTTCCTTCTGTGACTGTCAAGATGCTGCACGACTGAACACCCTCGTGGACTCCAAGAGGTCCTCCCTGACTGTGCTGCTAGAAACAGACAGCTCAGAGATGCTCAGCTCCAGGGCCCATTGCCTAGAATTCTCTCCCCTCCAGTCCCACCCTGTCCCAAGCTGTGTTCTTTCCTCCCAGCCTCTGGACTGTATCTCCTGAGACATTTGCCCCCTCTCTGCTCTCTGTGCAGCTTAATCAATGTCACCTGGGGGCCCACAACATCACGGAACAGAGAAGATCCTGCAGGTTAGCCCCACGAGAAGAGCCATCCACCACCCAGACTGTAATGGTAAGACTTGGGTCAACGATATCATGTTACTGCAGAGGGGATGCATGGCTGCACTGGTTCTGGGACACTTTCCTCCCAGGGCTCTGCATCCCCCATGACCTCATTCCTGCCCTTCCTCCTGTATGACCCCTTCTGTGGTTCGAGCACTGAGAAGAAGGCAACCCCATGACTGTCCTGCAGTCTCTGTGGGCCATCAGTAGATAAGAGTGCCTTTCCTCTTCTTCAGCTGATTAAGGCTGATTTGACAGATGCAGTGAGCCCCATCAATCTGCCCAGAAGCTGGCAGAAGGTAAAGCCAGGTATAATATGCAGTGTGGCTGGCTGGGGGCAACTCGGGGTAGATATGCCCTGTGCAGACACACTATAGGATGTGGATCTTAAAGTCCAAAGGGAGGAGAAATGCATCACTTGCTATGCTGGAGATCCAAACAAGAGGAAGAATTCTTTCTTGGTGAGATCCTTAGTGTTGTCCATGCAAAACCTTGAGTTGTCAGGAGCCGCATTAGGCACTACTGACAAAATGGAGGCATGGCTCCCACCCCCTCTCCTTGTCCCGCAGGCACAGACCCGGGATGAAGGAGTTAGCTCTTGTGATTCTGACTTGTTCCTTCCTTTCTTTGGTTAAGTTGGCTGGAAAGAATGTTAAGGTGCTTATTGTTCTTGAGAGAAGCATGAGAAAGCACAAAGCCTTCTGCAGTTGTGCCCAGAAAATAATCTATGAAGTAACCATTGACATTTGTTCAAGGATTTTTACAAAGAATGTCCCAGGATGAGCACGTAGGCTGCAACTTGAGGCCATGGGAAGGATTGTTATCTGAGACCTGTTTGTGAGGAAGATGTTTATGACAAAGGAAGTGTGCTGAGTTTAGGGTTTAGGAATAATTAAGAATAGCTAGAAGCCTTTTTAGGAGACAGTGAGCTTAGGATACTAGGGGCAAGCAGGATTTAGAAAGATAAGAGATAAACTGAGGAATGTGGTAGGCAGCTCAGACATAAGCATGAGTTACAATGTAATCACAAGTAAACACGATTCTGAGAGAATCACTGAAACAGGAACTCTGTTTGAAGGGCAACAAGGAGATAATAAATCTGGGTGAGGGGGAGCTGAAAATGTAAAACCTCTGACCTAATGCTTTTGAAAAAGTATGAAAGAAGATGTGATGCTTGAAATAAACATGTAGTTCCATACCTCGAGTCAGAGGCTACATCATTCCCCGCCAACACCGCTCATTCCTTCATGCTGATTTTCTGGATGCTGGAGCTGGACTCCAGCATTGGGTCAGGTGAACTGGGAGAATGGGGGGCAGTGGGAGTGAACTCCATGCCTGTGTCCCCGGCCTGTCCTCCTCTCTGATCTCTTTCCTGTGTCCCTGGGGGTGAACACTTCCCCAAAGTCGAATATGGGCAGAGGCTTCGTGTGGGAAGAGCAGCAGGTTTGTCAATGCCTGGATGAAACCTCAGGATCAACAAAGGCCCTGATGTCATCCCAGCCCATAACAGAGACCAGCCTGGCCATCAGCGGGGAGAATAACTGAAAAAGGTGAGCCCAGCCCTTGCTCTCTCTGCCCACAGGGTAAATCCAGGGGCCTGCTGATGTGTAATGCTGTTGTCCAGGGCATTGTGTTCTGTGGAGAAGAATATGGGAGAACTCCGTATGTCTACAGAAGAATCTCCAGGTTTCTGTCCTGGGTCCAAACAACAATGAGCCAGTACAAATGGCAGGGATCAGCCTGAGGTGCCCCAGGGATGGAACTCTCCATCTTCCCTGGAATGGGTGCACTGGGCAAAGTGGGTGAAGGATAGCTTCCTGGAATTTAATAAACTTTCATCTCTTGAGCAGAAATCACTGATTCCTCTTTTGTTTACCTAAACACATTTGTTAGGCACCTATTCTGCCTGGCAACCATCTATTCACATCTGATCTTCCTCTTTCAGCACATACACTGCACCCCACCCACACCTTCCAACTCTGAAATAAAAACTCCTGCTGCACTGACAGCCAGCTCCCTCCAGTCACATGTTGCCAGTGCCAGCTCCACCTGCAGGCTGCCCTTGAGCTCCATCAGAGAAGGGAGACCCCTCCTCAGGAACACACGGCCCTCTTGTCAACGATCCTTGTGTCTCATCCATATGCCTCCTCCTCATCCACACCTACTCTCCTATCCCCCCATCCCAGTGCCCAGAGGGCAACAGAAGAGAATTCAGATTTGGAAGGAGGGCCACCTGAGAAGCTCTGGGGTTCAGGGTGGCACTTGTCCATCCTAACAGAAATGGAGGAGGTTTACAAAGGTGTGGCTCACTGAATGCAGTCCCTCCCCGAATCAGAACAGACAGAGGTGAGAAGCCTGAGAAAATTTCAGGAGGGCTTCAGTCTTCCCAGGCCCAGCTCGAGTGTCTGTTGCAGGCCTGGCTTGGAGTCCTGAGCACTAGGGCCCTGTGAAGCCTCTGGTGTCTTGACAGCACATCCTCCTTCAGCCTCAAGTGACCTTGAGGGAGTTCTTCCATCTTGGGCTGAGCCAGCCTCTCCCCAACTCCATTATTGCCATGTAGGTGTGTATGTAAATATATTTATCTCTAAAGGAAAGTCATTGCAATAAAAAGTTTTGGATTCAGGGGTATCCTAATGTTTCAAAGGTTTCTTATAAACTATAGGTTATTGACTCAATTTTTCCTTCTATTAGTAATCTCTGGATTTTTTAAATCTATGAATATATTTGGGAAAGTTGCTAATTTTTAAAACAAGCAGCTTAGAGAAGACTAGGCTGAAGGGGAGTGGTTTGCTGAACATTTGCATGGTGAGTGAGTTTTGACTGTGGCCCAATGCATTTTGGATGGAAAAGCAACAGACATCATTGTTAAACACAGAACATACAAACAAGAGGGTTAACAGAGGTGCAGAATTCCATCATCCTCAGATCATCCTGAATGCTTAAGCATATTTCCTTTTGCTCGTTTTCTATTGGTTCATAAGATGTTGTTCCTTCAGTTCACCTGGGATTGGTTTGTATAGAACTCCTCATGCCATCCTTTCCATTCCTCTTTCTTCTGTCCTCATACTGGTGAGAGGGTAGGGGTCAAATTGCCAACATTCACTGGATCATGGAAAAAGCAAGAGAGTTCCAGAAAAACATCTCTTTCTGATTTATTGACTATGCCAAAGCCTTTGACAACGTGCATCACAACAAACTGTGGAAAATTCTGAGAGAGATGGGAGTACCAGACCACCTGACCTGCCTCTTGAGAAATCTGTATGCAGGTCAGGAGGTAACAGTTAGAACAGGACATGGAACAACAGACTGGTTCCAATTAAGAAAAGGAGTAAGTCAAGGCTGTATATTGTCACCCTGCTTATTTAACTTATATGCAGAGTACATCATGAGAAACGCTGGACTGGAAGAAATCAAGCTGGAATCAAGATTGCCAAGAGAAATATCAATAACCTCAGATATGCAGATGATACCACCCTTATGGCAGAAATTTAAGTGAAGTCGCTCAGTCGTGTCCAACTCTTTGTGACCCCATAGACTGTAGCCTACCAGGCTCCTCTGTCCATGGAATTTTCCAAGCAAGAATACTGGAGTGGGTTGCCATTTCCTTCTCCAGGGGATCTTCCCAACCCAGTGATCGAACCCAGGTCTCCTGCATTGTACGCAGACGCTTTTACCATCTGATCCAATGTGAAGAGGAACTAAAAAGCCTCTTGATGAAAGTGAAAGTGGAGAGTGAAAAAGTTGGCTTAAAGCTCAACATTCAGAAAATGAAGATCTGGTCCCATCACTTCATGGGAAATAGATGGGGAAACAGTGGAAACAGTGACAGATTTTATTTTTGGGGGCTCCAAAATCACTGCGGATGGTGACTGCAGCCATGAAATTAAAAGACGCTTACTCCTTGGAAGAAAAGTTATGACCAACCTAGATAGCATATTCAAAAGCAGAGACATTCCTTTGCCAACTAAGGTCCGTCTAGTCAAGGCTATGGTTTTTCCTGTTGTCATGTATGGATGTGAGAGTTGGACTGAAGAAAGCTGAGCACCGAAATATTGTTGCTTTTGAACTGTGGTATTGGAGAAGACTCTTGAGAGTCCCTTGGCCCGCAAGGAGATCCAACCAGTCCATTCTGAAGGAGATCAGCCCTGGGATTTCTTTGGAAGGAATGATGCTAAAGCTGAAGCTCCAGTACTTTGGCCACCTCATGTGAAGAGTTGACTCACTGGAAAAGACTCTGATGCTAAGAGGGATTGGGGGCAGGAGGAGAAGGGGATGACAGAGGATGAGATGGCTGGATGGCATCACTGACTCAATGGACGCAAGTCTGAGTGAACTTCGGGAGTGGTGATGAACAGGGAGGCCTGGTGTGCTGCAATTCATGGGGTCGCATAGAGTTGGACACGACTGAGTGACTGAACTGAACTGAAAACAATGCTAATGGTAATTCCCAAGGTTGTGATGGGAAACCCTGGAGAAGGAAATGGCAACCCACTCCAGTATTCTTGCCTGGATCCTGACATCTGTATATATTCTATTTCAATCAAACGAGCTTGATTCCTCATGTAAGATTAGGAACCCCAGCACCCCTGGAACAACATTGACATTCCCATTAGCGGGACTAGATTTCCCTGCCTTTGAAGGTACAGCAGAAGGGCCCTTTGTATGAAATGAGGGAAGTCTAATTCTGAGGCATAAGCTTTGATAGCAAGATTCATAAAATAGAGATAACTCTATCTACTTCATAGGATTGTTATAAAAGTAACACTACATCTAAGAGAGTGACATGAATTGATATTCATGAGCTCTTTAAAGTCCTAATTCCAATCCCATTTGCTCTTATGATAATGTATGTAAAGCCCAACAGTAGAGTATGGTCTCTTCCCCTACCTAATATTCTTTGATCACTGTCTTCTGCCTATGAACCCTTGGTTAGGAGGGAGAGAGAGATGCAGATTAATGTTTTTCAAATTGCAGGCAACCATGCTGAAGTGGGGTGTAGCTTGCAGTTTAATCTGAGTGGAATAAGATGGGATGCAAAGGAGTGGCAGCTTAGACTGCATTGCACGCGATTAAGGATGAGTATTGTTTCCTGCAACTTTGGATTCATTTGTATGTTTGTAGGTTTGTGCCTTTGTACTCACACATACCTATGGCATATGCGTTGGGTCTTTTTGCAAATGTATTTCCTACTGTGGTCACTGTCTTAAATGTGCATATGCTTCTGAATTCTCAGTGTAAAGACTCTCCCCCACCCATGTCTCTGATGGGCCTTAATCAGCTGCCGTGCCTGGGAAGGACATGAGCCCTCCACCTCCACACCAATGAGGGACCACACTGGAGAGCTCATCCCTGAGGCCAAAACTTGGAGGTTCAGGCCTCATCTTCACCTCACACAAAACAGAGGGCATCTCTAGGGAAATTCTGATTAGAAAGACGCACGCAGAATGAGAGAAGAGAACATGACCAGTCACTTCCTGTGGTTGCCAGCCTGGCCCTGCCCTCACTTGCTGGGAGTGAAAAACCCAAGACTAGGAAACAGGGGCAGCACGTGCCCTGGGCAGCCTCCCTGAGAAGATGCAGCGTCCTCCTCTGCCGCTGGTGCTCCTCCTCCTCTGCTGCAGGGCCCAGGCTGCTGAGTCGCCCGGCCACTCCTTCTGGAAACTGCAGGATCAACCCCTAAAACAAGATTCACTTGGAAGATTGCTGACCCTTAAACAGAACCCCAGGCTTTCTCCCCAACACCCCAGAGTGAAGTTTCCCCTTGGGCTGTGCACACCCTCTCTCTGCAGCCCATGGTCATTCCCAGAAACAAGGAGCCCACCTTGATTGAGGGAAAGCCCAGAGCAGGGGGCCCCAGGGATGGTCTTCTTTGTATGGAATGTGTGACACTGAGCTGAAGTCCTGTGTTCCCTTCACCTTCTGGCCTTGTAACTTGGCTGATCTCTGAGCAACCTGGGATATGGAGATGGTGGAGACAGGAACCTGGAGAGCTGGTCATGCGCGGGGACAGAGGAGGGCTGAGTGAGGGCAGAATGGGAGTGGGGGGAACCCTTAGGTGAGCGTGACTGCGAGGCGTCCGAGGCCAGCTTGGCTACTGTGCCTGGAGCAGAGGCAGGAGACACCAGAGCCACCCGAGAGGAAGAGGGCAGAACTCGGGGCGAGTGCGGATTCCAGAGATGCCTGTTCCGACTTGAAGCCAGCCGGTGCACCCTCTGTGTTCAGGCCCTGGGGTTCTGTGTTCCAGTGGAGATCATCGGGGGCACAGAGAGCAGGCCACACTCCCGCCCCTACATGGCCTACCTGGAAATTGTCACCTCTCAGGAAAAGCAGGTGGCTTGTGGTGGTTTCCTGATAAGAAGGGACTTTGTGCTGACGGCTGCACACTGTGCAGGAAGGTGAGACAGTGGGTCCTGTTTATCTCCAAGTGGGAGGTGAGCATCCAGGGGAGCAACCAGGAACAGCTCCTCGGGGCCTGAGGGGAGCTCCTAGGCCTGGGTCTCTTTAGGGAGAGACAATACTTGGCCTTAAAGAAATCATTCTCAGAGTGGAACGGCTTTCCTGACCCTCACTCACTGTGAGCTCAGCTCCCCTCAGAGGAGAGGGGACCTCATCCCAGTGGCCCTCTTCTAAAAGCAGCTCCCCGTCCCCAACCCCAACACAAAGGATGTGGAGTCATCCTTCAGGGGCCCACCCAGTTCTCGACCACTTCCTCCATGCCCTTTTCAAGAACTGGCCTTTAGCTCCTGGGGACCTGAACCCACCCTTTCCATGGGAGACAGAGAACAGGGTCCACCTGAGACCCCACCACTCCCCCCTTTCCTCGGACACCTCTGCCCTCAGAGAGGTGGCCCTCCTTAGGGCACCTTGATTAGGAAGTACCTACCCTGTGCCCTGGGTCCTTCAGAGCCTACTCACTCCCTGGCGTCCGGAAGATCCTGGAAATTATCTCTGTCCCTGAGAAAGCTCTTCCGTGAATAAAGCCTGAGCTCCTCCCATACATGAATAGTTCAAAAGAGGGAGGTGGGAAGAGATCGCTGACCCTGGGAGAGATTGCACACCCTTTCTCAGAGTGGGCATATCTCAGCAGACGCCCCGCCATCAGCGTTTCACCTTGGCCTTCTCCCTCACATAGGTCTGTAACAGTCACTCTCAGAGCCCATAACTTACAAAAGAAAGAAGACACATGGCAGAGGCTTGAGGTCATAAAACAGTTTCCTTACCCAAAATATGAGCCTGTTGGTCTCCACGACATCATGTTACTGAAGGTGCAAATTCTTCTTCCTCTTCCCCACTCCCTGTTCTCCAGGCTTCCTTCCCTGCTCTGTGTTCTCCAGGCTTCCTTCCCCGCTCGCTGTTCTCCAGGCTTCCTTCCCCGCTTGCTGTTCTCCAGGCTTCCTTCCCTGCTCTGTGTTCTCCAGGCTTCCTTCCCCGCTCTCTGTTCTCCAGGCTTCCTTCCCCACTCTCTGTTCTCCAGGGCTTCTCCTTCAGGTCCCATTAACCTCACACTTTCCCAACCTGCCTCTCACCAGCACCCCTCAGCTCAGCCTCTGGAAGAGGCTCTCATGTGTAGCAGCTGCCCTGTCCCTCCCTGGTTGCCTCCACCCTTCCCCAAGCCCATTTCTATCACTGACAGCCCTCATTTCCTTCACAGTTGAAGGAGAAAGCCAACCTGACCCTGGCCATGGGGACACTCCCACTTCCACCCCATGTCACCTTCATCCGTCCCGGGAGAATGTGCCGGGTGGCTGGCTGGGGAAGAACAGGTGTGAAGGAACCAGCCTCCAGCACTCTGCAAGAGGTGAAGCTGAGACTCATGGAGCCCCGTGCCTGCAGCCACTTCCCTGCTTTTGACCACTATCTCCAGCTGTGTGTGGGCAATCCCCAGAGCACAAAATCTGTATTTAAGGTGATTCTCAGACTACGGTCTTCCCTACAGATCACTGTCCAGGGTGCAGACACCTTTGGAAGGAGACAGAGTTAGGAGTGTCAGCCAGTGACAAAGTGTGAGACCTCAGGTCTGAGGAGCTGGGACTGTCCCTCTTCAGATCCTCCTCCCTCGGCTCCATGGGGTCTCTGACCAGGGTCTGCTAGGGTCAAGGAGTGCCTCCCAGGGTCAGGGCGTGCC
Organism: Capricornis sumatraensis; assembly: GCF_032405125.1. NCBI lineage: Eukaryota > Metazoa > Chordata > Mammalia > Artiodactyla > Bovidae > Capricornis > Capricornis sumatraensis. The sequence continues at coordinate 41,939,413 of NC_091087.1, read as the reverse complement.
AAGAAGGAAAGAGAACAGCATCAGAGACGTATCACCTCATGAGGAGCCCGTGTTCCTGAGCCTGATGGCGGGTCAGACCAACTCAGAGTTGGGGCCACAGGGAGGAGGGGGTGGTTTCCCGGCTCACCTTCTCTCTCTCCCTTTCCTTCTCTGTCCACAGGGAGACTCAGGGGGCCCTCTTCTGTGTGCTGGGGTGGCCCAGGGCCTCGTCTCCTATGGCCTGTCCAGTGCAAAGCCCCCCGCCGTCTTCACCCGGATCTCCCCTTACCGGCCCTAGATCGATGAGGTCCTGAAAGAGGATTAACCTGGAACCTGGGCCAGCCTGAGGGGAAACAGGAGCAGGACTCCGGCAGGTTCTCAGTGCCACTCACCCTGGATCTGCCTCTGGTTTTCCTCTTAAAGCCCCGTCACGTCCCTAATCCTCAGGAAGGCCCCTTCAGGTCATAGAATCCCAGTAAATCTCAGTGAACACCCATCTTCCAGACCTGAGTGTGTGTCTCCTCTCTCTTCTCCCGGCATCAGGCATTCCAGAAGCCTTGAAAGCGGGGAGTGTGTGGTGTGTGTGTGTGAGAGACAGAGAGGATACAGTGAAGAACAATAGGGAGAGAGAGAAGAGAAAGGGGTTCCCTGGAGTGGCAGGACCCCTATGTCCACCTTAAAGAAGAAAGTAGAGCAGATCCTCCCGTGCCGTCATCATTAACTCTGAGCCATCTTTAGGGCTCTTCAGAATCACTAGGAACATGCTGAGTTGCAGGGTGTTTAGAGCATCGCTGGCCTCTCCCCCTTAGGTGCCAGCATCAACATCTCCCTCTTCTCCAAGTTCTGAACCAAAGATGTCGCTGGGCTTTACTAAATGTCCCACAAGGGAGACGCCATGGTGGCAGCTGCGGGGCGGGGTGGGGAGGAGGGCAGCTGTGAAGGAGCTGTGCAGGAATCAGCCTCAGTTGAGAACCTTGGGTTTACATGCATTCGGTTCACACTGGGCCCTCCTCACTGTCCACATCGATAAGAGAAGATCTACCATCTGTGCAGCTTTGATGTGAGATGCAGAGATGATCTTCTGTCACTGACTTCTGCAAAAGGAATACGTGGAGATGATAAGAGGTGGGACAGCATCACAAGTCCTGCATGAACCACAGCCACAAACGGCTGCCCCAACCAGCAGGAAGTTGAAGGCCTAGAGCCTGCTTGGCCTCCAGTTCTTACCAGGTGAGGGACTGGCTGAAGGAGAGAAATGGGCAAGACAGGGACACACACCACGGAAGCCTGTGGCTAATACCACTCCCCGCTTCTGAGGGGATGCTGAATCCCTCCAATTAAGTGAACCCTTTGCAGAAAGTCGTCTTTAATAAATAATCAGAGATATACACCATTGTTTATGAATAAAGATTTTTATCTCAGCATTTTCAATAGTAGAAAGCTGGCTTCCCAGCCACGAAACAAAGTTTAAATAGTAAATTTATGTGACTGAATATTTTAAATTTATTAAAAATCTATTTCAAAAGATTGAATCATGTAGGAAAATGCAATGCAAGAACACTTTTTAAAACAATATAAATATAGAGAAGGAAATGGCAACCCACTCCAGTATTCTTGCCTGGAGAATCCCATGGACAGAGGAGCCTGGTAGGCTACAGGCCATGGGGTCGCCAAGAGTCGGATACGACTGAGCGACTTCACCTTCACCTTCACCTAATGCAGCCAAAGAAATGAAATAAACAAATATTCTTAAAAAAAAAAAAAAAGCAATATATATATCTCTCTATAGTAGAATCTGAATTTTTGTAATTATGGTTAAGTATTTGATATATGCATAAGAAGAAAACTGGAAATAACATCAAATAATTATGGTAATAATATAATTTTAGAGGCTAGGATTAACAACTATCTTTATTTCTTTTATGTGCTGGCTCTAAACCCCAGGTATTCTAACTGTTGCTGATTCAATACCATATATGGACCTACCCATACATAAGCACATATACCTGTTCATTCTTCCGTTGGTCAAGGTTTGCTCTGTGGGGATTAAATACCCTTGCATTTCCAGATCGCATCACTCAGCCCATTCAGGATGCTGCTAAAGAATCTAAGCCTTCATGGGATTCCTTGGGCACAGACATAGTGATCTCCTTGTCAATTAGTGCCTTGCATGGACGTGCTTTTGTCTTTAGCAAAAGTAATGGTGGCCTGGGATTTATACCCATGGGAATGGTGTGAGCTGGAAAGTATAACTGATTGAGCTGGTCAGAGGTAGTAGACAAAATGGTCCTGACGAAGCCTTTCTTGCGCCACCCAAATCCACCTTCACTTTCATTTCGTGAATATTTATTTTGGCTGTGTCAGGTCTTGGTTGCAGCACATGGGATCTCAGTTGCCACGTGCAGACTCCTTAGTTGAGGCACGTGGGATCTTTAGTTGCAGCCTGTGAGATCTAGTTCCCTGACCAGGGATCGAACCCAGGCCCATTGAACTGGCTGCTCAGAGTCTTAGCGACTGGATCACCAGGGAAGTCCCATTTGCACCTTCTTACAGTATCTGGATCTTACCTGAGAACAGGGTGCCCATCCCTCTTCCCTGAGAGGGAAAGCACAAGTTCAAATCTTCAATGCAGTAACTAAGCACAGTCTCCTATACAGACCTATGGAGGGCTGGCGATCAAGCCACGGGCTCCTCTGCTGCAGCTGTCCCCAGGGCTTAACTGATATTTCTCATCTGAGCCCTTTACTGCCCATTCTAAATTGCCCTCCCCTTTGGCCAGCGTTTGTGTTAGTCTGGGTTGTATGGCTGCTGGGGTGACCCAGACCTCTAACCCTGAGGGGAGCTGAGCTTTCAGTTGCCTTCTGCTTGTTGGGTTTAAATGGTTGCCGTTGCCCATTTATAATTATCACAAAAGTATAAGGGATGCCCCCAGCGAATCTCCTGGGCTCAAGTCATGCTCTTCTCTTCCCTCTTTGTACAGCAGGAATCCTAGCCTCGCATGGGATCACGGTCAGTTACTCAAGCCAGCACAGTACCTCCTTTCTTTGCCTGTTGATGCACTGATAGGAGGAGCCCAAAAGGGCTAGGAGATAGTCACAACTTCCAGTTCCTAGAGCCTTTACCATCTCCCTTGGTGAAAGCATTTTCCTCCCAAAAATTTGGACCCACAGCAACATGGCTTTGAACTTTCCTCATTCCATCTAACCCCAGCGAAAGCTGCAGCAACTAACAGAGCCACACTTCATGGAAGAGAATGCCCTCTCCTTTTCTCCTCCTATTCTAACTTTTCATCCACCTTCTTCTTTCCACCACTTCCACCATCCCCACACCTACCCAAAGGAGGCCATATCACAGATAAACCAGTATCAGTTCATCAGAGGTGTCCCTAAAGATGATTCTCCAGTCCCATGGCTCCTGGCAGTCTCTATCCCTTCCACCTTCTGACCAACAGCAAAATCCAAAAAATCACTGAACTCTCCTGTGCATAAGGTCTTAGGACAAAGTGGGAAGCCTCATAAGCCTGCAGCTCTCTGGAGTCTCAGGTCTAATTAAGTCACCCACACTAAATGAAAAGTCTCAGGCCACTGAATAAGAGGCCAGCATAGGTCAGGGCCTCTCCAGCCCAGGAAAAGGACCCTTGGGCCTCAGCCAAACCTGGCCCTAGAGCCACCTCTGAGTGCACCTGAAACCCAACCTCACTAACATCAGTGACCCCAGGTGTCTATAGAATCCTAGCCAGAATTTTTGAAATTAAGCCAGGCCTCCCAACAAATGCTTTTGTTGAAGTTCTTTGTCACATACTTGATGCTCATCACTGCCTATCGCTGGAACCAGGACCAGGAAAGCTGACAAGTGCCAAAGGGGAACATGGGGCTACAGTTCATCAAACAGACTTTATAGGAGGCAAGGCAGACAGGCCCTCCTGCCTGGCTTCCCCATCTGAAGTAACTCTCCTGCCTCCGCAGCCACTGAGGGACTGCCAACAACTCCTGCTCCTTCTGCTTCAGAGCTTCAGAGTCCTAATTTCAAATCTAGTCAAAAACGCAATACAATGTGACTCAAAGAAAGCAGGATATTCAAAAATGTACATTCACTGTGATTGCAACTAGTTGTGGAGTACTATACATTTGGGGAGAAAACTAGACAGAATTCTTCTGAAATGGAGAGAATCGTTAGAATTGTAATTAAACAAAAGACGTACCTGTTCTCTTTAAAATAATTTCTACAGCTTTGCAAATGACCCAAAATAATGAAAAATGCAGAGAAACAAAAGTACTTTCTGAAACTGCTTAAATGCTCAGCATGTGATCTTATCCCTGTTATTCCTATATGCAGCACAGTCCCCGTAGAGCAGAGGAACCGCAGGACACGGTACCAGGATACCCAGTAAAGAAGATGGGGAGGGCAGACATCCTCAGGGTTGTTCACAGGCTGTGTTGGGAGGACCACCTGTGGGAGAATTTTAAGGACGCTCTGAAGCCAGGGACTGTCTGTGACTCCATAGCATTTTGGCAGCCTGCTCTGCCCACCTCTGCTTCCTTCACTCCCTACAGGTGAGGGGCACTCCTCACTCAAACCCCTACATGCAAATCTTTATCCCTAAGTCTGCCTCCCAGGCATATTCATTTCCTCTAGCTGCTGAAACAGATCACCACAAACTTGGCTTCAAACAACACCCATTTATTCTTTTACAGCTCAGAAAGCCAGAAGTCCAAATTCAGTCTGTCTGAGCTAAAGTCAAAGTATAGGCAGGGCTGGTTTCTCCTGGAGGCTCCAAGGAAGAATTTGATTCCTTGTCTTCTCTTGCTTCTGGAGGCTGCCTGAATTCCTTGGCTGGTGGCCCCTTTCTCATATCACTCCAGTCTCTACTTCCTACTTCCTCTTTGGACTTTCTTACCTCCCTTTCATAAAGACCCTGGTGATGACAACTGAAGTCCTTTTGATAATTCAGCATAATCTCTCCATCTCAAGAACCCTAATTTAATCACATCTGCAAAGTCCCTTTTACCATGTAAGGTAACATCCAGGTTCTGGGGATTGGGATTTTGATATCTTTGGGCGGGGGCTTCCGAAGTGGCTCGGTGGGTAAAGAATCTGCCTGCAATACAGGAGATGCAGGTTCAATCCCTGGAATGGGAAGATCCCCTGGAGGAGAGCATGGCAACCCACTCCAGTATTCTTGCCTGGAGAACTCATGAACAGAGGAGCCTCGTGGGCTACAGTCCATAGGGTTGCAAAGAGTTGGATATAACTGTGCGACTGACCACAAAGCACACACATCTTTGGATGGGAGCTGCCTGTTCAGCCAACAACAGCAAGAAACTGAACTGAAGAGAGCAGCCTTCTTCCTTTAAACTGGAGGCCCAGTGCAACCTGCCTCAACTCCTTCCAAACATCCTCCTTGTCAATCGCCAGCAAAGGCAGTCTGATCCATCAAAAGATGGTGACTGGGGTCTGGCTATGAAAGGATGGCTTCTGTAGGCAGCAGGTCCCTAATCTTGAAGGTATGTGATACTCAGTTACCAGGAAGGGGTAAACAGGCTAGGAAGTCTTTGAGGTCCAGGAATGCTTGACCCCTCTTTTCTCTACCTCTAAATATCCTTCATCATTCAAGGCTTGGCTGCCCCAACCCAGGCAGAACAGCCATCTCCTCTCTAACTTACATGCTCCCTGACACTTCCATTGGTACCTGCCCCAGTGCCCTGCCTGTATCTGTCATTGCACAGGCATAACTTTCCCAGACTAGTGGACAGGAAGGTCCTTCTCCTTTTCTCACCCCCTTGATGCCTAACATGGGGTCTGCTCCCCCTGGAGAGGAGAGACCAGTCTCCTTCCCATCAATCCAATAAATGCAGAACCAGTCATGCTGAGCCAATCCGTGACACCCAGGGAGAAATATGGAAGTGAAAGCTGTCAGCTAGTGCCCAGGATGAGTTTGGAGGATCCAATCTGAGTCTGGAGGACTCTGGGGAGGCTCCACGCACACTCCCATCGCCCAGGTCTGGCAGTGGGTAGAATGGATGTGGCTGCTCCCGCTGGGCCACGTGCTTGCTCCCCCGGGCTCTGAGCAACTCCCCTGTCCACGTGTAGCTCATCTTTCCCCCAGCCCCACAGGCCTTTAGACAGTTCCCCTATGATCTGTGATTTTTGGAGTAGCCTGTGTTCTCTGTACCAACTCTCATTCTCCCCACATGTCAGTCCTCTCTGACTGCTGCCCCTTTATCCCTCTGAAATGCCCACCCCAGAGTCACTAACAACCCTGGTGCCGCCTGATACAGAGGCAGCCATCCAAAGGCTCTGGCCAGAGCAGGCTTCTCTGCTGCTTCCTGGCCTGGGACCCAGGCCCTCTTGTCTCTCTTCATAAGGGCATTGTCTGATCCAGGACTGAACTTGGCCCCCACGTGGGTCAGACTGGAATGCCAGGGCGTTGACACCCCAAGAGAAAGCTTCCACCAACAAGGGACAAGTCACGGTGGATTAATATCCCTGCTTTACTCCCTCAGTTAGACAATTCTGGGGCACCTTCACAGGGACCCCACTCGGCTGGGGTCCCGATTGCCCACAGCAGTAGCCTGCTCATTAACACAAGCTTTCTCCACTTATCTCTATCCTGTCTACTTCCCTCCCTCACCTGCTTCCTGGAATCACCTGAAAAACAAATGACGTCACCCAAATCCTTGTCTAAAGGTCTGGAAACGAAACTAAGACAAGAGCTCACCTTCCTCTCCTCACTGCCTTCCGGGAAAGAGCGGGTACTTTCAGAGCTCTCCGCGACCCGCACCCACGCCTGCCTCTCCTGCACCACTTCTCACCTCCAGCCTCAAACTTCATGCTCTGGCAACAACAAACTGCTCGTGATCACCAATACCGCCCACGACAGCTATGTCCCTGCCCCTTACACACACAGACACACACACACAGAATCTGGCTCATGCCCTCCGCCGGTAATGCCCTTCCATACACTCTTGTACCTCTGCCTTAAGCTCAATGCAGGCATTTCATCTTGGAAGCCTTCCTTGGTGATTATGAAGGTCAATCCTCGGGCTCCCTGCCCCACCCTAAAGTGAGCGTACTGTGAAGCCAGCTTCAAGGAAGTCGTGGCCAGGATGGAGTCGGGTGTCAGCCCAGAGCTGAGCCCCATCAAGCCCAGTGAGACCTCACCCTGGGAAGGCTGCGGTGGGCTGATCTGTGGTCAGCCCTCTTGGCAGCCCCCCTTCAGGTCCTGTGGAATCTCCTTCCAGCCCATTGCCTGCTGGTATGCTGAAATCAGCTCGCACTGGCTCAGAGCCAACAACTTGTGCACCTCTTCCCAACACATCATCATCGCATTGGTAGCTTGGAACCAGCCATGATGAGAGTATCTACACCTTGGAAATCGGAAATGCTACCAAGCAAGGATTTAATCCTCTTCACAAAGCCTACACTGCTTGGGCCCCATCCCCACCCCAACCATCTGTGGCTACCAGGTGTAATGAAATCCTGAGTGTGTGTGTGTGCACGGGGGTGGGGGTGGGGGGTTCGTAGCACAGGCTCTGGCTCTGATCTTCCCTCAAGAGTCAGGCAGATCAGCCAGGGGGAGAGAGGTCAGTCAGGCCACAGAGTGCCAAGGTGGATGTGGACAGGACCAGCATGCAGCTGGGGAACCAAACCAAGGAGGAACTGGGGCTAGAAGTCAGGGCCAGGTGTGTGTGTGTAAGAGAGAGAGGCCAAGAAAAACAGACAGCAGAGACGAGAAGGAAAGAGACATTGAGGCATAAAGCAAGCACAGACAAACAAAAAGCACAAGAGAAGTGATGAAGACAGAGTGGGGAAAGGTAAACGGAGACAGAGGCGGAAATGAGAGGACAGACCACAGTGGAGAAAGGCAAGGGCAGAAATGGAAGAATCTAGGGACAGAGGTGAAAACTGGGGAGGGATGAGCACAGACAGTAGCACCAGAGGGCCGAGGAGGGCGCACAGGCTCAGCCCTAGCTGACCATGAAACCTGCTCCCACAATATTGGGCTCCAGGCGAGTGAGGGCAGCTTGCTAGAGAACCAGGTCCCCCTGCCCCAACCCCAGCCAAGTGTGAATCCACTACTCAATTCAAAGATGCAAATGTTTGATTGCTTCTTCAGTTTAGGCACTGCTGCTGCGGCTGCTTACTCGTTCACTCAGTCTTGCCCGAGAATTCCTCTGTCCCTGGAATTCTCGGCAAGAATACTAGAGTGGGTTACTATGCCCTTCTCCAGGGGATCTTCCTGACCCAGGAATCGAACCCAGTTCTCCTGCACTGCAGGCAGATTCTTTACTGCTGAGCCACCAGGGAAGCCCCCAATTTAGGTACTAAATCCCTCTAATTCAATAACATGTGGTCCAATTACTTATAGGATGAGCAATTTTTAAGTTAGGTAAAAAATATTTCAGTTCAGTTCAGTTTAGTCGCTCAGTCATGTCCAACTCCATGCGACCCCAGGAATTGCAGCACACCAGGCCTCCCTGTCCATCACCAACGCCCGGAGTTTACCCAAACTCACGTCCATTGAGTTGGTGATGCCATCCAGCCATCTCATCCTCTATCAACCCTTTTCCTCCTGCCCCCAATCCCTCCTAGCATCAGGGTCTTTTCCAATGAGTCAATTCTTTGCATGATGTGGCCAAAGTATTGGAGTTTCAGCTTCAACATTAGTCCTTCCAATGAACACCCAGGATTGATCTCCTTTAGGATGGACTGGTTGGATCTCCTTGCAGTCCAAGGGACTCTCAAGAGTCTTCTCCAACACCACAGTTCAAAAGCATCAATTCTTCAGTGCCCGGCTTTCTTCACAGTCCAACTCTCACATCCCCATACATGACCACTGGAAAAACCATAGCCTTGACTAGACGGACCTTAGTTGGCAAAGTAATGTCTCTGCTTTTGAATACGCTATCTAGGTTGGTCATAACTTTTCTTCCAAGGAGTAAGCGTCTTTTAATTTCACGGCTGCAATCACCATCTGCAGTGATTTTGGAGCCCCCAAAAATTAAGTCTGACACTGTTTCCACTGTTTCCCCATCTATTTCCCATGAAGTGATGGGACTGGATGCCACGATCTTCGTTTTCTGCATGTTGAGCTTTAAGCCAACTTTTTCACTCTACTCTTTCACATGCATCAAAAGGCTTTTTAGCTCCTCTTCACTTTCTGCCATAAGGGTGGTGTCATCTGCATATCTGAGGTTATTGATATTTCTCCTGGCAATCTTGATTCCAGCTTGTGCTTCTTCCAGTCCAGCATTTCTCATGATGTACTCTGCATATAAGTTAAATAAGCAGGGTGACAATATACAGCCTTGACGTACTCCTTTTCCTATTTGGAACCAGTCTGTTGTTCCATGTCCAGTTCTAACTGTTGCCTCCTGACCTGCATATAGGTTTCTCAAGAGGCAGGTCAGGTGGTCTGGTATTCCCATCTCTTTCAGAATTTTCCACAGTTTCTTGTGATCCACACAGTCAAAGGCTTTGGCATAGTCAATACAGCAGAAAGAGATGTTTTTCTGGAACTCTTTTGCTTTTTCCATGATCCAGCGGATGTTGGCAATTTGATCTCTGGTTCCTCTGCTTTTTCTAAAACCAGCTTGAACATCAGGGAGCTCACGGTTCACGTATTACTGAAGCCTGGCTTGGAGAATTTTGAGCATTACTTTACTAGCATGTGAGATGAGTGCAATTGTGTGGTAGTTTGAGCATTCTTTGGCATTGCCTTTCTTTGGGATTGGAATGAAAACTGACCTTTCCCAGTCCTGTGGCCACTGCTGAGTTTTCCAAATTTGCTGGCATATTGAATGCAGCACTTTCGCAGCATCATCTTTCAGGATTTGAAATAGCTCAACTGGAATTCCATCACCTCCACTAGCTTTGTTCGTAGTGATGCTTTCTAAGGCCCACTTGACTTCACATTCCAGGATGTCTGGCTCTAGGTGAGTGATCACACCATTGTGATTATCTGGGTCATGAAGATCTTCTTTGTACAGTTCTTCTGTGTATTCTTGCCATCTCTTCTTAATATCTTCTGCTTCTGTTAGGTCCATACCATTTCTGTCCTTTATCGAGCCCATCTTTGCATGAAATGTTGCCTTGGTATCTCTAATTTTCTTGAAGAGATCTCTAGTCTTTCCCATTCTGTTCTTTTCCTCCATTTCCTTGCATTGATCGCTGAGGAAGACTTTCTCATCTCTCCTTGCAATTCTTTGGAACTCTGCATTCAGATGTTTATATCTTTCCTTTTCTCCTTTGCTTTTTGCTTCTTTTCTTTTCACAGCTATTAGGTGATTAAATTGCTAAGTGGTCTGATTGTTTTGGAAAGAGATTCACTCACAAATGCACTCTTGAGCTTTTATTCCCCCTTGTTAAGTCGACCTATGGGAGAAACACAAAGATTTAGGGGTCTGCTTGCTGGCTCCTCCCCAGCAAAAGCCAGCCACATCCTTGAGGTTAGGGTCCCTGGATTCATGCCCTTCCCCTGGCCAGATGGAGTGCGGAAATGGGCTGGTGCTGGCTTGAAAAAACACATTTCCATATCTCTTCCCAATTCTGCCCTCTGTGCTTCATGTTGGGAGCCTGAAACTGGTCGTGGCGGCGGGGAGGCAGGGGCAGTATCTATTACATGGAAGTTGACAACTGCTACAGACCAGAGCTTCTTTTCTTCCTCAGAAAGCCACCAGAGCCTTCACTTACTGGCTCTGTCCCCAGCAAGCTACGGCTCCCAGGTGAGCTGAAATCGGAGCACTCGGTGGATTTATAGCACGCACTCCAGGTCCTAGCTGTGAGCACCCCAAGGGAAACTCAGAGTAAAATCCATGGGGGTGGTCAGGTGAGCAGCACAGGGTCTGCATGGACTTGCTGGGGCCTGGCCCGGGGGTCTGCGCCTCCCCTCAAGGCAGCGTGGTCTGAAGGGAAGAGAACTCAGGCAAGCGAATCCAGGCCCAGCAAGGGAAGTAACTGGCCAGGAGCCACCTGCAGTGTGGCCGGGGTGGAGGTCAGGCACAGGCAGGTGTCCTGTGCTCCAGCTTTGGGGCCTCTCTTGTTCAGCTGCTCAGACTCAGAGTCCCAGAAGGGACTACTTCTTTTTTATGGCACTAGTTCTTTTTTTTTTATTATTGGAGTATAATTGCTTCACAGTGTTGTGATAGTTTCTGTTTTACAACAGCGTGAACCAGTTATGCATGCGTGCGTGCTAAGCTGCTTCTGTCGTGTCCAGCTCTGCAAGCCCAAAGGGCCGTAGCCTGCCAGGCTTCTCTGTTCACGGGCTTCTCTAGGCGAGAATGCTGGAGTGGGTTGCCACTTCCTCCTCCAGGGGATCTTCCCAACCCAGGGATCAAACCCGTGTCTCTTATGTCTCCTGCATTGGCAGGTGAGTTCCTTACCACTAGCGCCACTGGGAATCAGCTGTAAGCACTCATATGTCCTCTGCCTCTTGAGCCTCCCTCCCAGCCAGGCCCCTCCCCCAGCCCTCTAGGTCACCGCAGAGCACAGATCTGAGCTCCCTGTGCTATGCAGCAGCTTCCACTACTGTCTAACATACACGGGGTCGTGTACATGTCATGTCTCCTTTCCCAGTTTGCCCCACCCTCCCCTCCCCACCCCATGGTGCTACTTCTACATAGAAAGCTGTCATTGTTATTTATAACTCTCCACGGCCTCCTCAGGAAGCTGCGCCCTGGTGCCTGGTGGGCCTCTGTGCTGCCCACCTTGAAGGATCTGGGTGGGCAAATGGGGACCTAAGAGGGGAGAAGGGTGGAAAGAAATGCATCTCAAGTCGGGGTATGCGACCCTCTTCGAGGTCTACCACTCAAATCGTCCTTGCTCTTTGAATGAGTGAAATCTGAGGGAGGAGTTGGGGGCGGAGCAGTTTGAGGAGAAGGGTAGGGACCAGCCCCATCGGTTACACAAGAAGGGGACAAAGTGGGTTGAGGAGGAGGGCAGAGGGGGACAGAACCACAGACAGGTGAGGAGAAGGCAGGAACTTCTCTCTCTCCTCCTCTGGGAAGCAGACTGTTTGGGAAAACCAAACCCAAGGCACACCAGAGCAAGAGCCTTGATGTCTCCTTGTGAGAGAGGAGAGGGATATCCTGGCCCGCGAGGGGGCACCTGAGGTCACACGACTCTAAGGGACAGACCTAACCACAACCCATCCAGGGGGTGTTTCAGGGCTTTGGAGCTGAGCTGCGCTGATGTTACTCTGTGGACCCCCACACCCCCTAGGTGGAATGGCTCATGGACCAATATCACGTACATGGAGGAGACAATTCGAAAGGCCTGGCAGATCCTCCTTGGCCAGCTCTGTTTCTGTCCCACCAGCCCTGATAAAGTTGCAGCTTCCCTTCATGAAGAGACCCCCACCAGCTATGGTTCCATACAAAGCTGGCCACAGAGACCCAACTCTGAGGGCGAGAAGCCAGGCCAGGCAGCTTCACCTCATTCCCATCCATTCTCTCTCTCTCTCTCCTCTAAGCCAATCTTGTTCCTCACTCCCCATCAGCTAACAGCTAAACAAAGCCCCTTATTCCTTGAATGCCAGAAGCCACCACTCTATCTATCAACATTCATTTCTCAATCATTCCAGCCGCAAGCCAGCTGCTGCTCCTGGAATTTCACTGACTGCTCTCAGGCCCGTTTTTTTTTGTTGTTGTTGTTTGTTTGTTTGTTTGTTTGCTGGGGCAGTGGGAAGGTAGAGGCCAGGGGGATGTCTGCATGTAAGGAAACCACAAGTTTGAGAGGGCAGCTTTAGGTGTGAAACTGACATGGACTTTGGAATCAGAGAGACACGGGTTCAAATCTTACCTTCACCACTTCCTAGCTGTGTGACTTCAGGCAAGTTACTTAACCTCCCTGAGCTGCCTCATCCTCATCTGTATCATGAGACTAATATTGCCTGGCTTACATGACTGTTGGGACTGGCTAACCAGGATAATAGGTGCAAAGCTTCTAGCCAAGACCTGGTACAGACAGAGAGCTGGATAACTGTTCTTTCCCCTCCCTTCATGCAGTCATTCTTGGCCTGTCCCTTGATAGGACAGAAACAAGAATTATAATGACTGCCCAGAAAATGATGTTACTGAAGTCTGTAAAATCAGCGGCTTGCTATGGACAGAGTATCTGTCCCTATGCCCTGACCTTGGACTTCCTCTTGGACACAGGGAGAACCAGATGTGCACATGCACACGCACACACACACGCATAGGAAAGCATGTGCACATTTATCAGCTCTGCGTAGAGGCACACAGACGACAGGCTGACTGAGCCAAGAGGAACCAACCTGCCTCTCTTCTGCTCTCCCCTGGGCCAGGCCTGGGCCTTGGATGTGTGAAGAGGCTTTGGCGCCCTCTGCTGACAACAGCGATGCCTGCAGCCTACATCTAGCTCAGTTCAGTTCAGTCGAACAGTCGTGTCAGACTCTTTGCAACCCCATGGACTGCAGCACGCCAGGCTTCCCTGTCCATCACCAATTCCAGAAGTTTAATGAAATTCATGCCCATCGAGTCGGTGATGCCACCCAACCATCTCATCCTCTGTCACCCCTTTTCTCCCCCCGCCTTCAATCCTTCCCAGCAAGAGGGTCTTTTCCGGTGCGTCAGTGACTAGAGCCTGAGTAATAAGCCCTAGGTGCCTGGGGAAACTCCCCTCCCTCTAGTCTAGGAGCAGGGGAAAATGGAAAGGAAGAGAAAGGAGATGAGGGACAAAATAAGAAGGGAGGAATGGAGCCTGGCTCCATTCTGTCCTTAAAACCATCAGGACGCAGGATCCAGCTCGGCAGCCCCTCCACCAACCACAGCAGCTGCTCACAGCCGTCCTCCCCTCTTCAGATGCTCATCACGACCTCCTGGAGGCCTCGTGGTGACACAGCCGGTGCCCAGGAAGCTTCTCACACCCTGGTTGTGATGCCTGAAGGCCTACACGACAGAACGATATCCCAGGCCTGGAAGACTTTTCTACTTTCTCGGGAAATGCCACATCCCAGACCTTCCATCTTAGAGGCAGGAGAGCTGAATGTTAAAAACTTGTGGACTTGGAAGCCAGACAGACCTGGGCGGAGGGCCAGGATTGGCCTCCACTAGCCACAGGGCCTTGGGTTCCTAACCTTTCCAACTTAACCTCTGCCTCCTCAACCTCAACGGATGGAAATAATACAGCTGCTCTAAGGATTCATTGAAAATCCATACAGAGCACAGTCCAGGGCCTGGCACATAGTAAGTCAGCAATAAATGCTAGCTAATATGATTTCTGCGGAGAAGGCAATGGCAACCCATTCCAGTACTCTTGCCTGGAAAATCCCATGGACGGAGGAGCCTGGTAGGCTGCAGTCCATGGGGTCGCGAAGAGTCAGACACGACCGAGCGACTTCACGTTCACTTTTCACTTTCACGCATTGGAGAAGAAAATGACAACCCACTCCAGTGTTCTTGCCTGGAGAATCCCAGGGACGGCGGAGCTTGGTGGGCTGCCTTCTATGGGGTCGCATAGAGTCGGACACAACTGAAGCGACTTAGCAGCAGCAGCAGCATTATGATTTCTGAGGTTGCTTCGCTTGCCAAGGGTTTCATGAGGGCTGAAGGCCACACTACCATCAGAACCTCTGCAGCTTGCCTGGCACCCTGGCAGGTGGAGGGATGGTGGGGTCGTCAGAACCCCCTCCTTACAAAGGACATGTTGTCAGTCTGATTTCCACCAGGAACACCAGTTGTGACTGCCTGATGGCACCAATCCTCTTTCTCCCAGGAGGGCCCTTCCCTGTTCCTCTGTGGAGCTGCCCTCCCAGCCAGACTGACTGTCCACTGTCCTGACCTGGCCAGTGAGGTCATCCTCTGGGATTTTAGATTTGGGGCCACTGAGAGTCAGTTCTCCAGGCAGAATCTCCATGTGACAATGTTTGGAAGCTGTGAGTGGCCACATTTGCTGTCTTTTGGACCAAACCTATGTACAGCGAGAGGAAAGAATGGGGCTGACCTACAGCAGGAAGCAAAAAATGAGAACCGGGAGAGGGCTGATTTTGGCTGTCACTCATGCCCACCTATGTCACCTCCCCTCCCCCAGCTCAACTATTGGACTCCATGAGATGCTCCAGGATCCCCCCTATAAAGCCCCACTTCTGCAGAAGCGAGCATGAGTTGGACTTTCTGTCCCCTGAAAGCAAAAGGACAAAGACCTGCTCCTTGACCCCCTCAGTCCCCTGCCAATGGCCTTCCCTCGTCATCTGCACTCACAGAAGCTCCCATGCCCCACCTCTATACATTCCCTACCCCCAAAATGTTCCAAAGCTGTTTTTCCCCCCTTTTGCTTTTAAGAAAGGGGTTTTCAAGTGTAGCACATTCATTGCAGAGTCTCAATCTGTTGGAGTATAAACATGAAATTGTCTTCTAATAACCAACCCCCCCCCACCCCTCACCCAGCTGTGTCCTGTAGAAAGCCCATGTCCCACTGGGTGGCAGGGCTCTTAATAACATCTTGGCTGCACCGCCTGCTCCCCAGCCATGTTCGTCTATTGAAACAGTCTCGTTTCTGCAGTCAACACTCAGACCTCTTTGCCTCCTCCTGCAGAGTTGAGACCCCAGCTGCATGGCCCAGGGTGAAGGGGAATCTGGACCTGCACCCAGCCTCCTCCTCCCTCTTCTGAAGATCTCTGAGACTGGGGGGCCAGGAGAGGAGTGTGGAAGCAAGTCTCACAAGCCTGTCCTCTCCTGGCTGGGTTGTCACTGCTTCTCTGGCTACTCGACCCATCCTCTGTTCAAAGAAAGCCGAGTCCCTCTGGAAGTCCTGTGCACTCCTTGAAGCCTGTGAGCGAGGCCCTCCTGGGCGAGGCA
Organism: Capricornis sumatraensis; assembly: GCF_032405125.1. Classification (NCBI taxonomy): domain Eukaryota; kingdom Metazoa; phylum Chordata; class Mammalia; order Artiodactyla; family Bovidae; genus Capricornis; species Capricornis sumatraensis. Next base: position 41,923,619 of record NC_091087.1, on the reverse strand, counting down.
GCAGCAGCAGTGCTCAGTTTGAGCTCAGCTGCCTCCCTCTGTGCTCTCTCCCCACCCCGCCATCTGTCTCTTATTTCCCCTTCCCCTCCTCAGGCGGCCGGAGTTTCATCACAGAGCCCACAGACAAAGCAGACACCCACCTGGGGTATGACATGCTGGTCTCGCCTTACAAGAGATTTCCTGTGGCCCTGGGAAGGAAAAGCACCCCTCTCCATCTCCCCCACAAGAGGGAAGAGCGGACCCTCTGCCACATGCAGTGCGCTCCCCACGTGGCAAATGACTCTCCCCCATGCCAGCTCCTCTTCCAGTCACTGCGGGCAGCCAGCCGTGGTGCTGATGAGAGAAGAGCCAGTCCAGCCCCCTTGCAAGCCCTGCAGAGGGGAGATGCTGTGAGCTCCTGGCCGCTCACTGGAGGCTCTGAATGTAGGCACATGGGTTCCTGGTGTCTTTCATACTCAGTTTTGGGTCTTAGCTGCATCCAGGACAGGACAAGTCCCACACAGCATCCAGGTATGCTGGCGCAGGGCTCTCCTTCCTCCAAGAGCACAGCTCTTGGATATATATAGAGAAGGGAAAGCTCAATAAATAAACATATTTAAAATTTTTTTAATATTGCATTTATTTTTTTTATTTTTGGTTGCATTGGGTCTTAGCTGTGGCCTGTAGGATCCTTCCTTGTATGCCTGGGCCTCTCTCTACTTGTGGTGCATGGGCTGAGCTGCCCTACTGCATGTGAGATTTTAGTTCCCTTAGCAAGGATTGAACCCGTGTCCCCTGCACTGGAAGGCAGCTTCTTCTTTTTTTTTTTTTTTTTAATTGAAGGATAATTGCTTTACAGAATGTTGTTGTTTTCTGCCAAACCTCAACATGAATCAGCTGTGGTGGCAGTTTATTCGCTAAGTTGTGCCCGACTCTTTCAAACCCATGGACTGCACCCAGCCAGGCTCCTCTGTCCATGGGATTCTCCAAGCAAGAATACTGGAGTGGGTTGCCATTTCCTTCTCCAGAGGATCTTCCCAACCCAGGAATCGAACCTGGTTCTCCTGCGTTGCAGGCAGACGCTTTACCAGCTGAGCGACAAGGGAAGCCCTGAACCAGCTGTAGGTATACATAGATCCCCTTCCTCTTGAACCTCCTCCCATCTCCCTCCCCATCCCACCCCTCTAGGTTGATACAGAGGCCCTGTTTGAGTTCCCTGAGACATACAGCAAATTCCTGCTGACTATCTATTTTCCATATGGTAATGCAGGTTTCCATGTTACTCTCTCCATATGTCTCACCTGCTCCTCATGTCCATAAGTCTGTTCTCTATGTCTGTTTCTCCGCTGCTGCCCTGCAAATGAATTCTTCAGTACCATCTTTCTAGATTTCGTATATATGCGTTAGTATACAATTTTTATCTTTCTCTTTCTGACTTACTTCACTCTGTATAATAGGCTCTAGGTTCATCCACCTCATTAGAACCGACTCAAATGTGTTTCTTTTAATGGTTGAGTATATTCCATTGGGTATATGTACCACAGCTTCTTTATCCATTCATCTGTCGATGGACATCTAGGTTGCTTCCATGTTCTAGCTATTGTAAATAGTGCTGCAGTGAACACTGGGGTACACATGTCTTTGGTTTCCTCAGGGTACATACCTAGGAGTGGGATTGCTGGGTCATATGGTGGTTTTATTCCTAGATTTAAACGAATCTCCACACCATCTGGAAGGCAGATTCTTAACCACTGGACCACCAGGGAAGTCCCCTTAAATTTTTTTTTTAATTAAAAAAATAAAATAAGGGCAAGCCCTGAGTCAGCCTGGAAGCCAGGGTAAGCACATTTCCATGGCAGGAATGCTGGGGATCTGCGGAAAACACGCACCATCGGGACTGAAGTGAGACCCCTCAAGGGCTGGCTCACAACACTAGTTTCTGAGAAAGGTAAACTTCCTTCAAGAGAAGTAAGTAGATGAAATCCTGGCAGTGTTTGTCAACTGCCCCTGAATTGGAGAGCAGATGGTGGGACATGGGGCTTGCCGAGAATATGTCATTCAGAAGCTCTTTCGGAGCTGTGGATCAATAGCGTTTGGGAAGAGCTGACTGGAAGGCTTTGGGGTGCATGTGGTTGCTAGGCCAAGTATATAACTTGGAGGAAGCTCCTCCCTGAATCAGTTTCACCCTGATACCACGTTTCCTCTTCCTTGACAGGGTGAGCTCAAGTCTTGCCAAGGCTGCATCAATTACCTAGTGGAGGAGCCTGGCATATCGCTGGCCCCTGGTGCAGAACAAAAGATTCCCCACTGGGTCACTGCCAATTCCCACTCCTTCCCCCTAACTAGATCCCTGAGCTGGTAATAGCCTTTGGAAGGCTCTACTTGAGTAGAGAAAGAACAGGACAAATACACAGATACACACACACACACCCTACAGCCAGTGAGACCTGCAAGTCAGCTCTAGAGATAAGCGGGGGCACATAATGAGAAAGATAATTTGTGTTCACAGCCAGTTGGTGACATGAGTTGGCATTAACCAGTCCTTCAGCCTAAAAGATGACAGGACCTGGAAAAATATCTAGGTGAATGGTGAGCTAAAAAGAATCCAATTCTTCCCCTCTTGTTTGGGAGGAAATAATAAGATTTAACAAAACACTGATTTTTTAAGGAGGAGTAAAAGCAAACACACACCCACACGCACACACATACGCTTGCAAACACACAGAGTCTTTGGAAAGATTCTATATCATGAAGGGAAAGAACAAGTCCTTCAAAGGGCAGAGAAAAACCATCCCTTTGAAGATGATTTATCGCAGATACACAAATAACTTTCAGACCACATCTGCTTTGTATGCACTTCATGTAATCAAAACACAAACTCTAAGAAAGGACAGCTGAAATACAAATGGGAAGAATGAAATGAGATGGCTGCTGGCTGAGAGGCAGGTGGAAGTCACAGGCAAACCATATAGGGGAGAGACAGAAAGAAAGAAAAGAAAAGGCTGTAAAGAAACTACAAAGGCAGCAGCAGATTTAAAATTGCATTATGATGGTAATGGACAGAATCGAAACTACAGAAGATTGGATCTGTAACTGCAGAGACAGACCTAAGTCCTCTGAGAAGGCTGAGGAAAAGCCCAAAGGAATAAAAACAAAGGGGGAGGCCACAGCAGACATAGAGGTGCAAAGAAGAAACTGAGCAAACGAAACAAAAGCAAAAATCAAAAAAGAAGATGATACTCCTGATGGGAAGCCTGAGCTTAAACATTTAAAAGATTCCTTTTGATATAAGTCAAAAAAAAAAAAAAAAAACTTAGAAATACCATGTGGGATTTTGTCCATTTTAAGGGTAAAGAAATAATTCTATGGGGCATCCCTGGTGGCTCAGCAGTAAAGAATCTGCCTGTCAATGCAGGTGACACGGTTCGACAGGACACAGATTGGATCCCTGGGTCAAGAAGATCCCCCAGGAAAGGAAATGGCAACCAACTCCAGGATTCTTGCCCGGAGAACATCATGGAGCCTGGCAGGCTATAGTCCATGGGATCACAAAGAGTTGGACACAACTTAGCAACTGAACAACAGCAAAGCAATCTTATAAGCACCCATACAGAGGGGGAATACAGGAGACACATCTGCAACATTCCGGAAACATGTTTAATTAATTGGAAGAGAAATTCCATTCCATGGAATGCTGAGAAGTACTTATGTTACCAACCAGGGTTCTTGTCCTTCCCCAATCAACAGAAATCAACTAAAGGCCAGACAAGAAATTCAGACAAAGCTCTTTTGGGGCCCTGGCTGCAACAAGTGAGATCAAGAACAAACAAGTTCCCCTTGTTCACTTGCTTCATAAAGCAGGGTGCCAATTTGTTCCTTATGCAGAATGAGGATAGGGGTGTGTCCAGGGGTCAGGTCAGAGGCGTGGCTTGGGCGTTGTACCCACTCCTTTGATGATGTTGAGTGCAGTGGGCATGCGCAGTACCCTATTTTTCCTCCTGACACACTGTTTTTGCTCCACGTTCTTCAAAAAATGGCAGTTGGCCTTTTGGTCTCTTTGTATCTTTTGTCCAGAATTTGTCCCAACTGCATATGCATGCAGCTATTTTCAGTCCCATACAGTTGCTTCAGATTGTGTTGCCTGGGGAGAGGTGCAAGCGCTGAAGCACTGCAGCAAAGGGTCCCATGTCCACCAAAGGGTCTCCAGTCATGCTGGAGAAGAAAGCTTCTGCCATAAAACTGACTCGGGAGATGCAGAATGAAGTGCGACAAGATCCTATACTGGGGCTTTCTCGGGGCTTGGAAAGCATTTGTGAAATCAGTAATATTAACAAGCACAGTTTTCCAAGTTTATTTAGCAATGAAACACTTTTCCACTGACTGCATGGAAAGACGGGTGCTCCATGGAACACACTTTGGAAACCACGCTTCTACAGAATTTTGCGAGATTGCAGCTGTGACCTAAAATTCCCACCATCTTCCAGGGGCACTCATGCATGAAGACAACAGAAAGAAACTTTCCTGTACTCCAAAACTTAGGCTATGTACCATGTGTAATGTTTCATGGGGGAAAATATTCAGGGATGCACTCTTAGCAGGCAAGGACAAATCAAAATAAGCAAGATCATACTAAACAACAAAAATCAGTACTAGGAAGTTGTTGCATAGATGTGGACGTGAATATTAAAACTCTGTCAGGCATATGATTATGCTAGTCTCCGTCAGAGTCTGGTCACGAGACAGAAACCGCAGCAGAAACCACATCCTTGCCTGTCTGGTCCCAAGCCCCAGGGCGCTGACCCCACAAACTGCTCCGGCAGTAGCAATGTCTCCAACCTCAGCACTCGCCTGGACCTGTTCTCCCAGGCATCAGCTCTAGGTTCCTCCCTCGTCCCTGCAGCCCTGGGACTGGTACTAGTCTCTGGGTACCTCACTGTCCCTCATTTGTCCCCTTCACCTTATCCACACTTCTACAGGAACTCCTTTCATTAAAGTCTCTCTACTTAGGGACTTCTCCAGTGATCCAGGAGCTCAGACTCTGCATTCCCGATGCAGGGGCCCAGGTTTGACCCCTGGTTGGGGGAACTAGATCTTTACAAGCTGCAACTAACGCATGCTGCCACGAGGGTCGAAGATCCTAAGTGTCACAACTGAGACCTGGGGCAGACAAATAAATAAATATTTTTAAAGTAAAAAAAAAATAATAATAATAATAATAAAGACTCTCTGTTTAAACAATTTGGCAGCGGGGAGAATGTTTCTTGCCAGGACCCTGACTCACACACTTCCCAACTCTTTTTATAAAGCTGGAATAACCCTAACACTAAAACCTGACCAATGGCACAAAGAAAAACACAACGAACGAATGAGTCATTCACTAGTCTCTTTCATAGAGATGTAAAATCCTAATAAAAATTTAATCAGAAAGGTCCAAACCCAGTCTAACAACATATCGAAAGAATGCGTCCAGTGTTTTCACCGTAAGCATCTTCGCCACAGAAATCTTTGCCGAAAGCGTTTTCTGCTGCAAACCTTTTTGCCCTGTAACTAAAGGGCTGTGAGGCAATTTTGTGAGAAAGATCAAATAACTGGTTGATAGTTGGGGTTTGACAGCTTGGTTTCCGCTGTTTGAAGTGTGTTAGCATTTCTTCCAGTTAGCAAGGTTATTGATGGCTTTGTGGAGCTGACAGAAGACAATGATTTGCCCCAAGAGTTGGTTTCTTATTTTGAAACACACTACACTGGAGGAGAAAGAGGCCTTCCAGGCACAGCTGAACCCACTCTTCCCACACACGTCTGGAGTGACAGTCAATGGACCGGCGACATTACACCAAGAGCCAATGACGGTGCAGAGGCCTCCACAGCTCACTACAGAGCTCAGGCACAAATACACATCCCAGGATTGGGGACCAGATGCCTCCTCTAGCGAAGGAAGGCATTTTAGCCTGAAAGAAAAAGAGTGATGCCAACTGAGAAGACAAGTCAACAAGTAAACGCATAAAATACTATGAATGGAAGACCTGGAAGGCAGCTGCAAATAGGTCCAACCCACAAAATAAAATCAGTTCTTTGCGTAGTCTTTCTATGAATCTATACACATTTTAAACGTATTCAAATATTTTGTATTTTAAAATAAAGTCTTTTGGATTTCATTATTCCTTCTTCATGTTTCTGTCCTTCTTCATGTTCCTCTTAAACTTTTATGCCAAAATTGTCTTATGGCCAACTAGTTATGTGATGTAAATGTTTGTGTCAAAGATGTCTGGGCAAACATACTTAGAGTGAAAGTATCTAGAACTATGAAAAGGATACACCATGAGCAAACACCCCTGGAATGCACAGATAATGCTATATCAAAACTGCAGGAAACTGATTACCTATAGCGATAGGTCAAAGGAGGAAAAAAAAATCATTTTACACGCTGAATAGATACTTGGTAAATTTCAATACCCATTCCTGATTTTCTTTCAAAAAACTCCAGTGAACTAGAGATAGAAGTATATTTGTTTCACATGGTAAAAAACACTAGCTCTCAAACCCACAGCCAACATCAACTCAGTGAAATACAAAAAGCATTCTCATCAAATATGTGAACAAGATAAAGATTTCTACTGTCTTGTTATTCAACACTACATATTATAAAAATTCTAGCTACTGCAATTTGAAAAAAAATAAGAAGATTAAATTATAATTATTTGCAAGTAGTACTCAGAAAAACTAGGAAAAGGAATACAAAATTATCAGAATAGAAGAGTTTAGTAAAGTAGCCAGCCTTCTTCACAGTCCAACTCTCACATCCATACAATGCCACTGGAAAAACCATAGCCTTGACTAGACGGACCTTAGTCGGCAAAGTAATGTCTCTGCTTTTGAATATGCTATCTAGGTTGGTCATAACGGCCAATAAATAAATAAATGAGATTTGTATTCTCAGTTAATAACCATTATTTAAAAGTTACAACTATTAAAATAAGGTAATCTCAATGTAAAAATGATCTGATAAGTCAATGGTACGGAATAGAAAGCACAATCAAACAGAAAACTATTCAGTATATGATTAAATGGCCTTTCAGATCACTAGGAATTCATTTATGGATTAATTTATCATTTATATTGGGACAGTGACTTAATCTGTTTTAAAGTTGTTTCCTTACCTCTCATCAGATACAAAAATAAAATAGAGTTAAATATGAAGGTGAAATTAAATTATAAAATCTTGAAATTTAATTGAAAATGTATGCATTCTTGGTGAAGGCAAAGATCATATAACAATAAAGTCTGAGATCATAACAGAAAAATCAAATAATTTAACAGCTTAAAACTGAAGCAGTTCAATATATCAGGAAAGTATAAAAACTACAGATGCAAATGACAAACTTCAAAAATTACTTGCACACTATATGACAAAAAGAGTGATGTACGAAAAGATGCTAAATATACTACATCTTATAAATCAATACTAAGCAGATGAATGTTACAACAGAAAACAGTCAAAGAATACAGAAATTCACCGTTCATTCATTTGTTCAACTAATATTTATTGGGTGACTCAAAGGTCACAGAGTCAGCCTAAAGATGCACCTCTCCTCAGGACAAGCCACTCTGTTCTTGTCTGCTTACTAGAGCGTGAGCTCTTTGGGGATCCCCCAGCCAACACAGGGCTTCCACTCAGCAGGCACCCAGGGGACACGCTGACTGAATGAGTGGACACATGAGGGAATAATTCAGAGAAATAGGTGAGGTGGAGTAAGGGAGATATAAAAGACTAGAAACAATGAGTAGAGATTGTAAGCCACTGAAATGCAGGGAGAGAGAGAAAATGAATGACTGAATGAAAAAAGGCATATTCTGGAAAAAGGAAAAAAAAAGGTAAAGAAACTCAGAAAGACCCAAATGGAAGTTAAAGATATAGAGGCAGGAAAACAAAGCAGAGAGAGAGACAGAGAGAAAAGAGCTTTCTCTTAGCCTTGTTTAGTTGTCATGTTCGACCCTCTGGGACTCCATGGACTGTAGCACCAGGCTCCTCTGTCCATGGGATTTCCCCAGCAGGAACACTGGAGTGGGTTGCCATTTCCTGCTCCAGGAGGATCTTTCCTTAGCCTTGCCAGGCTGCTATTAGAACCCCTGGGTTCCTGCCTCAGTTTCCCCGCCAGTTCTCCAGGGTTTGCCAGGCTGCAGCCCAAGGGACTGGCCTCCTGCTTGGTCTTGCCAGTTCTTGCCTTTGGGCAGGGGACTCTGTGACCTCCTCCTCCCCACCGCATGCTGGCTGAGAGCCAGCCCAATGCGAATCTTGACATCAGGGGCTGTCCTACCCAGCAGGTCCCAACCAACAACTTCAGCAAAATCGTTCTACCCAAGGAAGGCCTCTGCGAGGAGACCCCTTCTCCATCCCTGTAATAATGATGTTCCCTGACCATGCCAGCTCTGGACCCTGGGAGTGGACAGGGAATGTTACCTTTCAGCCAGACCCAGAGCCCTGCCCACCCTTCAGGACAGGGAGAAAGTCTGGAAGTGGAGAAGCTGGCTGGGCTGGGGGCCGAGGGGATCTGGGGAGCGAGGAGGCTTCCTGCCTCACAGAGCTTTGCCTGGATGACCAGACCCATGTATCAGCGCCGGTATTCCCAGTTCCCTGGGGAAGCACGGAGGCTGGAGCCCCAGAGAGCTAAGAGGAAAAGCAGAGTGGGAGGTGGCCAGAGCCACTGAATTCCCCTGGGTCCTAGAGAAGGGTGGGTTCCTTCCCTTCCCCCCCACCTCCCCATTTGTCCTTCCAAAAGGCTCTGACCTCACCTCTCCCATTTCCGGGCTTCTCCAGAGTTCCAGCGCTGAAGAGAGGCACTTCCAAACCAAAAGGCCCCAGCCCCTTCGTGGGCCCCTCCACGGCTACCTTGGCTCTGGAGACCCCCGAAGTCCCCCTGCCTCCCCCACCATTGTGCCAGATGTGGCTGCAGGGGAGGAGTGGGTGCAGGGCCCAGCTGGCAGTGGTCACTTGGTGCTCCTCTTGCTTCAGAGTCAGCACATTCTATGCCAGCTTGCCAGACCTCCTCACTCAGCACTTCCTTGGCCCAATTTCTAGAAGCAGCAGCGGGGACCTGCACAGTTCACTGCCAGCTGGGCTGGGGCTTCCACCCCCAGGTCTGCACAAACCCCATCAGGAGCCTTTGCCAGGGGCCTAGGCTCAGCAGCCAGGGATCTCAGTGGGTGGATAAGGCCCAGCCCCATTCCAGGTGGGGGACAGAGGGCGGGGACACTGAGAGTTTGCCTCATCCTTTCCCCACAACCATAGAAATATTCTGACCCACAGTGGGCCTCCTGGTCCTTTCCTCTGCAAAGCAGTAAGGCATCCCACAGCTCATATCCTTTCTCGGCTTCCCAAACCCTCTGCTGGTTGGGTCTGAGGCCTCCTCACTCCCTCCAGATTTTCCAGAGCCTGGAGTTCCAGCACAGGATCAAAAGATACTGGCTGTGTCCCATGGGAAGCCCAGGGGAGGAGCAGCCCCGTCCGGAACATTAGATTCTTAACAAAGTCACACACTACCAACAAGCTCTTGCAGCCCTATACCCCAGCCCTCCAAGAACACTTGTGCCTGGTTCCTAGTGCCAGGAACTGGCAACAAGCCTCAACCACAGGGCTAGGTCTTAAAACTGTGGGTGTGAACCCAGCCCCTAGGAACAGGGCCTGGTGAGGAGGTGCCTGCCACCCGCCCCTCACCTCCAGACGGCTCAGGCCCAGCCTGGTGACTCGAAGCCCTCATTTGACCCCAGCTCTGCATCCTCTGCTGCCGGCCCGGGGTCTCTCTCAGACCCTGGCTCTGGTGCTTCCAATCAAATCATGTCAGGACACCTCCAGCTACTCAGGCAAGGCTTGTCCTGTGTGTGCAGAGGGGGAGCCAGCTAGGCTTCTCTGGGCTCAGAGATCCAAGAGGGTTTTATCAGCCACTTTGGGAGACCCAGATTGGAAGAGAGAAGGAGGGCAAGGAAGGAAGTGGAGAGGAGGAGAAGACTGGCCCCAGGAGTGTGCCCTGGGCTGGGTACAAGAAAAGAATGCAAAAGACAGATGAAAAAGATGAAAGGGACAGAGAAAATGGGGAAGGGGGAACACCCTGGGGGATGAAGCCCTCCCTTCTCTCATCGGTCCAGAGGAAAAAAATAATAGTGGCCACATGCCTGGCACTGGGCTGGGCACTCTTCATAATCCTCTTATTTCATCCTCCCAAATATACCATGAGAAAGGTATTATTACTCCCAAGTTATAGCTGAAGACTTTGAAGCTCTGAGAGCTTAACAGGCTTCCCTGGGGAGTGTCTGGGGGCCAGGCCAGGACCCCAGGTCTCCAGTCTCAGCAGAGATGGCTGGCAGGGCTACAATCCTGGCCCCAGGAGCTTGTGCAGAGGCCCAAGCTATGTTCAGAGCAGAGTTTATTCAAACAGAGCCTAACAGGAAACTTGGCTCCTCTGACTCACTCTGATTCGACCTTATTAAGAAAAAAGAAAGAGCAGCAGGAGCCAGCACTGGGTAGGGTTTCACGCCAAGAGCTGGCTCCCAGGCGGAGGCCGGCTGAGCACAATGGCCTGTGCCCTGAACTCCCCACAGCTCCAAAGCCCCGAGGCAGCCCTGTCCCCCTGCCTGGCTCAAGAAGGGTCCGGCCTCCTCCACTCTGCCAGTGGGGCTCCCGTACCACACAGCCATCCTCTCTCCTCCCTCTGTTCCTCTCTTCCCTTCCCCTCCCTGCCCGGGGGTACCCTGGGGCCTGTTTCCACTGCTCCTCCTCCTCCTCTCCTGGCGCTGCTGCCCATCTGGCTGTCGGGAGGGCCCTACAGGACCCCAGGGATTCCAAGCAGCTGAGGCCAGCACTGCAGGGGGGCAGGCTGGAGGGAGGGAAGGCTTAACCCTGCCGGTCCCGGCCCTCAGCATCTGGCTCGCGGTCCTGCACCAAATGGGTTGCCCTTTGCAGGAGTCTTGTTTAGAGACTGAGATCAAACCCTACATGAGGGAGCAGAGGGGCTGGTGTTGAGCAGTCACTGGCTGGACTAGGAAGGTAGACGGATGCCCTGAGTCACCAGAGCCAAGCCTCATCTTGAAGCACGGTGTGATGGGGGAACATAGGCAGGCTGGATGAGGAAGCAGGGGCCCAGGGTCTCTGAGGAATGTCCACTTGGGCTGTCTCCTCCCAAAGTGGTCTCCAGGCATTTCCAAAGTAGGAGAGGAATCTGGAGAGACCAAGTTAAGGGCAGGTTCTTCCTCCTGGATGTATAGGCCCAAGAGGGGGATTTCTGCCCTCCAGTTCCCACGACCAAGGTTGGAGAAGGCAGCCTGGGGGAGGCATTGAGAGACATTTCTTAGACTCCAAAGTGTTCAAACTTCTGAGGCCCCTCCTATTTCTGCCGAGAGAACAGAGAACCTGCCAAAGCCCTCTTGGAGACCATCTGGTCTAATCCTCCACTGATCGGATGTGGTGACTGAATCAGAACAGGGGAAAGACTTGCCCAAGTTCATCCAACAACTTAACCACAGCAACTGGAGTAGGCCCATTCTCTCAAATCCTCTTTTCTGCCGCTCCATGCAAACGGCATATAGTGCCTCCCAATGACTCCTAGCCCACATCAAAGACAGCCCCTGAATTTCTTTTTATCCAGGTGCACACTCAGGCTATTTCTTGGCCATGTGGACTTCAGAGATGCGTGACAGAAGCCACACATGACAGGACGGGCAGGAAATTTATCTCTCCCATGTTTGCACAAGCTCTGTTCAGCAGAAAGGCAAACTTCCATTCTACCGACCAGGAGATTAAGGCCCAGGGCTGTGCCAAGAGGGGAAAGGCTGAAGCTCCATCTTCTTTGTGCTCAGGCCCAATGAAGGAAGATGAACCTGAATTAGAGTGGTTCAGCCTCTCCCCACAGGAGGGTGGGATTCAGCATATCCCCCTAGAAGGCCCACCAACAAAGAGAAAGTCTCTGTACTGCTTTGGAGACTAGCAGCCCAGGTGTCCTGGGCAGAGGCTGGAGTGGACAGGAGTCAGGGGCTCATTAAAGCCTAGATAAGAAACCAGGATGCTGGATCCAAAGCAAAAAGAAACGGCCAGAGTGGTGCTGACACCTCTGCCCTGTTATGCCTGCCAGGACCCCACTCACCAGGCCTGAGTCCCCAGAGGCCTCCTTCCTACTCCCTATTTCATTCCCTTGCTCAGAGGCAGGTCTGCGGCTTGGCTGGGAGCTCCAGGGACTGAGGGAGCGAGCCCAGCAGCTGTGGGACAGACCACATAGCTAAAACCCGGCGGGCCATAGGGCCCCGCGGAGGAGGCCCCAGCAGGCGGACCAGGCTGCCCGAAAAACCTCCCGAAGCTCCCAGCCTGTTGCTTATTCATTCAGAGTGGGAAAGCGCCAGCCCAGCGCGGCCAGCCACAGCCGGGCTGGCCATGTAAGGCCCCCAGGCGGCCCTGCCTGCCCGGTGCCCTACAGAGAGCCTCGTGCAGCCCTGGGCACCGCCCCTGCCCTGCCCTGACCCCCTTGGCCTCGAAATGCTGTCATCGGAGGAGCCGTCCCGCTCGGGACAAGGCCAGGATGGACAAAGCTAGAGCTGGGGCGGGCAAGCAGCCGTCCTGTCCTCGAGGCCGTGGGAAGAGAAGCACGCACGGGGGACCACTCCTGAGAGCCTCTCGGTCAACCGGGCCTCCGCAGAGGGGCCACCATGGCTCTGGCCCTAACCGGCTGGCAGCTGGTGTGGGGCGCCTGCGTCTGCGTCCTGGTGCGCGGGCAGCAGGCGCCGCCAGGGCAGGGCTCGGACCCGGGACGCTGGCGGCAGCTGATCCAGTGGGAGAATAACGGGCAGGTGTACAGCCTGCTCAACTCAGGCGCGGAGTACGTGCCGCCGGGGCCTCAGGGCTCCGAGGCTAATTCCCGGGTGCTGCTGGCGGGCGCGCCCCAGGCCCCTCCGCGGCGCAGCCAGGGGGGCCTCCGGCGTCGGCAGGCCCCGTCCCTGCCCCTGCCGGGACGCGTCGCCTCGGACACCGTGCGCGGTCAAGCGCGGCACCCCTTCGGCTTCGGCCAGGTGCCCGACAACTGGCGCGAGGTGGCCGTCGGGGACAGCACGGGCATGGCCCGGGCCCGCACCTCCGTCTCCCAGCAACGGCACGGGGGCTCCGCCTCCTCGGTCTTGGCCTCGGCCTCTGCCTTCGCCAGCACCTACCGCCAGCCGTCCTCCTTCCCGCAGCAGCAGTTCCCCTACCCGCAGGCGCCCTTCGTCAGCCAGTACGAGACGTACGACCCCGCGACGCGGACCTACGACCAGGGCTACGTGTACTACCGCAGCGCGGGCGGCGGCCTGGGCGCGGCGGCCGTGGCCTCGGCGGGGGTCGTCTACCCCTTCCAGCCGCGGGCGCGCTACGAGGAGTACGGAGGTGGCGGCGGCGAGGAGCAGCCCGAGTACCCGCCGCAGGGCTTCTATCCCGCCGCCCCGGAGAGGCCGTACGCGCCGCAGCCCGCCGACGGCCTGGACCGGCGCTACTCGCACAGCCTGTACCACGAGGGCACCGCGGGCCTCGAGCCGGCCTACCCCGACCCGGGCCCCGACGCCGCGCAGCCCAACGGCGGCGGGGGCGGCGGCACGTACGGCGGCGGCGGCGGCGACCCCCGCTTCGGCTGGTACCCACCCTACGGCAACATGCCGCCCGAGGCCTACAGCCCGCCGCGGGCCGTGGAGCCGCAGCCCCCCTTCCGCGTGCTGGAGCCTCCCTACCTGCCGGTGCGCAGCTCCGACGCGCCCCCGCCGGGCTCCGAGCGCAACGGCGCGCAGCAGGGCCGCCTGAGCGTGGGCAGCGTGTACCGGCCCAACCAGAACGGTCGAGGTGAGTCCTTCCCGGCTCCCGGCGCTTCGTCCACCCTTTACAGAAGGCCTCCCCCGCCTGCTAAGTCAGGACCCCCACCCTGGCCCCCAACGGCAGCCCCAGTGCTTCCCAGGCCTTCGCCACCGTCCACACATCCCCATGGCGCCAGAATTTGGCCAGGCAGGCCAAGGCTCTGACCTGGGGGATAGGGGCTGGAGGGGCTGGACAGGCTTTGGAAAGAGACGCTTGGGTCATCTGAGGACACGTAAAGGAGCCCCTCTCCCTACCTCTCCCTCGTTCCCACTGGGGCACGTCCTCCCCTCTTGGAGGTGCCTCTCTGCCAGCCTCACAGGGTGACACACGGAGCATCCGGGTCAGAAAGGCCTCGGGGACACCTCCGGAGGTGTGACAAGTTCCCGATCACTGGGCATAGGTGGGCTTGGCGTAAATGAACAGGAGGTTAGAAGAGAGGGTCTGGCCTGACACGAGAGCAGATTGGACCTCCCAGGTTTCCTTCGAGGGACACTGCCAGGCCTGGACTAGAGAGGCAAGTGAGGCACTGGCCTGGGCGCCAGAAAACTTAGTAATCTACTTAAGTAATATTTCAGTGCATTTTTAGATCAAAAATCATGCCAAAAAAAAGATGAACAAAATATCAAATGTTGAAATAGAATGAGTAATGGTGCCATGCCAAACTGTATTCAAGCCAGGGAAAAACTGAAAATTAGCAATAGCAATCTGTCTTTATTTGAAATTTTGATATTTGCTTCATCAGATTTCTTTTTTTGCAGTACTGCTGATTTTTTAAAATATTGCCTCAAATATTACTTCCCTTAGTTACTGAGATTTTAGATGCCCTCTTAAGTTTTACACCCAGGCTGGGAAGAATCCCTGGAGGCAGTTGTGGACAGGGATGGTAGGGGGAGGTTGAAGATATGACCTAGTCTTGGAAAAGCTGTCTGCACAGTGGAAGGGGCGGCCTTCCTTCTTCAGATGAGCAGCTCCACACATGCTGTTCTAAGGCAGGCTACCTTGGCGAGGGCCCACGAGTGGTCTGGCCAGGGCTGAATGGCCATTGACCTAACCTCTGCCCTCCTAGAATTCCCTTTCCTGCTTCTGTCTCTGCAAGTCCACAGTCAGCTTTGGTCAAGGTTTTCCATTCAGACCCAATGTGTGTGCGTTCCACGTCAGCCTTGCCTCTTTCCGGTTGCAATTAATATTCCTGAATCTTCACTCCTGCTTCTTTGCTCCACACCAGGGTGGCTGTGCCAGGCCCACCAGGTGAGGGCTAAGCACTGAGGGGCTCAGGGGCACAGATACTGCACCTCCAGCCTTTGTTCCTCAGCCTCTGTCCACATGGGGATGCATCCCTGTCTCCAGCCATACTGACCTTGGGTGAGAGGCTGCTGCTGGGTTGCAGGGGTGGGGACTCCTGTCTCTCTGTGGGCTGCTGGAGCCCAAGGCTAGGGGAGGGAAGTGTCCCCAATGGTAGTACTCGCTCCCTCACATTCAGGGGCTTCCCAGTTGGTACTAGTGGTAAAGAACCTGCCTGCCAACGCAGTAGATGTAAGAGATGCGGGTTCAATCCTTGGGTCGGGAAGGTCCCCTGGAGGAGGGCATGGCAACCCACTCCAGTATTCTTGCCTGGAGAATCCCATGGACACAGAGCCTGGTGGGCTACAGCCCATAGCATCGCAGAGTCAGACACGACTAAAGCGACTTAGCTCCAGCTCTCCCTCACATTCAAAGCATAGCCTTCAACTTGGAATGCTGAATCTCACTTTGAGAACCTGCAGGAGCTCAAGACAGGAGCTAGAGGGAGGGCCCTTCTATGATGTGATGAAGGATTTCGCGGTCTCACCTGCATCTGATCCTCAGCAGGACTCACAGCAGCCCTGCAGGGGTGTGTGGTACCACTCTGCATCAGCCCCTGCTAGAGCTCCGTGAAGGAGAGCACATTTTACCTATAGGCTAAACTGTTGTGGTGAATTTTCTTCGAATGCAAGACCGCGGAGTGGGGCTCAGCCAGAAGCGCTCCACCTCTGGGCGGAGGAGAACACCCAGGCCTCAAATAGCAGTACTGGCAGAGCCAGGCCTTGGACTCAACGTCTGTGCCCCGAGCCAGTGGGTTTTTCTAAGGCCCTTCTGTGGCCTGTCAGGTCTTAAGGTTCAGAGGGAGACTGACCAGGGCAAAGCCGTGTCTGGAGTAGAGGTGCTTGGTGCTCTGGAGGGCCTCTGGCCATTGCCCCTGAGCCCCAGTGTTCATTTGAGATTAAAGACATTTCTCCCCTGAAGAAGATGCCAAGCTGAATCCAGGCCCTGCCCTGAGGAAGGCATAGATGAGGGGGCATCTCAGGGCTGTGATCGGGCAGGCACTGGGCAGGTGGGGAGAGGGTGGTGGTGTAGGGGAGCCAGAGGAGGGGCCTCCCCAGTCAGGGACTAGGAAACAGGGAGGACTTCTAGGAGGAGTAGGTGCCCCAGTATTGCTGCAAGCTGTCAGCACCCTCCAGGTGCCCCTTCAGTAGTCCTGGAGGGGATGGTGTGTGGGTGGGGAACGCAGGCTAAATCCGGGCCCACAGAGAGGCCAGAGAGGGAGCAGTACCTTCTCCCCCCATCATTTGTTCCCCTTCCCACCCTGCTAGGCTGGGACCGTGGAAAATCCCGGCTCGGGGAAGGCCAAGCTTTGTGCTTGAGATCAGACCCCCAGGCCTGGTGTGGGAGTCCAGGGCGGATTCTCTGAGGCTGACCTCATTCCTCCTGGCCGCACACCCAGGGGTCTGAGGCCGGGCGCTGGCAGCCCGCGCGTGTACGGGCGTGGACATGTCTTCACAATACCAAACACATGTGCGCACCACCCACGGCCTCCACGTTTGGGCGGTTTCCAAGCGCCTGTCCGGAGCCTGGTTTCTTCCTCGGGTGCCTGTACCCGCTTCCCTCCCACCCTGGAGAGGGGGACCCAAGGGTTCCTGCGATACCGTTGTCTCTGAAGTGTGTAACTGGATGGAAGGCAAGGAAAAGGGCCCAGATCACATACCTGGCCTGACTGTCCCAGCAAATCCAGGCAGAGGCCTGGGGGTGGGGGTGCCTGCTTCCCAGGCCCCGCTGCGACCCCTGAGCTGTGCCCCTCCCTGTCCCATGGCCAGGCTCTCTCCTCCTGGCCTCCTTGTCCCTGTTCCTGCCTCCCCACAGCCTCAGCTCCTCTGATCTGGTGATATTTGGGCAGGCCCTGGAAAACCATGCCTCTTCTCCCAGGGCTCCGCCTTACACCCCGGCCTGTTTCACTGGTTCTGGCCACCCTGTGAAAATAAGGTGGAACAGCCGCCCTGGGAGGACAGCCAGTTGGAGGGCATCCTCCCAGGGCACCTCTGATGGCTGTGCCAGCCGTGCCTGACACAGTTCTTCCAGCCCTATCTCACACAGCCAGTTAGAGCTATGACTGCCCCCTCCCTGGTTTCTTTCAGTCCATCCTACATGTGAGGAAGATACACCCTTGCATTGCTGACCACATTACTCTCCTGCTCAACGAGGTTCTGGGGCTCCCAAGGCCTTCAGGACAAAATCGCAAATGCCTTAGCCTATTGCTCCAGAACCTAAGGCACCTCCTCCCATCCCCTGCTTCTCCCTCTCTCAGGCCTCCACAGCCCCCGGGGACAGTGCAGGCCTAGGCGTTTCTAGGGTCCTCTCCTCTCCATCCAGCCTCCTGCACCCAAGAGTCCAGACAGGACCCTTTAGTCCCTGAGAGCGGCCTAGGCTCCCTGCTGCCTGCCCTTCTCCCCACCAGGACCTGCCTTCCTGACTCAGGTCACGCACCCACCTCCACAAGGCTTGAAGGAGATGCAAGGGCAGACAGAGCAGGCCTCCACCCAGCCAACATCCAGAGTCGGAGCCCCCAGGCAGGAATGATGATCACAACTCCAACCATTTGCAGAGGAGCACCCGCTGAGCTTAGTGGCCTCGATGTGCAATTTCATTCACCCCACAGCCTCCTAGAGAGGTGGGGATTACAGGCCAGTGGTACAGATGAGAAAATTGAGACCCGGGGAGGTCTCACAGCTGGACGCGGCAGAGCCAAGACTTCACACTGAGCCTGTCATGTCTTCATGATACTGAGGGGACCCCACCCTCAAGCCACCTGTGAGCCAGGCCCCAGTTACCCCAGCCACCTCCAGGGGGAATAATTCTGCTAGCATATGTTGGACACTTTGTATTTATACATCATCTTTCTTTATTCCCAAAGCAACCCCACCAGCCAGATGCTGATAATCCATCTCATTTCACAGATAAGGTGGCGGGTTCACTTGCTGATTGTCACATGACATGTTAGTAGTGAAACCAGAATTTGGGTCTGTATGACTCCCCACCCTGCGTTCTTAACCCCCATGCATTATTTTTTTCCTAAATGTTCATGTATGGAGGCTAACCTCTCACTTCCATTTGGTCATTTAGCAGATACTTGCCTCCTGCTGTGTTCTGGGCAGTGAGCACTGGTTGTGACAAAGTGAGATGAAACAAAATGTGCACAGATTTAGAAGCAAAGAATACCTTCCCAGTGTGTTGTTAGCACGAAGCCCTATCATTTCCACTCCAGACTCCAGAATATTTAACCAGCACACAGACAGCACCTGACACTGTTCTTGGAAATTTACAGTTAGAGTCGTTTAATCCTCATAACGGGCTTCCCAGGTGACACTTTCTTCCCAGTAAAGAATCCACCTGCCAATGCAGGAGACCTAAGAGACGTGGGTTCCATCCCTGGGTCAGGAAGATCCCCTGGCGTAGGAAATGGCAACTCACTCCAGTATTTTCGCCTGGAGAATTCCATGGACAGAGGAGGTTGGCGGGCTACAGTCCACGGGGTTGCAAAGAGTAGGACACGGCTAAGCACACATACAATCCTCATAACAACCCTTGTTGTTACTATTACTCCCATTTTGCAGATGAGGAAACTGAGGCCCTCAGAGGTTAAGGAGCTTGCCCATGATTGCTTTAACTGGTGACTGGTGGAGGCAGAATCACAGCTCAGCACTCCTTCCTTCCCTGTAGTTGTCCCAAGTTGCTCCTTTAGAAAGAAATGGAGTTTCAGGCCGAGGAAGTTGGGGTAAAGGGTCAGACAGCTATGGAGACAGGGGGGCCTGGGTCCTCTTGCTGCTCCCCTGTTTGGCAATCAGAGGTCACTGGTGTCGGAACAAACAAGTTGTGTCGGGGACAGCCTCCTTGCAGGCAGACTTCCTGTCTCCTCTCATATCTGCCAGTTGAGGGCCACATCCTCTCCCCCTGCTCTCAAACTGGACTATCCCTGCAGAAAGAGACAGCATTTTAAAAAATTATAATTGCAACTGATATTACTGAACCCTTAATGTGTAACAAGGGCTTCCCTGGTGGCTAGGACAATAAAGAGTCCTCCTGCAATGCAGGAGACCCAGGTTCGATCCCTTGGTCGGGAAGATCCCCTGGAGGAGGGCATGGCAATCCAGTCCAGTATTCTTGCCTGGAGAATCCCATGCACAGAGGAGCCTGGCAGGCTACAGTCCATGGGGTCACAAAAGAGTCAGACATGAATGAAGCGACTGAGTGCGCACAGTATGCCATGCCCCAGACACTATGCCAAGCATTTTATTGTTGTTTCCTCCTTTAGTCCTCCGGGCAAGCTTGTGAGGTATCATCACCCCCATTTTACAGAGGAGGCAGCTGAAGCTAGAGAAGTTCGGTAACTCATCCAGGGGCCCAGAATTCATCAGCAGCCAAGCTCAGATCCAGGCTGGCTCCCCTCACCAAGCCTCAACCTCCCCTTCTGCTCCTGCCCCTCAAGGAAGGGTATGTCTCCACCTTCATTGTTTCTCTCAGATCTAAAACCCGTTAAGACACAAAAAGTTGGATTTTTTTGCCTTGAGTTCACAGGCCCCACAGAGCGTGTTGGGGTGGTGGCCCAGCAAGGTGCTTCAGACTTTATAGGTACCAGTCTACTGCCGCACTTGGTTGGGGCTGGGGGACAGGGGGCTGTTCTGGCCTTTCGCCCCCCTCTCCTCCTCTCTCCCACTTTAGGTGCCCCCATCTCAATGCCCCCTCCGAAGGGGCATTTCACCTCCGAAGGGGCACTTCTCCCCAGTAGTCCCAGCCCAAGTCCACGCAACTCCTGTCCAAGCCAAGAACACATGGAAAACTCCCCGGGGCAGTGGCTGGAAAGGCAGGAGAGGACGGGCGGGGGAGGAGCCGCGGGTCGGCCCCAGCAGCCCACACCTGCTTCCAATTTTGTGCCCGGCATTCCTGCGGAGCAGCAGCCCGCTCGGGAGGGAGGGAGGCCGGGAGAGGCTGCTCCTGTCCCTCCCCTGCCTTGACCTAACAGACTCCTACCCACAGGCAGCTGGAGCCAGAGGGCCTTGCTGTCTGGATTCGGGAGTGCAGGGCCAGGCTGCACCTGGGCCCCTCTCCCCCTTACTGACGGGCACCCAGAAACCGGGCATCTCGGCATCACCTGAAAACGGAGCAAGAGCGTCAGGACACCAGAGCAGGAAGGTGCTCAGGGGGGGAAGGCAAGGCCTGAGGAACGTCAGCCACCCGAGTTTCAGGGGACAAGCCGCCCTTCCTCCCTGTCGTGGGCCGACAGGAACCATGGTTTTCCAGCCCCAAAGCTAATCCTTTCTGAAAAGAAAGGGCTTTTGGAGTCAGTCCCAGCCTCTACGTGATAATGAAGGCTGTGCTCCCATAGGCAGTGCCAGCAGACCCTTTGTGGGATGCCGGTGTTTGTCCTCAGGCTCGCCGAGGGCGTGCAGGTGCCAGGCCCCGAGCTGGGGTACAGGGAATTAAAGGGCATGCTGAACCCATCCCTGTTCTTGCTGGGGCCTGAGCCCCGGCAGGCAGGATGCCATGGTCCAGGTCTACTTCCTTCTCTTGCCAACTCGCCAGCTCTCAGAACACGCTGTGCACAGACCTGGGCTACAGCGGGGTGGCGGCAGACCGGTGGTGGAAGAGGGAAGAGGGAGGGGCACCGGGGCAGTGGCAGAGGAGGGATAACAAGGTAGGCCTTGGGACCTTAAGACTGTACCCGCATGAAGGGTATGTGTGTGTGTGTGCCTGCATAGCAAGGAATTCCAGGGCAAGGGCACTATGGGGTCAGAGATCAGTGGCAGAAAAGGTCAGTTGTGCTAGGAGCTGCCTCCTGCTCCTTAGGGTTAAGAAATCTGGAAGGCCAGGTTAAGGCCAGATTACAGAAGGCTGGCTGAGGAGAGCAGATACCATCTCATGAGGAAATGCAGCCATTCAGCAAATAGTTCATGGAGTGCCTTTCTCTGTGCTGCTCTAGCGCTGGGTATTCATGAGTTTAAGAAAAGAGACAAAAGCCCTGTCCTTGTAGATCTTGTATCTTCATGGGTAAACATGATATGTAAATAATAGAAGGTGGTAAGTACTGTGGAGAAAGCAGAGAGAAGTCAGGGAGCTCTGAAGTGTTGGGAGAGCTTGCAAAGGTGTCAGAGTGGGCTTCATGAAGGTGACGTTTGAGCAGAGACTTAAAGGAGTCAAGTAAGTGAGCCATGCAGCCATCTGCCACTACAGCATTCCAGACCGAAGAGCCAACCAGTGCAAAGGCCCTGAGGTAGGAACTCCCTGAGCTTTCAGGTGTGTTCCAGCGTGGTTGGAGCAGCATGGCATGGGTGTGGGGGCCTTACAGGAGACAGGCCAGAGAGGTAATGGCGTCCAGACCGTGGAGGTCCTGTAGGCTACTGTGAGGACTTTGACGGTCCACTCATGGGGGAGCCACTACAGTGACATTTAAGAGGGTCTCTCTCTGCTGTGCTGGGAATGGACTGTGTGGAGGCAGGCAGGGGGAGTCTGAGAGGAGGCCGGTACAGAGATCGAGGCTGAGATATCCGAAGCCAGGCCAGGGGGATAACAACGAGGTGGGGAGCAGTCAGTTTCAGGATATATTTTGGAGACAGAGCTGATGAGCTTTTTCTGATGAATTGGATGTGGGGTGTAAGAGAAAGAGAGGTGTCAGGCATGATAGGGAAAGGGCTATGTCCTGTGTGGCTGAAAGGGTAAAGTCACCATACGCTGAGATGCGCAGTTTTGTAAGAAAGATAAAAAGTTCAGGTCACTGAGAAGGGTCTGAGGGGCAGCAAGGGAACCCAGGAGACCACGGGATCTGCAGAGCCTCCTAGAGGTGGGGGCAGGGCACTAGGCAGGGCCTGCAAGAGGGGGCCCGTGGGTGGGGTGGGTGGGCGTGCTCACACTGGGAAGAGTGAGTGATCGAGGGGTGTGAGGAGGTGGCAGGAGGCAGAAGGTAGCTCACCTCCCCTGGCGGCCTCCTCCAGCTCCGCCCCAGCTGCTTCTGGGTAGTTTGCTCAATTGAACAAACACACTTGCCCTCCTCTGAGTCTGGAACTGTCACCCAGAGTAGCGAGGCCATCGCTGCCCTTGGACTGCCTCTCCCAGCCTGGTGGGGGCAGCAGATGGGAGCTGGAAAAAGGAGGAAGGAGGGGCACTGGGCAGGGCAGAGGAGGGCTAGCAAGATCAGCTTTGGGGCCTCAGGACTGTACCCCGTATAAGGGTGTGTGTGTGTGTCTGTGTAGCGAGAATTCCAGGGCAAAGGCGCTATGGGGTCAGAGGTCAGGGGCAGAAAAGGTCAGCTGTGCTAGGAGCTGCCTCCTGATCCTTAGGATTGAGAGCTCTGGAAGGCCAGGTTAAGGTCAGACCACAGAATGCCTTGGCCACCACCCTGAGAAATGTGACCTTGTTTCTGTAGGTGATGGGGAGCCATGGAAGGTTCTGGGCTAGGCTCAGTGACTATCCTAGCTCCTTTGCCTGGACTGTATTGCCCTTCGTGGTGGGCCAAGTGGATCCTGCAGAACCTTGCCTGCCTGCTGGTCACCCAGGTGTGGCGCTGACAGTTTAATGTCCTTATTATTAGACGCTCATTTCCTAGGACCCAGAGCTGCCAGCTCCCACCCCGGAGGCTCTCCCGGCCCATCCTTATTCCAGGCCATGCTCTCTGAGCTTCCTGCTCTCCCCACTGAGGGGCTGCTCTGGAGTCGGGCCGCTCGGGCCAAAACATCCCTCTCTCTACATATTTCACAACCCACTGACCGGTTCCTGCTGGACATTGTTTATGCTCCAGCCCCAGGCTGGAGAGATTAGGGCTCTTTGGCATTCCATTTGCCTTCAGCTGCTTCGTGTGAGCAGGAGGCTGGGGAGAAGGATTTCAAAGGAGACGAGGTTTATGGAACTCACAGGAAAGAGGAAGCCAAGAGGAAAACAGGTGAGGTGTAGGCACGCGGGGGGAATGTAACCTCAGACCCTCCGCTCTGGGCAGCCGCCAGGAACCGCTGAGCAGGAGGGAACAGATTCCTCCTAAAGCAGGAAGGATTTAGGTCAGACGGTGGGAGAATTTCCTGGCAGCTAGAGTATCGTCTGCAGAGGTTGTAAGAGGTCCTGGGCTCTTGCCCAAAGCTGGGGAATGGCCTGAATAGCTCCTGAAAAATATTTTAATCTCAAAGTGTTTATGGAGCCATCAAACCTGCTCTCAAGGGATGGTTACTGTAATCTCCCCGTCATCCACGTGGGAAAACTGAGCCTAAAGAAGGGGCAGGACCTGGAACATGAGGCGCGGGGCGAGATGGCAGATATCGCCTGCTAGACTCTCTCCCACCAGAAGGCCCCAGCTGAGTCCTGCCAGGGAGCAGGAAGACAGTCCTCAGCCTTCCACAGGCTGGTGTGGGGGCCAGCCGGCAGCTCCAGGTCCAGCCCGGGGGAGGCGGGAGGACATCAGACCCCCAGGAGGCAGTGTGCAGGGGCTCTGGGTCCCACGGAGAGGAAGCCCAGAGGCAGAGCGGGAATGCTGAGTGCTGGCGCTTGGCCCTCCGCTCTGTGTCCTCCCAGCCCTGGAGCGTCCAACGGGGCCCCCAAGGCTGAGGGACTTCCTCCAGACCAGAGGCTGCCTGCAGAATGGCCTTGGGACCCGGTTCACTCGCACCCAGCCCCTCCCCAGCCGAGCAGCCTAGCTTTGGTCATCCCCAGGGCCCTCGCCCTCTGACTCAGTGTCCTCCCAACCCTAGTGCAGCCTGAACCCCTGTAGCCAGCACACTGTCTCTGGGGAAGCGTGTTCACAGAGGGTCAGCCCCAGGCTCCCGGGCCTGAGTGAAGTGGAGCACAGTCAGTCTGTGTTAATGGAAGCAGTGAGGCATAGACAGGGGCCAGACCCACCCAGGGCCTCACAGAAGGCCTGTGACAGTAGGGTAAGAAGTCAGGCTCCTGCCTACCTCCTGGGCAAGGACGGCAGGACGCTGAAGGTGACCAGGCCTCCCTGGGTAGCCTGAGCAAGCCCATCGTCCAGCCTTTGAGGAGTCAACCCCATCCCCAGGAGACGGGCTAGGTTGGTCATGGAGGGTATAAACTGTGGAATCATAGTCACAATGACAACCAATGAACTCGACATATCTTAAAAGTTAATATTGACCGGAAGTCAAGAAACGGAATGAGACCCATGAGACAATATCATTCATACACCTCACGGATACATACCCACTTCCAATTTTATACAGAGGCACAGATGTTCAAAGACGTGTCTAAGGGTCAGGGTAAGGATGAAAGTTAAAAAAACTTAATTATGAGAATGGCCTTCCAGAAACCAGTGATAGTGGTTGCTCTGAAATGAGAATTCA
Source organism: Capricornis sumatraensis (assembly GCF_032405125.1). Lineage (NCBI taxonomy): Eukaryota > Metazoa > Chordata > Mammalia > Artiodactyla > Bovidae > Capricornis > Capricornis sumatraensis. The sequence continues at coordinate 41,899,166 of NC_091087.1, read as the reverse complement.
TTTCTCTGCATTTATAAAAGTTTATAAAAGTTCTCTGCATTTATAAAAACAAGTGTCTCCAGAAAAACTTCCCACTACACTACTTTATAATGTCTCCAGTGCAAGGTCCACAAGCTGGCTGACTCCATACATTCTGCATAAGAGATCCCAGCCCCGGCCCCCCCACACAAAATTACATCCCATGACTGATGGTTCTCCCTGCCTTCTGATGACCCGATGACCAGGATCTTCCTTTTAAAATGCACATTTCTTGGGATGGTGGGGAAGAGAGGTGAGCACAGGTCTTGTTGGAACTGAACTTTAACCAACATTGACCACTCTGTCTGGAGGGCCTGGATGTACCCCCACAGCCAGAGGTAACAAACCGGTACCCTGACCCCTACATCCACAAGTGCCCACTCAAGCCTTCCTTCAGCCCCCTTCCAGCATCACACAGCCCACCCACACACCCAGGCCCCTGTGGAGAGGCTGAGAGCCCAAGCCTGCAGGCCTGGCTGCTGATGGAATGCCTCCTGGGAGAGCAGCAGAGAAGGAGGCATTGTTCCTCCCTGGGAAAACATACCAGCTGCGGGAGGGGGCCTGCTGTTCCCAGAGACCTCAGTGGGGATTTTAAGGGGGGTTGAGGGGACCCAGCCTAGACTCTGTCTTTTCCTGTTGCTTCCCCCACGGCAGTGAAGGTGGGGAGTCACAGGACCCCCGTGCTGGTCAGAGATGCAGACCAAAGTACATAAAATAATGACCAGGGTGATTCCATTTAAGTTCTAGAAAAGGCATAACTGATCTAAAGTGATTAAAAAGCAGATCAGTGGTTACCTGGGGAGGAGGGAGGGGAGATTTACTGAGAAGGGCCAGGGAGGAACTTTCAGGAATGATGGAAACAGACCATAGCATGATTGTGGTGGCTCTAACACCCTGTGTACATTTGTCAAAGCTTGTCAAACTGTATGCCCAAAATCTGTGCATTTGACTCAGTGTAAATTATAACTTAAAAAAAATCATTTTTATGAAAAGAAGAAATGACATGTAAAGAAGGAGAGGTTGGGACCTGGAAGCTCGTCCTGGGGCTTCCTTGACTTGCTGTGTGACTGTGGGCAAATTCATTGCCATCTCTGAGCCTCCTTCCCTCCAGCACCACTGTGTGCGGTGGCTTCCTGAGGGAGGGTGAGGAGCACGCTCGTGGATGAGTGGAACAGTAACGTGTGAGGCCACCATCAGCAAAGAAGCTGGCCTGACAGATTGCTTAACAGTCAGCCTTGAAGCTCGCTGAGGGGGTGAGTGGGGCCTGAGCCCTGCCCTCAGGGAGTACAGACTGGAGGGGAGCAGACACGGGTGCATATGAGGAAATCTAGTAGTGAGGCAGAAGTGTGAGCAGCTTGGAATGTCACTGCCAATCAGAGAAGCCTTCCTGGAGCAGGAGGCACCCGCCTGAACCTGAGGTCCCTCTTTGGCTCAGCCTAGGACCAGGAGCAAGGTTCAGTGTGTGGCCAGGATCAGAATTCAGTATGTGATCAGAGTCAAGGCGCAGTCAGAGGCCAGGAGTGCACCAGCCCCGAGTACCCCCAGCCTCTTAGCTGGCTCTTCGAGGTTCCCTGGACTGAGAGGAAGGGTCGGGCCAGAAAGCTTTGTAGAGTCATCTGTACAGTGTTTATTGAAACCGGGCCTGGGGTGGGGGTGGCAGGCTGCCTGGTGCCAAATGTAGGTCTCATGCAGCTTCAGGCCCAGCTGACCCACCACCACATGTTGCTGAGGGAAAGGCTCTTTGATAATGGGAAGGGAACCATTCCTGGCCGTTCACCCCCCTCTCCCCAACCCACAAGCTTCTATGGACCAGAGAGTGAGAAACAGCTTGATTCGGAGGTGGCCCTTGCTTTCAGGGCCTGACGCTCCCTGGGGAAATGACCGCAAGCATTCCTAGGGGCTTGAGTAACGGGCCCGAGGCTGGCCAAGACAGCCCCCGTCAGCCAGGAGCCACCTCATCCTCGCCCACCCTTGTGCTCCGTGCTTCCTCTCCATTCCAAGCAGGTGAGATCACACTGGCTGCTCCTGCCTGAGGCCGGGCCCCAGGCAGGCAGGGGTAAGGTCTGGGAGCCCCAGAGATGTATTTGTGAGGGGTGACAGGCAGGCAGAAACCTCTGGGAAAGGCTCAGAAGCCAGCGTCCCCCTCTTCTGTCTTGTCTTCTGGACCTGCAAGTTGACGAGGGTTTTGGCAGCAAGAAGAGGCTAGAGGCCTGTCTATATAACTCAAGCCCCCTCACTGTGCCTGCCCCCCAAAAAACAGAGGGCTTGAAAGAAGCTAAAAAGAACTTACAGCTTCATTTTATCGTTTATTTGCCAAAAGCCCGGCAGCATGAGAGAGGAGGGGACGTGGAGACCTAGGTCCGTTCCCCTTTAAGCTGGTGGCTAAGCTGGGACGGAGCCCAGGGCTCTGGAGGCCCCCTGCCCACCTCCCACCCTACACCTTCCACACACCCAACATCAAGATCTTTCCTTCTTTATTCCGTGTGGCTAGGGTCTGGACACCTGAGTTCGGCTTCTGCTTAGTCCTAATAACTCACTGGGATGAGGTTATGTACGGGGGTGGGGGTGGGGAGCAGAATGGACATACCCTTGGCTGCAGCCTGACCGGAGGAACAAGTGATCCGGGGACTGGACCAGACTCCAGACTTCCCCTGGGCACTGGGCCCCAGGCCCTCCTCAGACTGGAGGCCAGAGGCTGCAGATGGGAAGGTGCGGTCCGCTCTGGGGGCCAATGGCAGGATGAAAGGAATCCTGAGCAAGGCGGGCTGGGCGCCCAGGAATCCTGCCCTGTCAGCAGCCTGCTCCAGGGATGTGTTTTCCTGTGAGCCCATCCCTTCCTGGCCACCCTCACTTCTGCCAACCGCCATTCACCTGGCTCTGCCCAGGAGCTTCTGGTACCCGCTGAGGGCTGGAAGCCTAGGGCTCGCTCTTGGCGGTTCACGAAGAATGCCAGCTGCAGGGGAGAGACGAGCAGAGAGTGCCCTGGGAAATAAGGATACCAGTGGGAGTGTCTGCACCAGGACGCTCACTCAGCCCTGCCCCCAGGCCCCTGTTCTTGCTCCGCCCCCTGTCAAGAGCACTCTCTTGTCTTCTCTGCTTCTCTGCTTCTCCAGATCCCCCCCAGTCTCCCAGGAGGCTCAGTGATCCCCACAGCACGGGGTTCCAGAGGTGAGCCCCTGCTCCCTGACCTCCCTGACCCCACACCTGAGCCTAGAGAGAATGGTTCATGTCACACACCTCGCTTACATACATATTGGGAGGCTTCCAGGAGGAGGTGACAGTGTAGAGAACTGAGGACGACCAAGGACATTTGGGGTTGGGGAGGTCTCTGGCCTTAAATTTAATCCCGACCCTCCTCAATGCCAAGCTATTGCTCCCTCCTCTTTCTCTTTCCCGCTCCTCACTCCAGGTCTCCCTGACTTGGTCCCAGACCCCAACTACGTGCAAGCGTCCACTTACGTCCAGAGAGCCCACCTGTACTCCCTGCGCTGTGCTGCGGAGGAAAAGTGCCTGGCCAGGTAAGGAGATGAAGTGTGGACAGTCGCTGGGAGTCACCCAGAACCTGCCTGCAGGCTGCACCACCCTGGCCTTCTCATTTGGTGGGCCTTGTCTGCCTCCAGGGTTTCAGGTGGGGAAGGGAATGGGGAGATCCAGCTTTTAGGTATACATCACCCTGCCAGGAACTTAATGACATTTCATCTTCACACCCGCTAATGATAAAGAACCTGCCTGCCAATGCAGGAGACATAAGAGATAAGGGTTCTGTCCCTGGGTGGGGAAGATCCCCTGGAGAAGGAAATGGCAACTTACTCCAATATTCTTGCCTGGAGAATCCCTTGGACAGAGGAGCCCAGTGGGCTACAGTCCATGGGGTTGCAGAGTCAGACACGACTGAGCAATTGAGCACGCAACTTCACACCAACCCCAAAGGGTCTGTGTTGCCCCATCAGTAACCGAGGAGCAGTGAGAGGAACTGAAACCCTCAGATCTGAGGGTTCTAGCTGCCGTCAGGACAGAGGGCAGGATTCTGGAGCCATCTCCACAGAGGACAGGTGGAGGCTGGCCAGAAGGGACCAAGGGCACAGGTGGCAGTGAGGCCTCCGTTGCGTGTTGCACCCGAGAGAGCGGAAGGTCACCAGTTTACTTGAACCCAGGAGGTGAGCACAGCCGACTCTCCATTACACCTGGGTGAATCTGCCTCTTGCAGAGCTTGCTTCTCGGTTTGATGGCAAATGTTCTGGTCAAATATGTATGCATTGAGGACATCTCCCGATGCTAAAACAACTAGTTAAAGATTACATTGACTTACTTCTTTTGTTTACATCCCTCTATGTTGAAAGCACCTATTATGAAAGCATAAGGTGCTATGTTGAAAGCACCTTAATTATTTGCTTTTTTAAAGCAGTTGAACTCTCCTTTCACTTTTGAGTATCTGGAAAGCACTTAGGGATCTCAGCATTTTCTCACTGATGGAACCTCTCATTCACTGCCACTCAGAGTAGCTGACCGTTATCTGTCTGTAAGAAGATGAGGGTGCTTGCAGTGACTGTCACTCGATTCACCACTTCCTTCATCGAGAAAGTCTTGCTTCAAAAAAAGAAGTATCAGCTGAACTAGTGTGATCGGTGATGTAGCTGATTTACATGTTGGTGGAAGTTCCTTATCTCCTTACAGACTGGCCACAGACAGTGTGAGAGCTGGCAGAGGTCCAGGGACCTCATGTGAGTCCCCTCAACGGGCTTGCCCACTCAGGTCTCGTACCTGGGAACAGAGCATCAGAGTACTGCTCTAACTGCAGCGCCTTCAGAGAACAGGAGCTCGGTCTCCATGGCTGTCCACTGAGGCTGAGTTTTGAAGTGTCTGAGTCAAAACCAAACTGTTATTCCATCTTCATGGAACATCCCGTGTGCCCACACCTGGGCCCCCAGGGGGGCTGGGGAGGAGGCAGCCGGGGCTCCGTTTGAGGGCTCTTTTGATCTAGCGGGAGAAGGTAGCCACTAACCCACACCCAAGCAACAGGGAGTGGAGGAGAGCTGAAAGTGGTGGTTGGCAGGCTGGAGCTGCACGAGGCCAGAGGAGGGGGCGGTTGGCAGGGGCTGAGGCGTCCACGGAGGCTGGGCGTGGGATACAGACCTAGAAAATGCAGCAGGACCAGCGCCCTGGAGCGGCAGGGCCCGTGGAGATGGCCGAAAGTGCGGCCGCAGACGGGTGCCAGCCCACAGACGGCAGGCGGGCCTCAGACGAAGGAAGGGATTCACTCCAAGCCTCACCGCGGGCTTGTGGCCAAGCTGGGCCTAGAACCCAGACCCTAATGGGTTCCCACGGTGTGCCGAGCCCAACAGAAGGGCAGGATTTAGCTGAACAGAGGGAAGGAGGATGTTCTGTTCCAGCGCAGACAGAGACAAATTCCAAGCCTCCCTCAGACAAGGCCAAGGGACTTACATCCTGGCAGACAGAAGCCTGCAGCGCCTGGTGTCCAGACATCTTCTCACAGAGAGCTAATCCCCATGGCTGGCCACCTCCTGCCTCTGGCCTCAGGGCCCAAGCTTTAATGATTGCTAGGGAAGTGCCCCTGAGGCTGGCCAAGACAGCTGTCCACAGTCAGCTGAAGGGGGGATGCCTGCAGTCAGCCCTTCTTCCTGCCTATGGGGGGTGTGGACATGTGTCCCCTCACTGCCGCCCCCCAATTTTCTCTCTTTTCCCTTCCCTCCCCACAAGGCCCATCTCAGTTGGCAACCAGGGGACAGCAAGTGAATTGTGAGCAGGCAGTTTGCAACCAGTGCTTCCCCAGCGAAACACGTCAGGTAGCCGGCCCTGAAGCCACACAAGCAGGGAGAGGTGGCCTACTCACACAGGCCCAGCTTGGGGTGTGTGTGGTATCAGGGCTTGTTGGAGGCAGTGCTGTTAGATCTCGCAGGCAGTCAAGATCCCTCTACGTGGGGCAATCCCAGCAGACTTCCTGGAGGAGGGGACCTGAGTTGCGGCTAAGAGGCTGGTTGGGTTCTGGGTCAAGTGAACAGAACAGACAAAAGGACAGATCAGTGAAAGAGTTAAGTCTGTTTGGGAAACTATTTGAAGCTAGAACCCAGGGTGTAGGGGGAGGGGGGAAGTCAGAATCTCTTGGACAAGGCTGTTTTTCAAAAAGCCCTCCAAAGATTTTGATATGCCCCCACGCTCCGTTGTGTCTTACTCTTTGTGACCCCTTAGACTGTAACCCACCAGGCTCCTCTGTCCATGGGATTCTCCAGGCAAGAATACTGGAGTGGGTAGCCATTCCCTTCTCCAGGGCATCTTCCCAACCCAGGGATCAAACCCAGGTCTCCAGTATTACAGGCAGATTCTTTACCATCTGAGCCACCACTCTCAGGGACTGTCCCCAACGGAGAGTCATAAGCAGGCATCAGGGATCCTCAGAGGGTCGTCATCAGGCCCTGCTGTAGAGCGTCCCCACCGGCAGCTTCCAGCCACACGGCAGAGGGGAGGGGGCGGCCAGCAGAGAGGAGTGGAGGCCTGAGCCTTGGCTGCAACGCAGGGGTCAGCTGTGAGAACCTTGAGGGACAAGACGGCCCGCGCGGGGTGTCTCTTGCTGGTACCTAAGCCCCCTCTGATCTCCCTACCTGTCCCCACAGCACAGCCTATGCCCCCGAGGCCACCGACTACGACGTGCGGGTGCTGCTGCGTTTCCCCCAGCGTGTGAAAAACCAGGGCACAGCGGACTTCCTCCCGAACCGGCCACGGCACGCCTGGGAGTGGCACAGCTGCCACCAGTGAGCGGCCGCCCCCTTCTGGGCCCGGACCCTGCGCCCCGCGAGCACCCTGGCAGGGGCGGAGCTGGGGGGAGGGCCCCGTGAGGTGTTTTCTGCCAAGAATCCATCACTGGGGCAAGGACTTTTCAGCGGAGCCTTAGCAAAAGCTGGGCTGGAAGATGGGACATAGAAAGATCGGTCTGGATAGCAGATGGAAGTGTCTAGAATGCAGGGCATCGCCCAAGGGAGGGCAGTTTAGGTAGGAGCCCAGGGAGGAGTGAGGGGCCCTGAGGCGGTGCCCTCCTGGGGTGCCTGGCTCGGTGGGGACACCAGAGATGCTGCCTGTGGGACACGGGCCCAGGAGCCCAGGCTGGTCAGGAGGCAGGGTCACCTGGGCCATCTCGGGAGGGGAGTGGGCAGGGCCGACTTCCTCTCCCGCCCCAGGCACTACCACAGCATGGACGAGTTCAGCCACTACGACCTGCTAGACGCAGCCACAGGCAAGAAGGTGGCCGAGGGCCACAAGGCCAGCTTCTGCCTGGAGGACAGCACCTGTGACTTCGGCAACCTCAAGCGCTATGCCTGCACCTCTCACACCCAGGTCAGGTCAGGTCGGGCTGGAGAAGCAGGGCCGGGCTCTGGAGGACGGGGCAGAGCTGCCTGGAGATGGGAGGCTGGGTCACCCTGAAGACGGGCTAGTGCCGAGGCTCCTGGCCACTCGGCTTCTCCAGAGTGCAGGTCTTCTCGCCAGTCCTGAGGCCACAACAGGGCTCCTCGGGGCCTACCCTGCACCTCCATTTCCAGGGGTGTCTGCTTATGGAAGGAAAAGGAACATTCCAAGGAAGTCCGGTTGGCTTAATGTTCCACTTGCCCAGCTGGGCCCCCAAATCCATCTTTCTGTCCAGAGAGTGTCCATCTATCCTGCCTCTCTCTCTCTGTCTATTCATCCATGCATCTCTCCCAGGCATCCCCCCACCTTCATTTCACCCCTCCTTCTGGCTAATTGCATCTCTTATTGCTCTGGTCCATCTGCCCAGTGAGTCTAGTACAGGGCAGAGCCATGCTGAGCAGCTCCTGGGGGGAGGGAGGGCAGGGTCAGGACAAAGCACAGAGGAAGGAGGCCCAGGCTGCTGAAGTGGGCATGGGGTGGCTCTCTGAGGAGTGCACAGCACCCCAACCTCTGCCCCTGTCCCCTCTCCTAGGGCCTGAGCCCAGGCTGCTATGACACGTACAACGCAGACATCGACTGCCAGTGGATTGACATCACCGATGTGCAGCCCGGGAACTACATCCTCAAGGTAGGGCCCCTGGAGGCACTCCTCCAGCCCGATGTCCTCACCCCTGACATAAGCTGCACATTCTGGTGTACACCCTCTGGGTGTTAGATCTCACAGGCAGTCACGAGCACTCTAAATGCGGCAATCACGGTAGACTTCCTGCAGGAGGGGACCTGAGGTGGGTCTAGGAGGCTGGGTGGATTCTAGGTCAAGTGAACAGAAATGAAGAAGTTAAGTCTGTTTGGGAAGCAGTATTTGAAGCTGGAACCCAGGGTGCAGGGGAAAGGGGAGGCCAGTATCTCCAGGCTAAGGCTCCTCCTTCACAGTCCTGTTGCTCTGCAACTAAAGATGTCCCCTGAGGTCTGCACTTCGCATCTGAAGGTCTTAGTCTCGGGCAGACACAGCCTCTTCCCATAAAAAACGCCAAGAAAGCTGCAGCCCAGGCGTGGTAATGCTGGAGGAGGGGTGACTCTCTTCCCAAGTGACAGAGGACTTGGAGAGCCATGTAGGCCATCCCCCTGTCTGTGGGCAGGGCCGGCACTGTGCCATCTGGGAGAGGACACTGCCCTTCCCTGAGACACAGCTCCTCACGGGACCCCTCGTAAAGCCAAGGGCTTTATCCCCTCTGGCCTGAACCCCTCCTCCACATCCGATCACCCCAATGTCCCCTGGTTGGGGGCACAAGTAGAAAAGGACATCAGGGGCATAGAACCCAGCGTGGTGCCTCCATGCAGGCTGGGCAGGGGCCAGGTCATCACAGCCTCACCTGGGGAAGCCAAATCTTAGCCTCTTTCTTGCAGGTGCAAAGCCAGGGTAGGGCTCACTCTACTGGGCTCCTTGGGCTCTTCTCTACTCTGGAGTAAAAGAAGAGCAGAGAAGGTAGGCCTGGAAAGCAGCTTTAATCTGCACAAAGATGGGCTGCTAGGCAGCTGCGTTCAGAACCCAGCAACCCAGAAGCTGTTGGTTGCAGCCCTGTCCTGAGCACCTCTCACTGGGCTTGGTGAGGCCTCTGCTCAGCCTTACCTAGAGGCCAGCATTGTTCAGGGTATCTTTTTTCTTCCCTCATTCATCCACTCAACAAACTCACACAAAAGCCCTTCTGAGTTCTAGGTTCCAAGGATTCAAGACCTGTAATGCCCAGTTCCTGCCTCTAAGAAATGTAACTTAAAGATGACATCACTGCATCTCTTCTTAAATGCTCTGCAGTGAAGGCTGGGTGTGGCCTAACCCAATGAAGCCCTCCCCTGTCAGTCCAACATTTTAAAGACTTCCTCGTGTCCCAACAGCTCCTCTTCAGCCAGGTTATGCTTGGGTCATCATCTCAGTTGAGTGTCAGCTACCTGGGGCTCCTGGCCAGGAGATGCCACCTGGCATCAGATAGGCCATCAGCGGATCATCTAGATGGGCATGCGTGGTGAAAGGCTGCGGGCTTCATAGTCAGGGAGACCAGGCATGGGATCCCTGCCCAGCCCCTCACTCACTGCTGGGTTCCCTGGGGCAGTGGCTCTGAACGCCCTGTGCCGGGCCCCCTGTCCTGAGCTCTGACTGAGGAAGCCTCCTGTCTTCCCAGAAGGGTGATCTGATGATGCTCTGTTTGCCTGTGAGCTGGCTTCCCCTTCCTCTCTCTGTGTCTCGGCCTCTTCTCCCGTCTCTGCATCAGTGCGTCTCTTGCTCCGGCATGGTGTCTCCATCTCCTCGTCTCCCTCTCTCGGGTCCCCTCTGTGTCTCCCCGTCTGCCTCTCCACCTTCCTTGGCGACCAAGTGAAGCACAGCCGCCTGATCAGATCCCTTTCCATCTGTTCCCTTCCTTCTTCAGGTGCATGTGAACCCAAAGTACATCGTTTTGGAGTCTGACTTCACCAACAATGTAGTGAGATGCAACATCCACTATACAGGTCGCTACGTTTCTACAACAAACTGCAAAATTGTCCAGTAAGTGTTCGGCCACCCCGCTCCCTGCCCCAGCCCCTCTCCTACTCGAGGAGCAAGCAGGGCCTGCTCCTGAAACACGGAGGATACCTGCCTGTGGGTCACCTTGATGGCCACGCACGGCTGCAGCTGGACCAGCCCACAGGCTGGGCAGGAGGAGGCTCGTCTGTGCCCACCCCAAGCCCAGTGCTCAGGGTGGGAGTGGCGCTCGGGCTGCAGGCGCTGATCTGGGGCGTGGCCCCCCAGCTCTCAACTGGAGACTGGCAGGGGCCATCGAGGAGGTGCAGGGTTCTGCAGGCCTTGCTCTGTGACCCCCCTCACTCTGACCTCAGGCAGCTCACCTCACCTCTCTTTTCTCTTCAGCACTTCCCACGCAGGCTTGTGAGGCGGATTGAAAGGCCTGACAGCTGTCTCTGCCTGTTCCAGAACCCTTACACTGGTGCTCAGTGAATGGCAGCTGTGTGAGCCTTAGGGTCCCTGTAAGGTGGATTGAATGAAGCAGTCCCAGATTAGAAGGGATTCTGGCTAGAGTCACTTCTAATTGGTCATCAGCCCCTGGGCCCCCTTGTGGAGGGAGCTGATAAACTCTGCGCCCGGGCCTTTGGCACATGGCTCCTCAGCTGCCCGGGCTGGCTGTCCTCAGCCTCTCTCCTGATTCCTCACGTGAAGTACTTTGCGGAGGGACTGCCTGCTTACAAACTCATTAAGAAATGCAGTTGCAGTCTGTGTGAATTTTAAATGCTAGATCAGGTCAAAGCAACTCTCTTCCATTTAAAAAATAAAGAAAAAAAGGATAGTCTTCTAGAGCTGTAGTCCATCAGCTAGGGGACAACTGGCAGGGATTCTAAGGCCCAGAGAAGCATTTTTCCCCAAACATGCCTGCTTATTAATGGTTCACAGATATGAGAGGCTTAGCCTGTCACCAGGGTCAGGGCTCAGAGTGTGACTAGGATTAGGGCTCAGTGTGTGACCAGGATTAAGGCTCAGCATGTGACCAGGGTCAGGGCTTGGTATGTGAGTGCTCCGTGTGTGTTTACAGATAGCCCATTCACCCTTGGCTGCTGCCACTAAGCTAACTGTTCACAGCCCCCCACCACACTGGGAACAGTAGCCTCTGGTTCAGTTCAGAGATTCTGTTCCTCATTAGTGGGATTAGATCAGAATTATCCAGGTCATGGAGTGACCTGGGAACGACTGACTCCTGCCCCATCCCTGGCAACCTAGCCCTTTGGCAGGCCTGGGTTTCCAGCACCTTCTTGCTCCTCAGGGCTTGTCTCTTTCAGCCATTAAAAGTCCAGGGGTCACCTGAACAGTAGAAGTTTTCTGGGAAGCAGTTGAGGGAAGGAGTAGCGGGGACGGGCGGGAGGAAGGCAGGAGCCTCACAGGAGGAAAGGGGGCTGAGCGGGGAGCAAGGGAGGCAGGGAGCCCACACGCCCTCTTGTCGCTCCTCCTGCTGGGGAGGGAGCATCCAAACAGCCCCCTGTTTTCCGGGAGGCACCGTGAGCTGGGCCCCTCAGCGGGGTGGACAGAGCAGCTGCCCCACACCCTCACCAGCCCTCCCCCCGCCGCCCAGGGGCCTGCAGGCGCCGGGAATGCCGAGGCCCTTCCTTCCGAGCCCTTTACATAAGTGCTTGGAGAGGCTCAGGTCTCATTAGCGCGTCTCTGCGACCCTGACCGCAGGCAGGCGGCTGGGCCAGCGCGCAGGAAGCTGGACGGAGCCTTCCCAGAAAGGCCACGGGACTGACGCCTGTGGGTTTCAATCATGTTTCTGAAGAGGAAAAAGGAGGCTTTTTTTTTTTTTTTTCCCCAAAAGTACTGAGTTAGAAGAAGTAAGAAAGTATTTCCAGACAGTAGCTAATGGCCTAGAAAACAGTCTGGAGCTCAGGGCATGGGGCAGCGTGCTGCCATGACCACGCCCTGGGTGGGAGCCCATGAAACCCCTCTTCTTAGAGCTGGGGGGTGCAAGGCCCCTTTCCCTGAGCCCCAGTGACTGAGGGGAGTGGAGGGGAAGCGCTCAGCTGGGGAGGTGGTGGGGGCCTGGCTGACTCCCTGCCCCTCAGCCTGCCACTGACCTGCTCTCTTTGTTTCCTTAGATCCTGATCCCAGGGAGGTGTATACAGCCGGCCCACCTCCCCACCTTCCAAAGCAGGCCCTGCTCCCCAGGCAGCCTCCCAGCAGGACGAGCCCGGCCCGAGGGGCCCAGGCCCCACTCACAGGCAGGGGCAGCTGGACGCGCAGGAGCATCCTTCCCTGCCCGCCTCAGGGAGCGAACAGGGGCCGAAACCACAGGGACTCCGGATGCCAGGCCCCACTGTGTACTTAACTCTCCCCTACCACGTTATTTTGTTGGTTGTTGGTTTTTATTTTTTATATTTTGGCCATACCACAGAGTAAGATTGCCCAGGCCTGGGCTGAATAAAACAAGGGTTTTCTACTCCGTGGTTTTCTGCATGTGGCCTGCCGGCCGGGATGACCAGAGCTAGGTTGGGCTCAGGGGACATGCTTGGGATCCATCCTTCACGGCAGAATGTGGAAAGGCAGCCACCATCCTGTCAGGACCACAGCTTGACCGAGAGGGCCTCGAGCCCCCGGTGGAAGCCCCATAGGGTCTCTCTCGGCGCCAAGCCCTCTGCATGGGGAGAGGCCCATGACACACTGGGGGAGGGGGCCCCCCGCATCTCATCCTCCACCACCACCCACCCCCCTTGCTCTCACACAGTCACCCCCTCCACCAGCCACCTGCCGCCCTCTCACATACTGAGCACCTACTGAATGCCCGCCTGTGGTGGAACAGAGTGCACATCAGAGTCAGAGACAGTTCCTGCTCACGGGGCTGGAGGGGGTGCAGCCCCCAACGTGAAAGCATTGCCTACCTGGTGAGACAGCCTCTGGGGGCAGCGGTGGAGCCCAGGAAGGGGAGGGAGAAGGCTTACTGGGCAGAGGCTGACGGACACGGTGGCGCTTTCGCTCCTGTCCTGGCAGCAGTACCCTGAGCTGGACCCTGGATCTAGGCCGGAAGGAGCAGGGCTCCTTCTCCTCCTACAAGCCCTTGGAATACCTCTGTACCCACCTGCCTCCTGCCAGCTCCCTTCCTTCCCAGGGCAGTGACAGTAGTGACAAAGGGAAAGAAACTTGGCCCAAGAACCAGGGCTGTGGGTTCTAGGGCCAGTTCTCCTGCTCACCAGCTGTGTGACTTTGGGCAAGGCCTGCAACACCTCTGGGCCTCAGTTTCCCCGTCAGTAAAATGGGAACGCTCTCCTGCCTGGCCCACGTGTGGCTTGGAGAGCCCGTGAGCTGCTCCTGCGGGTCAGCCACAGGGTGTTAGACCACGCCTCCAGGTCCCTGTGGTCTCCCCCACCTGCTGCACACAGTGTCCTCCAAGGAGAAGGGGATCCCCCCTTCTGGCCCTCACTGGTCATGCCTCAGGACCCCTGGAGCAGGGAGGCGCTCCGACAGGGTGGAGAGGGTGGTCTTCCTGGAGCCATGCTGTGCTTCCAGAAGGCCCTGGCCCCAGCCCACTGGCGCCCTTGAGCCATTGACTAGCCCAGGCAGAGGACGAGTGGAATGCGCGGCTGCAGCCCCTCTCACCTTCCCTCACTATGTCTTGCTAGGGTTCGACTCTTTCCTGACTCAGGGTGAGGGCTATGGCCCTGCTGCTCTCCATCTAGAGCTGGACGGCAGGACTGAGAAGGGGTGTGGGCAGAAGCCTGCCTTCCAGGGGTCCCGTTCCGCCACAGCCTGTGCCCCTGTGTTCCTCCGAGACTCTGTCCTGATTCCAGCCCCACCGCTCTCCTTCCTAGGTGCGCCCAGGAGGGCAAGGAGAGTTCAGAAATTCCAGACTGTCAGAAGGTCCCAAGAGGTAGAGTCAAGAGTCCCCAGTTGCCAGGTCAGAAAGCTGAAGCCTAGAGGAGGAGCCTGTCTGAGGCCACAGGCTTCAGCTGATGCTCAAGGGAGGCTCCTGGGGAGGCGCAGTGCTCCTGGAGGACAGGGGCTGGGGGGCTAGAGGGTGCGGATGAGCGAGACTGTGGCAGGAGGAGCAGAAGGGGAGGAGGCACAAACCACCTTCAAGCCTGAACCAAAAAAGGTTATTCCTTGGAAGCCGCCTTCCAAGAACAGTGTGGGGCTTGCTGGGTGGTAAGGGGCTGGGTGCCAAACAGGTTCCCTCTTGGTCCATGGCAATGCCTGTGTGCCAAGCCCCTCCTCTCTGTGTTGGGGGTCCCTCGGCATCTGCACTGGCCCCACACCTGATGCCCGCCCCTGGGGCCAGCCTCCTGAGGAAGGTTCCTGCTTGCCCTGCTGCTTCAGACTGAGTGAGGTTAACAACGCCTGCCCTTCCAGCTCGGGGCAGGGGCATCACTCCCCAGCTCCCACCAAGCATCTCCCCTTCATGGTCAAGATACCAAGGCCCCCTTGGCCACCCTCCAGACCTCTGAGTCCTGCTGGTCATGCCCAGGGATGGTCCCAACACAGCTACTCCTCACTGTGGCCAAGTTGGGTACACACCCAACTACAGCCTTTGTTGGGAAGCCCCACCTCCCCATAATCTCCTTGCTGTCCCCCAGACTGAGTTCTACAGGCAGTGCCCTCAGGCAGGGTGGGCACCAGCCAGCTAAGGAGAATGAGAGCCACTGCCCACACCCTAGAAACTTCACTGGGGAATCACAAGGATTCAGGTCAAGAGAGCAGCCAGGACTCGGGACCCAAGGGCTCAGCTGACACACATCACCCTGGAAATTGCCACAGAACTTTCTAAGAATGAGAAAGTCCTAAAAAAGCTTCAACAGAGAAACTCAAGGCATGGAAGACAGGGGAAGCAGGTATGGATTTTGGTTCCCATTTGCCCTAGCTAAGTGAAATCACTCTTTAAAAAAAAAAAAAATGTAATCCACTTTGAGCCCCTGGTTACCAGGTGGGAAATTCAATGCCCTGAGTCATTTTGCTCTCATCCTGGAAGCCTCAAAAGGCCCAGAACATCAGAGAGGGGCCCTGTGGTCTTCAGTCCCCTCTAGGCATTGCATGCAGGCTTGATGAATGAACCCTCGAGGGCAGGTATTTCTGCTTCCTGCAAAGCCTGGGCACAAGGACACCACGAAGCATGTCCCTTGAGGTTCATACATCCTCAGAGCATCACCAGGAGCAGGACATTGTCCTTGCTACTAGCAGAGCAATAGGCCCCCATCTCCCAAGTCTGGGGGAAGCTGTCTTACCTTTTTTCCTCTGCCTGCTTCTACCACAACCTCCCTAACTCCTCCCTCTTTTCCTCTTCCCATTTGGGACAAACTTCCATCACCCCAGGATTTCCCTGGTGGCTCAGATGGTAAAGTGTCTGCCTACAATGCAGGAGACCCTGAGGTTCGATCCCTGGGTGGGGAAGATCCCCTGGAGAAGGAAATGGCAACCAATTCCAGTACTCTTGCCTGGAAAATCCCATGGATGGAGGATCCTGGTAGGCTCCAGCCCATGGGGTCGCAAACAGTCAGACACGACTGAGCGACTTCACTTTCTTTCTTTCCATCACCCCACAGTGTGCCTTGGCTCACAGAAGCCCCCGCAGATCTCAGCCTTGAGGTGGGGGAAGCACAAGCTTCCTCCCGGGGTGGAGAGAGAAAAGGGCCCAGCAGGAGACCACTAATGATGATGGTGATGACGCTTAACTTCCTGAACAACAGCGCCAGCCCAAGTATGAGAGCACTAGTCGCTCAGTCATGTCAAATTCTTTGCAACCTCATGGACTGGAGCCCACAAGGCTCCTCTCTCCATGGAATTCTCCAGGCCAGAATACTGGAGTGGGTTGCCATTCCCTTCTCCAGCGGATCTTCCTGACCCAGGGATCAAACCCAGGTCTCCTGCATTGCAGGCAGATTCTTAACCATCTGAGCCACCAGGGAAGCCCTAGCCATGTGCCAGGCTCTCCCATAAATGCTTTACAAAAGTTATTCTACTTAATCCTCACAATGACCCTATGAGGAAAGCACTGTTGTTATTCCCATTTAGGAGATGGGGAGGCTGAGGCCTAGAGAATCATCTGACTTGCCCCAGTTCCCTCTGCTAGTAAATAGAAGAGCCAAGATTCAAATGCAGGCAAATTTCTGGAGACAGGGGTGTGGCTTCCATCAGATCCTCAGGGCATCTGAGACCAGACAGAAAACTATATGCTTGTGCTCTGTTCAAACCTTCATCTCCTTCCTCCACAGCTCTCGAGATTCATAACTCCTAGAAACAGCAGCTCGAAAAGTGGCTGGGCAAGGAGAAGCATAATGCCTCTTAGAAGTAGTGGAATTCATGTCTAGATTGTTCTTTATGGGAAGGGGAAGGCATAGGCAAAAGAGACAACCCACCAACTGGTCTAGTCAAGAAAATAATACCAACTACGAGGTTAGAAAGGAAGAAATAACACAGCTATGAAGATGACTTTGGAAATTTAAGAGAATAGCACGTGCATTTTTCATGCTTATTAATAAGTGCTTCACCATTATAAACAATATTCTAGGAGAATATTTGTGAATTGCCAAAATGGACTCAGTGAGTGAAAGACCTATAGCTACAGAAGAAATTTTACAAATTTCTCTAAAAAAGATACAAGATGTAGCGTATTCTTATGAGTTCTTCCAAACTAGAAAAACGGGTCATTTCTATTTCTCTATTTAAACTTTTCCAGAGCATATGGGGGAAATGATGGATGGGTTTTATGCATCCAAATTGATTTTATAAAGTTCACGTACTCCTGACACTCAAATCTGACAAAGATAAGTGTCCTCACTACTGACCTTCATGATGATAACCACAGACAAGTTTTACTTCCGCAGTGTATACAAAATCCTGGATAAAAGGCCACCAAATGAAATCCTGTTACGGTGTTGCCTAAAGAGGTCAGCTGCTAAGCTGCTAAGTCACGTCAGTTGTGTCCGACTCTGTGCGACCCCATAGACGGCAGCCCACCAGGCTCCTGTCCCTGGGATTCTCCAGGCAAGAACACTGGAGTGGGTTGCCATTTCCTTCTCCAATGCATGAAAGTGAAAAGTGAAAGTGAAGTTGCTCAGTCGTGTCCGACTCTTCGTGACCCCATGGACTGCAGCCTACCAGGCTCCTCCGCCCATGGGATTTTCCAGGCAAGAGTACTGGAGTGGGTCACTAGTGCCTTCTCCAAAAGAGGTCAGAGGCACCCACAATTGTCCAACACCCAGTGTTTGGTATGCTTTCCTGGGCCCCAGACTTGTGCTGGGGCAAAACTGGACCTGCTATCTGGATCCAGGCAGTTTGTACCCAACATTCCCTTTGTACAGTCCTAAGTGCTCCTCTCAGGAAGCAGAGAGAATAAAATGGAACAGGTGTGCAAAGCTTGCAAAAAATACAAAAAGGCTACAGTTTGAATAATTGCTGCTTGCTAGAACCTTGAAGTCAGCTGAAATACCACATGAAGTTGATAATTTGTCACTTCTTTTCCTTTTTGAGAAGTTCTCAAGTGTTTGTTTGTTTTTAAATAAGTTGCTTTCTTATTTTCTCCCTGCTGGGCTTGGCCACATCTGATCAAGTAGTCAAGTCCTGGTTGGAATTCCTTCTTTTCTGTATCAATATGCATACCCCAAAAAAACTTGGGGACAGTGCCTATGGTGACCAGGGCAACAGAATCCTGGATTCTAGGTACTTGATCCAATTGGCAGGGTACCCATGGCAGACAAGAGAAGGGACACCTTGGCCTCTGTCTGGGGTTCCAGAAAGTGAAAAGTGAAGTCGCTCAGTCGTATCCGACTCTTTGCGACCCGTGGACTGTAGCCCACCAGGCTCCTCCGTCCATGGGATTCTCCAGGCAAGAATACTGGAGTGGGTTGCCATTTCCTTCTCCAGGGGATCTTCCTGACCCAGGGATGGAACCCAGGTCTCCCACATTGCAGGCAGACGCTTTAACCTCTGCACCACCAGGGAAGCCCTTAAATACAAGAATACAGTCTCTCAGAAAACCTCCTATAGAGACACAGAACTTCAGATCCAAGTACTAACATCAAAGATTTCAAGGGAGGAAAGGAAGCCAGGTTGAAAGAAGAAGGGGGAGGAGGCGGGAGAGGGGGGCAAAAGGGGTGGCCTTACAGACATCTCCTGCCACCTACAAAAGTTGCCCAGGCGTTATGGGACTTTCCCCTGGGCCTCCAGAGAAGGGAGGACTGGAACTCGGCCCTACCAGAAATCAGACCAGACCAGAACCAGAATCCAAGTTCTCTGCCAAAAGGAGGTGATCAGTCTCCAATCCTCAGCTCAGGCTGAGGGCCCTTCGACCAGATTCCTGTGTCCAGGACCAGGGGACTAGAAAAACAGGGAAGGATAGGAAGGGTTAAGGAGAGGAAAGAGACAGGGAAGGGGAGGGAGGCCAATAAAGTCTCTTGTTCCTTACCGGTCGGGGCACTCTGGCCAGTTGTCCAAGTCAGGAGGAGACCAGGGACAAAAGGGTCCCAGTTGCGGCCGCTGGGTCTGATCCATTGGCAGGCAAGCTGGCCCCTGAGTACCCCGAGTGGTCAGGATGTCAGTCTCAGTGAAGAAGAGTCCCCCCCAGAGTTGCCATTTGTTGCAGGAAGGCGGACCCCTTCCGGGGCCCGAAGCTGGGCTCTTGTCTAACACTCAGAAATGAATTGTCCGCGGAGACACACGTGCTGACAAAGGAGCTTCTCAGCCAGCAAATAGGACAGTCAATGCCCTAGGAAGCCACTAGATGGCGCAGGACTCTATTTCCAAGATGTAATGTGCTAAGTCGCTTCAGTCATGTCCAACTCTGCGAGCCCATGGATTGCAGCCCACTAGGCTCCTCTGTTCATGGAATTCTCCAGGCAAGAATACTGGAGTGGGTAGCCATTCCCTTCTCCAGGGGATCTTCCCGGCCCAGGGATCAAATCCGGGTCTCCCACATTGCAGGCAGATTCTTTACCACCTGAGCCATCAGGGAAGCCCCATTTCCAGGATATGTGACATCATTTCTGACTCACAGCTATTACATCTTTCACTTTTAAAATATAATTCAGATATATTAAAGAATAATCCGCCTACAGTAAAATTCACCCATTTGAGGCATACGTTTTGATGAGTTTTGACAAGTATGTGCTAGTTGTAAAAACACCCCCACCCCAATCAGGATGTAAAATATTTCCATGATCCTTGTTTTCTTATGCGTCTTTGTAGTCAATTTTCTACCTCCACCCACATCTCCTGGCAACTATTAGTCTGCTTTCTGTCCCTATAGTTTTATCTTTTCCAGAATCTCATATAAATGGAATGATTCAGTATGTGGCCTTTTGTATCTGTCTTCCTCCACTTGACATAATGTTTTTGAAACTCATCCATGTTGTATCAACAGCTTGTTTCTTTTTATTGCTGAGAAGTATTTCATTGTGTGGACCACAGTTTGCTTTTCCATTTATTTCAGAAATTATGTATTTGGGTTGTTTCTGGTTTGGGGCCATTACAAAAAGCAAAAACAAAAAAACTGCTGTCAATATTCACATACAGGTCTTTGAGTGGGCATACATTTCTTTTCTTGGGTAAATACCTAGGAATGAGGCACTCAGTCATATAAGTGTATGTTTAACAGTACAAGAAACTGCCAAACAGTTTTCCAAAGTGGCTATTGCTCCACAAAGTAACTATTGCCAGCACTTCATATTGTGTGTGTGTCTGTTTTAAACCATTCTAGTAAGTAAGTACTGTTATTTCATTGTGGTTTTAGTTTTCATTTCCCAACTGACTAATAATGTTAAGCATCTGTTCACATACATATTTTCCATCGTATCTCATGTCTGATGAAGTTTCTGTTCAAATCCTTTGCCCATTTTTAATTGTCTGTCTTATCACAGAGTTGGAAGAGTTATCTATTCTGGATACAAATATTTTATCAGTTAAATGTTTTGCAAATATTTTTTCCCAATCTGCGGTTTGTATTTTCATTTTCTTACTAGTAATTTTGGAAGCACAGAAGTTTTTAATTTTGGTGAAAGTCAATATAATCAAGAGTTTTTTTCTTTTATGGATTGTACTATTTTTCTAAGAAATCTCTACCTAAACAAAGTCATATTCTCCTCTATTTTCTAATATAAATACATAGTGCTATAACTTCCAAGTGCTGCTTTAAATTTTGATGTTGTGTTTTCACTTTCAATTAATTAAAATATTTTTTTCATTGAATCATGAGTTATTTTAAAATGTATTCTTTAATTTCCAATTATTTGGGAATTCTCCATATATCTTTTGGTTATTGATTTATCGCTTAATTTTATTATGATGAGAGAACATACTTGTATGAGTGTAATTATTTTTAATTTGTTGAGACTTGTTTTATGGTTTAGCATATGGTCTAACTTGGTGCAGTTCCATATGCCTTTAAAAGAATATATATCCTGCTGTTGTTGGGTGGAGTCAATCCTATAAATGTCATTCAGATTAAACTGGTTAACAGTGTTCTTCAAGTTATCCATATCCAAGTGGATTTTCTGTTTAGTCACTCATTCTATCAAATATTAAGATTTGCCTATTTCTCCTTTCAAGTCTATCAGTCGTACTTGTTTGTATCCTGATGGCCCATTCTACAGGTCATCACTTTGAGGTCCTTTTCATTCTTGATGAACTTGACCTCTTTTTCATTATGAATTGTCCCTCTATTCCTGGAAATATTCTCTGTTTCCTAATCTACTTTGTCTCATGTTAATAATGTTCAAACTACCACGCAATTGCACTCATCTCACACACTAGCAAAGTAATGCTCAAAATTCTCCAAGCCAGGCTTCAACAGTATGTGAACTGTAAACTTCCAGATGTTCAAGCTGGATTTGGACAAGGCAGAGGAACCAGAGATCAAATTGCCAACATCCGCTGGATCACCGAAAAAGCGAGAGTTCCAGAAAAACATCTATTTCTGCTTTATTGACTATGCCAATGCCTTTGACTGTGTGGATCACAGCAAACTGTGGAAAACTCTTCAAGAGATGGGAATACTAGACCACCTTACCTGCCTCCTGGGAAATCTGTATGCAGGTCAAGAAGCAACAGTTAGAACTGGACATGGAACAACAGACTGGTTCCAAGTCAGCAAAGGAGTATGTCAGGGCTGTATATTGTCACCCTGCTTATTTAACTTATATGCAGAGTACATCATGCGAAATGCCAGGCTGGATGAAATACAAGCTGGAATCAAGATTGCCAGGAGAAATATCAATAACCTCAGATATGCAGATGATACCACCCTTATGGCAGAAAGCAAAGAAGTAAGAGCCTCTTGATGAAAGTGAAAGAGGAGAGTGAAAAAGTTGGCTTAAAACTCAACATTCTGAAAACTAAGATCATGGCATCTGGTCCCATTACTTCATGGCAAATAGATGGGGAAATAATGTAAACAGTGACAGACTTATTTTGCGGGGCTCCAAAGTTACTGCAGATGGTGAGTGCAGTCATGAAATTAAAAGATGCTTGCTCCTTGGAAGAAAAGCTATGACCCATCTAGACAGCATATTAAAAAGCAGAGACATTACTTCACTAACAAAGGTCTGTCTAGTCAAAGCTATGGTTTTCCCAGCAGTCATGTATAGATGTGAGAGTTGGACTACAAAGAAAGGTGAGCGCCAAAGAATTGATGCTTTTGTTGTGTTGGAGAAGACTCTTGAGAGTCCCTTGGACTGCAAGGAGATCCAACCAGTCAATCCTAAAGGAAATCAGTCCTGAATATTCATTGGAAGGATTGATGCTGAAGCTGAAACTCCCAATACGTTGGCCACCTGATGCGAAAAACTGACTCCATGGAAAAGACCCTAATGCTGAGAAAGATTGAAGGCGGGAGGAGAAGGGAACAACAGAGGGTGAGATGGTTGGATGGTATCACCGACGCGATGGACATGAGTTTGAGTAGGCTCCGGGATTTGGTGATGGACAGGGAAGCCTGGCGTCCATGGTTAACAGATAGGGAAGCCTGGCAAAGAATCAGACACGACTGAGCGACTGAACTCAATATAGACACTTGAGCTTTGGATCAGAGCATGTATTTTTTTTTCTTTTACTTTTAACCTACCTAGATCTTTATATTTAAAATGGAGTCCTTGTACTTAGGTGTTCCACAGGATTTTCGTCCCACTATTTGCTTTCAAAGGTCCCTGCCTGCCTCTTCCACGGACTGGTTCCCTCTGCGTGCTCTTGCTCGCCCCCTAGTGGTACACTGCTGTTGCTGTTTCTCGGTCCTCCCGGGCCGGGCCTCACTCACTGAGCCTGTGTACCTGGGACTCACAGGGTGCGCCCTGGCAGTGTTCCTGACCCTCGCCTTCGTCTTGGGCAGGAGAACCTTTCCTGCCCGCCTCACAGGGACAAGTGGGGGCACTGACTTTTATCCTTCTCCCAGAAGCAGTGGATCTTAGTTTCTGCCTCTCCTCCAGCAGTATGCTGCGTCCCGCCATCAACCCACCCCAACACCCCAGAGGCTTTTAAAATTATCTTTTATTGAAGGATAATTGCTTTACAGAATTTTGCTGTTTTCTGTCATATCTCAACATGAATCAGCCATAGGTATACATATATCTCCTCCCTTTTGAAGCTCCCTCCCATCTCCCTTCCCAACCCCAGAGGCTTTTAGAGAACTTCCTCTGGGAAGGGGAAGCCTGCCTTCCCGCAGCAGCCAGTCACCATTTGCACATCTGTGCCACCAGGGGGGTTCTCTTCCCTCTCCCACTGCTGCTCTGCCTCCAGTCTTCCTCCTGGGAAAGAGTTGAGGGTGGGGGTGGGTCAAACTCCCCCACCCTCCAACATCCTCTCCCCAAGGCAAAACCGTTTGCCTGTTTGGAATTCAGTTCTCTTGGTTGCCTATGATCTCAGTTCTCTGCTGTGTTTAAAAAATTACAGTTTTGCAGATTCCTAGCTTCTTCTTGTCAGAATGGGAGTGACATTTTCTTGTAGCTGTCTACATCCTAAGAGGAAGTGAAACCCCTCTCTTTCATTTTTACATGCAAATAATCAAATGGGTTTCCGGACACTAAATGCCCTCTGACTCATTCCTAACCTTTTGTCAGGTGATGTTTTGTGACTGTGTCTCACAGGTTTTCTCGTTTCCCCATGGCTTAGATGTGTTTGCTGTCACTTGAATAGTTGGCATTTACTGAGCCCCTACAATGTTCCAGTACTAAGTGCCTTGGCCCATTTCGAACCCTGATTCGTCTCCTTTTCTCTCACACCCACATCCAATCTATCAGGAGATTCTTTGGCTCTACCTATAAAATATCAACATCAGTTCAGTTCAGTTGCTCAGTCATGTCTGATTCTTTGCGACCCCATGGACTGCAGC
Organism: Capricornis sumatraensis; assembly: GCF_032405125.1. Taxonomy (NCBI): domain Eukaryota; kingdom Metazoa; phylum Chordata; class Mammalia; order Artiodactyla; family Bovidae; genus Capricornis; species Capricornis sumatraensis. Next base: position 41,875,899 of record NC_091087.1, on the reverse strand, counting down.
ACGCCAGGCCTCCCTGTCCATCACCAAATCCCAGAGTTTACTCAAACTCATGCCCATTGAGTCGGTGATGCCATCCAACCATCTCATCCTCTGGCATCCCCTTCTCCTCCCGCCTTCAATCTTTCCCAGCATCACGGTCTTTTTCCACTGAGTCAGCTCTTCGCATTAGGTGGCCAAAGTATTGGAGTTTCACCTTCAGCATCAATCCTTCCAATGAATATTCAGGACTGATTTCCTTTAGGATTGACTGGTTGGATCTCCTTGCAGTCCAAGGGACTCTCAAGAGTCTTCTCCAACACAACAAAAGCATCAATTCTTTGGCGCTCACCTTTCTTTGTAGTCCAACTCTCACATCTATACATGACTACTGGAAAAACCATAGCTTTGACTAGACAGACCTTTGTTAGTGAAGTAATGTCTCTGCTTTTTAATATGCTGTCTAGGTTGGTCATAGCTTTTCTTCCAGAGAGCAAGCGTCTTTTAATTTCATGACTGCATTTACCATTTGCAGTGATTTTGGAGCCCCCCAAAATAAGTCTGTCACTGTTTCCATTATTTCCCCATCTATTTGTCATGAAGTGAGAGGACCAGATGCCATGATCTTAGTTTCCAGAATGTTGAGTTTTAAGCCAACTTTATCACTGTCTGCTTTCACTTTTATCAAGAGGCCCTTTAGTTCTTCTTTGCTTTCTGCCATAAGGGTGGTGTCATCTGCATATCTGAGGTTATTAATATTTCTCCCGGCAATCTTGATTCCAGCTTGTGCTTCATACAGTAAGTGTCCAGGAGCCTCCGGTGGAGGCATGGGCTGGCGGTGGCCTGCTGCAGGGTTGGGGGCACTGAGTGTAGCAGTGCATGCAAGTGACCTTTTAAAGGTCACCCATAAGCCAAGGAGAAAAGGAAAGATATAAACATCTGAATGCAGAGTTCCAAAGAATGGCACGAAGAGATAAAAAAGCCTTCTTCAGCAATCAATGCAAAGAAATAGAGGAAAACAACAGAATGGGAAAGACTAGAGATCTCTTCAAGAAAATCAGAGATACCAAGGCAACATTTCATGCAAAGATGGGCTCGATAAAGGACAGAAATGGTATGGACCTAACAGAAGCAGAAGATATTAAGAAGACATGGCAAGAATACACAGAAGAACTGTACAAAAAGGATCTTCATGACCCGGACAATCACGATGGTGTGATCACTCATCTAGAGCCAGACATCTTGGAATGTGAAGTCAAGTGGGCCTTAGAAAGCATCACTACGAACAAAGCTAGTGGAGGTGATGGAATTCCAGTTGAGCTATTTCAAATCCTGAAAGATGATGCTGTGAAAGTGCTGCACTCAATATGCCAGCAAATTTTGAAAACTCAGCAGTGCCCACAGCACTGGAAAAGGTCAGTTTTCATTCCAATCCCAAAGAAAGGCAATGCCAAAGAATGCTCAAACTACCGCACAATTGCACTCATCTCACATGCTAGTAAAGTAATGCTCAAAATTCTCCAAGCCAGGCTTCAGCAATACGTGAACCGTGAACTTCCTGATGTTCAAGCTGGTATTAGAAAAGGCAGAGGAACCAGAGATCAAATTGCCAACATCCGCTGGATCATGGAAAAAGCAAAAGAGTTCCAGAAAAACAGCGATTTCTGCTTTATTGACTATGCCAAAGCCTTTGACTGTGTGGATCACAATAAACTGTGGAAAATTCTGAAAGAGATGGGAATTCCAGACCACCTAACCTGCCTCTTGAGAAATCTGTATGCAGGCCAGGAAGCAACATGGAACAACAGACTGGTTCCAAATAGGAAAAGGAGTACGTCAAGGCTGTATATTGTCACCCTGCTTATTTAACTTATATGCAGAGTACATCATGAGAAATGCTGGGCTGGAAGAAACACAAGCTGGAATCAAGATTGCTGGGAGAAATATCAATAACCTCAGATATGCAGATGACACCATCCTTATGGCAGAAAGTGAAGAGGAACTAAAAAGCTTCTTGATGAAAGTAAAAGAGGAGAGTGAAAAAGTTGGCTTAAAGCTCAACATTCAGAAAATGAAGATCATGGCATCCGGTCCCATCACTTCATGGGAAATAGATGGGGAAACAGTGGAAACAGTGTCAGACTTTAGTTTTTGGGGCTCCAAAATCACTGCAGATGGTGACTGCAGCCATGAAATTAAAAGACACTTACTCCTTGGAAGAAAAGCTATGACCAACCTAGACAGCATATTCAAAAGCAGAGACATTACTTTGCTGACTAAGGTCCATCTAGTCAAGGCTATGGTTTTTCCTGTGGTCATGTATGGATGTGAGAGTTGGGACTGTGAAGAAGGCTGAGCACTGAAGAATTGATGCTTTTAAACTGTGGTGCTGGAGAAGACTCTTGAGAGTCCCTTGGACTGCAAGGAGATCAACCCTGGGATTTCTTTGGAAGGAATGATGCTAAAGCTGAAACTCCAGTACTCTGGCCACTTCATGCGAAAAGCTGACTGATTGGAAAAGACTCTGATGCTGGGAGGGATTGGGGGCAGGAGGAGAAGGGGATGACAGAGGATGAGATGGCTGGATGACATCACTGACTTGATGGACGCGAGTCTGGGTGAACTCCGGGAGTAGGTGATGGACAGGGAGGCCTGGCTGCGATTCATGGGGTCGCAAAGAGTCAGACAGGACTGAGCGACTGAACTGAAGTGAACCATTATCTTCATCACCTCCACCATAGTTTGGCCTCAGGTCAAATAACAGGAAAGGAACACAACCCCGCCCTTCAACAGAAAATTGGCTTAAAGTTTTACTGAACATGGCCCTGCCCATCAGAGCAAGACCCAACTTCCCCCTCAGGCAGTCTCTTCCGTCAGGAAGCTTCCATAAGCCTCTTACCCTTCTCCATCAGAGGGCAGACAGACTGAAAAATATCTACATAACCAGTTCAAAACTAAAAACAGACCTAACAAGGGCCCAGCCACTGCATTTATCCCAGAGAAACAAAGCCTTACATTCACAGAAGAATTTGTACACAGAAGTTCACAGCAGCTTTACTTGTCATAGCCCAAGCCTGGAAACTACTCAGATGCCCTTCAGAGGGGGAAGTGTCAGACCAACTGCGCTGCATCCACACCACAGTCTAACAGTCAGCAAGGAAGAGGGCGAACCGCTGACACATGCGAAGCCTAGGGTGCATCTTTAGGCAGTGAAGCTGAGCGAGAAAGCCAGCCTCCAAAGGACACATACTGCAGGATCCCATTTATCTGGCAACCCTGAGTAACATAATCACGGAGCCCAGAGTATAGATTAGTGGCTGTCAGAGTGACCAACAGGAAGGAGGGGTTTGACTATAAAGGGGTGATGCCAAGGACAGGACCATAGAGCATCTTGATTGCTGTGGTGTTACTCATGTATAGCCTACATGTGATTCAACTGTGTAGAGCTATACACACGCACACACACACACACACACACATACACACACACACAAATAAGCACACATACAGCCAGTGAAATTTGAATGAATCTGACTGATTATCCCAATGTCAGTTCCTTGGTTTTGATAGTTTGGTGGTTATATGAGATGCTGGGGTAGCTCAGGGAGGCAGACATGAGACTTCTCTGTGCATTTCTTTGCAGCTGCCAGTGAATCTATACTTTCAAAATAAAATAATAAAATACACATAACTATAATCTAATTTCTTCTAATCGCCTGCCCTGCTATCGGCATGGTCCAAGGCACTATCATCTCTTGCCTGGATTATTACAATGGCCTCCTAATGGGTCTCCATACTTTTACATACAGCTTATTCTCAATAGAGCAGCTTTTATAAAGTTAGGCAGTTTTTGTCATTTGTGGAAATAAATGAAGACCAGCCAAACGGGAAAAGGAAAGGTTATTTTTTCAGAGCTTGCTATAGAGCAAGGGAGTCAGCCACTATCGCTTTGTCCTGGCAGAGATTCAAAGACAGGCAGAGGACTGGAAAGCTCTATAGTGAAAAACGGAAGCAAAGTTCAAGTGTGGACTGATTAAGGCTACTGGTAGTCTCCAGCTTTCAAATTGTGGTGCTGGAGCTGAAGAATTGATGCTTTCGGATTGCAGTGCTACGGAAGACTCTTGAGAGTCCCTTGGACTGTAAGGAGACCAAATCACTCAATTCTAAAAGAAATCAACCCTGAATATTTACTGGGAGAACTGATGCTGATGCTGAAGCTCCAGTACTTTGGCCACCTGATGTGAAAAGCCAGCTAACTGGAAAAGACCCTGATGCTGGGAAAGATTGAAGGCAAAAGGAGAAGAGAGCCACAGAGAATGAGATGATTGGAGGGCATCACCAACTCAATGGACATGAGTCCGAGCAAACTCCAGCAGATACTCAATGGACATGAATCTGAGCAAGCTCCAGGAGATAGTGAAGGACAGGGGAGCCTGGTGTGCTGCAGTCCACAGCATTGCAAAGAGTAGGCCGCAACTTAGCAACTATTCCGGCACCTAAGACATGGCTTGGTCTAATGTAAAGTGAGTGCCCAAAACAATTTTTCAGAATGAATATAGGATTATGTGTGTATGCAGGTATATTTAATGACATCTCCTGCTTATTGGGTGCTTGGGGTTTACTGGACACTGTGCTAAATGCTTTCATATATCACCCCCATTTTTACTCTTCATAGCTGTCCGATAGGGTATTGGGTTGGCCAAAAAGTTCATTTGCGTTCTTCCATGAGATCATATACAAATACTTGAATGAACTTTTTCACCAACTCAACATTACCAGAGCCACTTACTGTTCAGGTAAGGTAATCCCATGGGACACAGTGACCAGAGTCCCAGAACTTCTCAAGAACCTACATTAAATGTTTAAAACCTGGAAGTCTGGCTCTAAAATGCAAAAACTACAGAACAGCCCACGTTAATAAATGTTTAATCCAATGTCTAAAAAATATCAACTGTTAACATATCATTAATTTCTGTGTCAACTTCTTTAATTATTAAATATGTAGTATTCATTAAGAACTTCATTCGATTTGGAAATAATTTGTAGATTTTTTTTTTTAACTCCACAAGTACTTCCAGAATGTAAATGAATGTCCACAGAGTGCGGAGAACCCCACGGAGTGCTGAGAACATGCAGATAATTACACTGTGACTGAATTACTCTTAGTCAAATAATTTCCAAGGCAAACTTATAAAAATCACTGTGTTATTTTATGGTAATATGTTATATTTGACAATTCTGTGCATTTCAATAATTGATTTGGGGGAGACACCTCATCCTAGAAAGGTCTTAAAATGCCCTTTGATATAATTGGCTCCATTTTGCAGATTTAGCTCCATGATCTGCAGTTTCCTTGTTCCTCTCTCTGGTCAATCTCCCCCAATTCTCCTGGCCAAACCCTCACATTATCCGGCCTCCCACATCCCTCCTGATCCCTCATCACTGCTTCGCCAACCCTGGGCCTGGGTGTACACAGGGATGGGTGTGTGAGTGTGTGTGGCAACAGTTGGGCAAGGTGGGCATCTCCCAGGCCTGCGCCCCAGCCTCTGGTTCTACTCTTCACTTTCTCTCCACAGCAGCAGCTCCTTTGCCCCCAAGATCCTTCCCAGCTTTGGAAAGCACTTCCAGGGGAAAACCAGCTATCCCCCAAACTGCCACAAGATGGTGCCACAAACTCACGACTGGGCTTCTGCCAGCTCCTTCAAGGAGAAAAAAACGCAGAACAGGAGGTGTCCCAGGAGACAGCTGGGCGCCCCCCCACCCCCCGCCCCAAGCATCTTCTGTTCCCCTCAGGTGTGACTCTGGCTCCTCCAGGGTGACCCTCAGGGCCCTGTTTTCGCCCCTGCGGCAGGTACCATGGTTTGGCTCCTACCCCCTCCCGCTGTCGGTCTCCCTGTTGCTTGTCTCTCCTTGCTCATCTTCCAGCATCCCTCTCCATCTGCCTGTCTCTCCCTCCGTCTCTCCTTTCCTCCTCTCTTCACCCGTGCTGTCTGTCTTCATCTTCCTCAGCAAATCTAATGCTGCTTCATCTTACACAACAAGTCCATTAAAAAAAAAAAAACTTTAATGTGTGTTTATTTATTTGGCTGCTCTGGGTCTTAGTTGAAGCACGCTGACTCTTGGTTGTGGCATGCGGGATCTAGTTTCCTAACTAGAGATTGAACTCTCGCCCTCTGCGTACGGAGCTTGGAGTCTTAGCCACTGGACCACCAGGGAAGTCCTGCAACAAGTCCACTTTAAAAACCAGTTGCTGGTGCCTGTTCTATGGTGGACACTGCCAATCTTGGAAAGTCAGCGGAAGCACACTGGAGTCCCAGTCCAGGGGAAGAAGCTCCAGGCTGAGGACTGTGGTGGGCGAGTCCCTTCGGTCCTCAGTCTCCTCCCTCTCCTTCTCTCCCCTCTTCACGCCTTTCCTCTCTCTCTCTCTCTCTCCAGCCTCTCTCCTGGCTGAGTGGCAGAGGACCTGGGGCAGCAGATGGGGAATATGCCCCCCTCTGCCCACCCCCACACAGTCCACGCCCATTCCCACACAGTGGAGCCAGGCTAAGTGGAGCAACACAAAGCCAGCATCTTAAGACCCTCATTATTCCAAGCCAATCCCACTGCCCCACAGTCCCCACTGACGGAGGAGGAAGTCATGGGCTGGAGCCATGAGACACAGGTTCTGGGCCCAGTCCTGCCACAAATCCCTCTGGAAAGGCCCTCTGGGGGCCTGCTGGTGCTCGGTCATCCCATCTGTGGACCAACCATCTCTTGCTGCCCTGGTTGGGGGTGCTGGACTCCACTTGGCCTAGGATGGGAATCAAGAACCACCCACCAGGAGGAACCAGAAAATTTCTCCTCCCAGCTTCTACCCCTGCAATACACAAACCTCCCCAAGTCCCCACCACCTCATCACTTTCAATTTCATGGATTTTGGCTTGGAGGCCCCACCAAAGGGCTAACCCAGAGAGGCCTGTGTGAGTGACACAGTGACCATGGTTTACCACTGGCACTTTCCCTTGCAAACTGTTCAGTTAATAAACACCCCGGAGCTGCCGCCTGCCCCAGCCCGCCCCCATGCACACAGGAGTGCCGGGATCCTGCCCCCAGCCTTACTTGCTCCCTTCTTTCTCCAGGGTGAGGTGTCAGTCTTTGTCCAGAGCCAATCCCATCAGGGCTCAGGAGCCCATTCCCTTCTCTTCCTCTACAGTCTCCCTCTGCCTCTCTCTCGACTGGATCTTTCCCCATAATATCCTCTCTCTTTCACCCTATAAACACCCACCTCCACGCTAGCCAATGCAACTATAAAAGGGAAAGCATTTTAAAGCACTGATATGAGGAGGTGACGTTGTCAACATCTGACTGTATATTGAAGATGAAGTACTTTGAAGCACTGTGAATAAAAATACAGTTAGTAAGGTAAGAATTAAGTTAGTAAGGTACAGAACTCCTACAGAGAAGTAAATTGCACACTGATTGGATAATATAATGAAAGGAAAGACCCTGTTTACAGTAGTAGCAGAAAAGAGATAGTACCTAGGAATAAACTTTAAAAAAGTGTTCAAGACATTTTACAGTATGAACACTGTAAAACTTCTGAAGAACACTAAGAGGGAAAAAACAAAACAAAACATAAAAACACGCCAGTTCATGGACAGGAAGACTCAGTACCATAAAGACTGCAATTATTTGAGTTACTTCACACATTTAATATGGTCTCCATAAAGATATAAACAGTTTTTTGACCACTCCACTGGCAGCCAGGATCTTAGTTCCCCGATCATAAATGGAACCCAAGTTCCTTGTGTTGGGAGCAGAGTCTTAACCACTGGACCACCAACAAGAGTCCCCTAAACAGTTACTAGGGTAATTCTAAAGTTTATTTTAAAACAGCAACAAGAATAGGCAGGAAGAATTTCTTTTTTTTTTTTTTTTTTTTAAATTTGGCTACGCTGTGTGGCTTCTAGGCTCTTAGTTCTCAGACCAGGGAGTCAGCCCACATCCTCGGCAGTGAAAGTGCTGAGTGGTTAAACACTGACTGCCAGGAAACTCCCAGGAAGAATGTCTTAAGAAGCATTAAAAAGAATTAATCTTATAGATATTCAACATTTTATGAAACCTCAGTAATTAAAACCATGTGGTCTTAGTGAACAGACAAATGGAACAGAACAGAAAACCCAGAGATAGATCCCAAGGCAAACGGAAATACAGAGCACTGAAAAAAATGTGATTCTATATATTTTATGCTCATTTAAATCCCAAGGGGTTTGTCAAACAATTACATGTAAAAAATAAAATAATGGAAGTACATGGAATTCCTTTATGATCTTAGAATGGAAGTTTTTCTTATGACTTAAAACCTAAAAGCCATAAAGTAAAATATATATCATTTCAAATACATCTGTCAAATTTCATGAAAAAATATAAGCAAAGTCAAACTACAGACAACAAATTGGGTTAAACATTTTTACAACTTATATCAAAAAGAACTAATCTCTCTATTATAAAGAGTTCCAGATGTCAAAACAAAAACAGAAACAACCAACACTAAAAAAAAAATACATGAAATAACATTTCACAGAAAAAGAAACACAATAGCTCTTAAACATATTACAAAATTTCAACTTCACACAAAATAAGAGACATGATAAATTTCAAGTTTTGAGGTAATTCAATGGGGAAAATATACCTTTTCAAGAAGATGTGCTGGATACCCACATGGGAGGGCCGGGGGAAATGTCTCAGCCTTTTATCTCATACCATATACAAAAAGTAACTCAAAGTGGATCAGACCTAAAAGTACTAAAAAAAAAAAGCACTTCTAAAAGTTTATAGATTCAGCTAGTACTTTAAGGCACTGTGGCTAAAAGTACTAGAAAACAGGGGAAAATCTTCAAGACCTTCAGCAAAGATGAGCAAAGACTTCCAGGAAAGGACACAAAACCTCTCACCATGAAAAAATTATAGGGATTTCCCTGGTGGTCCAGTGGTTAAGAATCCACCGTGTGACGCAGGTTTGATCCCTGGACGGGAACTAAGATCCCACACGCCATGGAGCAACTAAGACCATGGGCAGCAATTACTGAAGCTAGCGCACCCCGGAGCCTACACACCACAACCACGAGCCTGAGCGCCCCAACTAAGGAGTCTGTGCGCTGCAAGGACCCTTCATGACAATGAGGACCCCACCCGCGTGTCCCAACTAAGACCCGACACAAACATACACATATATAAATACTTTAAAAAGTACAGACTAACTTCATCAAAATTAAAATCTATTGCTTTAAAAAATTAATCATTAAGAAGTTAGAAAGCCGAGCTACAGTCTGGGAGAAAATATTTCAAATAACTGCTAAAAGACATGCATCCAGGATTTACTAAGAACTCTTAGAACTAATACGAATATTATACCAATAAGATAAAGCCAGATTTTAAAGTGAGAAAAAAATTTGACAGATACTTCACCAAAAAAGACATATACCCAATGGGCACCCGAAAAGGGGCTCCAAGTCATCAGGCAGACCCACTGGAAACAACTGACAACACCAAGTGTTGGCACAGCCATCCCGGAATTGGCTTGGCAGTTTCTAGGGCCAGAAGTTTTACTCCTTAGTATTTACCCAAATGAAAACATATACCCATACAAAGACTCATACACAGATAGATGTCCAGAGAAGCTTTGATAATCAAAACTGAAAACTACTCAAATGTCTATCAACAGGTGAAGATGTAAATTGTACCTCTATCCATACAACAGAGTATCACTAACAATAAAAAAGAACAAACTATAGGTACACATAATAACATAGATGATTCAAAAGCACTACAGAAAGAAGCTGGACACAAAAGGATATACATGGCATGGTTTCACTTGTATGAAATTCTAGAAATGTGAAATTTAATCAATAGTTATTAAAAAGCAGATCAATCAGTGGTGACCTGGGCCTGGGGGTGGGGGTGGGAAGACTGAAGATTGAATGGGAAGGGATACAGGGAACCACATGAGTTGATGGAAATGTTCTACATCTTGATTCTGGTGGGTAGTGGTTACATGGTGTTCCATTTGTCAAAGTATATTTAAAATGGGTGCATTTTATGCACCAACCAAAAGACACAGACTGGCCAGGTGGATGAAAACATATTGTATGTATACCCCCCAAACTGTATGTAATTATTTCATAGTCTTAGGTTAATCATGTTTCCATATGGCTTGTAATTATAATTATCATTTATCTGGCTACTTAGTGTGAAAAATGATAAACATCTTTTACTATTAAAAAATGAACACATTTTATCCTATTATCTGTTAAAAAGGTAAATTCTGTGCTTTTTACCTGGGACTGAAAAGAAACCCTGTGCTTTTGCTGGGATGGAAAATCCAAATTTTAAAAAGCAATAAACAATTGAACAACTCTTTTAAAAGTTGAACTTTTTAATTTACTTTTTCACTGAGCTTTTTCATTTACTGGACTGTCAAAAAATTCCAAAGTTTAATTGTGTTGGCATGGCTGTGAGGAAAAACAGACTCTCACTTACTGATGATGGGAATGTAAATTAGAATAATCCCTAAAGAAGGCATTTGGGCAATATTAAATTATAAATCCTTTGACCTAGCAATTTCCTTTCTAGGACTTTATCCCACAGATGAACTTCCGCCACAATAGCATATGTGAAAGGTTATTACTGCATGATTGTTTGAAATAGCAAAACATAAAAAAATAATCTGAATGTCTATCAATCCAAACCAGGTAAAATAAACTATGATACACCCATACAACTGAATCCTATGTAACTATTAATATAAAACTGAATAGGGAAAGTCTAGGTATGCAAATATGGAAAGACTCTCAAGCACAATGTTAAGTGAACAAATTAACATTGTATTTGCTATGCTGCCATTTCTGTAAAAAAAAAAAAAAAAAATCCCAAAAAATAATACATGTGGATTTTCTTGTAAGTGTATTTTTTTAAAACTCCAACTTCATTTTTTTTTTGGCTGCGCAGCACAGCATGTGGGGTCTTAGCACCCTGGCCAGGGACTGAACCTGCACCCTCTGCAGTGGAAGCACAGAGCCTTAACCACTGGGCCACCAGGGAAATCCCCAGAGCCCAACTTCTGGAAGAATAACTTGGAAACTAATACCAGAGAATATCTGTTTGAAACTCCGTGGATGGAGTCAAGAGTATGAGGAACAATTTTTGCAGCTTGCCTTTTTAAACTTCTCTCTTCAAAATTAAATCGGAGAGGGCAATGGCACCCCACTCCAGTACTCTCGCCTGGAGAATCCCATGGACAGAGGAGCCTGGTAGGCTGCAGTCCATGGGGTCGCTGAGAGTTGGACACGACTCAGTGACTTCACTTTCACTTTTCACTTTCATGCATTGGAGAAGGAAATGGCAACCCACTCCAGTGTTCTTGCCTGGAGAATCCCAGGGACGGGGGAGCCTGGTGGGCTGCCATCTATGGGGTCGCAGAGTCGGACACGACTGAAGCAACTTAGCAGCAGCAGCATTCAAAATTAAATACTTATTTAAAAAATAATATCAGAATAATGCATTATATATAGAAAAAGCATCACATAACTGTTTGAGTTATCATTCTTCATCAAGTTACCTGGGGAAACAAATACAGGAAGAGTCTAATGCAGTAGAGGGGCACAGCTGGCACGCAGTATCAGTTACTACGCAAAATCCCTGCACACATCCCCCCCCAGACTTTAGGTCCCAGTTCCCCAAATCGGAGGTGCCTGCTACCCTTCCTGAGGCCTCACAGGGACTTTCCCCTCTGCCGAGTGTCTCCCCCATTTCCTTTCTTCTCTCATCTCCATGTAAACTGTATCTTGGGATCAACTCCTCAGAAAGCTTTCTCTGATGGACACCCTTTCCTCCCCCGCCCCCTCACACCCTGGCCCCGTTAGGTGCCCCTCGTTGCACCCCCACCCCCAGGGACTGCAGAGTCTGCTGGGTCCTCTGAAGCCCAGAGGCCTTGAGCCTGTGGGCTCCCTGTTCTGGAGCGCTGACCTCGCCAAGGAATGAGTTCCCCTCGATGGGATGAGGGCATTAACGGCTAGCAGCAGATTCTATTCTCCACCCACACAGACATCTATAAAAGTTTCAGTTTCCCCTGGTGATGCTGCTTCTCTGACACCCACAAAGAAAATCTGAGTTTTGGTTTCCCTTAAGCTGTCACGAGGAAGGCGCCTGGGGCTTCCCCTCTCACCCTGTGGGGCACTGTGTGCAGCAGCAGCGGAAGGAACAATGATGAACAGCTCAAGCAGGAAGCTCAAGGTCCCACAGGGAGGGCGGACACTCACACAAGAACAGTAACAGAAACAGTGGGGAATGGGCACAAAGACAGCCCTGAAGCAGTCAGGGAGCCCAGGCCCCACTGGGGCTCATGGGCGGTGGGGATTGGAGGGAAGGCTTTTGAACAGGCAGCCCCAGCTGGGTGGCCTCCAGAGAGGTGGAGAGAGGGACAGGGGGCGGTCAGCAGCCTGGGGCTCTGGCCCTTCAGGGAGGGGCCCTGGGGCTGAAACCTAAACCCAGTGGCAGTTTGGTCTATTCCAGGAGGACCTACAAGAGGCGGGCCAAGACAGGCACTGGCAGGAACCAAAGGGTAAACTGGATGGAGCCTGGTGCCAAGGCAGTTGGATAGGGACCTGTCGGGGAAGGCTTGGTGCCAGAGGACAAGCCAGAGGCTGTTCCTCAAAGAGGAGGCTCAAATTTCTGTGGGGTTTTTTTCACAAGCCTCTCTGGGATGTGAGATTCATTCCTTAGAACTCAAGATGTCTAAGACCCTCCTTCTCTGGGGTCCCTGGGGTTTGGGCCAGACCAACGGGGAACCAGTGACCAGGGGTACAGCAGGAGGGGCAGGAGATGGCAGCTCCATCTCCCCTCGAGTGTGAGGAGCCCCTGCCCTTCGCTGGATGAATGGTTTGCCCGACCAGCGCTGTGACACCCACATCCTTCCTGCAAAGCTCTCCCCAGACTACAAAGAGGAACAGAGTGCCTGCTCCTGCCTGCTTTCAAGGCCCTTGTCAGGAAGGGGAACTGCGGGTGATTCCAGATCACTGCTGGGGCTCGGGTCACCCTTCAGGGCCTGGGTCCCGGGCTGGCAGCTCGGACATCACCTCGGAGCCCTCTTCCCCACCCCCCTGTTGCTCTCCAGATACACTGTAAACAGCACGTTTATTTGAGGTTTTCAAACCCCTGGTAAGAAGCACAAGAACAGCAGGGCTCTCCGTCATGCTGCCCTGGCCCCAGCCAGTCAGGCATGCAAGACTGAGGCTGGGAGATGAGTCAAGACACCCTCAGGAGCAGGGCCAGGGAGACACCGCCCTGCCCCCGTCTCCCCCACTCCCCCAGCCCCAGTCTGGGCCTGGATTGCAATCAGCAAGGCAGACCCAGCCCAATCTCAGATCCCTCCCAATGCAGGGACCTCTGCTTGGTCCCTTCTCTCTCCCTCCCCGAGCTGCTCTGACCCCCCTCTCTGACCCCCTCTCCTTGAACTTGAAGCCTGAGTCACATGCAGAGCTCCCTCACACCAGGACCAAACCAGCTGCTGTTGGGCTGTTTCCGTCAGCCCCTCCTCTCCAGCCAGGTCGCCAGAGGAGCAGAGCAGGCCTGGCTCTCCTGTCATTGCCTGGTACCCAGTTCACGTAGGGCGCTTGGCAGGGGACCAGGATCAGCAAACGCTTGCTGAGAGAACCACTGTGGGTGAGAAAGGCAGGGGTGCCCGACTCAGCCTCTCCTAGCTCCAGTGTCTCCCAGCCTCCACTCACTGTCTCCCGCTGGGTCTGACACTCCTCAGGGCTTCAACAATCCAAGATGCAGTGCCAGAGCCTCTGCCTCCAAGATGTCTCCCTGGCTTGGTGCCCAGCTTGGGGCCGGGCTACTGACAGGCAGCCAAACCTGCTACTTCAAGGCCTTGAGGACAGCCTCCAGCTTCATGGCCACGGCCAGGTCGCCCTTCACCTTCAACCGCCCACTCATGTAGGCCCCCAGGGGCCGCAGCTCCCTGCACAACAGGGCCCGTAGGTCCTCCTCGGACAGCTCCACCACCACGTCGGGGATGACATCAGGCACTCCGCGTCCCACCCTCCCTTGCCCTGTGGGGAGAAAGAAAACTGAGAATCAGTAAGGGGACAGCTATGCTACAGAGGGTAGAAGAGGTCAGACATCCCACTGGGAGGGGTGGAAAGAGTGGCTAAGAGCTCAGGTGCTAATACCCAGGGTTCAAGTCCTACTGACTGTGTGACCACTCAGAGCCTCAGTTTCCAAACTGGTGAGATGAGGATGATAATAATCACTAAGTCACGGGTTTATGATGAGAAGTAGGTGACATGATGCGCAAAACACACTCAGACAGAGCCTGGCACGAACTGGCCTGCAATGTGTGCAGGGCTCTTGGTCTAGGCAGCTGGGCCATCTGGGCAGTCCTGCTCATGGGGATGGGACAGGGAGCCCAAGGCCTGGGCAGTCACTGCCTGCAAATGCCATCTGAGCTCCTGATAGCTATGGGTTTGCCCTAAACTGCTGGCAGGAATAGGACCTGGTCTGAAAAGGACCACAGGTGGTAGGGCTATGAGCAACCCCGGCGGGGAGAGGGCAGGGAGGGCAGTGGCACCTGCAGTGAGATCCAGGAAATAGATGCTCTGGGGGCCGCTGGGCAGGATGACGTTGAACTGGTAGCAGGCCCCGACCTGGCTGACCAGGGCCTCTGACAGGATGGGCTTCAGAGCCGACAGCAGCCCCTCGGCCACAGGCTGTTTGGGGCTGGACCCAGCACCCCCGTGAGGTGCAGACGGCTCAACCTCGCTCACCATCTCCAAGGTATCTGCTGGTGGTGGCCAATGGGATGGGGGAGGGAGGCAGAGAGAAGGAAGTCAGTGCGCTGCCAAGGTCAGGATGACGGCGGCCCTCGTGCTTTCACAGCGCTCTCTCTTACACCCACGGCAGGCCTGCGTTCAGTTTCTTCCTCTGCTGAGAGGCTGCCCTTGAGTTTCTAGCCATAACCCCAACCCCCATTTCTAAATCACTCCAGCCCTGAGTCTTAAACTCTCTTCCGGATGCTGTTGCTTCCTCCCATGGAGGCTCCCAAAGGCCTCCACACACTCAGACTCTTCTCATTACCTTAGTTCTAGTCAGCTCTAGAATCAGGGCGGCTGGAACAGCCGGACAGGGTGTGCACTGCACAAGGTGCTTGGTTAAAGGAACAAGAGGCGAAGCTCAGTCTGTGCTGGGCATGAACCTGAACGCCCCGCGGGGGAAACCACCCTTTCCCTGAGGCTCCTCACCTGGTCCAGGGCGCGGGGCGCCTCCTGCCACTGAAGGCACACTGCCTCCCAGGAAGTGGAGGGCCAGCTGCTGCAGGGTGCTGTCCAGGCTGGGCCCTGCTGGGCTGTCCTGGGGCGGCTGGAGCACGGCCTCCACTGCCAGCTCCACGCGGTCCACCTCCAGCCCCCAGGCCCTGGTCACATCGTTGATCTCCAGCTGGAGGAAGTGTGGGGAGAAATGGCACTCGTTCCACAAAGGTCCCATCCAGAGCACCTTCTTTAGGCAGGCTGGTATGGCCACGGTGACCCATGAGGTGCCAGGCCAGCCCTTGAGAAGTGCCCAGCCTGGACAGAGGCAGAGGGCAATTACAACGCAGCCATGGGAAGTTGTAGTGTGCACCAGGGGAGGGTGTGGGGCAGGGAGGAGGGGTGATGCTAGGAGGAGGAGGAGTTATCCAGGTGAAGGCCATAAAGGAGGACCCTTCCAGACAACAGCATGTGACAAAGCCCAGAGAGGGGCACCTCGAACGTTTGCAGAACTGCGAGTAACCACAGCTCCACGTAGCCGGACCCTCAAGTGCGGGCTGGGACACTGGAGACAGCCAAGGGTGGCTGCTCTCTCTCATTTGGACTTATTCTGAGGCACAAGGGGCCCCCAAGAGGAGTTTAGCAGCAAAGTGACAGAGTAGTCTTCCTAGCTGCAAAGATTCTCTTGGCTGCTATGTGGACGCTGGACCGGAGGGGTTGAGGATGGAGGGAGACCAGGTAGGATGGTGTTTCAAACCGCAGGCAAAAGTTACGCAGACGCAGTGTCAGGCAGAGGCGGCTTTGAGCCGAGACTCATGGCGGAGGGGCACAACTCTTAGACTCTAAGCCACAGAAGGACACTAAAGCAGCAACACCACTGGGCTTCTCGGGTGCCTGAGTGTGCGAACAGAGGAAGGATGGGGAGGAGCCGGGGAAGCCAGGTTTCTGATGTGGGTCCTTGCACAGATCATGAGTGTGGGCATTCACCCAGAAAGCACACACAGAGGAAGACACAGATGTGGGCGTGGGCAGGGAAGGAATGATGAGTATCCCTTTAGGGAAGGAATAAGGTATTTTTAAATACATTAAGCTTGAGGTGTCTATGGGACAGCCAACCACAGCTGGGTAAGTAGGTCCAGGAAGTAGGACAGAATGGTACTGGATCAGAGTGTCGTGAATAATTAGTGTCCAGAAGTAGCAAACAGCCCCAGGGGGATCACAGGTGAAAAGAGACCACTGAGGGAACCCTGGAAACAGGAGGACAGGGAGTAACCAGGTGTGTGGAATAACAGAATTCAGAGGAAACAGGGGATCCAATAATAAGAGAAGGACAAGCCATGGAGTCCAAGGCTGCCTCCAGGTGACGAGAGGGAAGGACTGAGAAGTGTTCCTGTGCTGGCAAGAGGGAGGTCACTGTGGGGTCGGCAGTGATGTCAGTCTTAGGAGCCTAGAGTAACAAGAGGAAGGGAGGAAGGAAAGGGAAGAGAGGGGTGAAGAGCTAGAAGGGGTGTGGGACAAAAGGAGAGCGTGCAGAAAGGCAAGAAGAGGATGAGTGGAGAGAGGGAGCCGAGTCCCGGGCCCCGAGCACTGGGGAGTGCAGAGGAACCAGATGCTTCCAGGGAGGCAGAAAACAGCACCGAGGCAGATGAGCTTCAGGGGGTGACGCTGGAGGAGTTCTCACCCTAGAGCGCTTTCTCCTGAGGTTCAAGAGGCAAGGCCTGCTGCAGAGGGATGGGTGGGGGTGGGGCCAGCAGTAGGGGAGGCTGGGCCAGGCCTGGAGGGGTAAAGCAGCAGGCACAAGTGGGTAAGCAGCTAAGAAGGCCCAGCAAGGGAGAGGTGGGAAGCCTGCAGTCCCTCCAGGTGCAAAACAGGCAGATGGAGAAGTGAAAATGAGAAACGGATGTCTGAACCAGGCCTTGCCGAAGGTGGTGGACTTCCTGAGATTTCATTTTATCCAGGTACTGAATCCACTTTGCCAGGAGCTAAGTCAGTCTGGGTAATGGCCCTACAGGACTCTATGGGTAATGGCCCTACAGGACTCTAATGCCCTGGTATGGGACTCACACCC
Organism: Capricornis sumatraensis; assembly: GCF_032405125.1. Lineage (NCBI taxonomy): Eukaryota > Metazoa > Chordata > Mammalia > Artiodactyla > Bovidae > Capricornis > Capricornis sumatraensis. The sequence continues at coordinate 41,858,571 of NC_091087.1, read as the reverse complement.
TCAAATGGCCTCAGGTGGCTTTGTTGCACCAAAGTAATGTGCAGCAAGGCCAAAAACAAAGGCCAAGAACAAAATCTGATTTGTGTAAGACTAAGCAGTGGACTAACTCACTCCAGTGTTCTTGCCTGGAGAATCCCAGGGACGGGGGAGCCTGGTGGGCTGCCGTCTATGGGGTCGCACAGAGTCGGACACGACAGAAGCGACTTAGCAGCAGCAGCAGCAGCAAGCAGTGGACTGGAGGGCAGGGGCAGGTGATCTGGCTCTGGCCCAGCTCTGACCTTGACCACAGCTCTTAGGGGCAAGTCATAACTTCTGAGCCTTAATTTCCTTCCTCCAAAATAAAAGAGTGATACTAGCCTTTGTGCAGCAAAATGCAAAGCTGAGATACACTGAGGCAGACAAAATGCTATGCGTGTGAGAAGTATTGTTACTATCAAAAATAGAATTTTCTTGGGAATTTCAGCCAGTTGATTTATTTCCTGAAGGGACTGGAACCTCCAGGAATGGTATTACCCACTCCCTTCCCTGTCCTCTAACCCTGGGGAAGGCAGAGCCTAGGGGAACGAGGAGGAACTTCACCCACGGTCCCCTGCACATGGGAGAAAGCCTGAGGTGAGCATGAGGAACAGGCGACATGCCCTCACACCCGTATTTATTTCAACCCCTCTTGTCACAGGAGGGATCTGAGGTGAATTCCAGTGTAACTGCTCACACTCAGACAAGAGGCAGGAAAAAGGCCCAGAACAAACAACACAAAACCACAAAAATGCACATGCTGCCTTGGGGAGCATGGAATTCCCCAGAAGGTGACTGGGCCAGGAAGGCCCCTGCTCCTTTCACCCACCTGCCCGCCCAGGAGGCCGCTCAGTGCCCCTGAGGCCCAGCGTTGTAATGCCTGCAGGGCAGTGAAGAGTGAAACCTCAGGCAAGACTCAAGGCCACTCCCCTGGCCCAGCCCCTTCACCTCTCAGGCCCAGTTTGCCCAAGATCGCTATGGTCTGTGCCCATCTTTCATTCCTCAGCTCACAGTCCCACCAAGACCACTGACTCTTCACAAGTTATTACACTCTTAGGACACAAGGTAAACTGAGGCCCAAAGTGATCTGGTGCTATGCTAAAGTGCCCCAGCAGGCAGAGCCAGGCTCACGTGCCAGCCACGGAACTCTGTCCAGTGCAGAGCTGCCTACCAAGAGTTGGTCGCTGATCTTGAGCTTCTCCATCTGGATCTCTCGCAGGGGCCTCTTGAGCAGGGCCTTGGTCATGGCATTCTGGGCTGTCATGCGTGTGGCTGTGTTCAGGTCCTTCACCGTCATCACCGACAGTACCGGGTCCCAGATGCGGAACTGGACGTCGGCCCCCACGGACAGCACAGCCCCATCCTTAGAGGCCAACTGTTAGGAGAGGCCAGGAAAGAGGGGCAGGGGCTGCAGCAAGGCCAGGCCCACTGAGACCACCTAACCTGACCCACTTGCCTGGCCACTGGCTCCTCGAGAACAAAATGGTAACCCCAAGTGCAGGGGGTTCTATATACAGAGCAAAGATGTCCTCCCAGCCTCCCTCCTCCTTTTTCTGGCTACTCGCAGGCCAAGGTACTGACATCCACAACACACCCAGCATAAGCTCCCCACTCCCTCTGGGCAGGGCAGCCGAGAAGCCCCTCACCTTGCAGGGAGGAACATTGAAGGCTCGTGTCCTCAGATCTACCCTCTGAAAAGAGTCGATGAAGGGCAGGAGCAGAACCACACCGGGTCCTTGAGGGGTGCGGATCCGGCCCAGTCGAAACACGATCATGCGCTCATAGGTGGGCACGATCTGCTCGTAATAGCAAGGGAAAGGGTCAAAAGCACTGAGCTGATGCTGACAATTATGTCTGCCCAGGTCTTTTCTCCCACCTCTCTCCCTCAGGTTCAGGGTCAGGGATCCTTAGCTCTGTTTCCAGATGAAAAAAAAACAAGCTCTGAGAGGTTAACTGATTTGCTCAAACACCACAAAGCCCCCAGGTGAAACAGGCAAGATTTGAAGGCAGTTCTGAGTAACTCCAAAAGCCATGCTCTCAACTATGATACTGTACTGACTTGATTGTCTGTGAAACCTTTTACCTGTATGGTCTAAAGCTAAACATGACTCAAACCAGGAAACTGTCTGCCCTTGTCTTAGTCAAGGCATAAGCTGGGCTGCTCTAACAGCAACCCTGAGGGAAGGGCTTTGCCAGCTTCAGGTTCCTGGAGTCCTCAAGGAAGGAAATATATCCAAATTGAGAAGGCTCAGAGAGGCAGTGACTTGCCCAAGGTTACAAGATATTTGTTTCAGTGGCAGTTTTAGGATTAGGATTTAGGGCCTAAGGAAGGACTCCCTTCCAGACCACCCCAAACCCTAAACTTTCCAGAGACAGTGGCTGTTGTCTGGGGCTACGTGAGGGTCAGCTTCCACCTCCACTGCAGCTCCCAGGTGCGAGCCTCTACTCTACTCATCCTTTCCCTTCTGCCCCATCCCTTGTTGAAAACGAGGCTGAAATTCCTTTTACTCATCACTTGCTGGGCCAGGTTGAGTGTTTTTCACTTCTAACTTAGCCTAACCCAAAGGGAAGAAGATATTCCTGTGCACCTTAACACCAGTGTTCAGACCCCTAAACTTGGGCATTTGGGACGACTTGTTTCTGCCACTTACTGGTTCCCAATAAAGTTGAGCCTCAGTTTCCTCATCTGAAAGGTGAGAATGAACAATTCTTGTCCAGCCCATTTCACAGTGTTAGCTGCTCAGTCATGTCCGACTCTTTGTGACCCCACCAAGATCCTCTGTCTATGGAATTTTCCAGGCAAGAATACTGGAGTGGAGTGCCATTCCCTTCTCCAGGAGATCTTCCCAACCTAAGAATTGAACCCAGGACTCCTGCACTGCAGGCAGATTCTTTACCATCTGCGCCCATTTCACAGAGATGTGATAATATTTAGAGGAAGCAGGCAGAGGATGGGAAATTCATGCACCAATGTTAAAGCTCTCAGTGTGGCCCAACCACTCTGGGGACTGACCCAGCCAGCCTTACCTTCAGGGCAAACCAACCAGAAATGGGGAAGGTGATCAGCAGCAGCAAGAACCCCAGAAAACTGATAAGGCCATGGCAGAAGCAGGAGGGCCAGCTCTGAGGTGCATCTAGGGACAAAAGAGCAGAGACAGTCAAAAATGCCAACTGCGTCTGGCATGACAGCTGCAGGCTGAGTGAACTCAGTCAAGTGCACCTTTTGCCCACCTCCCCTTTCAGGGGCTCCTTCCTTCTCAGAGCTAAGATGTTCTTTCCTAACTCACAGTGTTTCATTTCACTGGAGTGCCCTAAAAACCATCAAATACTTGCCTTGCCTAATACTAACTCCGTATCTGTGGGCAGGAGCTAGTTAAGGACTGTTCCTTCCTTCCACATATCAGAATCAATTTGTTCCAAGTCCCAGCCTCACAAGGCCCATTCTCTGCTAAGCAGCAGTCATTGGAACTGAGAAGTTAATCACAGGACAGCTCAGCTCTCCTCAATGGGCTGAGCAGGAGTCAATCCTTTTGTCTGATTTAAACAGCCTCCCACTTCTGGTGAAGCCAGGAAGAACTCAGCATCTGTAAACACATGCTGGGTTGAACTGAAGGCTTTTGGCATAACACCTCCTCCACTATTGCCCGGAAGTGTGCTTTCAATTTGGAGGTAAGGTGTTAACCAAAAGAGATAAAGCATCAATGGCTCTTCAACAGATGACACAGATGAGGGCTAAGATGTTCTTTCTTAGCTCACAATTCTTCACCACACTTTAATGTCCTAATGACTATCAAAATGCATGCTTCACTTGAAGCAGCTTCAGAAGAGAGGTGAGGGGAGGGGGACTAGGAAGAAAAGACTTGGCTGAAGCACAGGTCCCTGCTCCTGGTGAATGAGAACCCCAGGATGGGACTGAAAGCTGAGAAACCCCCATGATCTTGGGGATCCTCTCCCAACCCTGAACTGGAAGCAGACAGAATCCTCTGCTCCACCCTTCCAGGAACACCACACCCTTTGGGCTCTCTGAGCACTGGAATACTAAATCTCCTGCTTCTTTCTGACCCATGTGGCCCCAGCAGGAAAAGAACTCTTGGATAGCGGCAGCTCTCATTACAGGAGGGGGTCACAGAAGGGCTGAATCCTCTGGGGTTTTGTTGTCAGGCTGAGGCATGTGGGATCTGACCTCTGGGTCAAGGGAATTACTCAAGGCTTTGGAGAAAAACAGAGCCTGGGAAGACATGACAGGCATCTAAGGGCCTGCCTTTTTGCCCGGCGCATCTCCACCAGGAAACCGGGAGATACTCAAGCTTGAGGAATCTAGAGGTGTCCCCTGAGGTGAAGATTCTGCCACTTCTCGGCGACCAAGTGCTCTTGGCGTGCTGGTGACCTCCTATGCCTTGACCTTAGTTTCTTTCTGGGCAAAACGGAAACCTGAAACCTTTCGGGTGATAAATGCCAAGAAGAAACGAGGTGGGGCGAGACTTCTTGAAAGTAAGAGAGCTCCAGTGCTGCCGCCCCGTAGCTCTAAGGGCGGATGGGCGGTAGTGTCCCAGCGCCTGATCCAAGCCCTTCTCCACATCGTGGAAAACCCCTCTCGGTCCCTCCTCTTAGGCTGCGAGGACGCAAGACACTCTGACTCCCGAGAGGCAGAGAGTTCGGGGGTGCCTGCTGATCTCCCTCGGGTCCGCTGCGCTGGGCGGCCACTCACCGGCCCCCGGCCCCACGCCGCCCGGCTCCGGGGACAAGCAGCCCTTCTGAGAGCCCAGGAAGCCGAAGTTCGACTGCTGGAAACGGTCAAAGTCCCCCAAAGGCAGCGCCCGATACCCAGACCTGCCAAGCATGGTTCCCAACAGAGGGCACGCCCCGCGCCCCAGGGCAGAGCGGGACTTGACCAGCCAGCCGCTACACCGCCCCGCCCCCGCCGACCGCTGCTTCCGGTTTCGCCTGCGCTGCCGGGCGAGGGGTAGGGCCGGCCCGAGTGCAGGAGGAGGAGGCCGACCGCGCCCGGCTCGCACCGTTGCATAGCGCCCTCTGTGCTGGGAGGACCGAACTGCGATTGCGGGGCTGGGAGGAAGGGGGTGGTCAAGTGGTCCTGGAGGCCCGCAACGGTCCGCTCCTCCTAAACCTTTTCCCACTAGGTCTTAGAAAAGGATCAGGAAGAGAAGCTGAGCTTTGTAAGGGAGTTTTCAGGAGCTGAATCTCCAGAAGCAAAGAAATGCTACCAGCCTTCTCAGCACAAACTGACAAACTCTGGACGGATTTGGGGAAGATTGCCTTTAGGGTTTCTCCAAGGCATGATCAGCAAATTATTCCTGTTCGTATCCCTGAAGCTCCATTACTTTGGTCACCTGATGCGAAGAGCCGACTCATTAGAAAAGATCCTGTTGCTGGGAAAGATTGAAGGTAGTAGGAGAAGGGGACGACAGAGGATGAGATGGTTGGATGGCATCACCAGCTCAATGGACATGAGTTGGAGCAAGCTCCGGGAGACTCTGGGAGATGGTGAAGGACAGGGAAGCCTAGCGTGCTGCAGTCCATGGGGTTGCAAAGAGTCGGACATGACTGAGCGACTGAACAACAACAAAGCCCAGCAAGCAGGCCTGGCACAGAGAGGATGTCAGTGCTTATCTGTTGAATGAAGGGGTAACCAGGTCATTATGGGTCAACCTGGGGCAGGAGGGCCTGAGCTTCGGCACAAAAAGAAAGAAATTCTGTGTGCAGATCTCAGGGAACATGGCAGAGTAAAGAAGGGGATTACATAGTGCTATCCCAGGGCAGCCCTCCCGAGCATCACAGACCCTCAGTCTTACAGATGCTGAAATAGCACACCCCACAGTCCGGGTACCCAAAGGTAACTTGCTTCTCCCTGGCTGGATAAAACCAAATGCAAAAGGTGAATTTACTCTGTATACCAACAAATTTTAATTTCCAACAAGGCAGGCTGTGTTCCAAAGTGGGCAAAGAAATTAAAGCTTTTCTTGTTCCACACATGCCGGTCCTGCCTCCAAAGGCCCCTCAGCCATAGTCCACTTCCAGATCCCTTCTGCAAATGGCTCCTTATCATCTTTGGCTTTTCCTAGCTTCATAGCCTGGTTCTAAAGCCCTGGGGACACTAATCAAGCAGCAGGGTGCATGCAGTAGGCTCTTGAGGTTTTTGCACTGTCCCTAGGAAGTTAGTTCTCCCCTATCCTCCCACCCTGACCCTGAACTATAAGTTCACCCCACCCCCAACTATTAAAGTTTTACAAGAGCAAAGTCCTGTCACGCCCTTCTAATCTGTCCCAAACTAGAACTGAACACAAAATGGGTCCATGGGAGTCATCACAATGAATGGAATGCATTGAGGTTTGAAGACAGGGGCACTGGCCCAGTGATGCCACCTGGAGCTGTGCCTTCTCCCCTCACCAGCTGAGAGCTGGGGCTTCTCCTTTGACCCATTGCTAAGTTGCTGTCTCCTCATTTTTCTCATACCTGCCCACCAGCTCTCCCCATTCCCTACTGCCTCAGATCCACCAGCCCTTCCTGCTGTCACATCAGGCATCATCCTGATGCCGTCATCTCCACTCAGCGTCCTCCCAGTCTGATTCAGGTCCCTCCTCTCATCCCACAGCCACTGTCCCAGACCACCTGGCCCTAGGTTGTCAGAGAGACTGTCCCAATATACACAATGGACATGGTTCCTTGTTTTCAAACCCTTCACCAACTCTCTGTGGTCCATAGCCCTGGTCCATCTCCTTATCTTGCCCAGCCCATCTTGGTCTGACATCATGCATGGGTCCCCTCTTGAATCTGAAAATAACCAAAATGAGTTGCTTGTTTCAAAACTAGTTTCGAAACAGCTTCTGTTTCAAACCTCCATGGCTTTGCATATGCTGTTCTCTTGGTCTTAAGTGTCGCCCACCCATCCCCAGCCTCTGAATCCCTGGCAAATTCCCACCATCACTTCAAATCCCAGCTGAGTGATCTCCTGTCCAGCCAGTCTCAACACTGTGAAAATCTCCCTTTGGGGGCCTGCTCCTGCATTAGATCTGGGGTGGTTCAGATGCTAAAGAATCTGCCTGCAGTGCAGGAGACCTGGGTTCCATCCCTGGGTAGGGAAGATCCCCTTTAGAAGGGAATGGCTACCCACTCCAGTATTCTTGCCTGGAGAATCTGCCCCCATGGGCAGAGGAGCCTAGAAGACGATGGGGTCCCAAAGAGTCGGACACGACTAGAAGACTAACACTTTCCCTTTTTTTTCCAAAGTAGGAGAAACGCGTGGCCCGGCTGTGTGGCTCTTGCTCCCAGCTGAGGGCTCGCACGAAGCTGTGCCAGTGTGAGCTGAATGAAAGATTCCAAGCCGAGGGCAGGGACGGCCTCCATTCTGCACAAACATCAGTTCTGCCGCTGTCCCGCGTGTGACTGCTCTTCTCTCCCTCCTCGCCGCTCTGGGCGTGTCTTCAGGACCCTGGGCCAGCCTCTCCGACCCTAGAACCGCCGGTAGCTAGTGTCTCACTTCCTCTGGGAGGCGGGCCCTGAGCTGGCACCTCCCATTTAGGGCTGCTCCGGAGCTCAGTGTCCTGGCGCCTGCCTCCGGTTCAGTTTCTCCGCTCTCGAAGAGCGAAACTGAGAATCGAAACTGCGCTGGATTCCATGCAGCAGGATCCGGAACCTGCCGGATCTCCGGGGCCCCAGCAGGACCCCGCACTGCCCCACTCCCCCAGCATGCCTCCCCCGGAGTCACTCTCCGAAGGCCACCAGTCCAGCCACAGCGACAGCCCCACAGAGGTACTACTGCGTTTGGGGAGATGGGGTTGGGGCTTTGTTAATTAGGTATGGTCGGTGGAATGGAGGGACTGGGGAACTTGACCAAGTACCTTGAAAAATGACGTAAAGAAGGGAGACCAGGTGCGAGGGTCCTGACCTTCTCGGCTGGGTTAGGGGTCGTGGAAAGTAGAAAAGGGGGCCAGCATGAGTTTGAGGGGAGAGGTCTCTCTGGGTTGCGATTCTCCACGAGCAGCGGGGTGATGCTGAGGGTGAGTGGCACCCCGGACCAGACTCTTCCGCCCAAGCTGGCGACATGCCTCTTATCCCCTACCTCAGATGAAGGACCACCTGTTAAGGAAAATGGAGGTAGTAGTCTTATCGCACCCGCCTGGCAGACCCGGACAAGCTCCCGGTGTGGACAAGCCAGAATCTTTGTCCTCAGATCAGAAAGTGGAGAGGGGTGTCTTGGCTAAGGCCCAGGATTCTTGTGGTTTCTCCTCTAGGAAGCTACTTGGATCCTTTTCCTGGGGCACCGTGCTCCCTCAACCTCCATCCGGAGGAGTTTTTTAAGGGTTTACTGGTCTTTTCCTGCACAAACTCCCCACCCCCAAAGGAAGTGCTTAGATCACTTGCTCTGTTTTCTTCCAGCCCCTTTTTACTCTCCTTCATGAAAGTACAAATAATATTGCATTAACTTTTATTTGTTGCATTATAACACCTAGAAATAATATTTACAATACTAGTTAACATGTTTGAGTATTTCTCACGTGCCAGGTACTGTATTATGTTACGTATGGTTTATCTGTTTCTAGGTGTACAATTCAGTGGCATTAAATGCATTCCACAATGTAACCATCACCACAGTCAATTTTCAGAATTTTTTCATTGAAACAAAAATCTGTACCCTTTAAGCTCCTCATTCTCCTCTTCCCCCTGCTGCTGCTGCTGCTAAGTCGCTTCAGTCGTGTCCGACTCTGCAACCCCATAGACGGCAGCCCACCAGGCTCCCCCGTCCCTGGGATTCTCCAGGCAAGAACACTGGAGTGGGTTGCCATTTCCTTCTCCAATGCATGAAAGAGCAAAGTGAAAGTTAAGTCGCTCAGTCGTGTCCTACTCTTAGTGGCCCCATAGACTGCAGCCTACCAGGCTCCTCCGTCCATGGGATTTTCCAGGCAAGAGTACTGGAGTGGGGTGCCATTGCCTTCTCCCTCTTCCCCCTAGCTCTAATCTACTTTCTGTCTCTGCATTTGCCTAGTCTGGATATTGTATATAAGTGGAATGCTACAGTATTTGTCTCTGTGTTTGGCTGGTTTTACTTAACATGATGTCTTCAAGGTATTTTCATGTTGTAGCATGTATCAGAATGTCCTTTTTAAGGCCAAATAACATTCCATTGTATGTATATACTACATTTTGTTTATCCATTCATTTGTTGATGGACACTTCAGTTGTTTCCACTCCTTGGCTACTGTGAGTAATGCTGTGTACAGAATAATGGATGTACAAGCATCTGGATCCTTGTTTTCTATTCTTTTGGGTATATAGCTAGGTGTAGAATTGCTGGGTCCTATGGTAGTTCTATGTTTAAGTTTTTGAGGAACCATCAAAGTGCAGTAAGCATTTTTTGTGAGGTTATATGACACACATTTAATGAATCTCCTTTTTTAAAGTCCCTTGAAGGCAGGGGTTTGTCCTGGAATCAGGGGTCCCCAAGTTCCAGGCCACGGACTGTCACTTGCCCTGGCCTATTAGGAACCGGGCTTACAGTGGCAAGCAGCCAGCAAGAGAGCAAAACTTCATCTGTATTTACAGCCGCTCTCATCACTTGCACTACCGAATTATCACAGTGGAAATAGAAATAAAGTGCACAATAAATATAATGCATTTAACTCATCCCTACATCACCCCACCCATAGAAAAACTGTCATTTAGGAAATGGTAACCTAGTCCCCAAAGGGTTGGGGACTGCTGCTATACATCCGTGTATCTTGGGGCCTGGTACTGTGTCTTATGAGAAACGGATGCTCAGTAAATCATGGAGTGAGCGTGAGAAGGCCTAAGTCAATGGAGGACTGGGATAGTGATAAGCCTGGGTTTTTGTGTCATCCATTGACAGCTTGGTATGAAACAGGAAGTGCCACTCTCAGCGTGCAGCCACAGGGTGGGTGTCCAGTTGGGTGGGGCTTCCTGGGACTTCACGTCTCACCTCCCTCTCTGATTCCCCAGCAAGCCACGGAGGAAGAGTTCCAGTTCTTGCGCTGCCAGGGCTGCCGGGCAGAAGCTAAGTGCCCCAAGCTGCTGCCTTGTCTGCACACGCTGTGCTCAGGATGCCTGGAGGAGTCCGGCATACAGTGCCCCGTCTGCCGGGCTCCCTGGCCCTCAGGTGCCGGCACGCAGGCCCTGGACAACGTCTTCTTCGAGAGCCTGCAGCGGCGGCTGTCGGTGTACCAGCAGATCGCACGCGAGCAGGCGTTTTGCACCCGCTGCAAAGAGCTGGCCCACTACTGGTGCTTCGAGTGTGAGCAGCTCATCTGCGCCAAGTGCTTCGAGGCGCACCAGTGGTTCCTCAAGCACGAGGCCCGGCCGCTGGCGGAGCTTCGCAGCCAGTCGGTGCGGGAGTTTCTGGACGGCACCCGCAAGTCCAACAACATCTTCTGCTCCAACCCCAACCACCGCAGCCCTATGCTGACCAGGTGAGCAGGCCGGCCGAGGGTGGGATGGTGCATTCAAGGGCGAGGTAGAGGGTGCAGGGAAGAGAGACCCAGAGCCTCATAGCTGGGGCGTGGGTCAAGGAGCTTCTGAGGCCTTGCAACTCACAGTGTGGTCCACACACCAGCAGCATCAGTAGCGATGACCACAGTTTATGCTCTCCCGTGCGAATGGATGGATAGTAATAGTTCCCAATTTCCCCTCACAAGAAAATAATGCTGCAGTATCATCTTTTCACCCATATCCAGTCATTTCTTCAGGATAAATTTTTAAAAATACGTTACTCGGTGAAGGGATATGAAAGTTTTACATTTCGATACATGTTACCAAACTGCCCTTTAAAAACTCTTAAAGAGTGAAATTTTCCATAAGTACTGCCACTCAGTCTCCCTATAGCTAGACTGTAGAATGAGATGTGGGTAGTTGGTTCCTGGCTCAAAAGCACTCCCGAGCTTCCTGGGAGGATCTGTATGAAGACAGTCAAGTCCCATTTTAATTATTTTTACCACGCAGCACAGGAATTTAAATTTAGGTTTTTTTAGACAGATAAAATACATTAATACGGTTCAAAAAATTGCTAACAAAATTTATAGAGAGAACAAAATCTCCATTCCATTTTGTCCCACATCTGCCTAATACCCATCCCTTCTCCCTTCCCAATTCAAGGTTAACCATTGTTACCAGCTTTAAAGGGCTTCCCTTGTGGCTCAGCTGGTAAAGAATCCACCTGCAATGTGGGAAATCTGGGTCCCTGGATTGGGAAGATCCCCTGGAGAAGGGAAAGGCTACCCACTCCAATATTCTGGCCTAGAGAATTCCATGGACTGCATAGTCCATGGGGTCACAAAGAATCAGTCATGACTGACTGAGCGACTTTCACTTTCACCAGCTTTAAAACTTTCCAGAGTTTATGAATATACACACAGATATAAGTATATAGTCTTATAGGACGTATTATTCCCTTTTTTAGCAAAATGATAGCATACCCGTGTGAACTTTTAATGCTCTCTTCTCACACAACTACAATAGATAGCTGTATAAGATTCTTGGGGAATCAGCTTACAAAGTGAAGGTATTCCTTGCCCATAAGGGGCACACTCAGACAGAGCTCCATTCTGGCTAAACTATAACTTGCTTGCTTCCTGCTAGGAGGTTTACCACCTGTACTACCAGATTCCACAAGGGCTGATATTATTGTTTGAGTTTGGATTTCTTTCTTTATTATTGAGGTTGTCCAGTGGCTTTTCATGTGTTCATTGGTCATTGAGCTTCTTCATTTGTGAATTGCTTGCTGAGGTCCTTTGCTTGTTTATTTGTTTACTCTTATAAGAGTTTGGTATAGTGCTGACATTTTTCCTTTGCCATTCATTTAATATGAGGTGTTGTGTTCAAGTTTTTAGTTCTAAATAGTCTAATCCATTAATCTCTTCCTTTATGGTATCTGGCTTTGGTCATCCTAGGAAAGATTTTGCCTATGCCAATATTGAAAATATTTACTTATACTCTATTTTAATAGTTTATTTTTATTGTTAAATCTTTAATTCCCATGGAACTTATCTTTGTGTGATGTGAGATAGGAACACTCGCTTCTCATTTCTCTCCAGATAGAAAGCCAGTTCTCTCAACAACTTTCACTGAATAATCCACTCTTTTTGTTTGATTTTTCCCAGTTTTTTCAAATTGAAGCTTAGTTGATATACAATATTCTATAAGTTACAGGTGTACAGGATAGTGATTCACAATTTTAAAGGTTATACTTCACTTACAGTTATTATCAAACATTGGCTCTATGCCCCATGTTGTACAATATATCCCTCTAGCTTATGAATAATCTGCTCTTGGCTTTGATCTGAAATGCCCTTTTAATCTTGTACTACATGTCCATGTAGTCATGAATATGTTTGTAAATCTCTGTTCTGCACCAACAGAGTGCAGAACCAACTCCTATGCTAATCCTTACTGCTGTAAGGCATTCAGTAGCTTTATATTTGGTAGGGTGAATTCCCACTCTTCAGAAATAATTTTGCTTTTACAATTTGTGCAGCTTCTTTGGCTCTTACGCTTCAGGCAGCTTCAGAATTCACATGTTCTTTGGGATTTTGATTGAGATGGAATTAAATCCTGGACGAATTGACCTCATCTCTGGTTACATCTTTTGGGTTTGAAAGAGAATTCCATGGACTGCATAGTCCATGGGGGTCACAAAGAGTCAATCATGATTGAGCAACTTTCACTTTCACCAGCTTTAAAAGTTTCCAGAGTTTATGAATATATACACAGATATAAGTATATAGTCTTATAGGACTTATTTTTCCCTTTTTTAGCAAAAAGATAGCATACCTGTGTGAACTTTTAACACTTTCACAAATATCTTGAACTTTTAAATTATAGTTAAATTTACAATATGTAGTGAAGGTCCCTGGTGGCTCAGCAATAAAGAATCTGCATGCAGTGCAGGAGACTCAGGAGACATGGGTTAGATCCCTGGGTTAGGAAGATCTGGAAATGGCAACCCTCTCCATTATTCGTGTGTTTTCACTCCGTTATTCTTGCCTGGGAGATCCCATGGACAGAAAGAGTGTGGCAGGCTACAGTCTATGAGGTTTCAGAGTTGGTCACGACTGAACACACACTGCCTATGAGACAGTATGTAATAATATTATGAGTGGAATCTTTTCCATTATAGTTTTTAACTGATTATCATTAACATTCACTAATATGTATGTGTATATATCTATTGGAGAAGGAAATGGCAACCCGCTCCAGTATTCTTGCCTGGAAAATCCTATGGACAGAGGAACCTAGCCGGCTGCAGTCCATGGGGTCACCAAGAGTTGGACACACCTGAGCGACTAATACACACACACACACACACACGCTATATCTAGCCATCCTATTGGGCTCTTTTATTCTTGTAAGTTTTTCCATTGATTTTTTTAAAGATTTTCTAGGTAAATAGTCATATCACCTAGAAATAATAAAAAATTTTTCCTTCCATTATTCATACATATTACCTTTTTGTAGCTTTGTTTCACTGAATTGGCCAGAACTGCCAGGGCAACATTGTATAATGTGAAGTGGTTAGAAAAGGCAACTTTGCTTTGTACCTATCTTTCATGAAAAAGTTTCTTATGTTTTCTTGTTCAGTTCAGTTCAGTTCAGTTCAGTTGCTCAGTCGTGTCCGACTCTCTGCGACCCCATGAATCACAGCACACCAGGCCTCCCTGTTCATCCCCAACTCCTGGAGTTCACTCAGACTCACGTCCATCGAGTCAGTGATGCCATACAGCCATCTCATCCTCTGTCGTCCGCTTCTCCTCCTGCCCCCAATCCCTCCCAGCATCAGTCTTTTCCAATGAGTCAACTCTTCTCATGAGGTGGCCAAAGTATTGGAGTTTCAGCTTTAGCATCATTCCTTCCAAAGAAATCCCAGGGTTGATCTCCTTCAGAATGGACTGGTTGGATCTCCTTGCAGTCCAAGGGACTCTCAAAAGTCTTCAACACCACAGTTCAAAAGCATCAATTCTTCGGCACTCTGCCTTCTTCACAGTCCAACTCTCACATCCATACATGACCACAGGAGAAACCATAGCCTCAGGTATGATGTTTATTGTTGATTTCCTTAGGTGACTTTTAAAAATCACATTAAGAAAGTTGCCTTGTGCTTCTAGTTTACTAAGAGTTTTGTTGTTGCTGTTGTTTTGTTTTAACTTGGGGATGGGTGTTCTTTGGACTCTGAAGTGTCCTTTCACTGTTTAGTATAATGAATGATATCACTAGGTTTCTTTATGTTGCACCATTATTTTAATTCCCAGGAGGAAAACTATTTGGTCATGACATACTATTATTTTAATTTCTAGCTTGATTCCATTTAGTACTATTTTATCTAGGCTATTATCTATATTTATAAATGTGATTTTTTATGCATATATATGATATACATCATATCATATATGATACATCAAGTTTCCTTGTCAAGTTTTCATATCCATTTGATACTAATCTCTTTCAATGAGTTTTTAAGCTTTTTTGAACATGATGATATATATAAATTGCTTAGCATAGTGCCTGGCACATATTAAATACTCAATAAATGTTAAAATACTATTCTTATAATTTCTCTGTTGTAGAATAAAGGACATAAGCAATCCAAGCTTACAGAAGTTTCTTGAAAAGCTATCTGAGACAGATGCCTTTTTTGGAGAGTAGATTTTTTCCCTTTTTGTGGAGGATCATGAATCAGATTTTCTGGAATGTTTTCTAATTCATCTTGAGTTATCTTACAATTTGAATATCTCCTCTGTACCTGTAATTGTGTCCCCTTTCTTATTTCTAATGTTGTATGAAAGTTAAAGTGTTAGTCACGTCCGACTCTTTGCAATCCCATAGACTGTAGCCCACCAGACTCCTCTGTCCGTGGGATTCTGTAGGCAAGAATACTTGAGTGAGTTGCCATTGCCTTCTCCCAGGGGATCTTCCTGACCCAGGGATCAAACCCGAGTCTCCTGCACTGCAGGCAGGGGCCACCAGGGAAGCCTCCTAATGTTGTATATCTGTGCTTATTTTAGTGATCTTTTCAAAGCACTACCTTTTTTTTTTTTGGTCTTTTTATTGCTTGCTGATATTGTTTCCTTTTTTCTAATTAATCATTTTATTTTTAGCATCATTATTTTCTTTGTTGTACTCTTCTCTCATTATTCATCTAACTGAACTGAACATCTAATTCATTTACTTGCTATCCTCATTGTTTACCGCATTCTTCTCTGAGTATAACATTGCCTGCCTTTCATAACTTTGACAAGTAGTGTAATCATAGTTAACCATTTCTCAAATATCTCTAATTTCAGTCTTTTCTCTTTTTAGACATTTTCTCTTTGATAGAAGAGTTTGTTTGGGGAAGAACATTGTCTAAAAGTTTCAAGTGGCTTGTGTTGTTTGATTTAAATATTTGATGTTAATTTCTACGATATGGTCTCCTAGTATTTAAGAGTTGTATCTATGACTATGTTGAGGTTTTCTTTGGGGCCTACCATATTCCTTTCACTAGCATATTCCTCAGATTTTTTTTAATGTGTATTCTTTGTAGAGATGTATCTATAGCTCCTCTTTCTACTTGTTTACATTTTTAACAAACATATTAGAACATATGGGTGTATGTGTATCTCTCTCTCACCATCAAGAGTGAGTGTGTGTGTGTTGTTAATTGCTCAGCTGTGTCTGATTCTTTGCGATGTTATTGACTGTAGACCCCCAGACTCCTCTGTCAATGGAATTCTCCAGGCAAGAATACTAAGTTGACATTCCCTTCTCCAGGGGATCTTCCCAACCCAGGGGTCGAATCCAGGTCTCCTGCATTGCAGGCAGATTCTTTTCCTACTGAACTGTCAAGAGTAGATTCAGTTTAGTTCAGTTCAGTCACTCAGTCATGTCCGACTCTTTGTGACCCCATGAACCGCAGCACCCCAGGCCTCCCTGTCGATCACCAACTCCCGGAGTCCACCCAAACCCATGTCCATCGAGTCGGTGATGCCATCCAGCCATCTCATCCTCTGTCGTCTCCTTCTCCTCCTGCCCTCAATCTTTCCCAGCATCAGGGTCTTTTCCAGTGAGTCAGCTCTTCGCATCAGATGGCCAAAGTATTGGAGTTTCAGCTTCAACATCCGTCCTTCCAGTGAACACCCAGGACTGATCTTTCAGGATGGACTGGTTGGATCTCCTTGCAGTCCAACGGACTCTCAAGAATCTTCTCCAACACAACAAAAGCATCAATTCTTCGGCAATCAGCTTTCTTTATAGTCCAACTCTCACATCCATACATGACCACTGGAAAAACCATAGCCTTGACTAGACAGACCTTTGTTGGCAAAGTGTCTCTGCTTTTTAATATGCTGTCTAGGTTGGTCATAACTTTCCTTCCAAGGAGTAAGCATCTTTTAATTTCATGGCTGCAGTCACCATCTGCAGTGATTTTGAAGCCCAGAAAAATAAAGTCAGCCACTGTTTCCACTGTTTGCCCATCTATATGCCATGAAGTGATGGGACCAGATGCCATGATCTTAGTTTTCTGAATGTTGAGCTTTAAGCCAACTTTTTCACTCTCCTCTTTCACTTCCATCAAGAGGCTGTTTAGTTCTTCACTTTCTGCTATAAGGGTGGTGTCATCTGCATATCTGAGGTTATTGATATTTCTCCTGGCAATCTTGATTCCAGCTTGTGCTTCCTCCAGCCCAGCGTTTCTCATGATGTACTCTGCATATAAATTAAATATGCAGGGTGACAATGTACAGCCTTGATGTATTCCTTTTCCTGTTTGGAACCAGTCTGTTGTTCCATGTCCAGTTCTAACTGTTGCTTCCTGACCTGCATACAGGTTTCTCAAGAGGCAGGTCAAGTGGTCTGGTATTCCCATCTCTTTCAGAATTTTCCACAGTTTATTGTGATCCACACAATCAAATTACAACTGCTCTTCCAGATAGGATAAAAGTTTTAGCGTACTTTTTCTTCTCTCCTTCCATTCCCACTTTCAGATATAGTTGGATTAACATGAAATTTTATCTCTAGATTATTGCCAAATCTTCTATGTCTTTTCTATTCTATGCATCCTTTATTGGCAGTTAATTATCACATTATAACCCACTTGTTATTTATAATCTTAGATTCTAATTGGTGTTGTTGCCCACAAATTTTTTTTCTATAATATCTTCCTCTGTCTTCAATTATTTAATGTTATTCATTTCCCAGTTGACTGGAATACTTCAAGTAAATTTGCTGGTTGATTTTTTGAGCTTACTTTCCAGAACCTTGAGTATCTTAACTTGCATATTCTTTTGCTGTCACATTTATGTATGTGTAATGTTTTTTGGTTGTGCCATGCAGCTTGTGGGGTTTTAATTCCCTGACTAGGGATCAAACCCAGGCCTTAGGCAGTGAGACCATGGAGTCACATTTAAAGGAAAGTTTAGCTCGTTGTAAAATTCTGAGGTCACAATCACAAATCTTTCATCTTGGAATATATAAGCATTGCTTTGTAAATTTGTGGCCTTTGGTGTTTCAGGTGAGAAAGTCAATTATTGTCTATTTTTCCTCTCTGGGTAAATTGGTTTTTTTTTTTCTTTTGCTAAGGATTGTTAAAAAGATTTTTATTTTATTTTTCTTTGTTGCTGCATGCGGCCTTTCTCTAGTTGCAAAGAGAGGGGCTGGGCGTCTCATTGCAGTGGTTTCTCCTTGAGCAGCACAGGCTCTAGGCGTGCGGGCTTTAGTAGTTTGGGCACATAGGCTTTGTTGCCCCCCGAGGCATGTGGAATCTTCCCAGACCAGGAATCTAACCTGTGTCCCCTGCATTGGCTGGTGGATTCTTAACTACTTGACCACCAGGGAAGCCCCTTTTTATGTAATTTTTCTTTATTCTTGAAAATGATTCTTCAAGCTATAGGTCTTTTCTTTTTTCAGTAATCCTCTCTGACATTGTTGAACTGAAGATTCAAGTCTTTCTTCAGCTCAAACAAATTGTATTCTACTTTTTTTAATGTGTTGATCTCTGTTCATTTGCTTATGTTTTTCTTTTTACAAGTATTTGTGTGTGTGGCTTTTTAAAAATTAATTTTTTATTGGAATATAGTTAATTTACAGTGTGATATTAGTTTCTGCTGTATAACAGAATGACTCAATTATACGCACACATATATCCACTCTGTTTTAAATTCTTTTCCCAAATAGGTCATTACAGAGTAGTGAGTAGAATTCTCTATTCTAAACTGGAGGTTCTTATTCGTTATCTATTTTATATGTAGTAGTGTGTTTATGTCAATCCCAATCTCCCAATTTATCCCTCACCCATGTTCCCCCTGGTAACCATAAGTTTGTTTTTTACACCTGTACCTCATTTCTGTTCTGAAAATAAGTTCATTTGTATCATTTTTTGGAATCCACATATGAGCGATATCATATGCTATTTGTGTTTCTCTGTCTGACTTAACGTCACTCAGTGTGGCACTCTGTATGCTTAGTCATGTCCAGTTGCGACCCCGTGGCCTGTAGCCCACCAGGAGTTCCATTAATTCCGTTACTTTGCTTTTTTTCTTCCAGATTCTCGTAGGTACTTGAATTGATTTTCTAATCCACCAGCTTTTTTTTTTTTTTTTTTGAGACTACTTTCTACTATTCACTACTTATGTTGAGTTTTTTTTTTTTTTAGGTTTTTCCTCTAGCAATCGTGTTTTTTTTTTTTAATTGCCAAATAAGGTCAGTGTTCTTAGGATGCTTTTTCTTGTCAGCCTGTTCTTATTTTCTCGATGTATATTCTTAAATCTCCCTAACAAGCTTAGAAGTTTTGGAAGTTTTATGTTTCCTATATTACCCTTTTTTCAGTGTGAGCCAGAAAGCAGTTTGGTCCCCATTTTGGCTGCTAATTCTCTTTATAAATTCTGTGGTTCTGTGTTGTCTGCTCACATGTAAATGTAAGCATCTAGATTGCACAGTTTTAGTAGCTGATAGGCAGCAGTTGTATGAACCACAGTTTGTGTCTCCCACCCTGCAATAAGGACAGGATCTCTGCCAGAGCCCCAGGATGGTGGTAGCTTATGGAGTGCTTCACTTTTAGCGTGGGGGTGGATTTCTCCCCTGGTACAATGGGCAAAGAGGTCCTCCCAGAAAAACGACAGGATTCTTTTCCCTTGAGCATGGTAAATGGCTTCAAAAAGCTGACCATGTTACTTAAAAATCATACATACACAGCCACAGTTCACATTGTTTCACATTTTACCAGCGATTATTAGAAAAGCTCAACATGTTTCTTCTGCACAAAACCTCAGTGTCATACATAACCCACAACTTCCTTCAGCTTACAAGTCAGTAATAAACCTTTCCGTCCTTTGACATTGAGCTCACTTACGGTTCACACTAGGAGGCAGCATCAGAAATAGCTTTAAACTTTTAAATCCAGCCTGGGATGGTCCTCCCTGGGGCCCTCGGCATTTGGTCACCATGCCTCTGGAGTCCATTGTTTCAGCCCACATTCCCACTACATAGCAGGCCCTCTGCTACATGCTAGGGTATAACTGTAAGCAGATACTGCCCTCGACCTCTGAGGTCATAGTCTGGTGAAGCAACCAGATCTGCAGTTAACAATCAAGGCTGCAAAGGGCTTTGAGGAAGCCTGTTCACCTGGGTCAGTCTGTGCCCATAGTTGCCCTTAGGACAGCTGTCCTCTCCTTCATGTTTTCCCTTGCCAGAGGGCCAATGTCCCATGTGTGTTCAGGCATCTATTTAAGGACAGGAGGAAGAAGGAACACTGGGCAAGTGAGCTCAAGAAAGGCCCCCTGCCCAGCCTGGATTGGCTGCTGGTTGGGGACTACAGCTTCCAAGGGGGTGTCATACTTAGGCTGATAGGTAAGGAAGCAGAAAAGGGAGGGAGTGTGTGCAAACGGAGAGGCTCCAGCATGTCTGCTGCATTTTAGGAACTCCAGGTAAAGGCTGTGTAGGACGACAGGGGCTAGAAGGGTGAGTAGGCTCAAACATGGGGGAGAGGGCTTCCCTGGTGGCTCAGTGAATAAGAATCTGCCTGCCAATGCTAGAGACATGGGTTTGATCCCTGGTCTGGGAAGATCCCACGTAGCTCAGAGCAACTGAGCCTGTGCCCTACAGCTTTTAAGCCTATGCTCCAGAGATGGGGAATTCCATCTACTGTGCCCACGCGCCACAACTACTGAAGCCTGTGCATCCTAGTGCCGGGGTCCAGCCCTGGTGGATCCAGGGTAATTCGAAACAGGGATGCCGTGGTGAGAGAGATATATAAATTTAGAGAGAGATAAGGAAAGAGTTTGCAGTTAAGAAAATAGAGGAGAAAAAGAGGCTGTATTCCTTGGTTTACATAGAAAGCCAAATAAAGCCCTGAGACAAGGGGCTTACACCGTCTACGTAAGGCCACAGGCGCCTGCTTGAATAGCGGAGGGTGCCCCACCTTGGGCTCCCTCTCGTGTGGGTCTTGGAAGCAGCAGTCCATGGGATCGCAGAGAGTTGGACATGACAGAGCGACTGAACAAACAAAAAGTAATCGAGTTTGAGAAGTATGATGAGATGATACACTGGGACAAGGGTTCCCAAGACCAGAAGTTGGGATTATTTGCAGCAGGTCCAGGGAGAGGCACCCTGGACAGCCCAGGGAAGGGCTCGGGGTAGAGGCAACAGCATGCGGTGGCCGCAGAAAGCAGAGTGCAGGGGACAGGTATGAAGCCAGCCTTGAGTGGAGCTCTTTGACTCCTTGGTAACCAGAACAGTGCTTTTCAAGTAGGAAACTTTGCCTTTTCCAGTATGGTCGGAGAATGGGCTCTTCTGATTGGATCTGCCCTCTTCTTTTTATAATTAATTTCTGTTGGAGTATAGTTGCTATTCAGTGGTGTGTTAGTTTCTCCTGTACACAAAGTAAATCAGCTGGACATATACATGCTCAGTCGCTCAGTCGTGTCCAACACTTTGTGACTACAGGGCTCCTCTGTCCATGGGATTTTTCAGGCAAGAATACTAAAGTGAGTTGCTTTTTCCTATGCATATACATATATCCCTCTTTTTTGGATTTCCTTCCCATTTAGGTCATCACATAGCTCTGAGTAGAGTTCTCTGTGCTGTACAACAGGTTATCATTAGTTATCTGTTTTATACATAGTAGTGTATATATTTGCCAATCGCAATCTCCCAATTCATCCCACCCTGTCTTATCCCCTTGGTAACCATACTTCTGTTCTCTACATCTGTGTCTTATTTCTCCTCTGCAAATAAGATTATCTATACTATTTTTCTAGATTCCACATATGAGCAATGGTATATGACATTTGTTTATCTCTCTCTGACTTACTTCCTTCTGTATGACAGTTTCTGGGTCCATCCACAGCTCTGCAAATGGCGTGGTTTCATTCCTTTTTCTGGCTGAGTAATATTCCATTGTGTATCTGTACCACATCTTCTTTATCCATTCCTCTGTCAGTAGACATATAGGTTGCTTCCATGTCTTGGCTATCATAAATAGTGCTGCATTCAACATTGGGATGCATGTAGCTTTTTGAATTATGGTTTTCCTGGGTATATGCCCAGGAGTGGGATTGCTGGGTCATAGGGTAGTTCTGTTCCACACCCTCCTATAAGATTATTGAGAAAGAAAGAAGTGTTGCAAGAGGCCAGAACATGAAAGGGAGCTCATTCCCAAGTAAGAGGACTTATCTGAGCGAGGACCAGGCCAGGACACAAGATTTCCTGACTGCAGACTCTGTCTGCACAGAGCCTGTCCTGGCACTCCCAGCCTCCACTTGCAGGCAGTCTTCAACTAACAACCAGCCCAGCTGCAAAAAAAGAATTCTGCAAGTTGCTTGTTTAGAGCTGAGATTGTATTTTCCCTTAGAATTAAATTATTCAAAGGAAGCTTGCTATTTAAGCAATGTTACGTTTAATTTTCCTTGACTTTGACGAGAAGAAAAAGATATTGAAGTAAAATTAGACTTGTTCAGTTGCTAAGTCATGTCTGACTGCAGTGTGCCTGGCTCCTCTGTCCTCCACTGTCTCCCAAAGTTTGCTCAGATTCATGTCAGTGATATTACCTAACCTTCTCATCCTCTGCTGCCCACTTCTCCTTTTGCCTTCAATCTTTCCCAGCCTCCAGAGTCTTTTCCAGTGAGTCGGCTCTTTGCATCAGGAGGCCAAAGTATTGGAGATTCAACTTCAGCAACAGTCCTTCCAATGAGTATTCAGGGTTGATTTCCTTTAGGATTGACTGGTTTGATCTCCTTGCTGTCCAAGGGACTCTCCTGAGTCTTCTCCAACACCACAGTTCAAAAGCATCAGTTCTTCAGCGTTCAGCCTTCTTTATGGTCCAGCTCTCACATCCATACATGACTACTGGAAAAACCATAGCTTTGACTATATGGACCTTTGTTGGTAAAGTAATGTCTCTGCTTTTTAATACACTGTCTAGGTTTGTCATAGCTTTTCTTCCAAGGAACAAGTGTCTTAATTTCATGGCTGCAGTCACCATCTGCAGTGATTTGGGAGCCCAAGAAAATAAAGTTTCTCACTATTTCCCTTGTTTCCCCATCTATTTGCCATGAAGTGATGGGGCTGGATGCCAAGATCTTCATTTTTTCAATGTTGAATTTTAAGCCAGCTTTTTCACACTCCTCTTTTACCTTCAAAAGAGGCTCTTTAGTTCTTCACTTTCTGCCATAATGGTGATGTCATCTGTATGTCTGAGGTTATTGATATTTCTCCCAGCAACCTTGACTCCAGCTTGTGCTTCATTTAGCCCAGCATTTTGCATGATTACTCTGCATGTAAGTTAAATAGGCAAGGTGACAATATACAGCCTTACTGTACTCCTTTCCCAATTTTGAACCAGTCCATTATTCTATGTCCAGTTCTAACTGTTGCTTCTTGACCTGCACACAGGTTTTGCTGGAGGCAGGTAAGGTGGTCTGGTATTCCCATCTCTTAAAGAATTTTCCACAGTTTGTTGTGATCCATACAGTCAAAGGCTTTAGCATAGTCAGTGAAGCAAAAGTAGATGTTTTTCTGGAATTCTCTATTTTTTTCTATGATCCAGAAGACATTGGCAGTTTGAGCTCTGGTTCCTTTGCCTTTTCTAAATCCAGCTTGAACATCTGGAAGTTCTCAGTTCATGTACTATTGAAGCTTGGCTTGGAGAATTTAGAGCATTACTTTGCTAACATGTGAAATGAGTGCAGTTGTGCAATAGTTTGAACATTCTGTGGCATTGCCCTTCTTTGGGACTGGAATGAAAATTGATTTTTTTTTCCAGTCCTGTGGCCACTGCTGAGTTTTCCATATTTGCTGGCATATTGAGCACAGCACTTTAACAGCATCATCTTTTAGGATTTGAAATAGTTCAACTGGAATTCCATCACCTCCACTAGCTTGGTTTATAGTGATGCTTCCTAAGGCCCACTTGGTTCACACTCCAGAATGTCTGGCTCTAGGTGAGTGATTACACCATCGTGATTATCTGGGTCATTAAAATCTTTTTAGTATTGTTCTGTGTATTCTTACTACTTCTTCTTAATATCTTCTGCTTCTGTTAGGTCCATAACATTTCTGTCCTTTCTTGTGCCCATCTTTGCATGAAATGTTCCCTCGGTATCTCTAGTTTTTTTGAAAAGACCCCTAGTCTTTCCCGTTCTATTGTTTTCATCTATTTGTTTTCATTGTTCATTTAGGAAGGCTTTCTTCTCTCTTCTTGCTTTTCTTTGGAACTCTGCATTAAGATGGATATATCTTTCCTTTTCTCCATTGCCTTTTACTTCTCTTCTTTTCTCAGCTATTTGTAAGGCCTCCTCAGACAGTCATTTAGCCTTTTTTGCATTTCTTTTTTGGGGGATGGTCTTGATCATGCCTCCTGTACAATGCCACGAACCTCTATCCATAGTTCTTCAGGCACTCTATCTTTTAGATCTAATACCTTGAATCTATTTGTCACGTCCACTGTATAATCATAAGGGATTTGATTTAGGTCATGCCTTAATGGCCTAATAGTTTTCCCGACTTCAATTTAAGTCTGAATTTTGCAATATTGAGTTCATGATCTGAGCCACAGTCAGCTCCTAGTCTTGTTTTCCTGACTGTATAGAGCTTCTCCATCTTCATCTGCAAAGAATATAATCACTCTGATTTCGGGGTTGACCATCTGGTGATGTCCAGATGTCATTTGTTTAGCGCTTTATAGACTTTGCTGAATTATTGTTCAGCATCAAATGTTCACCAGGAGAGTCCTGAGGACAGATTCATTTGCTTTTTCTGTCTTGATGCCGAAAGATACTTTTCATTCCTGAGATTTATTAATTTAACCAAGCTGTCTTAGTGTTGAGCATTTTGCATCAAATTATTCTAGACCCTATCTTGCTCCTTTAGTCTAAAAGTTCTATTTCAGTGAAAATTTCTTATGTTACCCCTCCTCCTCTTTCTTCCTCTTACTGATTTTCTTCTTGCTCTGTTACCTTTAGTATTACAGTTTTAAATTTATGATTTTATTGTTTTTCAGATTAATAATCTTAACAGTGTTTCTACAGTTTGGGGGAAACGTGTATGTTTAATGAGTTTTGAATGAATAGCAAAGATCAGAACCACAGTAGACCCTCAAAGCTACATAAAATCATTTTATTATCTTTTTTATAAGAGTAATTGTGGTGGTACTTTTGTTGCTAAATTATGTCCGACTCTTTTCAACCCCATGGACTGTAATCTGCTAGGCTCCTCCGTCCATGGGATTTCCTAGGCAGGAATACTGGAGTTAGTTGTATATGTTTAATGAGTATTGAATGAACAACAAAGATCAGAACCACAGTAGACATCAAAACTACATAAAATCATTTTATACACATTTTTATAAAAGAACTTGAGAATGTCAAAATTGTTTGTCACATAAGGAATTGCTACTTGTTTTCTGTGTCCCCAGATTCTATTTACATTTAATGCTTATCTTTATAGTCATTGAACTGCATAACAAATACCTGCTTTGGATTTGTTCTGTCAAAGCTGTTAGAGTTGGAGAGGTATTTTGAGATGGGTACAACTAAATAGAAGAGCTGCCTCTTTATATCATATGTCCCTTAACTAATAAAGCATGAAGTTACATACGTGCATGCACGCTCAGTTGTGTCCGAGTCTGCGACCCCATGGACTGTAGTCTGCCAGATTCCTCTATCCATAGGATTATCCTGGCAAGAATACTTGAGTGGATTCCCATTTCCTTCTCCAGGGGATCTTCCAGACCCAGGGACTGAGCCTGAGTCTCCTGCAGCTCCTGCACTGGCAGGAGACTTCTTTATCCACTAGCGCCACCTGGGAAGCCCCCATAAAGTGAAAGTGAAAGTCGCCCAGCCATGTCTGACTCTTTGCAACCCCATGGACTCCATGGAATTCTCCAGGCCACGATACTGGAGTGGGTAGATTTTTCTTTTCTCCAGGGGATCTTCCCAACACAGGGATCAAACCCAGGCCTCCTGCACTGCAGGCGAAATTGTCGTTTTATTTATTGAAATTCAGTTCAGTTCAGTTCAGTTGCTCAGTCGTGTCCAGCTCTTTGCGACCCCATGAAGTGCAGCACGCCAGACCTCCCTGTCCATCACCAACTCCCGGAGTCCACCCAAACTCATGTGCATCGAGTAGGTGATGCCATCCAGCCATCTCATCCTCTGTCGTCCCCTTCTCCTCCTGCCCTGAATCTTTCCCAGCATCAGGGTCTTTTCCAATGAGTCAACTCTTTGCATGAGGTGGCCAAAGTATTGGAGTTTCAGCCTCAGCATCACTCCTTCCAATGAACACCCAAGACTGGTCTCCTTTAGGATGGACTAGTTGGATCTCATTGAAGTCCAAAGGACTCTCAAGAGTCTTCTGCAACACCACAGTTCAAAAGCATCAATTCTTCAGCACTCAGCTTTCTTCACAGTGCAGCTCTCACATCCATACATGACCACTGGAAAAACCATAGCCTTGACTAGACGGACCTTTGTTGGCAAAGTAATGTCTCTGCTTTTCAATATGCTGTCTAGGTTGGTTATAGCTTTCCTTCCAAGAAGTAAGCATCTTTTAATTTCATGGCTGCAATCACCATCTGCTGTGATTTTGGAGTCCCCAGAAATAAAGTCTGACACTGTTTCCACTGTTTCCCCATCTATTTCCCATGGAGTGATGGGACTGGATGCCATGATCTTAGTTTTCTGAATGTTGAGCTTTAAGCCAACTTTTTCACTCTCCTCTTTCACTTTCATCAAGAGGCTTTTTAGATCTTCACTTTCTGCTCTAAGGGTGGTGTCATCTGCATATCTGAGGTTACTGATATTTCTCCCACCAATCTTGATTCCAGCTTGTGCTTCTTCCAGCCCAGCATTTCTCATGATGTACTCTGCATATAAGTTAAATAAGCAGGGTGACAATATACAGCCTTGACGTACTCCTTTTCCTCTTTGGAACCAGTCTGTTCCATGTTCTGTTCTAACTGTTGCTTCCTGACCTGCATATAGGTTTCTCAAGAGGCAGGTCAGGTGGTCTGGTATTCCCATCTCTTTCAGAATTTTCCACAGTTTATTGTGATCCACACAGTCAAAGGCTTTGGCATAGTCAATAAAGCAGAAATTAAAATAGCTTGATAATTACCATCTATGTGATAAACTTTGTCTTGTTGTCTTGCAAGATTTACTGACATGTAAATCGACATCATGTTCATGTTGACTAGTATTCAATACTATATAATTATAGTGTATTATTATACAACTCAATGAATTTGCCAAAGTGATCTAAGTTTGCTCAAACTTGAATCTCCTTCATTAACATAAGGCAACCCACTCCAATATTCTTGCCTGGAAAATCCCATGGATGGTGGAACCTGGGAGGCTACAGTCCATGGGGTCACAAAGAGTCGGACACGACTGAGCAACTTCACTTTTACTTTCACACGTCACTTAAAATATTTCCTGCACTTGATAACTATTCTGGCAGTACTTCCAAGGGACATCATTGCAATCACTTAAGCTAATGATGGTAATTACATATTAGAAATACTGTGTAGAGGAAGGGTTGACTGGAGAGACCAAGGAGGCCTACAAAGGGACAGTCTTAAAGGCATCAAAGTCATAATTGGGGCAAGAACAAAGGCAGTATTGTTGGGAATTGGTATGACAGATCTAGAAAGTAGAATTCTGCCTTAATCATCTCTACATTCTAGCCCCATAGCTGCAACATAGTTGGTATTCAGTAATTATATTTAAGTAAAGGAAGATAGAATTTAATAAGACTTAACGATGAGTAATTGTTGAAGCAGTCTAGGAGGGGAGGAGTCTGGAATTCCCCCTGATCTTTGGCTTGAGTGGCCTTTGGATGTTAGTTCCCTTCACTGCCCTAAAGAGAGAAGGGGAGGCCGGGATCCCATGCAGCAGGGCTCCTGCTGAATGAGTGACATGGCCCAACAGAACACTGACCGCCTCATCTTGAAAGCAGAGACCTACACAGAAAAGAGTGGGGGAGGAAAAGTACAAATTTTCTCTTCCTCTTTCTTGGTTGTGGGGCCAGTATAAGGAGACAGTGGGAAATAGACAAGGCTTCCTTCTCCCCTCTTTCCTAACTTCTCTTATCTTCCTAAGACCTCAGGTTTCCCCATCTCTGCCACCACCCCCTCAGCCAATGGCTAGTTAATGGATAATGCTTTCAGTCTCTTTGAGCATCTTGGCATCTCCAACTATGCATCTCCTCTCCTGGCTTCAGAAATCTTATTTCCTCAACTGTGTCACCCTGGAGATAGCAGGAAACCAGTCCCGTTAAATGCATTCATACTGCATTAGTCATCCAAATGACTAATGGAGCCCTTCAATTCCCCTCTAGCTAATTATTTGAATTTCCAAAGGAGGCCTTTCCTTTCACTACTCCACAGAAGTGAAAGCTCCCAGTCACCTTGTTGAGATGGGGGTGTGACATGGACAGTTTTTCTGTCACCATTCACCAAGCCAGGCCCTGCCCTGGAATTTTGCTCTGGGGCCAGCTCTCCTCCACGGGTCGTGATTTCATAGGATTTTTGCTTCTTGCATTCTGAGGATGCAAGATTCCTAGGACAGCGTGGCATCCCGCTGTGGTCTTCGTGGAAGGTGAGGCTGGTTTAGGGTGGCATGTCCATACTGGGAAGGGAGCAGTCCAGAGACCACACTCAGTGCTTATATTTCCTTACTGCCCGAGGTTGAGAGGCTCACCCACCAGCAGCAGGGCTAGCCCCCCTCCCCGCACACACAGCCCCACTATGTGCTTAATGCCTTGTCTTCCACAACTCCAGAATGTCCAGTGTGTATGTGGCACTGTGCTGCTTGCTTCCCATACACCAGCCCCTCATCTTTGTAACCATCTGTGAGACAGAATCTTTGTCCCTATTGTATAGATGGGGAAATTGAGACTCAGAGAGAGAACGTAATTCACTCACTCACGGTCTCATAGATAGGAACCATGGAAGAGCTCCAGATGCCTTGTCCACGGTCGAGTGGCCTCTGGCGTGGATGTTTAGATACAGGCAGCTTAGGAATGGGAAGACTGAGAACCCAGGGAACTTACTGGAGCTTCTGTTTAAATAGTCATAGTGCAGTCAATTCACTGCCCAGTCATAACGGAGTAAACCGAACAATGTGTCACAAAACAGAAGAGACAGAGCTTTGTTGTAATTCCCAGTTGGAATGGGTTCTCTGTTGGTTCCCCATTGCTTCCTATTTAAAGTCCAAAAGCCTTTGTTTAGAATTGATTATGGAAACTTTTGGAAAATCTCAGCACATGAAAAGGGGGAGGGAGGAAGAGAAAGAGGTAACTACTATCAGTATAGAATTTTTCCTTTCCTTCCTGCTGTCTCTATAATTATCTAAAACAGAATGAACATCCGTGAGTGTCACAAAGTGTAATTTCCTTAAAATAGGAGCTCATGCATGTCTTTTCAAAAAATAGACCATTTTGAATTTTCAGGCGACTCCATCTGTTGATTGTATGATTTTTTCTTCCTTGGTTATAAGGTCTTTACCATCATGAGAATAAATAGCCAACTATTATATCCCCATGGTGTTATTTTTCATCTGATTCATCAAAATATATCTTGCTGTAGTGTATGAGGCAAAGCTCTAACTTGATTTATCTGCCCCCTCCCGTAACCAGTTTTCCTGATAAAATTGTTGAAAACCCCTTTAATGTCCATTAGTTTGGGATGATCTTTTTCATTATGTAAAATGCTGTATTCTGATAGATGACAGGGTCTCTTTCAGGGCTTTCTGTTGTGCTGATCTTTCTCTTGGCTATTAGACCAGTACATTAATAGTGGTAGTTCTGTAATGTTGTCAGTGGCACTAAAAATCCCTATCCTTACACGGATTTTTCAAAAATTTTCTTAGCTATTTGCTCTGTTTACTCCTTCATGTGAAATCTAGAATCAATTGGTTAAGTTTTAAAATCTCATTCTTGGGACTTCCCTTGTTGTCCAGTGGTTAAGAATCTGCCTTCCCAATACAGGGGATGCAGGTTCGATCCCTGGTCGGAAAACTAAGATTCCACATACTGAGTGGCAACTAAACCCACGTGCCACAACTAGAGAGCCCACATGCATTAGAGCCCATGCTCTGAAACTGGAGAACCCCCCAACTCTGCAACTAAAGAAAGCCCACACACCACAATGAAGACCCAGCACAGCCAAAAATAATAATAATTAAAAAAAATTTTTTAATTGCTTTAAAATCTCATTCGTAGTTTGCCTAAAATTGCTTCAAACCTTTATATTAACTTCGGAAAAATTAATAATAGTGAGAGGGTAACAGGCAGGAAGGCCAGGGGTCTCCAGAGGAAATAGCCTGCAAGTGTCAGACATTTTTATCTCTCTTAAGAGGCAGGAGGAAACAAACTAGCGATATTTTTTCCTTATCTATACAAATTTAAAAGGAAGTTTCTCTAAAAATTCTGTGTTGCCATAGTGACACCTGGTTTCACCTGAAGTTAACCAATGCCTTTTTCTTATGGAAATGTTTATCTTAAGCTATGCTAATATACTATGCATTTACCCCAAACTCTGTCTTCAAGTCTTGCCTTTTGGCTCAGAACCTACTTGATAAACCAGTATGTTATACTCCGATATTGTTCCTCTAATCTGTGTAAATGAAACTATTTGTATGGTGATCTGCCCTTCTTCAGGATTCAAGTTAATCATTTTATGGCCCAAGATAAACCATTTGGTGCCAAGATTATCCCAAAATACATCTTATGGGTGAAGGGCCTGGTGCCATTCTGAGTTTTGAGACATTCCTTTCTTTCATTAACAGGCTACTTGTGACTATATAACATCTAGCTGAAGACTAGCAGGGGGGTACTCTTTCTGCCCCCTTCTGATGCCTATGTCACAAGCTTTCTCTATCTCCTTTATACTTTAATAAAACTTTATTACACAAAAGCTCTGAGCGATCGAGCCTCATCTCTGGCCCCAGATTGAATTCTTCTCCTTCGGGGGCCAAGAATCCCAGCGTCGTGATTCAACAACCTTTCAATAGTCTCTGTAGTTGGGACCTTGATACGCTCTTTTTTTTAGACATTCTCTCTTAGTGGGTTTTTTGTCGTTTAGTCTAAATAAGTTCTACACGTTTCTTGTTAGGATTATGTCTAGCTATTGTTATTTTTTTTTTTTTTAGCATTTTAAAAATTGCCATTGTGAATGGGGACTGGAAAATATTTACCGTATTTTCTTTTCGTTTGCTTTGCTGGAATAGAATTAAGCTATTTTAATTCTGGCGTATTGATTCTGTGGTGTTTTAGTTCGTTCTTTTGAGTATTCCAGGAGTAAATGAGTGCCCTTTTGCTCTCCAGAGCTACACCTCTCTGCATTAAGTCCAGATCCTTATCATGGAGCTCCTATGGGCAGGTGCCCATCTCACCTCTGTCACCCCTAAAAATGCCAAGCACACAGGAAGTGCTCAGTGTCTTTTGAATGAAGAACTAAGCCAAGGAAGTCATTCATGGTCTTGGGTGGCAGCCCCGTGAGGGGTCATTCTGATTCAGAGCCTGCACCTCAGTCTTAGCAGAAAGTTGGGGGCTTTGGGCCCCAGGGTGTCTGTTGTAAGGCCCCAAACAGAGAGAGACCTGAAGTTAATTGTCTCCTTCCATCCAGAGGGGGAGTGGTGGGGGTATCACTCAGTGGGAGAGTATTTGACTGCAGAGCGGGAGTGGTGGCTGGTTTCCCTTGGCAGACCGCACTTGGGGCAGAAAGGGCCAAAGAAGAGGACCCAGCAGAGACTGTGGTCCACCCAGCAAGTCTTGCTCTCCCTCCAGCCAGGCCACTCTAGGGGTCCCCTTCCCAGCCTGGAGCACTCTTCTTTTTTTCTAAGTTTGTTTTTTTTTTCTTTTTAATGTGGACTATTTCTTAACGTCTTCATTGAATTTGTTACAATATTGTTTCTGTTTTATGTTTTGGTTTCTTGGCCAGGAGGCATGTGGGAACATATACCCCCTGCATTGGAAGGTGAAGTCTTAACCACTGGACCACCAAGGAAATCCCTATGGAGCACCTTTTCTGAGAAAGGGACACTCACCACAGACTCAGCCCCTCTCCCATGGACCCAAAGCTGAGAAAATGACAGCTGGTTCCAGTTCCTCCTTTATGTCTATAGCCTATCTAATCGTCCACACGGAGAAGGCGATGGCCCCCCACTCCAGTACTCTTGCCTGGAAAATCCCATGGACGGCGGAGCCTGGTAGGCTGCAGTCCATGGGGTCGCGAAGAGTTGGACACGACTGAACGACTTCCCTTTCACTTTTCACTTTCATGCATTGGAGAAGGACATGCCAACCCACTCCAGTGTTCTTGCCTGGAGAATCCCAGGGACGGGGGAGCCTGGTGGGCTGCCATCTATGGGGTCGCACAGAGTCGGACACGACTGAAGCAACTTAGCAGCAGCAGTAGTAGCACTCCCATATGAGGTGGGAATTACCTATATTTTACAGATAAGAAAACCAAGGTCCAGAGAGGTTACATGACCTGCCAAGGAAGGACACAGAGCTGAGGTCAGATCCGCATCTGCCCAGCTTTTTTCTCTGCCCCGCACTACCACTTACCTCAGTCACTGGCCCTGCCTCACAGGCTAGATGAGGCTGTTACTTAGATCCAGTGTGCTGAGGCTGGAGGCGTTGAAGGCTCATGACCCAGTAGTGACCCCCATTCCCCTCTCCACACATTTTTCTGTCTCCAGAGAAGCTTTGCTAGTGTGAAATAAGTCTCCTCTGTTTGGTCAAGAGGCTCAAGCCCTGGGACTTACCACCTTGGGTAACTTGGGAAGGTTGAGAGCTGGCAAAGCTGAGGACTCGTACCTGGTACCTGGTGCCAAGACTTTGGAACTGGGTTGACCAGCAGGCTCTCTGTTGGCATTTCTGGGACAAGTTGATCTCAATAATTGAAACCAAAGTGGCCCCAGCTAAAATCCTTTCTCCTGGCCTTAGATGGGCTTACTTGTTATTCTCATTGCTGGCAAGAGTAAGTTACAGCAGTATTTCTAGGGAAGTAACTAATATTTTTCCTGGTAATATTTTTTTAATTTATTGATTAATGAACTTCTGACTACGCTGGGCCATCGTTGCTGCACTGCAGGCTTTCTCTAGTTGCGGTGAACCAGGGCTGTTCTCTCGCTGTGGTGCTCAACCTTCTCATTCCACTGGCTTCTCTTGTTGGCAGAGCACAGGCTCCAGGGCACACAGACTTCAGTAGTTATGGTGCCCAGGCTTAGTCACCTCCCTGCATGTGGGATCTTCCTGAACTAAGGGTCAAACCCATGTTCTCTGCCTTGGCAGGCAGATTCTTAACCACCAGATCACAGGGAAGTCCTCCTGGTGCTATTGGAAGAGTAATATTTCATGCAATGTTTCAGAGCATGGACTCTGAGCCAGGCTACTTGGGTTTTAGTTAGTTTCCTATTGTTGCTGTAACAATTCACCACAAATTTCGGGGCTTGAACCATTACAGACAGATGCTTATTTACCTCTGGAGATCAGAAGTCTGCAGTAGGTCTCACTGAGCTACAATCGAGGTGTCTGTAGAACAGTGTTCCCTACATTGAGCTACAATCAAGGTGTCTGTAGAACAGTGTTCCCTACATTGAGCTACAATCGAGGTGTCTGTAGAACAGTGTTCCCTACATTGAGCTACAATCGAGGTGTCTGTAGAACAGTGTTCCTTAGGGAGGCTCTTGAGGAGAGTCCATTTTCTTGCCTTTTCCAGCTTCTAGAGGCTGCCTGCATTCTTTTCTTTCTTTAGAAAATATGGTTTATTTATTTATTTGAGTGCTCCCAGTCTTAGTTGCAGCACATGGAATGTTTAGTTTTGGCATGTGGGATCTAGTTCCCTGACCAGGGATCGAACCCTGGACCCTGCATTTGGAAAGCAGAGTCTTAGCCACTAGACCTCCAGGGAAGTCCCTGCCTCCATTCTGTATTTCATGATCCCCTGCCACCTTCAAAGCCACCAGGACAGTATCACTCTGACCTCCACTTCCTCTCCCTCTCTCACTCTCCTGCCTATCTCCTCTTTCCCCTATGAGGTCTCCTGTGATTACACTGGGTCCACCCAGATAATCCAAGATAATCTTCCCATCTCAAGATCCTTAATGTAATCACACCTATCAAGTCCTTTTTGCCATGTGAAATGAAGTGACGTGAAAGTCGCTCAGCCGAGTCCAACTCTTTGCGACCTCATGGCCTCTACAGTCCATGGAGTTCTGCAGGTTAGAATACTGGAGTGGGTAGCCTTTCCCTTCTCCAGGAGATCTTCCCAGCCCAGGGATCAAACCCAGGTCTCCCGCATTGCAGGTGGATTCTTTACCAAATGAGCCACAAGGGAAGCCCAAGAATACTGGAATGGGTAGCCTATCCCTTCTCCAGGGGATCTTCCCAACCCAGAAATTGAACTGGGGTCTCCTGTGTTACAGGCGGATTCTTTACCAACTGAGCTATCAGGGAAGCCCTTCTTGCCATGTGAGGGGTCCTATTCAGGTTCCAGGAATTAGTACTTGAATGCACACCATTATTCTGCCTACTACAGTTTGCTTCTGGACTCTGTCACTTTCTAATTGTGTGACCTTGAACAAGTTATTGCACCTCATGCTTAGTTTCTCCATCCTTAGAATGGGAACAATGATAATTCCCACTCCATAGGATTGTTATAAGGATTAAGTGAGTTGATATTTGTGAAATGTTTATAAGTATCTTGACACATAGTAAATACTATGGTGGAAGTGTCTGCTGGCTAAAATATATTAAAATATACACTCTCTTAGCAATTCTATTATTTTATAATATATTTCATAGAAACAAAAGGATCTATGCATTAGGCTACATAAAGCATTGTCCATATTGGGAGGAAATGCACAAACAGGAAATCACTGGAATGCCCGTTAACACAGAGTTCTGCAACACCCTGGGCTGCAGACCCATCCTGGTCAGAACCTGTTAGGAACTGGCGAGAAGCAAAGGAGGCTTCATGTGCTGCTTCACATTACTCTCGTTACTGCCTGAACCACCCTTTGCCACCCCTTCCCCAACCCATCCCCCCCCCCTGCACACACCCCTCCCACCCACCCCGTGGAAAAATTGTCTTCCACTAAACTGATCCAATGCATTATTAATAGAATGACTGAGTCAGTGTGGTCCATCTGGAATGTAATGGATCTATTAAATACATTAGTCCATCCTAAAGGAGATCAGTCCTGGGTGTTCATTGGTAGGACTATTGTTGAAGCTGAAACTTCAATACTTTGGCCACCGCATGCAAAGAGTTGACTCACTGGAAAAGACTCTGATGCTGGGAGGGATTGGGGGCAGGAGGAAAAGGGGACGACAGAGGATGAGATGGTTGGATGGCTTCACCGACTCAATGGACAGGGGTTTGGGTGGACCCTGGGAGTTGGTGATGGACAGGGAGGCCTGGCATGCTGCAGTTCATGGGGTTGCAAAGAGTCAGACACGACTGAGCGACTGAACTGAACTGAAGATTATGCTTGTAGACCTAGATGAGGAGTGTCCTGAACAAAAGTTAAATTAGAGGAGGAAGTTACAAAATAATCGTTTAGCATGATCTGATTTTTTTTTTAAATAAACATCAACCTGCCCAAAATTGTTGTAGGTATGAGTCAGTTATTTAACCTCTGAACATCTTGATTTCTTCTGTCTGTGAAGTGAGGATAATAATCATTCTCTTAAGACACTCTACGGAGGATTAAGTGGGATGAAATGTATCAAGTCCTTGGAATTCTGCTAGCAGCAGAAGAGTGTGACTATTTATGTGAAGTGGTTTGAAGAGCCAGAGGTGTGAAGGATGCACCCAGGATGCTCTCCTGGTTGCCTCCGAGGTGGAGAAAAGAAATTCAGAAGTGCTGGGTGCTTCTGATGATGATTAACTCTGCTTAAAAAAAAAAAAAAATTATTTAATCGGAGGACAATTACTTTACAATTTTGTGATGATTTCTTGCCATACATAGACGTGAATCAGCCATGGGCATACATGTGCCACCCCATCCTGAAACCCCCTCCCACCTCCCTCCCCACCCTATCCCTTTGGGTTGTCCCAGAGCACTAGCTTTGGGTATCCTGCTTCACGCATCAAAACTTGCACTGGTCACCTATTTTACATATGGGAATGTACATAGTTCAATGCTGTTCTCTCAAATCATCCCACCCTCGCCTTCTCCCATAGAGTCCAAAGGTCTGTTCTTTACATCTGTGCCTCTTTTGCTGCCCTGCATGTAGGATTTTTGTTACTGTCTTTCTAAATTACATGTATGTGTTAATATACAGTATTTCATGGATGGAGGCCAGCTATTACTACTTTAGTAACTTTTTTTATGTTCCAATAAGTTTTATTGGTAGTTTGGATACTATCCCCATAACCAGAAACACTGAACTGAGAAAAGCACAGATGTAGAAACATACCAGGATTCAAAGTTTTGTAACTGTTTTGAAGAGGCATTTAGTAAAGAATATTTAAAGAGAAAAAGAAAGCAGGAATCCCCTAAATCAGGCCAACCTTCTGTGTCCGCAGCATCTACTGCCGAGGCTGCTCCAAGCCCTTGTGCTGCTCGTGCGCTCTCCTGGATAGGGACCACGGCGAGCTCAAGTGCGACATCAGCATGGAGATCCAGCAGCGGCAGGATGAGCTGGACACCATGACCCAGGACCTGCAGGAGCAGGACCGCAGCTTCGGGGCAGCGCAGGCGCAGATGCGCTCTGCCATCAGCCAGCTGGGCCGCGTACGCGCCGACACTGAGGAGTTCATCCGTGAGCGCGTGCGCGAGGTGGTAGCGCATGTGCTAGAGCAGGAGCGTGAGCTGCTGGAAGGCGTGGGTGCGCGGTACCAGCGCGACTATGAAGAGATAGCGGGCCAGCTGGGCCGGCTGGATGCTGTACTGCAGCGGATCCGTATGGGCAGCGTGCTGGTGCAGAGAATGAAACTATACGCCTCGGATCAGGAGGTGCTGGACATGCATGACTTCCTGCGCAAGGCACTCCACCAGCTGCGCCAAGAGGAGCCCCAGAGTCTGCGAGCCACTGTGCACACAGACAGCTTCAACGAATTCAGGGTGCGCCTGCAGGGCCTCGTCTCTTGCATCACCCAGGGTAGAGGTAAGCCACCATCACCTCATGGCTGGCCTGTTTACCCTGTGAGGGCTTGGGCCTGCTGATGCCCCTGGGGAAAGGCAGGTGGAAAAGTTCAGCCCCATGTGACATAAGAGGAAACTGTGGGGTTTTTATTAAGTCTCTTGGGTTTGATCACATTGTAGGTTACAGAGCGCAGGATAAGTCTGGGGGAGTGGAAGCCTGCAGCCACCCAGTAGGGTCACGTCTGACTGATTTATAAGACCCTAAGTATTAGTTGTGATCTTGTGACTCTCAAGGAAGTTGAAAGTGAAAGTCACTCAGTTGTGTCCAACTCTGCTATCCCATGAACTGTAGCCCACCAGGCTCCTCTGTCCGTGGAATTCTCCAGGCAAGAGGGACTGGAATAGGTTGCCAATTCCTTCTCCAGGGAATCTTCCCGACCCAGGGATTGAACCCCGGTATCCTGCATTGCAGGCAGATTCTTTACCGCTTGAGCCACTGGGGGAAGCCCCTCAAGGGACTTAAGAAACTATAAAGCTGAGAACCATACCCTGTATCATTTTAGCCTCAGAGGGGCCGACCACTGCCACCACCACCACTCCTAACCCCCACCCCCATCCCCTGGTGGGGTGCTTACCCAAAACCAGGTTCAGTGGAAGGGATCTTTTGCCCCTCGCTGCCATCTGGACTAGCTGCCTACCTGTGTGGGCCCTGCCTGGTATTGGGCACTGGGGAAGTGAGGAGACAGAGGACCAGTTTCTGACCTGGAGTTGTCCAGTCCGACTAGGAGACAAGGTTGGGGCATGTCGTGTGGCTGGAGAATGAGACAGTGCTTGGCTCTGTAGCCCAAATCCAGGAGTTACAGCAGCTTTCTAGGTGCTGGAGGCAGCAAGGAGGCTTCCAGGAGACACAGGGGCTGCACAGGAGGGCCTCCAGGGTAGGGAGGCTGAAATGGCTCTGACAAAATCTCCGGTTCTGGTGTGAGGATGCCCTTTCACTGAGAAAGGGGAAGGAAGCCTCAGAATCTGAAGGTTCTTGGGCAGATGGCAGTGATGGAGACCTGCTCACTCCTGGCCTTGGAGCTAGTGGATGTGGATTCATCAAAATGCAGTCCTAGCGTGGACATGCGCCTTCTCCACCTAGGTGGTAACTATTACCGCATGTACAGGAAATGACTTCCATAAAACAGCTTGCCTCGGTGGTGGCAGAGAAAGGAGTTATTTTATCTTCCAGCATGAGAGATTTAGATTTAATAAAAACAGGCCACAGGTCAGAAGAGTGTCATGGAGTTCTCACTGTGCAGAGAAATCAGTGAGCAGTAACACTGTTAGAATTGTCTGTGCTTTGCCTTGGTGGTGGCCCCAAGTTGGAGAGAGCTGTGCTTGGGGTCTGGAGCCAAAGGCAAGCACTCTCCCATGCCACCCCTCTCTTCCTTCTAGGTGAGTTCATGCCCACTGCAATCAGGGAGCTTTCTTTCCAACTACAGCCACTCCATGGAGCTGCCAGAGGCCCTGGAAAAGGGGTCTCCAGGAAAAGCAACAAGAATGTTTCCTTTGTCACTGTCCTAAGACAGGATGCCTCTCACCAGGGATGTCCCTGACCTGCCTATGACCTTCTCTGTGTTCTCCAGATGCAGCTCTATCCAGGAGAGCCAGCCCAGAAGCTGCCAGCACTCCCAGAGACACTTGTGGCACTGACCCGGTGAGATGGACTTGAGGTTTGAAGGGGGGAGGTGGTCCATCCTGCAGGCCGGGTGGGTTGGGAGTTCCCCTCTGTTGGGAAGGAAGCTGAGTCTTGCTGTCCCCGTGTCTGCAGGCAACAGAGGAGAGAGAGCACCTGAGAGAATGACAGCAGGGGCCTGGACTGCAGCTTCAGTGGGAGGGGGCGGAGGAAGGGCTGGCTGGCTCTGGGCTCCTACATGCCATAGTAGGTCTTGATGTCATAGTAGGTCTCCAGGAGGTGTTAGTCCCAGGGATGGACAGGAGATAAAGCAGTGGTCCCTGGCAGGCAGGCCCTTGATAGACATGGCAGATGACCTTCCCCTCTGTGTGCCCCACTCCAGATATGTGGCCCTTCCCCCACGTAGGGTTCTGGAGAGGAATGGAGAATGAGGCCAGGTGTCAGACAGTGATCACAGCAGCCTGGGTTCCGTCGATGTGATTTCGGGGCCATCACAGGCCTAAGAGCCGTAGTATTCAGGGTTGGAAAGCGCCCGCGCTCCCTCTCATGCCGTCATTCCCTCTGCAGCGCCGCTGACCTGTGACTGTCAGCCACCATGCACACACCTCCAGGGGCAGGAAGCTTGCTCATTCCTGAGGCTTCAGCCACTCCCATCTCTGCAGTGCTCTTAGAGCGCATCCCTGGGTGCAAATGCAGTGGCATCCTGTTACCTGTCCTCTTGGCTACTTGCACGCATTTCTCCTCTCTCCCAGGAGAAGCTTTTTCAGTTCCTCCCTGGATCGGGCACCTGGTCTGCTCCCCATACTGGTCATCCAGGTGTGTGTGCATGTCAAGGAGCTGGGCCCAGGATTGACTGGTCCTCCTTGGAAAGCAGGTCTTCTGGTGAGGGCAGTCAGCCTTTCTAGCTCTGCCATGGTGTGGCCCATAGGAGACAGAGATTGCTGTAGGTTGAGGCAATCAGAAGAGGCTTCCTGTAGGAAGCAGAATTTAGGATTTGAGAGCTTTAGAGTTAGGAGAAATCTTGGAGTCTGACCTGCTCTTGTATAGAGGATGAAGCTAAGACCCCAAAGAGGGTGTGACTTAACCCAAGGCCACACAGCATGCTAATGCTAAGGGCAGGACTTGAAGCCAGTTCCCAACTGTCTTGGGTACTGCATTCTCATATACACACATATAAAGTTTTAAAAGGACATTTAATTCTGGATATTTAGGACAAGTAATACAATCACATGGTCAGAAATCATAATAAAAACATAGAAAGTGATCATGTCTTCCTCCCACCTTGTCCCCCATCTGACCAGTGTTTACACCCATATTGTTGTCGTTTAGTCACTGAATTGTGTCCGACTCTTGCGACCCCATAAACTGCAGCCTGCCAGGCTCCTCTGTCTATGAGATTTCTCAGGCAAGAATACTAGAGTGGATTGTCATTTCCTTCTCCAGGGAATCTTCCCAACCCAGGGATCAAGCCTGCATCTCCTGCTGATCTCTCAAGGCTGATTCTTTACCACTGAGCCACGCTTATTTCTTATATATCCTTCCAGAATTTCTTTATGTAGTTACAAGCAAATATGACTATATACTTGCTTTTTTTTTTTTTTTTTTTGGACAGAGGTAGCACAGTGCCACATATATATTATGCCTAGGGCACAATACTATTGGGGAATTCTTATCTCATCAGTAGGCAGGGAGCTTCCTGATGCCTTTTTACATCTGCGTAGTGGTCTGTGCTAAAATAGGTGTAGTGTGATTTATTTAGCCAGTTCCTTGGCTTTTAGGTTATTTTGATATGATAGACAATGCTAGAATGAGAAATAGTCTTCAAAGAAGTTATGAATGGTGGTGAAAAGTGCCCCAGGGCCACAGACTGCTCTGGCTTCCAGGTGTCAGTTGTTAGTTAATGAACAACAGCAAGAGAGCCTATGTTGTCTTGTGTGAAGAAGGTCTGGGCATTTTTCTGGGTCTCGTCTTGTGCCCTCTCATTGCCAGTTTCTAAGCAGGTTGAACTTGGAGCATCAGAAGAATGCTCTGTGCAGGCTCTTCTTGCTTTCATTTTCGTAACAGGCTTGGGGGTGGGGATGGATGGAGCTGGGGAATGGAAGTGGGTCATACACCATGAGTACAAAGGACAGGTGCAGCTGCTTGAGGGGGGCAGGCGTGGTCTGGCTGTGCTAGGAGAGAAGCACCGCTTGGACCCACATTCCTGCCTTAGGAGGCAGGAACTGGGCTTCCAGCGCCAACACGCATCCCTCTTGAAACTGCTGGTTTATTTTAATCCCCACCCTATGCCTAGGTGGAAAGTGAAAGTGAAAAGTGAAAGTGAAGTCGCTCAGTCGTGTCCGACTCTTTGCGACCCCATGGACTGTAGCCTACCAGGCTCCTCTGTCCATGAGATTCTCCAGGCAAGAATACTGGAGTGGGTTGCCATTTCCTTCTCCAGGGGATCTTCGCGACCCAGGGATCGAACCCCGGTCTCCAGCATTGGAGACAGACGCTTTAACCTCTGAGCCACCAGGGAAGCCCCATGCCTAGGTGGAGAGGATGATGAATACCAACTGGTGTAATTAACTAGGAGTGCTTGGGTAGGATGGCACCTCGGACATTGTCCTTCCTCTCTCCCTCTTGGTTCTTTTTGTAATGATGTCACCATACTTTAATGGAAAAAATAAATTGTTTTAAAACTGTAAAATAACTATGAATCGGTCATGATGATTTTTTTTTTCTTTACTGAGCTCTCATGTGTGTCCCTGCTTCATTAACATGGATAGGTGGTGTCACGAAGGATGGGGCAGAGGCTGAGAGGAGCCCAGCCCTGCCTTTGGGGAGTTCACAGCCCACGTGGAACGAGGTTCTCTTACATGCCAGCAGTTTTCAGAGACACACACAGGCAGGCAGACCAAGACCTTTCGAACTCTTTTCATTTTTTAAAAAACATTTATTTATTTTCTGGCTGCACTGGGTCTTCGTTGCTCACTTGAGCTTTTTCTAGTTGCAGCAAGTAGGGGCTCCTCTCTAGTTGCAGTGTGCACGCTTCTCATTGTGGTGGCCTCTTGTTGCAGAGCACAGACTCTTAGAATGCAAGCTCAGTAGTTGTGGCACACAAACGTAGTTGCCCTCCAGCCTATGAGATCTGTCTGGACCAGAGATCGAACCCAGGTCCCCTGCATTAGAAGACAGATTCTCAACCACTGGACCACCAGTAAAGTCCCCACTCTTTCATTTTTAATGGTGATCAAATACATATAACATCAATTTGCCTGGAAGTGGAACTGCTGAATTGTGTGATAATCCTGTCTTTAATTTTTGGGGAATCACCATAAAATTTTCCATAGTGGCTACACCGCATGGGTGCACCAACAGTCCACAACGGTTCCAGTTTCTCCTTCTCATTCGCACTCTTTTTTTAAGTAGTGGCCATCTTAATGACTGTGGAGTGGTTTAAACTTTTTGACCACCACCCACTGTAAAAGATATATTTTACATCTGACCTACTGGTGTATACCCATGCACATACCTATAGCTAAAACAGAAGTTTTGTGCCATAAATTACACTTATAAATGTGGAATGTACTCTTAAGACTTTTCTGTTCTGTAGTATTCTATGTAATACAAAAAATGCTAGTCATGACTTTGCTGCCATGGTCCACTCATGGGTCACAACTGTAATTTGTAAAACACTGGCACAGAGAGTACCCTGGAGATTGTATATTTTTCCAAGAGGCCTGGGAGAAAATGACCTGCCAAATTATCCCCTCCTCCCACACAACCCGTCCCCCCCACCCCCACCCCAAACAGGTCCACTCTGATTCAGAGAGACAGCTCTCCTCTCTTTTTGTGAAGCTGTTGAGAAAAAGAAACCCAGGAAGGAGGGGAGGAAATCAGTCCATGATAGTCCATGAGTTGGGAACCCACATTTGACATGAAGGCACTTGACATCAAGAAGAGCCCCACCGCAGGGTCCTGGTCCCCAGCGCACGGCCGGTCGTGCCGGGCTTCCCCGACTGCCCCTGTCCTGGCCTGGCCAGGTAAGCCCTGCCGTTCACCCTGTGAGGGTGGGCCTGACCCCGTGCCCCACTGCTCGGGAGCAGACAGAGCCTGTCCCCATGAGGAAAGCACATTCCTGACCTCACCCTCTTACAGCCCAGTGCCTGGGTTTTCTAACGCAGCTCAGCTTAGCCAAGAGCGCCCTCCAGCTGTGTGGATGGACCTCGGGCTCCGGATGGACCCTCATCCGCCGAGTGCACACGGAGTGTGAGGCGCCAAGGAGTCAGGATTGGAGGCAGGAGGGGCAGGCCGGAGCCCCTGGACTGAGCCCCGGAATCTGGGCCTCTCATTGCAGAGGGATGCTCGCCACATCACAAACACCGTTTCAGCAAAAGCTCCAGCTTACTCTTAAGTTTCCCATGATAGGGAAAGATGGTGCAGAGGGACATAAAGGAGACAGTGGGTGAAGAAAAGGGAACATACTCAGGCGCAGAAAGGGAACTTGCATTTCAAAAGCACTGGATTCGGACTTCCCTGGTGGTGCAGTGGATAACAATCTGCCTACTGGTGCAGGGGACGTGGGTTCAATCCCTGGTCCAGGAAGATTGCACATGCCGCAGAGCATGCTCCGCGACTACGGCGCCCACGCACCTAGAGCCCATGTGCTAAGAAAGAGAAGCCCGCACACCGCAGCTGGAGAGTAACCTTCTCTTGCCACAACTAGAGAAAGCCTACACAAAGCAACGAAGATCCAATGCAGCCAAAAATAAATTTTTTAAAAATTAAAAAGAACACTAGTTTCAAGCCCCTGGTCCAGGCCCTTATTAGGTATATGACCTTAGGAAATCACTTAACCTCTCTGTGCCTTGGTTTCCTTCTCTGTAGATGGGCAATAATCATAATATAGTACCACCTCCTTTTTTTTTTTTTTTTTTTTACTGTAATTTCATTGTAAAATTCACTATTTTAAAGTATACCATCCAGTGACATTTAGTGCACTCACAGTCTGGTATAACTCTCCCAGACTGTAGTTCCTGCACTTTCATTTCCCCAAAAGGAAAGCTTGTATCCATGGAGCAGTCACTCCTCACTTTGCCTCCCCCAACCCTTGGCGACCCCCAGTCTGCTGTCTCTGTGCAGTTGGCATTTCTGGATATTTCGTATAAATGGTATCATACAGTATCCATTCTTTTGTGGCTAGCTGTCCACTTAGCATGATGCGTTCAAGGTTCCTCCACCTTGTGTGTTCAGAACTCAATCCTTTGTCTGGCTGAATAGCATTCTCCTGAATGGCTACCCTACATTTTATCTCTTCATCAGTTGACATTTGGGCTGCTTCCACCTGTGGGCTATTGTGAACAGGTGATGGGGCAGGGGGCAATGTCAGCTCAGTGGAAGGGTCCCCTCTCTATGATGAATTTGCAGCTAGAGAGGAGCTGCTACCATTAGTAGGGACCACCACCACCACCACCACCACTTTGTCCCTAGAGTTGTCTGTGCTGGTCTCTGCTTAGTCGCTCAGTCATGTCTGACTGCAACGCCATGGACCATAGCCTGCCAGGCTCCTCTGTCCATGAGGATTTTCCAGGCAAGAATACTGGAGTGGGTTGCTATGCCCTCCTCCAAGGGATCATCCCAACCCAAGGACTGAACCCAGGTCTCCCACATTACAGGTGGATTCTTTACTGTCTGAGCCACCAGGGAAGCCCTGGAGTTGTCTAGGCTGGGTCTACTTGTCAAGTGAGCCTTGAGTTGTTGGCAGTGTGATCCCTGAGGCCATCTTCTGGCACCATTAGGATGCACAGGCATTGACGTAGTCCCTGGGGTGCCAGCACCTCAGGGTTGCCAGAAGGTGAAGTCATGGAGGCTGCAAGGAAGACTTCTGGTCCCCAGTAGGCTCTGGGTATTGGACCAGGAGCCAGCTCTTATGTCTGGGTGAGGCCTTGGAGACTGACCTGACCCCACACCAGGGGACCTGGGTGGTCCTACTGCCTGGTCGTTTTTGTTTTTTATATTTATTTATTTGGCTGCACTGGGTCTTAGTTGAGGCACACGTGCTCTTTAGTTTCGGCATGTGAGATCTAGTTCCCCGACCAGGGGTCATACCTGAGCCCCCTGCATTGGGAGTACAGGACTTACACACTGGCCCACCAAGGAAGTCCCCTGCCTGGTCATTTCTGACTACTTTTG
The DNA here is from genome assembly GCF_032405125.1 of Capricornis sumatraensis. Lineage (NCBI taxonomy): Eukaryota > Metazoa > Chordata > Mammalia > Artiodactyla > Bovidae > Capricornis > Capricornis sumatraensis. The sequence goes on along the minus strand of NC_091087.1, from coordinate 41,814,117 downwards.
TGTCCCAACTTTGCAGCCAGAGGAGGTGCCGAGGGACCAGATGCAAGCCGCGGGATTGGCCGTGGTACAGCCGGTGCCAGGGGCACACCCTGTGCCAGTGTACGCCTTCTCCATCCAAGACCCCTCCCGCAGAGAAGTAAGATATTCCCCAGCCCTCCCCTCCCCTTCCCAGGGCCCAGATCCCACTAGGTGGTAAGAGGTGGAATGGAAGTGAGAACCCAGACCTCAACAGGCACTGACTCTGCGCTCTCCCAGCTCTTGGTTGCCGTGTTAGGAAGCTTCCCTCCAAGCAGGAGCCCCTCCCAAGGCAGTCAGAAGCCAGCAGAGATTGGTGGTCAGTGGTCACCAGCAGGGCCAGTGTGCCTGCTGACTTGGGAGGACCTCTGTGTAGAGAGGTGTGATCCGCATGGCAGATAGCAAAGGGGACAGCAGGAGCAAAGGGCATGGGGCGGGGAACAGATTCCTGCCACTCAGGTCTGGGTCTCTGCCCATGGCCCCAGTCCCCTGGAGGCTCCTGACCCTGCCCTGTGACACCCCACTGCACAGGAGGGCACCCACACGGCCCCACCGCAGAAGAGGAAGGCCTGCCAGACCGAGTGCCCCCGGAAGGTCATCAAGATGGAGTCTGAGGAGGGGGAAAAGTCTAGGTTGGCTCAGAGCTCCCCTGAGCAGCCCAGGCCCAGCACCTCCAGGGCAGTCTCGCCACCCCACCTGGATGGGCCATCCAGCCCCAAGAGCCCCATCATAAGAGATGAGCTCCCCTTGCCTGAGAGCAACCATCAAACCGGCGACCCTGCAGAGACAGGTAGGGAGTGGGGATGGGCAGGATGGGCTGAGGCCTGCATGCTGTCTTCCAGGGGCTGGGTGGGACCCCTCCTCTGCATCCTGACACCCTTCCCAGGAAGCCCAAGGCAAGCAGCATTCCCTGTGTGTCTTGCCCTCAGCTGCCACCAAATGGGGAAGGGCAAGCCCAGGGTTTGTCTGGGGGTGGCTAGCGCGGACGGTTTAGCCCATGCTTTGCTGGGATGCCCATATAGGGAGCATGATAGCCTGGGGAACACAGTTCCTCAGCTCCTTCCCCTGACACACCCTTTTCAAACCCAGTACTATGCCTCTGCACAGGATGGGTCTCCCCAAACAATGTTTATTGGTGGGTGTCTAACACATGCTCAGAGAAGACTTGGGTAAAGTCCACACCCATCAGTTCCCAAATTTTTTTTACGAAGGCCATCCACCTAAGGTATCTCGCTTGCCCAAGGTATCTTTTATGGCCACTGCCAGACAGGGAGTCCTTTCATGTGACTGGAGGTCAACCCCCAGAATCCTGGAATGTTCAAGACTGTTCTTCCTGGAGCTGTTTTACCCAGTGTCCAGTATTGTTTTCATTCTAGGTCCCACACTGACCCCTGTCCCCGGTCACACTGAACCCTGACCCTGGCCATACACTCAGCCCCAATGGAGAATCCTCGCTCACAAATGCTATTGGTAATCAGAAGGTTTTGTAAACCTAAAGTCTCTTTTAACTCAAACATCTCAGCTCACAGAGCTGAGAATTGGAACAACCAGTGTGCTGCTTTAGGATGGCCAAAGGTTCCAAACCAGGTGGTGCTTGTCACACCCCCTCCACGAGTAGTCAGTTCTGAATTATTCCAGGGCCAGTAGCTGAATTAAGTAGTCACAGACAAGGCATAGCAGGCAGTGATGGAAAGCCACCTTGAGTAACCCCTCCGTACAGGCAGATCCTGGCTTCCCAGGTGGCCCAGTGGTAAAGAACCCGCCTGCCAACACAGGTAGACATCAGAGAGGCGGGTTCAATCCCTGCATTGGGGGTCCCCTGAAGGGAGGCACGGCAACCCACTCCAGTATTCTTGCCTGGAGAATTCCACTGGCAGAGAGGCCTGGCGGGCTACAGTCCACAGGGTTGCAAAGAGTTGGACATAACAGCGACTAAACAGGCAGATCCACGCTGGCACACACGCTGAATGTTGACAGCACCCTTGCAGGGCACATGTCACCCACCCAGCCCACTGGCCTGCAAGGATTCCCACAGGAGAACACCCTGGGCTCTGTCCACGAGCAGCCCTGGCAGGGCCTAACCCCGTCTCCCCTGCTCCGTTTCAGAGGAGCGCGTCGTGGTGATCAGCAGCTCGGAAGACTCAGATGCTGAAAACCCGGTGAGTTGCTCAGAAGTCTGACCCAGGACGCTGCCTCCCCCCATTCCAGGTCCCCAGGGGCACAGCCCCAGCAGGTGACTCTCAGACTCACCTCGCGCCCAGGGGATTTATCAGTGAGGCAGTGAGTCCTGAGCTGTCCGGAGAATAGTCTCCAATTGCCAGCTGTGGCCTGGATTGCCCCAGCTCTCCCATAGTACCAGGGTAGGAGCCGTCAGTAATCACACGTACTCTTTCTGAAGGCCTGGACAGGGCTTCCCTTCAGAGCCCTATGTCTTTTCTGGACTAGCCAATGCCTGTGTCTGCGGCTTCCTTATGCATTTTCTGCCCTCTTAAGTCTCAGTGAGGGGGGCGGACCTGCACCCGTTCCCTGGTTAACGGCAGTGATGCAGGGCCACATGCGGGTATGAGGGCACAGGGCAGCACCACGCAGGGCCCAGACTAGTACACTGTGACTCCACGTAAGCAGAACTTTCTTTAAAGCCATCCCACAGTGGGACAAGTGGCCGCACGGGTTGTGACCCTCCTGTCCCCGGAGGTTTGTTCATAGAGGTTCATAAAGGCCGGGCTGTCACCTGCCCAGGGGTGAAAGGGATTGGAATTAGAGTGGAAGGCTGGACTGGGTGGCCCCTGAGGCCCCTGCCAGCCTTCAGTCTGAGGTTCTGTGTTGGAAAGCGTGCGGAGCCCACTGAGACCGCCGTCCTGCCTCCTTCCTCATCCCTCCAACCCCCGCTGAGAGCTCGCCGAGCGCCCCACTCCCTCCGGGCCTCTCGTCTGTCCCATGGCACATGCCGCCCCTCGGCTTGGCCTCCCCACCATCCTGCCGAGCAAGCTGCCATCCCCGACGCTGAGAGTCCCAGCCAGCCTGCCGGTCACCAGGAGCAAGCCGCCGTCCACCGTGGGATCAGCTTCCTGTCACGTGGGGCGCAAAGAGCCCTGCGCCCTCGCAGCACCTTTCACCTGCCCCTCAAAACGTATGGTGCCCACAGGTGGCCTTGGCCTCCGTCCATGGGTCAAGCCACCACCCCGGCCACCACTGGGCCTCCCAGCCAACCTGCCAATCCCCAGGAGGATCCCACCTGCCCCCAAAGGGCCAGCGGCCAACCCCACCTGGTGCAACTGGCTGCACGACCCCTTGACCCCTTCCCTCCTGTGTCCCAGTGGCTCAACATCTTTCCCCTTCCTCACCCCCCTGGGATCTCCCAGCGTAACACCTTTTATAGGAGAATAATGGGGGGAAGCAGAGCATCCCAAATTCCTGGAGCAGGGGTCTCCCCTGGAGATTCTGGCAGGGCCCCCATGGAAAATCCCCCAGTCCAGGTCCCCCCGGAGGCCTCTCCAAGTGCATTCCTACCACTCCACCCTCTGGAGAGGCCACCCACCGGCACAGACACCCCGCAGACAAGCCTCTGAGTGTCCCAAGCGCCTCCCTCCTCTGCAGCCCTGGAGCTTGGCAGGTTGGCATCCCGAACGTCTTGTCACAGAATGAAGCAGGGAATGCATGGCTCCATGGACCTCTGAACAAAGAGGGTTAAGGCCTCCCCAGTCAGGGTATTCTCATTCCTCACATCCTCAAGTCTCTTTGCCCAAGACAAGGAAGCTTCTCGCACCCTATTCTCCCACCCCAAGCCTTCCCACTGGGCCTCTGCCAGGATGTAAGCCCATGAGGGCAGGGACTGTGTGGCTCCCAGGCCCTGGCAGGTGCAGCTGCTCAATAAACACTTATTGAACAATTACCCTCGCAAACCCTTCTTCCATGACCATCAGATTCCCTGCTGGGCCTCTCCTCCCGGCTAGTGGTCTTTGTCTCCTCTGCACGGTTCACCTGTGGGGCTGCTGTGACCCTCTTTCCGCCATAGCCTGTGTGAGCAGCAGAGGTGGGAGGTGGGGTCCAGGCCCTCTGTGCCTGCTGGACTGTCTTGGTTCTGCCACCTGGCAACATCCTCCATGCCCTTGAGGTTCGGGCCCTCCAGATGAACCCCGCTTTCCCCACCTCATCTTAGACATTCTTGGGCTCCCCACTGTATTGGAAGACTGTCTCCTAGGTTTCCTCTCCCCACCCGGGTCCCACTTTCTTCCTGGATGACTTCAACGTCCACCACCCTGGCCTCTCCTCTCCTTGACCTTTCAGGGATCTTTGCCCCATTCCCCTTACCTCCTCCCCCCAGACCACTCCATCACTGAGAACTTTCCCTCTCTAGACTGGCCCAGACTGACCATAGCTTCCTTTTCCTTGAGCTCTCCATCAGTTACTTCCAGGACTTGGGCTGTTTGCCTCCCAGTTCCTTCTGCCATTACCTCCCACCCACCAGCCAGCAAGGTCCACCGTTTCAGCCAGTCTTCCACCAGGATCTTGGTGCCCTGTCTCCCCACCGCCCCCCTCCTGGTAGCCTGCCCTCCAAAGACAGCCCTGGAAGGATGCAATCGTGTGCCCTGCTCTGCACTGCCACCTGGAGGCCAACTTCTGTTGGAGAAAAGTCGAAGGCAGGAAAGCTACAAACGATTTGTCTCCTGGACTCCTTAGCCTCCTGCCTAGGCATGCCCCGCCCCCTGCTCTCCAGGGCACCTCGCCGCACCCCTGCTTCCCTAGCTCTGCTCCCTCTTCCCCACCCTCGCTCTTGGCCGCTCTGCACCTTCTGCCCCAGGAGGACCACAGGACAGGGGGCTCAGCAGCGGCCCATATCTTGCTCTCTGATGACTGATTGACCCGACCGCATCACATCCCTCCCCGTCCCTTCTGTTAGGACTAGAGGACCCCCCTCTAGGACTCATTCCTGCTCTCCCTGGCCATGCCCTCCTGCCCCCTTGGGAACCTCCCTCCATCTCTCCATCCTCATTTGCATCTTCAAACACTTCCTGTGGGCTATAACTAAGCACCCTGGAGAAAGTCCCATCTTTGCATGCACCACCCCCCAACACACATACCATTTACCCTTCAACCTTCACCCCCTCGGTGCTCCTTCCTTGTCCCAGTCCCATGCCTTTCCCCACCATGCCCTTCCACCACCTCCAGGGTAACCTCCGTGCCTCTCAGTCCAGTGGTCACCTTCAGTCCTAACGCCCCCACACTCTGCTTCCCTTGGGTTCAGGAAGTTTCCTCCTGCAGCTCTGCTGGTCCTCCTCACTCCCCGTTCAGGTCTCTTTGTTTTTCTAAATGTTGTTCCCCCAGCTTAGGTTCTGGGATCTCATTTCCTTCTAGAATCTGTACACTCTCCCCATGATCTCAACCATATGCATGGCTGCATATGGGCTCCTGCCCGCCAGACCAGTGGAGCCCAGTGTCTCCAGTCAGATGCCCCACAGAAACCTCAAACTCACCTCGCCTCTTGTTCTCTCTGTAAATTGCACACATCTGCCTAGTTGCAGAAGCTGGGACCCCAGAGTTCCTCAGAAAGCTGGTTACTTCTTTCTATCCCATAATCTTGATAACATGAAAACAAGGTTAACCCTGGATGGAAGTAGAAGCCTGAGAAAGAAAGAGCAAGAAAAGGATTTGAATGCTGTTAATATGGCCAGGCTTCATGAGAGTCAGGTGGAAGCACTGAAACCAGCAATATTTTGGTGGCATGGGGATGGGGGGTCAGACTAGTACTTAGTTGTCAGTAGCAAGGAGCCACTAGGTGCTATCGGAGGTTGATCAACTCAGGAAGAAGAAGTGCATTTCAGGTTACAAATAATTAAATGATTAGAAGCAGCTGCTCATGTTTGGAGACCAGGTTGGAGGCAAGAGAACCAGAGGGTCACTGCTTTTGGGTGGGCGTTCTTCAGACACGTTTTTAAAATTAACCATTACGGGAGTCTGAAACTTATTGGAAAAAAAAAATTTTAGAAAGCAAACAATTTAGGTCCTCCTAAGTAGGTGCATCTCTCACCTACCTGCCATGCCCCCTTCCAGACCCCTGGTGCTCCCTAGAGTTCCTTAGCAGGAGGGGGCAGGGTGATGTCTGCAGGATGCTCCCGGCTCCCACGTCCTCCCCTCCCTGTGGCCTTTATCCATCCTGCCCCTGTGTGAGAGCTTCGGAATGCCTGCTTAGTCGCTTCAGTTGTGTCCACCTCTTTGTGACCCCATGGACTGTAGTTCACCAGGCTCCTCTGTCCATGGGATTCTCCAGGCAAGAATGCTGGAGTGTTGCCATTTCTTTTTCCAGGGGCTCTTCCCCACCCAGGGGTTGAACTCACATCTCTTGAATGTTGCCTGCTGAGCTGTGGAATAGTGGCCTGCTAAGATACTGTGTTTTCCAAGTGTACCAGGGCAAGCAAGCCCCCAGCTTGGGCTGCAGCTGTGTCAATGGCTGGAATCCAGACATGTCGGGGCTCTGGCACTGATCTGGTGTGGTGGGCAGGGCTGGGGAGAGGCTGCTCGAGCAGCACAGGTGTTCTGTCGGAGACCTCGCCCCTGCTGGGAGAGGCAGTGGGGCTGTAGTCTTGGGGTGGAGAGGGATTCCCAGGTCTGATGGTGGTGAGGACTGTGCTTAAAAATGAGGTGGGTCAGCCACACCTCTACTGCGGGCTCTGTGTCAACAGAGCCAAAGGAGAAAAAGGTAGATGTCTTCACCCACTCTTGAAACAGAAGATGCCCCAGTTCCCGGTAGCAACAGGACCAAGTGGAAGCAGGAGGTGGCCTTGCCGACGGGGCAGCCCCCGGAAGAAGTGCATGGTGACCAGCAGTGGAAGGGAGGCCCAGGGGAGCAACTGACCCAGGGGAGGGATGTGTGGTGGTGAGTGTGCACATCAGAAAAAGACACAGGTGCTCAGCTGAGAAGATGGGAGCCGTGGCCCCTGGAGCCTGCAGAGGAGCCAGAGCAGGAGGCAGAAGGGCGAGAGCAGGAGGCAGAAGGCCATAGGGACCACAGGCTGGCTAATGGGATCATCTGGGTTAACAGATAACATGTGCAGTATCTCTAGAGCCTTCAGGCTTTGCAAGAGCTAGGGTTTTCTGCCTGCAAAATACAGGCATGCATGTGTCTGGCCATTCTGATCCCAACTGTAAGCTCAAGTGCTGAGAAAGTTCCTTAGGAGCCAAGGACCTCTAGATTAGCATTAATGTCAATATTAGATACTTCAGGTGAGAATGTTGAATAGCAGAGAGCTTGGCTTCTGATTTGCTGATGCCCAAACGTGGAATGAATCCGTAATTAGGACAGTTGTTCCCAATCCTGGCTGCGCACTGCTATCACTTGGGGGTTTTATCAAGGACAGATTCCTGAGTCCCACCCCCAGGGAGTCTAACTCTATTGGTCTGGGGCTCAGCCGGGACATCAGGATTTTTTTTAACTGCTTATGCACAATCAAGGTTGTGTTGTTCAGTCGCTAAGTCACGTCTAACTCTGCAACCCCATGGACTGCAGCACACCAGACTTCCCTGTCCTTTGCTATCTCCCTTTGCTCAAACTCATGTCCACTGAGTTGTTGATGCCATTCAATCATCTCATCCTCTGTCGCCCCCTTCTCCTCTTGAGGGATTTGATTGCATATCTGTGTGAAAGAAATGCTGCTCATTTGTGTACGTATCAGCCTTGAACAGAGGTGACGTACACATGCTGGGATATGATCCAGGTTGGGAAGGGGAGATGCTGGGTCTTTCCAGATAAACCTCCTAGAGGTTTCTTGGAAGGTGATAAGCTAGCGGCTTCCTCGGAGCACCTCAGTATGGCCATTACACCTGCTGTGTTAAGTTGAGATGTGGTTAATCTGCTAAGTTGACTGTGATGAAGATAAGTGAAATTGAGCTCTTCAACCCGGTGGCACATGTATCCTGATTGCCTGTGTATCCTGAGAAATATCCCAGATCCCACATGGCTCAGTTTTGCAGTCAAAGAAACACAGTCCATTAACCAGTCATCTTTCAAAGACTGTTACAGAGAATACAACTCATACCTCACAGCAACACTCCTTGAATCCTTCATCCCTTCATTCTCACCACCATCGTCTGCTACTCACTGGTCCCTCAAAGCCTTTTCTCACTTTTCACTTTCCAGTCCTCACATGAGGGCTCTGATCTCTTCCCTGCTCTGGTTCTTTCTGCTGCCATTCCTTTCCCTTCCAAGGAAATCTCAAGCTTTTTCCAACAAAAGGCCCTCTCCTGGATTCTTGGGTTCAGATCTTTGCTACTCTCCCCCTCTATGCTCCATGCTCCACCACCACCACCCCCCACTTAATCCTGATTGTGGAATGAGGCCGAGCAGTGGCAGTGGGGGGCGTGGAAGAGGGACAGAAAGATATCCAGCTGGATATCAGTTGGATAATCAGCTGTGCTGATTCTGTTAACCCTGGGTCTTTAGGAAAGTCTTTTTTAAATGTCAGTACTTCCCAGCTGTACTGCTGGGATTTAAGGCAGGGATGGGGAACTGCTTGCAGTGCTAGCTGGAGTTCAGTGGAAGGCATTCCTGTGAGACCAGCCCAGTGGAGTAGCCATACTTTATGGTCGTCCCCAAGGGCAATAGAAATCTGGGCAGAAGGAGTCAGGGCTGGAAGATTCAGCCTTTCCTCCCTTGACAACTTGATGGAAAGGGGTGTTCTTTTATTAAGGGGGCCAGCAGGGTCTTCAGTAAGTTCAGGACAAAGGATATTTCCTTGACTATAAAAGAGAGAATGACCCCAGGACCATGGGAGGCTCTTAAAAAGTGAGGGTCTCGTGGCTATCATAAGTGACCCTGGTATAAAGATGGGGGAGTTAGCTCAAAGATGCTGCTCTCCAGGGAGATCAAGTCTTGGAAAGGACTATCTGAAGAGAAAACACTGGCTTTCCAGCCTGAAGAGACAGTGCCGGAAGACAGACGGAAGCACTCAGGGCCACTGCGAGGGCTTTGGCAATTTGGAGCAAAGAGAAGGAAGAGGGGAAGGCCATGTCGGTGGGTGGCAGAGAAGGGGACGGCCAAGGGGACGGCACTTTATCTGAAGCCCAGGGGAGGCCACAGCAAGGGGAGTCCAGCTGTTTCCACCAGCCCAAGTGTGAGAGCACCCCTGCCTTGTGATCGGAACAGGCACTGGAAGCTTGGAGATAGGAAACAACGAGATTCTCCCATGGCGGAAAAAGGTGGTGTCTCCTGCCGGTGCTCTAGCAACTTCAAAGAAGACTCCTGGAGAAGGCTCGCTCCAGGGAGGCAAGGGAACCCTGACAGCAAGACAGAGACTCAGCAGGACGTGCCAAACCAGCCTTGGATGCGTGGCCAACTCGAGGATACTGGTCCACAAGGCCTATGTTTTGTCCCCGTAGGGCCTCAGGTATAAAGTCCCAGAAGACTCAGGCTGCTTTAAGCCAAACCAGCTCTATCTGGACTCAGGGAGTGTCTGTTTTTATCAGTGCCTAGGAGGAAGTGGGAGAGGGCTATGAAATGCAAATAGAGCCGAAATCAGCCACTCGAAGGAAAATCCCAGCACATTTTAATTGTGGTTAGCAAAGACTTTGCACTTGGCTGAAGTTTCAGTAAAACAGCGGTTTCACCTGGAGAGTGGAATTTCACCTGGAGAGTGGAAGGGCGGAAGACAGAAGGCTAGTTCTGCCCCAGGCCAGGGACGACAGCCAGAGGTCAGAGTTCAGAGAGGCCTCGGATGGCCCCGGGTGAGGCCAACTCCATCAGCCACCAGGGGCAGTCTGTCAGAGGGGAAGGTTGGGGCCTGCTCTGGACTCTGTCCCAGCAGTGCCCTCAGCAGGCCCTGTGTCAATGGCCACACCCCTTCCCCCTGGTGTCTGGTTAATATCCACAGGTGACACAGGAAGTTGTGAGCGGGCCCCCAAAGCCTAGCTTTGCCAGGTGTGCAGATGATAAGCAATTAGCTCTATATTACAAAAGGCTCTATCTCCCTCCTTCGCCCTAGCCCCTGGGGTTTAAATGCTTACAGCTAGAGCCCCTCCCACCCCCAGGGCCTTTCAACAGTATTCACACCTTGGTGCTGCAGAGAACAGAGCCTCAGGTCCCCAGCCTGGCGGAGCCCCGGCCTGCTTGCCTAAGCAGCTGTCTTCTGGACGCCAAATGGCAGAGGGCTCCCAGGTCTGAGCCTGCTTCTCTCCACTACTCTCACAGCCAGGCGCCATGTGCCCCGTAGAGGCGGCATCCCAGGGGCTGGGCGGCCCTCCCCTCTCCTTTGTGCAGGGTGCCGGGACCTCAGCTCACCTGGGGGACAAGAAAAGCCAGGCATCCTGCCCCTTCCAGAGAAACACCTGAGGTTCGAGATGGGACTCCTTCCCCCACCACCCCCCAGTTCACGATGTTTGTTCTGAGTCGGCTCAAGGAGTTGAAGCAAGGAGCAGACACATGGGGCCCTGCCCACCTCGGCCCCGACGCCTTCCCAAAGCCTACCCCTCCCCAGCCCTGCTCACCCATGTGCACACTCAGCCACACAGTATCGCACTTGCACACACACATGTGTCAACACAAGCTCGCAAACCCACACCCCCCCATACACACACACACACACAATATTTGCATTCATTCCCACACTTTTTCACACTCACACTTCCCCCCATGATCCCATCCTACTCACGCACTGACACACGTGCCCTGGTTCACACGCATGACCCTCACACGTGCATATGCACATTCACATCCGTTCAGGCACTCGCTTGGAAACGCCCCCTCGCTTTTCCAGTAACAGGCCCTCCCTGAGGCACACACAGACCACCCCCCCCCCCATATCCACGCGCTCTCATCGCCCTCTACCCCACGCTCACGCACACACCAGCATGCACGCCTGTTCCCAGGGACCCGGTTCACATGGCCACTGCCCCCTTTCGGCCCCCACAGCCCCTGACCTGTTGATTTCTTCTGTGTTGCAGAACTCCCGAGAGCTGGCTGACAACAGCAGCGAGTCCAGTGACCTCCAGCTGGAGGGCCCCAGCTCCCTCGGAGTCCTGGACGACGGCCTCTCCAACTCCCTGGTGGAAGACAAGCCCCTGGTTTTCTTTGACCTCAAGATTGACAATGAAAGTGGGTTCTCCGGTGGCCACCCCCCAACCCTTTCTTGCTCAGTCCCTAAGTCCCCAGGATAAGTGCAGGCAGAGCCATCTGTGAGCTCGGGAGAGCCCTGAGCTGTGGCCAGAGGTTGCAGCCAGAGGGTGGTCAGAGCACCGCACCTCCCGGGGCCTCTCGGGTGTTTGAACTTGGTTCTCTGAATAAGGACGTCTGCTTTGACCAGGGCCTGAAGGCATGAGGCAGGCACCTCCATGAGTCCCTCCCTGACTGGTGCTTCCATTAGGGAGCCTTGGGAACACACTTGTAAACAGAAACACAACCTTAAAGTTGCCGAGGTGACACTAGCAATCCAAACACAGCCTTAGGCTGAGTACAGGGCCCATTCTTTCCAAGGTTGCTGCAGGGGGCGGCCAACAGAGCCAAGGTCACAGAGAGATGTGACCCCTTCTCCCTCAAATTCGCGGTGCTTACCCTAGCCCTGCGGGAGGCTAGGTCCCATCCAGTTGCCTGGGCTCAGCGTGGGGTCAGCCCAGGGAGACACAAACAGCGGGTATTTCACAGGACAGGGAAGCCATTTGCAGACCTCACTGGAAGATTCGGGACCATGCTCTGAATGGAGTGGATTGGGCAAATGTGCTTTCTGACCCAGCGCTCTGATGGCTGGGGGCCTTAACTATGTGACTGATGGGGTTGGAGGTCGGGGGGAAAGGGAGTGGAGGGCTAGGCTGAAGCAGTGAGGGATCCCTAGGGTAGGTGGGTGGAGGCTGGCAGCAGACAGACTGGAGTGAAAGGGTTTGGTGGACTCCGGAAGGTGGCAGGGCAGGGGGGAGCAGGACTCCCGGCAGGGGAGGAGGGGGCCCTGGAGGGCAGCCCCACCTCCCCTTCTGACCCGCATCCCTATTGGAGCCAGGGTCAGAGCTGCGTTTGAGGCTGATGCTTGAGTCCTGCCATCAGGCCCCAAGGTGGGGTCTCTGGATGGTGGGGTTGGTGCCCCCCGCCATGCCCTTGAGGCCTCACGCTGCCGTTCTCTCCTGCCCAGCCCAGAAGATTAGCCAGCTGGCAGCCGTGAACCAGGAAAGCCAGTTCCGCGCGCTCATCCAGCCCGAGGCGCTCAACGTGTACTCCAAGGCTGTCTCCCTAGAAGTGGGACTGCAGCACTTCCTGTACTTCCTGGCGAGCATGCACCAGCCCATCCTGGCCTGCTATAAGCTGTGGGGACCCAGTCTCCCCAGCTTCTTCCAGGCCCTGGAGGAGATGAACATGCTGGGGAAGTTCCAGAAGTCCATCTCGGGCTTCCTGGCCACCCTGCCCCTCATCCGGGAGTGTGTGCCGGGGGCCAGCAGCTTCAAACTCAAGAGCCTGGCCAAGACCTACCTGGCAAGAAACATGAGCGAACGCAGTGCCCTCGCGGCCGTGCTGGCCATGCGCGACCTGTGCCGACTCCTCGAGGTGTCCCCCGGCCCCCAGCTGGCCCCGCACATCCACCCCTTCAGCAGCCTGCAGTGCTTCTCATCCCTGCAGCCCCTGGTGCGGGCGGCCATCCTGCCCCGGGCCGAGGCCCGCTTGCTGGCTCTCCACAAGGTCACCTTCATAGAGCTGCTGACCGCACACCACCATGACCCCCAGGGCGGCCTGAAGAAGTACAACCGCTTCCTGAGCCTCCAGACTCCCACGTCGTCCCAGCCTGCACTCGACCTGCAGTCTCTGGGCACCTACTTCGAAGGCCTGCTGGGGGAGCCGGCCTCGGCAGGGGCAGGAGGCGTCGCTGCCCCTCCGGCTGGCCACAGCTTGGCAGAAAGGGCTACACAGCAGACCTGAGGGGAGGGGCTGACTGGCTCAGACTCTCTGGGGACAGAGAGAGATGGGGTCCCTGAGCCAGCCCCTGCCCACCACAGCATCCCCAGGTCCAGTTATCTCCCTTGTCATTTGGTCCAGAATCAGTTCTCCTTCTCCGGGACCAAATTCCACCTCTCTAAAAATTCCACAGAGAAGGTTCCAAGGCCAAGCAACCACCTGATGGGGGCCACAAGATCCCCGGGTGGCCTTGGGAGCACCAAGAGTTAGCTCGAAGATCCCCTGGGCCTCCCACTCTGGGAGCCAGAAGCGGGGGCAGGGCAGGGTCCCTGATGAAGAAGGGCTGGCCGCTGGGCTCTCGAAGCAGCCCCCATATTGCCCCAGCCCACCGAGCCCAGCTTCCGGAGGGTCCCTTACTGCTCCTCCCTGAGCCCTGGCATGGCCCCAGGGGCCCTGCTGACTGCACCCACGGACACTGCCTACACCACCAGGGGCCCCACGGGTGCCAAAGTGCCTTTCAAACCAAGCCTTCCCTGGGGGTTTGGGTTCTTCCAGCCTTTGCCTGCCCGGAGGCCAGCCCAGTTCACGTCCGCTCTGGGACACTTTCACCCCCAAGGGCCTCCTCTCAGCGGAGACAGGGCCTGCCGCTCCCTGCCGCTCCCTGCTGCTCCCTGCTTCCAGACATGACTTTCCAAGCCTGCTTCCCTCCTGCTGCCCACACTGGGCCCTTCTGGCTCTCTGCAATGCCACTACCTGCCCCAAGGCCTCCCAAGGTGTGACCTCCAACCCAGCACTGCTCTCAGTGGAGTCCAGGGACCTGCAGCATGGGAATCTCTAGGGTGGGGCCCAGCAGGCTGCTTTCGCAGGTTCTCCAGATGATTCTGAGGCCCACCAGGTTTCAGCGCCGTTGCTCTGATAGACTGCCCTCCCAGGAGAAGCAGTGTGGAGCAGCAGAGAAAGTCCTGGCCCTGACTGTGTGCTGAGTGGGACCCAGGAAAGGGCCCCTTCCTGAGCCCCCACGTCCCCACCTATAAAATGGGCTGGTTAGCCTGCATGGTCCCAGAGCTCCCATCTAGCCCCACCATTCTGGGGTTTTAGGAATGAGCAGCAGGCCTCTGGGGCAGTGGTGAAGGAGGTTTTCATTCTTGAGCCCTTGGCCCCAACCCTAAGCTAACTAAGGCCCCCAAACTCGAGCAGAACACAGGCCGGTGGTCTCATCTCATAGTGGAACCACTGCCCCTTCCCCTCAGCCCCTCTGCCATCCCTCTTCCTTGACGCCCTGATCCTGGGGATACCCCCATGGCCTCAGCTTTCACACGCGTGAAGGCTGTGTGCCCACACCCCTGCCCCCATCCACTGGGGACCCTGAAAACCCACAGAGGGATCACATAGGAACTGGTTGCCATGTGAGAGTGCTGGCTCTGAAGCTCAGTAAAATTGGCGGCTGGGTGAGGGGAGGAGGGGGCTGGAGCCTCAGTCTGCCTGTGATGACCATCTTGGTGGCAGCAGGGCAGGACTTGGGCCCCTCCTCACTGTATCTTCCCCCCAGCCCCACCGCAAGACTGAACCTGCTGATTTCCAGCTCCAAGCCCAGCCCCACAAGGCTTTCTTCCTTCAGATGGAGTTGATCACATTTGTTATAGCGAAGGACTGTTCAGCCCTCTTGCCACTGTCATAGCCTTTAATAAAGACGTGAATCTTCAAAGCCTGGTGCGCCAATCACAGACTCTGCCCAACCCACCCCAGGAGTCCTGAGCAGTCTCTTGGCTGGTAAAGGGGGAGCTTGCTGGCATAGCTGTTCTTTGTGAGGGCATCTCTCAGGACTCAACAGAGCTGAGAACCCCTCGTTGCTCAGTGCTGAGGGTCTCAAGGATATGAGCCCCCGTTCTAAGTGGGGAGACCAGGGCAGACCTGTCTGGGATCATCTCCAAGGCGGGTAACCACGTGGAGGGAAAGAAGCACCAGTTTCAAGAATCACCCCCTAGGGGGAGTCAGGGACCAGAGAGATCAGGGATTTTACGTCTGCCTCCTGCTGGGTAACTTTGTACCCTGGCGGAGTTCTCATTGGTGCCTGCAGGGGTTCCCTTGGCACAGGCACTGTAGGAATTAGTGCCCCCCTGGCCTGGGTGAGGACCCAGGTAATGTGATTTGATCAGTACCCCCATCCTTAGCCTCACCTACCTGTCTCACTTAGTCATGTCCGACTTTTTGTGGCCCCATAGACTAACCCACCAGGCTCCTCTGACCGTAGAATTTTCCAGGCAAGAATACTGGAGTGGGTTGCCATTTCTTTCTCGGCCTAGAGATTGAACCCGTGCCTCTTGCATCTCCTGCACTGGCAGGCAGGTTCTTTACCAGCAGTGCCACCTGGGAAGCCCAGGTCTCTAATGGCAAATCCAGATACTTCTCCTGTGCTTTGAATCTCTGAATCGATCTCAGGTTTACCTATGTCAATGAACCACCAGCTTGCTGGGCTAGAAGCCAGGGCACAGAGTTTCAGTCCTCACTCAATAGCCCCTGACTCTGGTCTGATGCATCAAGCTCACTGATGTTCAGGCTCTGAGTCTGTAAAATGGTATAAGATGGGTCTTTTTTTTAATCTCATAGAATCTTGTGTGAACCAGTAAGGAGACATTTGTGAAAGTAGCCTTTCAGTGTATGAAGAATCGCACAAATGTAAGATCTTATCTTAGCGACAAACAAGATGACAGTGTTATTGCTTTATAAACAATGGAAAAATAAACAGATACTGGATCTTAGTAAACAGAGGACTTAAGCTTCTCTTCAGGGGGATGAAGAACAAGCTCTGGGATGGAGCAGACAACTAAGGAGTGGGGTTGGGGTGGGGGGTGCTGGTCCTGGGTCCCAGGAAGGAGAGCCAGGGAGTCTGCCTTGGAGTGGTTGAGCAGCGGGTGGCTTTGTGCCCCCTAAACACCCAGATGGGAGGTTTCAACCACACAGACCTGGAGCTGAAAACAGCCTTCCCGTGACAGCCAGCTGGGCCCTGCCCAACCCTCCCCAACTCTAGGGCCCCCTTCTGAGGCCCAGGAGCTCACTGACACCCCCAGGAAGGTCGCCTGCCAGTCTCACCACTTTCACCTCAACCTTGCCCTGCCTTTTACCCAACTCCCAAGGCACTGCCTCACCGCCGGGCGCTGCTGCTCCCCTGAGCTGCACCCTCCTCTCATCCAGCCCTGGCCGGCCCCGCCCTTAACATCTATCCTAGACTCACTCCGATCCCTAAGTCCCATCCTTGACAATCCCCCGCAACTCAGAGTTGACCCTTCACCCCGCACCTGCCCGAGGCCCAGCCCCCACCCTGTACTCACCATCTCCGACCTCAGGCGGGTCTCCACCTTGCACCCCAAGTGCCCCAGCCCCTACACCTGGAGCAAGGGGTCCTTTCTCACTTCTCTTCACCCCTCACAACGAAGGAAAACCACATCGCTAGGGACATCAAACGTCCAGTCGGAGAGAGTCCCCCCTGGAGACTCCAGCCCAGGCGGAAGGGGAGTCGAGCCGGAGCGGCTCCCAGACTGGCCAGCAGAGGGCGCTGCAGCCCCACTGAACCCGGTGCTGAGGCTGCGGCTCCTCGCGGACCGGGAGGAGCAGGTTGTGGTTCAGGCTCGGGATGGCAGCATCTTTTCCAAAGCGCCACGCGTACCGCCGGTGGCGTGGCAGGTATCTTTAAGTAGATGGTGCATGGAGAAACATTTTTAACGTGTTGATAACTTTATATTTATTTTAACATCTATCAGAAAATATACAACCAGCGCATCAATGCCCTGATTTCTGGAATCTGGCTGCTCAGAATGATGCTAAAAGAGAATTCTTTAAAGGTCTGATTTAAGGACAACTATGAAGTAACTCGGAGAAGGCAATGGCACCCCACTCCAGTACTCTTGCCTGGAAAATCCCGTGGACGGAGGACCCTGGTAGGCTGCAGTCCATGGGGTCGCACAGAGTCGGACACGACTGAAGCGACTTAGCAGCAGCAGCAGCAGCATGAAGTAACTACAAGCTCAGAAGGAACACAGGAACAGCAAAACCTGTGGCAGTGGACGTGGAAGACTTAATCTGGGGAAATACTGGGTTTACTGTTCTCAGTTGCTAAGTCGTATCTGTGTTCGGTGGCTAAGTGTAGTCATCCTCTTCTAGAAGCATCCAGCAGGGATTCCACCTGAGCTCACTGAACCCTGGGGAGGACACAATGACCATCCAGTGTGTGAGTGCCTGGGACAATCAGGTGAATAAAGCTCCCAACTAACATGACTGAAAGGTGACTACGTGCTGGACACTCTTCTCACTCAGCAGAGCTAGCCGTATCTAGTCTCCCCAGACACCCTATGCAGTTTACATTATTGTCCCCATTCTATTCTGGACCTGGGATGGGGTTGAGGCAGGAAGGCTGAGTACCTTGCTCCAGGTCATTGAACTTGAATGTGACAGAGTTGGGATTTGCCCCACAGGGAGGCTGTGTCTACACTGGAGCCTTCTGTAGCCCACACTGCCAGGTGCCTTGCCAGGCATTTGGGTGGGGGTTTCCACCCTCTCCTTCCGGTGCCCTCCTGGGCTGTTTGATCTCACACGATGCAAAATGCAGGGCCCAGAAAACTCACACCAAAACCTTCTGGTCCCAGGGTCCCAGAATTTGAACTTATCCTAATTCTATTTTTTTCTTTAAGGACCCTGCTTCTCCAATTTCTTTCCCCATTATTGCCTGACACCCCCCACCCCCAAGGAGCCTTCTTAGACAATGTTTTTTCCTAGTTGAGACTCTCTCCCATGAAATTTTAATACTTGATTCCTTAGGATTTTCTATATACAATATTATGTCATCTGCAAATAGAGATCATTTTACTTCTTCCTTACACAGATGTCCTATATATCTGTGTATGTTCTGTGGTCCTTTGGAAGGTCAGAAACCATTGCAATATCTAAAGTGTTAGTGCCCACTCTACCTTGAACCAATTTTCATCCTCTCTGGGGCAATATGGCCCCTGTTGAGAACTCGTGATTTAGGGTAAGGCCCTATCTCTAGTTATAATGCAAGTCAAGAAGTCATGATTGGTGTCAGCCCCTCCACGTGGCTTGGTTCACAGTGGGGATGAAGTGAGTCTAGGCTGCAGGGAGATGGGAAGGAATGTGGGCAGAGGTCTCTGAGGATACGTTTCCCTGGGGTGGCCTTAGTCCTGGACTCAGGCCCAGATCCAGGCTGAGCCTGGGGCTAGGAGGGATGGGGCCGCAACATTATTTATTTCGTCTTGGAATCCAGGTGTCAGCTCCAAAGCTTTTGGACCTGAATAAAGCGGAGATAGATCTAGAATTTCAACTGACTCCCCCTCTCAAAAAACAAAACCCAAAGTTTGAAAATCTCTACCCACTCCTACAGAATGCATTTGCTGCCAACAGAGGGGAAAAATTCCTTCATTCTTGGCTCAAGGAACTTCCTTATACTCAGCCCAGAAGAATTCTTTAAAGACCAGCTGCCTGGACTATGCTGAAGTCAATTGATAAATATTATAAATATCCCAAAGTTGATAGCTAAGCAGATTACAAAAGCTAGCTAGCAAACCACAGAAAATTTCCACAAAGCTATCCAGCCAAACAATTGTGACCGGAAATATCGCAAAATCCAGTGTCTCCTGTCTGATTGTCTAAAACTGCGTTCTTTGTGCAGACAAAATGCAGAGGGCCTGGGGGTAGGGTTTATCCGAGGGCTGACTTTCTCCTGGAGTTCTCCAGCCATGAAGGCCTGGCCGACACCACAGTGGACTGATTGTAGGGTAAAGCAGACCAACCAAGGAGAAGACAGGCGGTGGGTGGCCCTGGGCCCATGGTGGTGGTGCCCTGGTCAAGTCTGCTTGGGGGGGTTGTGCAGGAGATGATGAGTAGTAGTTAGGATGTGGGCTTTGGAGAGACCTGGGTCAAACCCCAGCTCTGCTGAGTGACCTTGAACAAACAACTTAGCCTCTGAGGTCTCAGATGCAAACTGGAGGTGATAATACATACTTAGAAAATTGCGGGAATCAGATGAAATACATAGAGCATTAACTTTGAGAATTGAAAAGTGAAAGTGTTAGTCACTCAGTCATGTCCGACTCTTGCAATCCCATGGACTGTAGCCCACCCGGCTCCCCTGTCCCTGGGATTCTCCAGGCAAGAACACTGGAGTGGGTTGCCATTTCCTTCTCCAATGCATGAAAGTGAAAAGTGAAAGTGAAGTTGCTCAGTCGTGTCCAACTCTTAGCGACCCCATGGACTGCGGCCCACCAGGCTCCTCCGTCCACGGGATTTTCCAGGCAAGAGTACTGGAGTGGGGTGTCATTGCCTTCTCTGTCAGACGCAGCAATACTCAGTAAAAAATAACTATACATCCAGTGCCACAAAGAATAAGGCACTGGGTTGACTCCCAGAAAGCGATTGGTCTATAATACTCCTCTCTCTTGCCTTCCCTCCCCCTCCCCTTAACCTCCCTCTCTCCCCCTCCTCTCTCTTCTGGTTCCAGTTCATTAGGATTTGGGCAACTCTGTCCCCAGCTCCTTTGACTAGTACCTCTGTCCGAATCTCTTCAAGCCTCCTCCACCTTCTCCTCTACCCCGATGGGGTCACCCTGCAGGCTGCAGGCTGGATGGATTTACTACAGCTTCCCCCCGACCCCGGCCCCTACCTGGCTACCAGACACAGCCCTCTGCGGGAAGGTCACTTTCACATAGTACCAACAAAGATGTGGGTTGGACAGAGGAGGTCCTGGGAGAAGCTAATAAATACATCAAGTTCCCAGCTGGGTCTGGAGATAAGGGCTCCGGAGACAGGCTGAGGCATCGCTGTATCGGTTCACGCTTCCCAGCCTGTCCACCCTGGTTTTGCTGGCAGCAGGAAACCCTATTTGGGGAACTTCAGAGAAGGCATCGCAGAGAACTGTGGGGTGGGGGCTGGAGGGCAGGGAAGGGGCTGTCCCTTCTGGGGGTGAATTTGGTAGGGACAGGCCTGACAAAAAAGAATGTGATGGATCCTAGCCACTGTTCCAGCTGGGGCTGGTGGGTGGGGAGGGATGGTTAGCCCCAAGGCTCAGGAGGGGAAACTGAATCCAAGAACAGAGAGTAACTTTTCCAAAAGGCTCAGAGGAAGTCGGTGGAAAAGCAGGTACAGCCCCCCACCCCCGATCTCCTGTTCTGGATCCCCTTATGCTGAGCTCTACCTGGTGGTCACCAAGGGGTGGCCATTAGAACTGGACTTGCCTGGCTACAGATTGGAGGCCCCTCTGCATCAGGCCAAGACCCACTGAGGAGAGCTCTCCTTTCTCCAAACCTCTGGCCCAGCCGGCTGCCGGGATGAGGGCTGTAATCAGGGCTATTCCAATCCAGGGCACAACCTCAGTCTGGCTCAGACATGGGCATGGCTCTGCTGCTGATGACCACGGGGCCCAGAGGAGAACAACAGGGGACTAATACAAGAAAGAAGTCGGAGCACCTGTCCCGCTCCAGAAACACCTGCCCCCTGCCGTCGGAGAGGCCACACCTACTGAGAGTCTCGAGGACTTCCTAACCAGCAAGGTCAGTGATGGCCACTGAGCTCAGCCTGCCCTTGACCAGACTGCCCTGGGAGGGCATCTCAGAGAAGCTGCCTGCCGGGGGCATCTCCCAGCCCTGCCTGCTCTGTGACCTCCGTCTTGGCCTGTCTTCTCTTCTGTAAAGTGGAGAGGTAGGGAGAGAGGACCTCCAGGGCCTGAGCTCTGATGCTCTGCAAATCCAGACAGCTCCCTATCTGTCCTTCATCTCAGGCAGGTGCAGGCTTCAGAGTCCTTCTGACTTTGGCCCAGGTGACCTGTTGGAGCCTGTCCAAGGGATGCTTGCCTTCCGGAAGCTGGCTCATACACACAGGAGATCTGATCATGCTGGGAGGTACCTGCCCATAAGCTCTCTTAGGGCAGAGACAGCATCTGCCTGGTTCACAGCTCGCCCAGGCCAAGCAAGGCACCTGGTAGCAGGGTGGGGGGCTCTGCATAGTCGCTCAGTTGTGTCTGGCTCTTTGTGACACCCCCCACCCCACCCCACCCCATGGACTGTAGCCCACCAAGCATCTCTGTCCAAAGGGATTCTCCAGACAAGAATACTGAAGTGGGTTGAAGAGTACTGGAGTGGGTTGCCGTGCCCTTCTCCAGGGGATCCTCCCAACCCAGGGACTGAACCCTGGTCTCCGGCATTGCAGGCAGATTCTTCACCAGCTGAGCTACCAGAGGTGGGGAGACTCAATATTTGTGGAATGAACGATGTAGCAAACCTGTCTCTGCTTGCCATCCCTCTGCTTCTGTGTGCTCTTACTTGGTGGGGGGCACAGTGTTGGGTCTCTGCAGCAGGTGGAGGTGGGCTCTGGGTTGTGGTGAGGGCTTCTTTCCAGAGCCCATGGGTTCAGTAGTTGTGGTGCATGGGCTTAGTTGCTCCTTGGCACATGGAATCTTGGTTCCCAGACCAGGGATTGAACCTGCGTCCCTTGCATTGGAAGGCAGATTCTTAACCACTGGACCACCAGGAGAGTCCCTGCTTCTGTGCGCTTTACTTCTGACAGCTCACACCTGCAACTTTCTTCCAAGGCCTGCCCTTCAGCTGCTGAAACTGATTGCCTACAGGCACAGAGAGGGAAATGCCTGGAAGCTTCCAACCCCAGGGGCAGCCGCTTGTGACTATCCGTGTCTGTGGAAGCCAAGCTCCTCTCCCTAGATCAGGGCAAACTCTGAGGT